>NW_016107329.1:6790733-6825324 GCF_001604975.1 Cebus imitator
CTACAGAGACAGAAAGTAGATTAGTGTTTGTGTGGAGCTTAGGCAAGAAGAAAATAGGGAATGACTTCTAATGGATAGGGTGTTTCTTTGGGATGATGAGAATGTTCTGGAATTGGATTGTGGTGATGGTTGCAAAACTCTGAACGTACTGAAACTACTGAATTCTATATGTTAAAAGGGCGAATTTTATGGTGTGTGAATTATATCTCTATAAACAATAATAGATAGCAATGGTGTTATCTATATTGTATTTCAATGTTAATGTGCCTCTGTATTGAAAGCACAGTATTTTTTTCTCTGTCTACTCCCATTGTTTTGAGAATGGAAAATTGACATTTTCTAGTTGATGAAATATCTTTAATTCATGGAGTATCAGATTTAGGAGTTCTTTATTGGCTAACACTTCAATTTTTAGTTTTTAATAGGGGTATCTGTCCCTGAATAAATTTGCGAAGAGTTTTGCTACTAAATTTAATATAAATTTAAGAATAAATTTGCTAATAAATTTGCTAAGTTCCGCTGACTGGCCGCATGTCCTGGCTCAGCTTCCTGCCCCTCCCTGCAGTTGCATGGGCAGCCCTGGCTGGTCTCAGAGCAGAGCAGCAGGGTCTGTGAGGCACCGGGAGACACCATCAGAGGCTCAGACCCTCCTCCTCCTCTGAGAGAAACATAGCGCATTCATGTGTGCCTTCTTAAAAGTAGTAGGATATCACTGCTCATGCAGTGTCTGCAACTACAGAAGGAACTCCATTCAGTCGCCCAGTCACTTATTGAATGATTTTCCTCAGTCTTAACAATTGTAAATAAGGCTGAGGCAGGAGGATCATTTGGAGGCCAGGATTTCAAGACCAGCCTGGGCAACAAAGTGAGACCCCCCCCCATCTCTGCAAAAAAATTTAAAAAATAATAATAAATAAATATTATACAGAGAAACATATAAACCAATACATCTCCCATGGGCATTTTTACTGTACTGCTTTTATGTGATTTACCACCTACGAAATGTAAGCAGATGATTCTGATATAAATCAGGCCTTATAGTATAGATATCCTGGTAACAATAATTACTTTCTCAAAAAGTGAAAAGACTTTTGAGCCCAAATTAGTTGCACAACTCACTTATTTTTAGCCTTTCTCGAATCCATCATCTTCCATTTAATAATCACTTAGATATTTTCTTTAAAAGATTGTTTAACAAGGGCTTAGCAATACTTGTAAACTGCATTTGCAATCAGTTTGAGGAAAGATGCGGTGAGCAGCCCAGTAGCCCCTGACTAAGCAGCCACCAAGTCCTGTGGGCTTGTGCTGTTGGACACACACGAACAAGACCAAGAACAAACAAGATGCTAAGATTTGTCTGTCCTCAAAAGGCAACATAAAGATTCACTGAGCCTGTTTTGACTGTTACTAATAAATATCTTGACGATAAATTTTTAAAACTGTGTTGTACACACATTGTAGAATTCGTATACCTAAGTACTTTAATAAGCCAGGCATTTGAAACAGTAATTACAAAATATTTTTTAAAAGAAAATGATAAAAGAGACACTTTAAACATTATTAGTATGTTCCTACTCCTAGATAAGATATTTTTGATTTCCTGTTCACTTGAATTTAAAAGGAGACTTTAAAATAAATATAAAACATGCACATGTGAAGTTCTTGCTACTGTAATAAAATCGGCTCCTTTTTACGTAGAAGCTCGTAAGGGTTTTGCTAGACTGTCTGTACCTGCTTTCTTATGTGAATTATATTTTAGTTCAGCACTCTTTATAAGCTGCAGGGAAAAATGGGTATTTTATCATAATCTGTGCTGACCGTAGCTATTAGTTTTTTTGTAAACCTGAATCCGGGACTTAGCATATATTTCATTGTCTGATGAAAATGTTTAAAAAAGATAAGAGAATAAAAAGAAATGTAAATGAGATTTATTGTGTGAAAGACAATTATTCTTTTATTTTCATAATATATTCAAACTCTGTGTGAAGAGGAAACTAATTTTAGCTGAATTCTTAAGAGAGAAAAGGCACCAGCAAAGCTTCTTAAATTAGAAAAAATCCTAAAATATACAACTTCTTTCTCTAATCCAGAATTTGTCAGACTTATTTGAGCATTAATACCAACCGATGCTCTTAATATTTACACACTGTTTTCATTTTTAAATGGTTTTACTTTTTTGTTCTGCTTATGGTTTTCTCTGAATTAAAATTTTAGAAATGTGCTACAGAGATGCACTGCCTATTTCTCTGCTACGTATCTGTTTATTAAGGCCAAACATGAATCAATCCATCCTAATAGAGCAAAGGCACTTATTTATTCCCAGAAACACAGCGCCAGCAGGGCATGTGTCTCCTAACACAGCAGTTCCCAAACTTTTTGGCACCTGGGACCAGTTTGGGGTAGGACAATTTTTCCACAGACTGGGGTTTGTGGGGATGGTTTCACAATGATGTAAATGCATTGCATTTATTGGGTGCACTTTATTTCTATTATTATTACATTGTAATATATAGTGAAATAATTATACAACTCACCAGAACATAGAATCGATAGTAGGTTCTATACAATTCTAGAATGTGGAAGCCCTGAGTTTGTTTTCCTGCAACTAGATGGTTCCATCTTGGGGTGAGAAGAGACAGTGACAGATCATCAGGAATTCGATCCTTGCAAGGGGTGTGCAACCTAGATCCCTCATATGTGCAGTTGACATCAGAGTTTGAGCTCCTACGAGAATCCAGTCCCAGGGCTGATCTCACAGGAGGTGAAGCTCAGGTAGTAATGAGAGCAATGGGGAGTGGCTGTAAATACAGATGAAGCTTGGCTCACTGGCCTGCCACTCACCTCCTGCTGTGTCGCCTGGTCCTTAGTAGGCCAGGGACCTACCAGGTTCATGGCCTGGGTGTTGGGGATCCCTGTCCTAATGGGTGTTCCAAGAGGTATAAAATAGGTGCTTCTTAGGAGCAAAAGATTCAGAGATCAATTCTTCCAGAACTGTGAAGCCCAAGACTGAATCAGACTCACTTTGCAGAGGACTTGAACGGCAGTGGGGCTGTGGAGGAGGAGCAGCAGTAGAGGCTAAGACACTCCTCCAAGCGAATGGGATAGTTTTGAGGAAAGATCATGTCTCATTAACTCCTGCATCCTCAGTACCTAGAAAAGTGTTTGGAACATATAAGATGTTCAGTAAGTATTCATGGAATTAATAATATCTTTGGGCAAATTATATTTTTAAAAGAGTAAGATTATGTTTGGTGTTCTATCATTTAAATACATAATGGAATCCTTTGATAGGGAACTGACATAAAAATCCCTTATGCTAGAAATATGGGACAAAGCTCTCCTTTTCTCTGTGTTGTTTATTTAATGGTTCTCTGAGTGGTTTTATGATTGCTAAGACTCACAGGAAAAGCAGTTGCCTGGTGATTACCTATATTTTTCTTGACTTGGGGGCTACTATTACTAAAAGCAATGTTGGTTTGAGGTGTTTTTAACCTATTTTTTTTTAAACTCTTTTTGGCACTCCAGTATCTAGTTTTATTTGTGTCTATGGGAAATCAGGAGGAAGTCAAAACCCCCTTTTTGCTGTGGTATCTCTTCACGTTTTGGAACTATTGAATAAAATAATTTTTCTATTCATTTAAAAATAAATGGATGGCTAACTCTGTGAAAGATAATTCTGGTTGCAGAAGCATGTTAAAGATGTATGCAGTTACCTGCCATTTAATACTAGTTACATTCAAATGGCCATCTGACTTGGGAATATATATATATGGTTCATTGGTTCTAATTATGTTGACTTTTAATATTTCCTAATTTAGCCTTAGTGTACTAAGTACTAGCCTTTTAATATTTACTAATTTAGCTTTAGTGTATTGTGTTAAGTACTACTCTAGTTGGTGGAGGCAAGTTTGCTGCAGGACATACCTTCAAGGGATTCTGGAAAAATGTGATTTTAGCCTTCTTACCTTTTTAAATAGAAGAAGCTTGGAATGGAGTTGCAAAGAGCCAATCCAGTCATCAAACACATTCATCTTTAATTGATTGAAAGACAATTGCCTCCAATTCCAGGCGTCACCTCTGTATCCAAGGCAAGATGAAAGTGCAAGACCCAGTGACATCCCACCTGCCATTTGTCTTTCCTTGATGCCGCATACCACTTCCCAGCAGAGGCCTCCCTATACTTCATTATTTGTAAAGGTCCCATGAGGCCGCATCTAGCTGCAAGGGAGGCAGACAGAGGGCAGGAGCTATGCAATGCCTTGATCAGCCAATATGTAGTGCCACTTTATCCACTCAAGTGCCATTCAATAATCAAAATAAAGAATACTTTCAAGAATTCATGCTTTTAGGGACCACACAGTCTTGTTGAAAGAAGAGCACTTGATAATAAAATCAGCTATCCAAGAGATGAATGAAGATGTTCAGGGTACAGAATTAATGGTACGTGTTGAATCCAGTATTAAAGAAAGGTATGGAGCAGGAAATGAATGGTATAAATAACAACACAACATCAAGTTAGGCTGCAGTATGAAAGGGAAGAGGAGTGGAAGAGAGAAGTGTTTAAATATTTGCATCTCTCATGGTGAGGCATCGATAGAATTACCTAAAGATAATAACTTAATTGAAGTTTAAGAGCATAAATAAATCAAAAAACAATTTATAATAACATAATCAAGTATATTATTGATGAAGGAAAGATAAAAGAAAAAAGAATAATTCATAATGTTTTAATGTCTTCATCTGGAACTTAAAGAAAAGCAGAGGTGAGTCTGTCTTTATTTCTTACTATTGTTCACCAGTATCCACTGCTGGTTTTTTTTTTTTTTTAAATTTTACTTTAAGTTCTGGGACTCATGTGCAGAATGTGCAGGTTTGTTATATAGGTATACATGTGCCATGGTGGTTTTCTGCACCTATCAACCTGTCATGTAGGTTTTAAGTCTCACATGCATTACGTATTTGTCTTAATGGTCTTCCTCCCCTTGCCATCTCTCCCTGACAATAGGTCCTGGTGAGTGATGTTCCCCTCCCTGTGTCTATGTGCTCTCACTGTTCAACACCCACTTATGAGTAAGAGCAGTGTTTGGTTTCCTGTTCCTGTGTGTGTTTGCTGAGAATGATGACTTTCAGCTTCATCTATGTCCCTGCAAAGGACATGAATTCATTCTTTTTTATGGCTGCATAGTATTCCATGGTGCATATTTGCCACATTTTCCTTATTCAGTCTAACACTGATGGGCATTTGGGTTGGTTCCAAGTCTTTACTATTGTAAATAGTGCTGCAATAAACATATGTGTGTATGTGTCTATAGAGTGGAATGAATAATGAACATTTGGGTATATACCCAGTAATGGGATTGCTGGGTTAAATGGTATTTCTTGTTCTAGATCCTTGAGGAGTCACCACATTCTTCCACAATGGTTGGACTAATTTATACTCCCACCAACTGTGTAAAAGCTTTTCTATTTCTCCACAGCCTTGCCGCCATTTAAATGGTGATTTAAATAATCACCATTCTAACTGGAGTCAGATGATATCTCGTTTGTGGTTTTGATTTGCATTTCTCTGATGACCACCAGTGATAAGGATTTTGTTTTGTTTTGTTTTGCTTTTTTTGTATATTTGTTGGCCACATAAATGTCTTCTTTTAAGTGTCTGTTCATATCCTTCACCCACCTTTTTTATAGGGTTGTTTTTCTCTTGTAAATTTGTTTAAGTTTCTTATAGATTCTGGATTTTAAAAAAAGTATTACACAGATATTATTAACATTTAAACATAAATTTTTAAGGCAAAATAAACTCAGACTATAATACTTCTAAATACATAGAGGGAAGGCACACGCACAAGCCCCAAATTAAAACCATAGAGAAAATGGAGAAAAAGAGAAAAAAATTGAATAATTACTAAAAAGGAAATAGCTTTGGGAGCCTGAGGGCAGAGGATCACTTGAGGCCAGGAGTTCAAGAGCAGCCTGGACAACATAGCAAGACCCTGTCTTTACAGAACAATAAAAAAAGAAGTTAGGGAGGTGTGGTAGCCCTACCTGCAGAGCCAACTACTTAGGAGACGGAAGCATGAGGATCACTTGAGCCCAGGAGTTTGAGGCTGCAGTGAGACGTGTTAGTGCCACTGCACTCTATCCTGGATGACAGAGCAAGACTCTAAGGAAAAAAAAGAAAGGAACAAAAATAGAAAATGAAAATATAATGAAGAAGACAAAACTGAGATCAAAGTCATGTGTCATATCCATAAATGTAGATGAAATGACAAACAAACTAAAGGAACACTTTTTTGACTTTATCAAATATAGAAGCCAAACATTTGTACACAAAACAATGAATTCTAGAACATACTGATAAATAAATACTGAGAATAAAAGGAAAGGAAAAGAATTAACAGATAAATGTATACAAATGAATTCAGGGATCATAAGATTATGCCATGCAAGTTTAAATACGAGGCAAAAATATTGAAAGGCATAAAGAGATGCTTTATGATGATTAATGTTCAATATAAGATAAAGATTTACAATGATCACGAATCCAGTGCTGCCGATATTGTACATATTATACACTGAATTCAAGTGTTGTGCTGTGGGCTCTGATATATGTGAGATTTCATTTTGAGCACTGCATAGAGTGAGAGAGACAGAAGACAGGAGACTTAACCTAGGGCTATCGTATGTTGGAAGTCCCATAGAAATTCCTTGAATAGAGCTGATCCCAAAGAGTTAGCACTACTTTTTGTACAGGAAAGCAATAAATAAACCTGCAGAATCAAAGAAGGCAGGAAGGAAACTCACCGGCAGTAACTTCAGCATTGAGTGACCACGTAATTTATCATCCAAACTGGGACACTTTTGAAGGGAAAGACACACTTCTTGTAATTGTGCTACAGCAAAGTCTGGGATAGGAACAGTAATACTCTGAAAATTCAGTACCACAATACAGTTCTTAAGCCACTTTCAGCAAGAGTTCACATTACCTACATGCCTCTGAAAAACCTATGCAAACAATTTAACTTAAAGTAGCCTCAAGGAGGTAGTAATCCTTGGGGCCTGCAAAACAAATACCATTCCTTTTTCAGGAATACAACTTTAAAACAGGCCTAAAAGGATTTTCACAGAAAAAGTTGAATATGAGTTTAAGGAAAAATATCAGAAAACATACAGGGAACAAAATACAATTTGAGTAAAGGCAGCAGAAAACCCAACTGTATCATGAAGCCCTCATTGAAACAATTAAATAATTCCACAGAATGCAAGACAAAGAGGCAAACGTCAAAGCTGCAATTAATTTCCAAACTCCATAACATACAATTTAGTCATTGGTCATTTGTATAGCTGCAATTAAGTAATTAGGCTAATCACAATAGATGAGAAAAATACATAAAAACAATGGCAAATAAATACAAAACAAATGAAAATAGTTAGATGTGATTACATTGCTAAACTCTAAGCTAATAATTTGAAAATCAGATTAAATGATAATTATTAGGAAAGATGAAATGTGTAAAATTGTCTAAAATTGATCTTGAAAATGCTTAAAACCTGTACAGTCTATCATTGATGGGCATTTAGGTTGATTCCACATCCCTAATATTGTGAATAGTGCTGCAATGGACATACATGTGCATATATCTTTGTAACAGAATGATTTATATTTCTTTGGGTATATACCCAGTAATGGGATTACTGAGTCAAATGTTATTTCTGGTTCTCACTCTTTGTGGAATTGCCACACCATATTCTACAATGGTTGAATTAATTTTTATTCCTACCAACAGTGTAAAGACATTCCTATTTCTCCTCAACTTCACCAGCATTTGTTGTTTCTCGACTTTTTAATAATGGCCATTCTGATTGCCATGAGATGGTATCTCATTGCGCTTTTGATTTGCATTTCTCTAATAAGCAGAGATTGTATTAGTCCATTTTCATGCCGATCAAGATAGACCCAAGACTGGGCAATTTACAAAAGAAAGGAATGTAACTGGACTTACAATTTCAGGTAGCTGGGGAAGCCTTTTAGTCATGGTCTAAGGCAAAAAGGAGCAAATCATATCTTATATAGATGGCAGCAGGCAAAGAGAGAGTTTGTGCAGGGGAACTCCTCTTTTTAAAACCATCAAATCTTGTGAGATTTGTTCACTACCATGAGAACAGTATGGGGAAAACCACCCCATGATTCAATTATCTCCCACCAGGTCCCTCCCACAATATGTGGGAATAACTAGAGTACAATTCAAGATGATATTTGGGTGGGGACAGAGCCAATCTATATCAATGATGTTGAACTTTTTCTCATATGTTTGCTGGCTGCATGAATGTCTTCTTTTGAGAAGTGTCTGTTCATGTCCTTTGCCCACTTTTTAACAGGGTTATTTGCTTTTTTCTTGTAAATTTGAGTTCCTTGTAGATTCTGGATATTAGACCTTTGTCCAGTGGGTGGATTGCAAAGATTTTTCTCCCACTCTCCTGGTTTCCTGTTCACTTGATGGTAGTTTCTTTTGCTGTGCAGAAGCTCTTTAGTTTAACTAGATCCCATTTGCCAATTTTTTTTTGTTGTTGTTGCAATTGCTTTTGGAGATTTCATCAGGAAATCTTTGCTGGTGCCTGTGTCCTGAATGGTATAGTCTAGATTTTCTTCTAGAGTTTTTGTAGTTTTGGGGTTTACATTTAAGTCTTTAATCCATCTTGAGTTAACTTTTGCATAATGTGTGAGGAACGGTTCATTTTCAATTTTCTGCAAATGGACAGCCAGTTATCCCAGCACCATTTCTTGAATAGGGAATCCTTTCCACATTGCTTGTTTTTGTTAGGTTTGTAGAAGATCAGATGGTTGTGGATGTATGATCTTTTTCTGAGTTCTCTATTCTTTTCCATTGGTATATGTGTCTGATTTTGTGTAAGTAGCATGCTCTTTTGGTTATTGTAGCCTGACAGTATAGTTTGAAGTCCGGTAGTGTGATACCTAAAGCTTCGTTCTTTTTGCTTAGACACCATGGAATATTATGCAGTCATAAAAATGAATTAGATTGTGTCTTTGCAGGGACATGGATGAAGCTGGAAGTCATTATCCTCAGCAAACTAATGCAGGAAAAGAAAAATAAACACCAGATGTTCTCACTTATAAGTAGGAGCTGAACAATAGGATTACATGGACATGGGGAGGGAAACAACACACACTGGGGCCTATCAGAAGGTGGGGAAGGGGAGGGAGAGTATTAGAAAAGATGGCTAATGCATGTGGGTCTTAAGACCTAGGTGATGGGTTGATAAGTGCAGTGAACCACTATGGCATACATTTACCTATTTAACCAACTTGCCCATCCAGTACATGTACCCAGAACTAAAAATAATAATAATAAAGAAAATATTAATAATCTAAAAAAGAAATTACCAAAAAAATTGTTTTGAACTTTTACTTTAGATTCAGAGCTACCTGTGTAGATTTGCTATGCAGGTGAATTGAATGTCACAGAGGTTTGGAGTACAGATTATTTAATCACCTGGCATTGAGTAAAGGCAATAAGCATAGTACCTGATAGGTAGTTTCTCAATGCTCATGCTCCACCCATGCTCCACCCTAAAGTAGGTCCTGGTCTGTTGTTCCTTTCTTTGTGTCCATATGTGCTCAATGTTCAGCTCCCATTTATGAGTGAGAGCATATGGTATTTGTTTTTACTTCCTGCCTTAGGTTGTTTAGGAAAATGGCCTTCAGCTCCATCTGTGTTGCTGTAAAGGACATTATTTTGTTCTTTCTTATGGCTGTGTAGTATTTCATGGTTTATATGTAGCACATAGACTAATAGCTTTCTTTTGGAAGTAAGCTAATACATTATAAATTATTAATATATCAAAGGAGAAAAAGCAATATCTTGATAGAAGCTGAAAATCTAACTGATAAAATTCTACATCATTTATGATAAAAGTTATTAACAAATTAGGAATGTATGAGCGCATATATTGAATCAGAACCTAGAATAATGAATAATGGTAAAAGACAAGAGGCATTTTTATTATAGTCAGAAAATAATCAGAACACCAATGGTTTTTTATCACGGTTTGGGACAACTAGCTAAAGTACTGAAGAGACTGGAAAAAAGTGCGCTAACATTTTAGCACACAAGATCATTTGAAAGTAAGGAGGAAAAATCCAAAAGAATAAACTGAATGTACTTAACTGAAATGAAAAGATAAGGAAGCTTAATAAGCTGACTGGTTGAAAAATTAATATGGTAAATTAACAGGCGGCAAATATACAAACACCATCCATTTAGAAATATAGTGGTTTAGAAAAATTACCTTCAAAAGCAACATGAAAGAGAGAAGAGCAGGAAGAAGTGTTTTTCCTTCTCACTCAAGATTGGACTGTAAGTAATTTTAACAACTCCTCTCTGCCCCACACCTTTAGTCAACGGCAATTTGCGACCCTAGGGTTGCTTACATTGCAATGATCTCTATTCTCTCCCATCTCAGAAACAAACCCTGCTGTTAGTGTGGCTCTGCTGAGAGAAATTAGTTCATGTGTCTATTAAAAAATTGCATACAAATGTTCAAAGCATCCTTATGTATGATAGTCCCCAAACGGAAACAACCCCAGTGCGCATCACTGGGAGAATGGATGAAAACTTGTGGGATGTGATTCAGTGGAAGACCCTTCAGCAATAGAAGAAAAAGGAAATAGTCATTGTTACATGTGCCATGGCTGAATTTCATAGTAACAAGAATGAGAGAAACACTAAACATAAGAGAATGCTGAAGCATCTTCCATTGTGTCACATCCCACAGGTTTGAGAAGGAAAAGTGCTTCTTCCTGCTGTTCTTTCATGTTGCTTCTAGAAGTAAAGTCTCCTAATCCACCCGCAGTCTTTCCTCTGACTGTACATATCACAATTTACGGTTTCTGTATCTTCCAGATTCTGTTCCCTAAAACATGCAAACTCATATGTTAGCAATTACACGACTTAAAAAACTGCTTGATGTTCAAGATTATTGTTTCTATTATAATTTTAAGAGCACAAATTTTGAATCTCAAGTTCAAAGTTGGACTCTCTAATCTTTACTCACTACCCCGAAGACAGTGAGTAAAGAAACGCTCAATGTATCTGCATTGACAGGGGTTGGGGGTCAGAAAATTGAAAGTTAAAAGAAACATTGAAAATTATCAGACATGCAAATTATCGTCTTGCATGTACATAGCACAATGATATGAAAAAGTATTTTTCATTACCTTTAAACATAAATTACAAGTGAATCCGTGTTTTTAATTTATAGAATAAATCCTTAAATTACTGGATGAAAACATGAGCCATTTTAAAAATAATTGAAAGCAAACTTACCATTAGATTTCCTCTTGATGTTTTTTAGAAAGATATTTTCGTAAGTTTTCTTGGTAAACTCTGAAAATCTCAGCTCATGTTTTCTAATAGACAAACAAAATAACTTCTACTAATACTTTTCATTTGGTTTTATTTGAGAAAGGGCACTCAACAGAAAAAATAACGCAGCCATCACTGATGTGACTAAGAATAGTATGATTTTGATCTTGTTTATGTCTTAACTTTTAAATAGTATCTAAGTACTTGAAATTGAATTTTGCTTCAAAACTTTGCCAATGCCTAGAATCTTAAGAAAAATTATTTCTTTGCATTTTAACCATATATCACTGCTTTTACAAAAATCATACAACCCATATTGTGGAAAAATGCAAAGATTATAATTTAGTATGCTTATGTGGAGAACTGCACAATGAATATATATGTCTAAGATGACAGATATGAATACTTTTATACTTTAATTTTTTCTATTTTATTCATCATTATATATAATTTTAGGTCATTTAAAAAATTCTAAAATATTAATATAAATTTCTTGTGCTATATATTTCCATTTCCCACTTCAGACTGTGAATTTACTTCTCTACTCTGCCCTTTGCCCTAAGAGGCCGATTTGAACAGTCTAAATTAAATAAGCTACCTTGTCTTTAGGCTTGTAGTTGGCTTAAGCCAAAAGATCTAAGTAGCACGGGACTGGAGGAAGGAAGGAGAGGAAGGCTAGGGTATTTATGCTGTTGATTCCCTCAGGTGATTCCCCACCTTGGCCTCCCTAAGGGTTAGGATTACAGGTGTGAGCCACCATGACCAGCCTTGAGCCCCAGAAAACTTTTACATACTCTCTGGTAAATGTGACCAAGATCATAAAGCTCTGACTGACAAAAGGCTCATCAGAAGCAATGGAGTCTTCCATTCCTCCTGGACTAGAAGAGGATGGATTCCTCCTTGCTTCAAGAGGAATTCATTCCATGGAACTTCACTGTGCTGGTTTCCCTTGCCTGCTCTGGGACCTACCCATTACTCTTCAGTTACTTGAAGATGCTGAAACTCAGTGATGTTGTTTGCACCTAGAAAAATAAGCCTGAGGTTTTATTTTATGCTTTCTCCTCCTAGTGTCAATCTGTCTCCCATGCCACAACACGACATACACAGTCCGTAAGAGAACAACAGTAGGCAAAATTGCACAATAAAAACCATAGGGCTAGGGGAAGAAATTAGATTAGGGATACAGCACTCAAAAACGTTGTCAGTGACACAGTAAAGAAAAAAAAGATACGAGCCTAATGAAAATGACGGCACAATGTTCACATGTAAAATGGTCAGAACTAACACAGTAAAAATGACACATTAAATTGGAAAAGAGCCCAGGTTGCTTGTGGAAGGGGCACAGAAATGACTCCAGCTGGTGAGATACTGCGAGGTCATTGCAGTAGGGTTATTTGAAACAACAGATGTGATAGGTGTGGCTAATCACAGAAGTCAAGCTGAGGTTGCTGGTAGAGAGAGGTATGAAGTGTGTGCATTTTGTGTCTTTCTACATGGCTCTGTATCTGGGTGCAGGTTTTCGTATATATCTAATATTTCTTATAGACAAAACAAAATACACATTAACACAGATTGTTTTCAAATATATCAGTTATATAGGAACAAATTCGAATTTTTCTCAACAAATATTACAGCAGAATTGGCTACTTTTAATAATCTTTAATCATCTTTGCATACACTTGAATATATGGTACAACATTTATTTAGACTAGTGATTCACCACCTTGGCTATATATTAGGTCACCTAGGGATCTTAAAAAAAAAAAAAAATTCCATGCCTGGGCCCAATCCTGGGTGATTCAGAGCTGTTTCTTGGTATGTGGGTCCTGAGTACATTGTTTTATATACATTCTGATAATCCTAATGTCTAGTTAGATTTGAGAACTACTGATTTAATTACATATATGAGTTAGGAAATTATATAGTATTATACTATGTGTTAATATTTGTAATTTACATAAATAGTATTATACCATAAATCTCATGGTTTTTTCATTTATACTGAATATACATATATATATATATATAATATATATATATATATATAATATGTATCTGAGAGCTCTCCATGTTTCTATCCACTTAATTACCCATGAATCTTTTCTTTATAGTATCCCCCTCTATGCATCTCTTAAATTTTGCATATCTATTACAATAGTGAACGTGAAATTGCGTCGACATTTGTTACCACAGAAGGAGCTGGGTTCCTCCTCCCAAATCTCCCCAGGAGTAAGGCTCCTGGCTGATGGAGTGCCACAACTCCGTTTCACTGTAGGTGTCAGATTGCTCTCTGGAGTGGCATCCCTACCTGTTAAAATTGCCCCAAGAATGTCTGCAGCTTTGGAATCAGGGTACAAACTTGATACCCTAACTCCCTTACTTTTTTTTTTAGCCTCTGGCAATTTTGTTGACTTTCTTAGGAGCCATAGGTATGTATTTAAAGATTTACTTTTTATCCCACATTTCCAGTTAGACCGTTGGATTGAATTTTAGAACATCCAGGCCTCCATATTGATGGAAGTAAAATTTTAGAAACAGTTTGTCCATTGCCTTTGAAAATTTTGTTAGGATTTGCATTGCATTGAGGCCTTAATTAAGGAAGAATTCACATCTTTACAACACTTCCTCCTACGAAGTGGAAAACCCCTTCATCTGTTCAGGTTTTATTTTATGTCCTTTGGTCTAATTTTAGGATTATCTTCATAAAGGATTTCTTCAGTGTTTAGTGGATTCATTCCTAGACACTTATACGTTTCTGAAGCTACTCTAAATGCCCTTCAAGTTCCTACGTTATTTTCTAATTGATTATGGCTGCTTTAGTGAAACATGGCTTATTTTGGATGTTGTTCATGCATCTGGCAATCTTGCTAAAGTTGGATAATAGTTTTAGACGTTTGTTCATTAATGCTTCTGGGTTTTCAAGGTAAGTACGTGATACCATCTGCATACATGAAGGGAATTTAATCTCTTCCCTTTAAGGGCTTTGGTCTCTTCCTTCATTTTCTCATAATATGTTGCACATTATTCAACTGTAAGAGGAATGTTTATCTTTCCTTCAACCTTAGAGGGAATACTCAATATTTATCCAGGGTTTTTATTAAATGTGATGTTTGTTTTATGTTCTTGAAATTTTTATGTATCCTATAACAAGTTTAGAGAGAGTTCTATATTTGGCACACTAAAAAGACTTTGTTTCTCACTTTAATAGTGAATTAAAGATTATTAAATTCCTTTTTGACAATATCAAGATGGCTATTTTTTTTCTGTTTCAATTCATTAGTGATATATGTACAATGTGAAACCATCTTTCATTTCTACCAAAAACGCTATTTGATTATAACATCATTTTTGCTACAATATACATTTGCATTGGGGTAGCAAATACATTTTTGGTAGCTAGTATTTTATGTAAAATTGTTTCACCTATGCAAATATATCAACATTAACTCGGATTTTTTTTTTTTTACTTTTTACCACCCTTGTTTATTTTTGATATTGGCATTCTAGGTCTTTCCCCTCATTTTCTATTCTCTGGCCATTTATTTTATCTTCTTTGCTATTTTCTGTAGCCACTTGTATAATATAGGAATTCCTTAAAATTTTGGCAGAATTGATAAAGACACATATGCCTGTGACTGTTGTGCACGCACATGTGAGTGTGTGTGTGTGTGTGTGTGTGTGTGTGTGTGTGAGACAGAGAGAGAGAGAGAGATGCATGCATGTTCATGTGTGTAGGCTATTAAAAGCAAAAAACTGGCCGGTGCAGTGGCTCACGCCTGTAATCCCAGCACTTTGGGAGGCCAAAGAGAAGGGATCACCTGAGGTTAGGAGTTTGATACCAGCTTGGCCGACATAGTGAAAACCCGTCTCTACTAAAAATACAAAGATTAGCTGGGTATGGTGGTGAGCACTTGTAATTTCAGCTACTCAGGAAACTGAGACAGCAGAATCACTTGAACCTAGGAAGCAGAGGCTGCAGTGAGCCGAGAGTGCACTATTGCACTCCAGCATGGGCAACAGGAGTGGAACTCTGTCTTAAAAATAAAATAAAATAATTAAAAAAATATATTTTGAATGTCATAAAATTTTAAATAATTATTGGCCATGTCACATTTCTTTATTTCTCATTGTGTTGTTTTATATTTTATAATGTTTTTGAAAAATTTAACCATGTAATTTAGGTTTTCAAATATCATTGTACAGAAATTTTAGACTGTATTTTGAATTTTACATTTTGAGTCATTTTGATAATTTGACCCTATAAAATCTGTTTCCTGCTTATTTGCTTAAAATTTAAAAATCCGTACATGCAATATTTTTTCCTATATCATTAGTCTTCTAAAAGAAACATTTTTCCACTTTAGTAATTAAATTTATTATATTTATATTGTATTTCATTTTTGTCTTCTCTTTAATATTTTCTTTCCTGGTTTGTTTTTTATGTTTAATCTGTTGACATTTTTCTTGCTGTTGAGTTCAAGGTGAGTTTATTTCCTGATAAATGTTTTAGAAACTGTGTATTGCCCTCTGAATTCTGTCTGCATTCCACACATTTTGATAGGAGGGACTCACACTTGATGCCTGACACTGGATTCCTGGTTATCAGGGGCCATCACTCCAGGCCCCTGAAGCCCAGTCTCCCTTTAGGTTTCCTCCTTGCTGTGTGATGTGTCGTATGTCACTGCCTGTCAAGAGCCAAGCTCTCATTCCAAGGAGACATAACTAATGGTGAAATAATGAAGAGCTGAAACCAACAGTCACATTAAATACAAAGCCTCACATTTCCTCAAAAGTTACCTACCTTTTTTCTTAGTCCATTCAGGCTAATGTAGCAAAATACCATAGACTGAGTAGCTAATGATCTAAAAGAATTTATTTCTCACAGTTCTGGAGACTGGGAAGTCCAAGATCATGGTGCCAGAAAGTTTGGTGTCTGGTGAGGGCCCACTTTCAGATTCATAGGGGGGCACCTTCTAGGCATGCCCTAACATGGTGTAAGGAACAAGGGAATTCTCTGGGGTCTTTAATATTATTTGTTTTTTTGAGAAAGAGTCTTTCTCTTGCCCACGCTGGAGTGCAGTGACATGATCTTGGCACACTGCAACCCCCACCTCCTTGGTTCAAGCGATTCTCCTGCCTTGGCCTCCTGAGTAGCTGGGATTATAGGCACATGCCACCATGCCTGGCTAAGTTTTGTATTTTTGGTAGAGACAGGGTTTCACCATATTGACCAGGCTGGCCTCCAATTCCTGACTTCAGGTGATCTACCTGCCACAGCCTCCCAAAGTGCAGGGATTACAGGCATAAGCCACCATGCCCAGCCAGTTCTTTTTCATAAGAGCACTAATCTCAGCCATGAGAGAGCCACCCTCATGACCTAATCACATCCCGAAGTCCTCATCTTCCTAATATTATCATCTTTGGAGTTAGGATGTCAATACAGGAATTTGGTAGGGGCACACAGACCATAGCATCTTTTCACCTGTCAGGGTTTTAGGGTAGCAAAAGCATTCATTAATTCCTCAGCAATACAGTGAGTGTGTACATCAGGTACAAATCTACTACAACAGACCCTCAAAGGTAAACAATTTTCCTAAAAGTATAAAAGAATTTCAAAATAAAACCAAAATGAAACTGGAAAAAATTGCCTCATCTTCTTTTTCCATGTTATGAAAAGCAAGTCACAGAATCCTCACTGAGGGAGCTGAGTTCACAGTTTGCTGAGTCAACGTGTGTCACCATCATAACACGTCTGCCCATGCACAGGAGAGAGGCGGGAAGCTGGCAACCGCTGCAGGTGGAACCAAGGCTTCTTTATGCCGTATGTACCAGCAGAAATGCTGCTCTGCTCACAGACACAGCCTTTGCTTAGTTCTTGCACAATTCTGAAATTGATCAAAAAGTCTTTGGTAGATAAAGTGAAGCTAAATAAAATAGTATAGATTCCCAGTATGCAAAACATGTGTGAGTGAGTGAGTGTATCTGGGTAATGCTCTTCCTCTATCTTCCTGGCATGCTCTTGCTAACTGTATTGGTAATTTGCTTAGACATCACCTTAATCTGGTTAACAACCAGTTGTTACCTGATGGTAGCTGACCAGAGATGAAGACAGTGTAAGTAAAAGAGTTTAAACAACTTTTCCTTTCTTTGTTTTCATTGTTTATTTTTTTATTTTTATTTTTAAAATATATTTTTTATTGTACTTTAGGTTCTGGGGTACATGTGCAGATCATGCAGGATTGATGCATAGGTACATACATGGCAATGTGGTTTGCTGCCTCCATCCCTCCATTACCCATATCTGGCATTTCTCCCCACGTTATCCCTCCCCAACCTCCCTACCCGCCCCATCCCTCCCCTAGTTACCCCCTCAACAGACCCCAGTGTGTGATGCTCACCTCTCTGTGTCCCTGCGTTCTCATTGTTCAACACCTGCCTATCAGTGAGAACACGTGGTGTTTGATTTTCTGTTCTTGTGTCAGTTTGCTGAGAATGATGGCTAAACAGCTTTTCTAGGCCTCCTGGACAAACAGAAACTCTTCAGCTGTTAATGATACGTCATAGTGACTTCTAAGAATCAAAGATTTTTCTTTAAAGTTTTTAACCCCCAACTTTGTGTGTTATGTGTATTTTCATCAGGTCATTTCTGGGTTTTGGCAGACGCTCTAAACTCCAAGCAGAGTATAGGAACAATTCGGCCAAAACATGCATGTCCTAACAGCAATGCCAGAGATGGAAGGATCGTTCTGCCAGCCCATCATCCAGTTGTAAATAAAAAATTGAACAAGAAGGTACAAGAAAGTGATAAAATTGTGAGAGTGTTACAGTGTTTCTGCCATTACTCATGTGAAAGAGGAGGTGGGGGGCTTCTCCTCCCAGAAAGCAAATGAGAAGGGGCTCTAGGAGCATCTTCAGAGGGCTTGGCACATGCCCCTAGACTGAGAGACATGGGGACAGATACTGGACTCACAGCTAAAAGTCTAAAGACAAGCAGCTAAGACCAGAGCTGCCACCTGAATGCTTGAAAAGCAAAGCTAAGCGGTTATGTGGGGACCAGCTACTTTTCACAGCAAAAGGAAATGTTGGCGTTTTGAGGGAACCAAGTATGACCCTTCTGATGGGAGCTGGCCTGAAGTTTGCTTAAAAGGGGTCCCACCCAAGAGAGGTGGAACAAAGAGACCCCCACAGAAGGATGGACTGCCCAGGGGCTGAAGGGTGAGTTTGAAGCATCAGTAACAGAAGCTTGTGCCAAACTGCAGTGGGAGAGTCCCAGCTAAAGATACCACAGCCTGCGAAGGGCAGCCAAAGCGAAGGTGAGCTACGGAAACATCCCTCGTGCTTGCTGGACAAGGTCACGTGGTGCCACGCTTCCCGAAAGCTGTTCCCCATCTGGGCCTCATCCTGCGGCAGTCAAAAGTGGAAATCAGAAGACCAGGAAGGAGAGAAGTGTGAAGGAAGGAGCCGGCCTTCCCGCCTTCTTCCTCTGCAGACTTCCTGAAGCAGGACAGAACTGGGACAGGGAGCAGTTCACATTGGACCAGAACTTGGGATTCTGATTGTATTCTAGGGAGAGCTCTTTAAAAGCTGAAATGAGGCTGCACTTGTGACTAAAAGAAACTGGGAAAGCTAGAAAGCCTGCCTGAACTTTTTCCTGGAAGCCAGGGAGAATGGTTCTGCTGGGTGAATTCACCAGGAAGGGAGAGGGCGCAGAGCAGCTTTCTGCTTCCAGGCTTTGGGATCCAGCACATCCCATAAAGTGGTTTCATACTTCATATCTTCATTTTGAGAGTCCCTCAGAAAATTCAGCATCAGGATTACCAGGACTGAGCTCTTCGTTATCCAACGTCATCCTCCTTTTGTAATCCCTGCCTCAGCAAACAGGACCATAACCCAGGCCCGCACGGATGCTCCATTGCACCTACTGGTGTTTCCACCTCCAGTCTCCGGAAACTCACCAGAGTCATCTTGCATGCCACTGCAAGGCCATTGTTCTGCTAAAGGAAATCAGTTCTTACACTTTCTTTTTAACGTATCACCTACGTTTTAGCCTAGGACATGGTACCCCTCATGCCAAGTTCCTACACAGCCCTCTCATGTAAACTCTCCTCTGGTTTGCAGCACAGGCATCTACACTCTGTGACAGGCATTGTACAGCCACTCAGCTACCGGAGGATCCCCCCAAAGACACCGTGTTTCATCACTCTGAGGCATCACATCTTATGCTGGCATTATCTGAAATGGTATCTCCTCCTTGAAATTATGTTTTATCCTAGAAAACTCAGGTTAAGCATCGCTATTTCGTAAACTCTTTCCTGGTGCCACATTCTGATGGATGTGATCCTCCTTAGTCCTCTCCTTATAAGCTGCGGTTTATTGTATCGCAGCTCTTATCATACTTGGCCAGGAGAGCTGACTTACTTGTTTCCTCTTCCTTGCTGCACTTCATGCTCTTCTACGTCTTGTTTGAGATTACAATTCAGCACATTACCTGACACCAATTATGTGTTTACATATTGTTTGTTGGATAGATGAAAAAAGAAATAATGGGTGAATGGCTCTCTTAATGCAGTATATTATTATTATTTAAGCCAAAAGCTTATGTTCAATAATGCTTGGCAGTTTGCAAATTTTTTCCTATGTATAATCCTATTTTTATCTTACTTTACCCTATACAGAAAGAGAACCCAAAGTTAAGCTAGAAAACGTACACAGATATCAAACAGTATTTCTTTTCTTTTTCCCCCTTTCTAACAATTGCAACTTTACAAAAGAGTTGGAACTGCAGTCCAAATTTTTTTTGCCAGAACTACTTGCAAGTTGGTGGCCAATCCATTGCCCCACAAACACCGAATACTATAGTGTTCTAAAAAGGAAAATACAAGGCAAAATACAACCGTCAAAATCAGGAATGAATCTGGATACATGACTACCTTATAACTCTCAGACCCCATACAGCTTTTGCCACTTGTACCAATGCTGTCTTTTATATCAAAGAGTCTGAGGTAAGCATTACAGTCGGTCTCTTCAGGCTTTTAAGTCTGGAAGAATCCCTCGGTGCCCCTCCCTTGTACGTCATGCTCTTGATGCCTTTGAGTATGAAGTAGGGTGTTTCTCAGTTTGGACTTGTTTGCTACTTACGTGATGTGATTAAGATTATGCACCTTTGGTAGAAGTCTCGCTGAAGTGGCACTGTATTCTTCTCATCCATCTTCGAGTGGTGCATGCTGTTGATTTGTCCACACTGATGATGTTCACTTTGATCACGGATGAAGGTGTTGTCTTCTAGAATTTTCCACTGCTAGGCTATATTTTCTACTTTATAATTAATACATATTTTGTGGAGCTATATTCTGAAGCTATGTAAATATCCTGTTTCTCATCATGCCTTCAAATTATTAATTTATTTTTATCCGTATGAACTCAGGGTTTCATTTTCTAGTCAACGGGTCACAATCTGTTACTCTTATTATTTACTTTGATGCTCCAGTTGTCTTTGAGTTAACCAGGGCACTTGTCCAAACTGGACTGAGTCCTTTTGACATTTCCATCATACTTGGAGCACTGCTTTGTCTTCTGGCAAAACAGGATGTTTCAGACTCATGCCCCCTGCACCCTGCACCCAGCCTTGAAGCTTTCTCCAAAGAGCCTTGGTTCTTTAGAAGAAAATAACTGCTAAGTCTGCTTATTTCTTTGGGGTGTCATACCCTCTGTCTCTCTCAGTACACAGACCTGGTGGAACACACATTAACACACACATTTACATTTATATTTATGTCTGTATCTATCCACGCACTTCGAAAACCACCAGTTCACGCCAACACATCCAACTCCTATCCAACATCACATGATGTTTATCTTCTCTTTTCCCATTTTTTGGAACTCTTTCCTATCAAAATAGAAAAACTTAGTTTGAATCATCCTTAAGATATTTACTATTTTTTGATTTTTTAACTTTTCTGATTATTCCTCCTGTGTATAATCAACTTCCCATTTCCACTTCCACCTGCTTCCCTACACGAATGCTCACCTCAAACTTCTTGGGCTTCAACCCCTGGGAGGCCACCCCTGGAAGGATAATCTCTTCCCACTGCTGGGGCTCTGTCTGACACTGTGACAGGCAGGACCTCCCAGGTGCGCTTCCCTCACCTTGAGCTCTCACTGCTGCCTGTTCTCTGCTGTCAGAAAAGGCGCCTGCCTTGCTTTAGCTCACAGGGTAGAATGAGGCTTGAGTTATTCAGCACAGGCAGGATGGGGAGGAAGAAGAGAAAGAGGAGGAGCAAGACCTGTTGAGAAGTTGTAAGTAGCAGGACAAATTAAGACATATGGAGCTTTCAGTTCCAGTTAGAGTTCTCCTCAAACAACTCCTTGGCATCTCTTTGGCTGAAGCTGAAGGACTACAGCTGACTTCATCTAGTGGAGCATGAAATGGCCTTGCTTCTTAATGGGCTGAGGGGCTAGGATCAGGCACAAACGACCACTTGGGTTTCTCTTAAAGGGATGTTCATATTGAAGAGGCTCAAAGCATTAGTTACATAGGCTATTTTCAATTTCTCTTTGATGAGCAATGCTCAACGAACATTTCTTTAAAAAATATATGATAATTTCCTTAGGATCAATTTCTAGAATTGAAATAAACTGTTGGTTCAAGCTCTGAATAATTTTAAAGCTACATATATACACACACACACAACTGTCTTAAAAATAAACTAGCTTTTTACTATATGTAATATATATAGTAAAGCAAAGAAATACAAGAACCATCTTGTAACACAAAGAGTAGAATCATATACCCATATAACAGTGTCTCTACATATCACATAGATATATTCACTTAGGACACCTAGAACTGTGCCTAACACAGAGTAGACAATCCAAAAATTTACTGAACAAATGGTGCTTTCAAATATAGCACTATATCTATATTCTTTTTTCGTTGTTTTAATATTTTCTTTAGGTAAGTGGTCATAGATGATTGTTGCTCATTATTTATCTTTTAATGAATTAAAAGCCTTAAATTTATTAAAGTATTAAGTTTTTCTTACATATGATGTAAATATATTTTTATTTGCTTATTACTGCTTTTCTTTGCAGTGAGAGACATAGAAAAAGGAGTTTAAATGTTTAAGTGTTAAAGTCTGTCAACCTTGTGCAGTGTTTAAATGGTCTTTTTCTTTCCAAAGTAGTATATAAATATCAATCTCTTTTTTCAAACAATTGAATTATTTTGGTGTAAAGACGATGATATATATATTCAATTTTCCTCCAAATTGCCAGCTGGTTTTTATAACTCTGTTTATAGTCTATCTTTTCCCTATGGATTTGAAATAATTCGTTTATTATATAATAAATTTTTCAACATGCTGAAAGCCATTTTTGAATATAATCTCTGTTCCAGCAATTCAGTGTCTTATGTAGCCCAAGTTTTAATTATAGCATACTATATTTTGATATCTTATAGGTTATTCATCTAGTTAGTTTGTTTCTCTCTTTTCTCATGTGTGTTGTTTTAGAAAATCTTTAGAGTCATTTCTGGAAAAAAATGACACTGATATTTTTATTAGACTTGTGGGAAATGTATATGTGTTATTAAGGTATATAGAGGTATCTTTTATTTTTAACATCCTTTTATGCCTAATAAATTCTCATACAAAAATGTAATCAGTCACACAATATTAGTCAGATATTTTTATGTTAACGTTGTTTCTGGTTAATTTATATATATGCATGTGTGTGTATATATATATATATATATACATACATATACATTTAAATATATGTATTTTTTTTTTTTTGTATTCTAACTTAACCTTTGTGGTGCATTGTTGGTATAAGTAAAACTACTTGTTGTATGTATATATATTTTTCACTAGTCTCCTTACTGAACTCAGGCATTGCTTTATGCATCTTTAATTTGATTCTTTGGGTTTATAGATAGCAACTATTCCTATATATAAAATGTAACCTATCGCTTTATTTTTTAGCAATAAAACAATGATTTTTTTTTAGCAATGACAAGTCAAAAATATACAGCTTCTGAGATTAAAAGACAAAATTCTGGAAATGGAAACATGTAGGCAAGTTCTAGACATCCTTCTGGCTTTATTGGCTATGAAACTTTAGCAAGTTATAGCATTGTCTAAGGAGACCCCAGGGACACCAGGTGACAAGAGAGAAAACACAGAAAACCTAAGCTTCTGCTAGAGTTGTCTTTGGGGGAAACCAAAGGCATTTAATAAGCTGGGATGCATGTGAATTCGAACAATGCAGCATTTGACATGTTGCTCTATGTTTTCCACTTCTTGGTGGGATCTTGAGAGGCAGGGATGGAGGATGTTTCATTACTATGAAAACAACGCTCATGATCTAGAGATGTTCCATAATGCGACTGTTTACAACCTAGACTGGAAAAACATCCCATACCTTGGCAGAATCTTGGAGAAAATGTCACACTAAGTTTTCCACGTTCGTGAATAAAATGGATGCCTTCTAAGCTAAAAACTATTGCCCTGTTTCTTACAATGTTGTTATCTAACTTTTAAAATATTATTTTATTAATTTTATGAGTGACTGGTATGGTTTGGCTGTGCCCTGCCGAAATCTCATCTTAAATTGTAGTTCCCATAATCCCCACATGTCCTGAGAGGGACCACGTGGAAGGTAATTGAATCATGAGCTCAGTAATCTCTTGATAGTGAGTTCTCATGAGATCTGATGATTTTATCAGGGGCTTTCTCCCTCACTCGGCTCTCCGTCTTCACCTTACTGCCACCATATGAGGAAAGATGTGTTTGCTTCCCCTTCTACCATGATTGTAAGTTTCCAGAGGCCTCCCCAGTCATGCTAAACTGTGAGTCAATTACACCTCTTTCCTTTATAAGTTACCCAGTCCTGGGTATTTCTTCATAGCAACCTGGAAATGAACTAACACAGTGACAAAATACAAAAATTATCTATATTAGAATATAAAACAGACTTTTTAACCAATAGAACTACCAAAAAAATGGGAAATGTGGTCCATGAGTAAACCAACCACACCGCTTGATGCTCACAACAAACTAAGGATTTTTGCCATTATTCAAACTTAAGACTGGACTTGGTCAAAGACAAGCACTATTATCTTTTTCTTACCAAAAAAAAAAAGCAGGGTGTGTGATTTCAATCCTGAATACACTATTTATATCAGTAGCGCTCAATGGCTGCCATCAGATGATAGAAAATTGCTGCTAGAATCATATTCCCCCTTCTGCCTTATTCAACCATCCCCTCCCTGACTCCCAAATTGTGTAGCTTCCCCAAATAAAGGAATGTTTGTATTTGCCATATCAGTAGAACTCATATGTTTCTATTTTGCTTTAATTGAAAATAGGACAGATACATGAAATTTAAGAATTTAATAAAAAGGAATAGAGTTAGTATGTAATGGAACTAATAGACGTAATGGTACTAATGGTACTAAAGGAATAGAGTTAGTACATAATATTTGAAATAAAGCGATAACATAATGGTACTAATAGACGCTGAGAAGAATTTTGAAAAGCTAAGAATGTAAGCATCCTGGAGCAAAACCAATAAGAATCTATCTCAACCATGCTGTTTTGTGATTAGAAGTGGGACATTGTTCAACTTGAACTTCTGCCATTGGTAGAGAAAACTGGAATAGTTTGAGATAGAATAACATTGGCTCAAGTATGTTCCTGTGGAATAAATTGTCAATGAGTGGATTCAGTTCTCATCCTCATCCTGAGACTTTGATGAACAAAACTGATTTGTCAGCACATGAGCCACTTGTTCTGTTTGACTTTCAAGTATATCACAAGTTTTTCTGTATTGCTTGGCAATGCTAGCAACTCTGTATTTTTGTCAAGTTCTTGCCTTTTTAAAAAAATCTAACACATCTGTTTTGTAAACATAATTGCATATTATTATAGATCTAGCTACTTATTAGTTTCTGTCTCTCTGATGTCTGAATTATAGATGGGAGTGGAAGCCACAGCCTTAGAAGAAGGTGTATTTTAGTGTAGATCAGCTCCTGGCTGAAATTTCTATTACAAAGGAATGAGATTAAGCCCACATTGAATTTGTACTGAGATAACCTTGTCGCTTCTCATTACCTAATTCTAAACAGTTATGAATAAGTGAAAGCTCCCATCATCCTTCATGGATTATGCCAGTGTCAGAAGAATAAGCACAGTATCTAAACCAAATTGTGCCATTGTCACATTGCCTTTAGCGGTTAACAGATTCTATTTAAACAAGATTCATAAGCTATTCTCAGATTTTCTGTGGGACCAAAAATAACCAGAGTTGTCTTTGTTGTCAGATAGGTTGGAATCCACTCTTCTAACTAATCTGAAGATATTTAAAATTTTTATTCTCACAAATGAAACTATGATTTTCTTAACTACACAGCACAGATGCTAACACCCAACACAGCAGCCCTGGGAGCCTAGGGAGCGGGATGATAGACATGTGGGCTGTAAACAAGAGGCTGAAGCTTGTACTACAGCCGGAGCAGCTACAGCAAGTCATGGCCATCCTCAGTCAGATCTGGGGATGTATCTTTTAAAAATCTCCTTTTCAGCAGCATGTGCATTAGATATTCTAATCACTGAAAGTTACTTATTAGCTTGGAAAATTGAGAACGATCATATAGTATCTAAAAACTATTTTTAACTAAGGCAGGAGTTTCTTAACATACTAGATTTGGAGTTGACAAACTATAGCCCATAAGCTAACTCTCAATGTCATTTTGTACAGCCCATGAGCCCTGAATGGTTTTTACATGTTTAAATGGTCAGAAGAAAATCAAAACAAGAATAGTGGTCTATGATAGATAAAATTATGTGAAATTCAAGTTTCAATGTTTGTAACTAAAGCTTTATTGCCAAGCAATAAAGCTCACTTGTTTACATATCCATGGTGGCTTTCAGGCTACAAAGGTAGAGGGTTCCAACCAAGTGACTGAACCAGTCTAGAAACAGAATAAACTTTCTGAGGTTGTCCCCATCAAAGCTTTGCCAAAAGACATCTGATCATCATTGTTCCTGTCTCTATGATGACCTGAGCTTCAGGCCCATTTCAGGTGATGGTTAATTAATTATAGGTGTCCATTTGTGTTCTGAAACTCAAAAAATGTTATTAGATGTGGCCACTCTGGTGACCCACATGCCCCTGAGACAGAACTGTTGGCTGGGGAGGAGGCAGTGGTGGCTACTATCTTCAGAAAATATCTTAGAGCAATTTTTTTTTCTTATAACCAAAACACTTTGCTATGGCCAGATGAATAGTACATAAGATCAAAATTCATGTTTGCGTCTTTGTTTCAAGAAGTAATTACTTCTGACTCACGAATCTTGTCTCAGAGTTGCAGATGCATTTGTCACCAATATACATCTGCACAGCGGTTTGCAGTTTGCATAGGTACTGATAATCATGGTCCACTGTTGACTCCATCAATGCGTTCAGCTAGTCTTCGGTTCATTTCCCGACTCACCTAAAACCATGGACTAGCTTTCAGGGGAAGGAGCTGAACAGGGACAGCCATATGTTTGGTTTATGACACACTAGCCCTTTCAAAGCTGCTTCATGGGTCTCCACGCTTGAGAGCATGACACAGCAATTCATGAAAAAAAAAATTGCAAAACTAGGACATACCAACTCCTTTTCCTCCTGTTATTTTCCAATGCTTGTTACTATCAGTGTTTCTATGTACATGAACTCCAGGCCTTTTCGTAGTTTTCTAAACGTCAAATCAGAGACAAAACAATAATGAATCATGCCAGAGATAGCATGACCCCCACACCTTACCCACCCAGTGTGGACAGGTGCTCAGGGGCCTCTGTTTGATTACCCATGGTTGACAGTAAATGGCCTGACAAGGAAGTCCATTCCAGTTTGGGTGCCTCTAATTATTAGATTACTCTCCCACCCCCGCCACACACATACAGACACACACACACACACACACACACACACACACACACACACACACACTCTCTCTCTCTCTCTCTCTCTCTCTCTCTCCTTGTATGTGACTTCACAGGTTTCCACTTCTGGACCCCGAAATGGCCCATAATTAAACATGACCCCTTGTCCACAGCATGCTACACCGTCATATGTGAGGCAATTATCTGTTTCTCTCAATTTCTACTTCCAATTTAAGCATTTCCCACTTCCTTCAGCTCTTCCCAGTAACGACCCCCTTTCAGCTCCATCAGTGGTGGGTCTCCCTGCCTTTGAACACAGGCAGACTTCACATGTAGTATGGGTGGTTTATAACACAGCTCCCTGAAACAATAATTACGCTGACGGTCCTTTAATACAGCATTCAATATTTTTCTTTACATACCTTCTCGGTGCCTATTTTCTTGCTGAAATGCTAGAAATAAGCACAAAGACCAATAAAACTAGTGATTTTTGGCACAGACGTTTTCCTATAAACTCTTTGCTAATTTACAGAGAAAGTTAAGACTTTGAACTCGTTCTTTTACTATCTCTTGAAAATGTGGTACAAAGGATAATTCAAAGTAAAAGCAAAATTCTTATTTCGGAAATATTTCATCAATGTTAGGCACATTTTATGAAAGAAGATAGATTAAGTAACTGGAACTGGCTCACAATTACTTAGTATTGAAGAGGCGAAGCCTGAAAAAATTCAACAGAATTGTAATGTTCTGATTTCAGGATAGCTTACTATTGAAGACTCTCTGGGATTAACCCTAAACTGAATTTATTATGCATATTTATTTTTGGCTTGGAAAATGAGGACAAACGGCAATTCCTTCATTATTTCTGAACCAATCCCAATTTAGAAAGCGTTGTAAACATCACCAAGCTTAAAATACACATGGGAAATAACAAGGTAATGTTTAGCCTGGATAATTTGAGTTAATAGTTCTAGAGACTAGCAATCCTGAGCACAACCAGTCAGCCGGGAGCTGCTGGGAAAGCCATCAGTGTTAATGCTGGGAAAGCCTTTTAGATTACAAAACAGATACCGTTTGCAATAGGAGATAGGCAAATCCAGAGTGACTTCAGCTATAACCAAGGAATCATCGTACCCTGAGGTATAATCCTTCCATCTGTCATACCAACGAAGCTGGAGAATTCTAAATACAAAGAATGAACTCTGTGACATTCAGTGCACCTCAATGACATGAATATATGATAAAATATGAGAGGATACAGGAAAGTATCAGAGAAAAAAAGATTTTTTTCCCCAAAAGTATTTAAACTAACAGGAATCTGTATGAATACTCTAGCCTCATGTTTTATGTGTGATGAAAAAAATAGTGAAGATATTTTGGGGGTATGTTTATGCAAATGCCTATTAAGTGAATAATTTAATTGCATGCAAATAATAGAGACAGATTCAGAGCATAAGTGATTTCAATTCCTATCTCTAGATGTGAGGCTTCTACTTGGAAATATTAGAAATATGTCCATAGGAAAGGGGAAGAAGGATTGATTCAAAGATGTACAGGCAGAATCAGTTTGAAATTCAGAAATGACAACATACTGAGAATGTGTGCTTCAGGATACGTGGTTCCAGGATCCTGCCTCATTTCAAATATGTAGCAGCTTGTTCCCTTCAACATCAAGAGGAGCAGAGTGCAAGACAGATGGCCCTAATGGCCTGCAATGCCAATGTTTGAAATTCCCTGCCCAACTGTAACAATAATGTCCTTTCAGATTTTAATAACACCTGTCACCCAGGGGACTCATGACCCTCCTCGAATTTCATTACACGCAACGTTTCCATTGGGTTAGTTGTCTGTTATGTTATTCTCCACCCAGGAAGAATCATATTAGGGGTTTGTAAATTGGCTAATGTTATGATTCAGATTGGTTAATTATATTTTTAAGTCTGGTATAATAATTGGACTCACAATTTCCTACACATTGGTTTACAGTGTATCTGATTACTATGTTAATTTTCACGGAACTGTACCTTAGCAATTAACGTGTTTGTAGAAGATGAAATTTAAATGTGTGTTACCTGTCAAACATAAGCAAAAGGTAGTTTCTTCTGAACATATTTACTCCTTCTCACGTATCTTCTTGCATTTGAGAGACAAAGGAAATGAGGACTACCTAGATTACTCACCTGGGGTATTTAGTAAGATTGCGGGTCCATGGATTCACTAAGCAGAAATGTTACTATTGAAAGTTAGAGCAAGCAATGCAGCCTCCACAGCACTGTGTGATGTTGCCAAGTGTGTTTTTCCTATTCTCCTGTCACCTTCTACTGTACCTCACCCTCACTCCAAAGACCCCAAGGTGGATGGATTCCTGTCTACTTTTAGGAGGGTTGTTGGACTAATGGCAAAATGAACATCTGTCTACATTCCACTTTTGCAATAAATTTCAAGTTTTCACCGCCTTAAATATTAATGTGTGTGTATACGAATTATCTAGGAAGTATTCAACCAACTGATCAAATCGGTCATTTCATTGAAAATGTAAAAGGTAACTTCCAGCCTTTGATGGATTTTGTCACTTTTCCACATCCAACTTGGTGAGTGAGGTGTGTTGGTGACAGGGTTGCTGGCAGCTTAGACTGGATTTATTTTTCCTAGCAGTTCAGTAACAGCAGCAACAGCAATAATAATAACTAACACTTACTCAGTGGTTTTCCTGTCCCGGCCCTGGGATCAGCACTCTGCACACTTCAGTGCATGGAAATCCTATGAAGCAGGCCCTATCACCGCCCCATTCTAGAGATGATGAGGCAGAGGCCTAGAGAAGCTAAGAAACATACCCAAACCATACAGGCAGGTGGTGGTAGATCCAGCGGAGCTCTTAACCCCTCTGCTAAAACAACCACAGGAAGAACATTCACCCAGGCTCCTCCTTATTTATCATTACATCTTGTGGGAGCTCTATATGCAGAATTGGCTGCATAATTTTCAGTGCCCAGTCAAAATGAAATGGGGGGCCCCTGTTCAAAACTTATGGAGAATTTTCTGACAGTGATAGCAGAGCGTTAAGTTAAGCGTGGAGTGCTTCTAAGCATGCCCTATACAACAGCATCAGTCTCTCCTCCATGCAGCCAGCTCTGCCCAGAGGCTTCAGTTTCTTTAGCTAGAAGATGAAGATGATGGCATAGGGGAGGACCCTCTCCCATTCAGTGATTCTACGGTGGTGAGCACTTTCTTACCTGCCGCCATACCTGTCATTAACTGAGGAGAAAAGAGGGTCTGCATTTCCTGAATCAACTGATACTTGTGCTGGTTTTATTCATTTAGACAATATTTGGCTTCGCAGGTAAGTTACAGTCTTTATCCCTATGCAGCCTTGAAATTACCTTGGTTGATCCTTTTTCTCTGTGTGTACACTCACAAACATAATCACTTTTCTCAGTGTAGTTTGCCATTATCAAAATGAATCTGTGGCTTCTTTCCCTAAGTATGAAGACGTGCACCTTCCTAAGGAGTGTGACAGTAAAAAATCCCTAGTGCTGGTATATCCCCAAAACATGAAGCCCACAGATCCTTTGTTCCAGAGCTTTCATCAGCTCATCCTATTCAGGAACATTAGTGACAGGGAACTGATGGTTGTTTATTTTGAGAAGTGCAATTTATAATGTTTCTCATGAAAAAGGTCTGTTTATATTGAAAGGTACTGTTTGTGCCTGACATCTAATTTGAACCTCACATCCAGAAAGTTAAAAGTGAAAATTACCGCATACTTTTCACTTTCCATGTCATTTCATAGAATCATGAATTCTCCATCTGTCCTCTTAAACTCAGATTTCAGGAAGTATAATCCTAAACCCTTATGACCCAGGTTAATATCTCCTGTCTTCAGTACTACAAATAAGAAACTTCACCTGCCTTATAAGGGTGTGTTTCTTTAGGCTTAGATTTTCTTAGATAATTTATATGCCAAATAGCCTTTAAACAATGTTTTATATCTTATTCTGTCAAAGTAAAAAAAAAATAATATTTTTCCAATCTTTCCTTTACCTGCCTCTATAATAGCAGGATGCTACATTGGGTTCTCACCTGTGGATATGCTTAATTCTCATACACCACTCCTCATATTTATTGTGTTCCTAAAATTTCACTTGGGGAATTACAAAAGTAGCTAATTTTACTTGACAAACTTCAAGATATTTCAAATACTGAACCAAAAATTAATTCCACGAAAGAAGATGTTTAAACAACACACAAAGCTCCTAAGTTAATTTAACCTTGAGCTGTTTTTATAATGAAAAGAGACAGATGAAATTTGTTCACCTTGATAATATAAAGGATAGATTTCAGTCTAATATTGACAAAAGCTAACATTTTTAAAAGTAGAAACATATCTTTATTGCTAGCTGTATGTCTTACACCATTGGTGGTGCTGTTAACAGAATATCTGAGACTGGCTAATTTATAAAAAACAGAAATATATTTCTCACAATTCTAGAGGCTGGGAAGATCAAGGTGATGGCATCTTGTCAGGATGCTACATCCTCACGTAACAGAAGGTGAAATGACTGAACTTGCCCTCTTATAATGGCATTATTCCCACTTGGAAGAATGAAGGCCCTCATGGCCTAATTTTCTCCCAAAGGTCTCATCTCTCAACACTACCACAATAGCAATAGAATTTCAGCATGAGTGAAACGAACATTCAAACTGCAGCACTGTGGCATTCACTGTCCAAGATGAGCTCCAGCTGGTCTTCAGAACGCTCTTCTATTATCCACACCCTCCTGTTGAGCATGGGCTAGATTTATTGACCTCTTCCTAATATTAGAATAAGACACAGGAGTGTGACTCCAAGCCTAGGCAGTGCAGGGCAGCGTGTACTCCCTCTCTCTCCCAGCTCACTTGCTGTGGTAGAAACCAGTGACCATCTTGCTGTATACTCTGTCAGACTATGGTGAGGCTCCCACGGCAAGAACAGAGATCACCAGGCAAAGCAGGAGAGGGACAAAGGCCTCCTCACACCATGTTAGGAGTTTGTAAGCAAATCCTTCAGCCCAGTTGAGCCATGAGATGACTGCAGCCTCCTGAGCAATTCCGAACCCTGAGATACTCTGTGAGATAATAAATGTTGGTTGTTTTAAACTACTCAGTAACAGGGCTAATTTGTTACGTATCAATAGCTCACTAATACACTGGCTCGACATGATTATAAACAAACTAAAGAGAATAACATCATAGCCACATATAAATACCACAACCAACACTTTTATTTTATGTTCCTTATTAAGGGTGGTTATTTTTATTATTAGAAAATATATAAATCAAGAATAAACAAATCGATGTAGAGATAATTAGATATATGACTTGTATATAATTTTCTTCATTATATTAAAATTCATCTGTCAGGATTTTAAAGTCTTTTTAAATCTGGCCCTGTTTAACCTTATTTTCTACCACTTTTTGGCAGAATCTAGGATCTAGCCTGGCTTCATTCTATACCAGGAAGACAGTATGGTCATCCCCCTTCTCCACAGAGGATAAGTTCCAAGATTGCCAGTAGATGCCTGAAACTTCAGATAGTACTGAATCCTATGTGTGCTCTATTTTTCCTATGCATACATACTTAAAATGATGTTTAATTTGTAAAGTAGGGACAGGGAGAAATGAATGACAACAGCTAATAATAAAATGGAACAACTGTAACAGTAGACGATGGCAAAAGTTACTTGACTGTGGTCTCTCTCTCTCTCTTTCTAAATATCTTATTGTACTGAACCATGGGTTACTGACACCGCAGAAAGGGAAACCACAGATAAGAGGGAACTACTCTTTATGATATAATGTTCTCACTTCTTCGTTCCCCTGGTATAAAATTTTAATTCTCCTTTAAGGCACTGTTCTGATGTCATCTTGCCTACCTTAGTTGGGGCTCCCTTCTTTTGACTGAATTACCAAATATTGTACTTGTTTCAAATCTGGCTACTTTATATGTCATTTATTTAATATATGTGTTGCTTCCTTTTTAAGATGATGAATTTCTAAAATACAAGGATTCCAAGACCAGCTAGCTCAGCACTGAATATATTTTGTTGACATGATGAAATTCTGGTGAACTGATAGGTGCATTATGATCAACAATAAAGTCATACCATATAATGCATAATAATGTATCAACAACTTTTGCAAATGCTATCTAATTTAATTCTCAAAGAAATTAATTCATCTAGGACATTGTTATAAGCTAAATTGGGTTCCCCCAATTCATATAGTGAAGCCCTAACCCCCAGTACCTCAGAATGTGACTGTACTGTATTTGGAAATAGGATCTCCATAGTATCGTTAGAAAGATAATAAAGTTAAGATGAGCTCATATAGGGGCTCTGATCCAATATGACTGGTTTCCTTTTAATAAGAGGAGATCACGACACAGGCATACACAGAGTAAGACTGGGGAGGACCCACCAAGAAAGCGGCCATCCGCAAGCCAAAGGAAGAGGCCCCAGAGAAACAAACCCTGCCGGCATCTGGATCTCAGGTTCCAGCCTCCAGAACTATGAGACCATAAATTTCTGTTGTTTAAGCCCCCTGGTTTGTGGCGCTTTGCTGTCGTAGCCCTAGCAACCTGATCTATATTGCCATAGAGATGAGGTAATGGGGTTGAGGGCCTCATTCTTGATGAGCCGGGCTGGGACTGGAGTCTGGGACTCTCACCCATTGTGCAGGCCTCTGGCAACCTCAGTATGTTGCTCTTTCCAAACGGAAGCTTTTTGAGTATTTTTTCTTTATTTTATGGTCTTGACTTTATGTTAAACAGTTTCGCCTGGTAAATCTTTTAACATAGTTAATCAAGTCAGGTAGGGCCAAGCAGAAAACCTCATTAACTGCTTTGTTCATAATGAACGGATAAGATTTAAGTTAAGCACATTCTGGAGTGTTTCAGTTATCTCTAAGGACAGTATGGGTAAAAACGTATCCTCTGTGTGCATGTTTTTCATATAGAAAATGTACACAGGCTGGGCACAGTGGCACACGCCTATAATCCCAGCCCTTTGGGAGGCTGAGGCAGATGAATCATGAAGTCAGGAGTTCGAAACCAGCCTGACCAACATGATGAAACCCCGTCTCTACTAAAAACACAAAAATTAATCAGCACGGTGGCACACACCTGTAATCCCAGATACTCAGGAGGCTGAGGCAGAAGAATCACTTGAACCTAGCAGGCAGAGGTTGCAGTGAGCCGAGATCACGCCACTGCACTCCAGCCTGGGTGACAGACCCAGACTCCAT
>NW_016107329.1:6825341-6834631 GCF_001604975.1 Cebus imitator
AAAATATACACATAACATGATTCACCATCTCAAAAAATAGGAAAGAAAATGTACAGGTAACATGATTCACCTTACATCTTCCACTTTGCTCCTTATTGCTACTCGTCATTATTTTCACATGGATTTATAAGAAATAATTGTATTTGGAATAGTAAGAAGATGGTGAGGTTCTAAGAAATGAAATGACATGGTGTGTGGCATTTGCTTCAATGTGGGGAGGTGGATGAATTAATGCTCAAATTGAATGATGAATATAGCCATTTAAAAATGTCCAAGTGTTAAAATTACATTGTAGAAATCAAAATGTATTTAAAATTCAAGAAAACTTTCAAATAAAGTACTTTGAAATAATGATGAAGCATTTATTTATAGGAAGCACAACCTAGCTTGGATATTACTAAATGAGCTCATTACCTGTAAATCAGCAGCAGTGTCTGATTTAAAGACTACAGCCCCCTCTTCATCTCCCTCTTTTCTTCAAAACTCTTTGGACTTCCTGTTTCACACCTTGAACACCAGGAATACAAACATGTCTGGCAGTCTCATAGTTGTTTATCTGCAAAAGGCAGCAGTGTTCTCCATGGGCCACTACTGAAATAGATGAAGTGGAGGGGGGAGTAAGAGTTCCTCACTAACAGTGAAACTCTGTCTCAAAAAAAGCAAAGCAAAGCAAAGAGTTCCTCCCTCGCTGCACTCAGTTCTTGGTATTCTGTTTGACCAAAGAGAGGGCCCCATGTCAAGTCTTCTCAACCTAGATGTGACTAAATTGTTGGCTTCTTCTGGACACCTCCATCAGGCTACCCAGAGGGCTAAAGGTATCACCATTTGAAGGTACATGTGCAATCCATTTATAGAACACTACCTTTAAAGTTTCTCACTAGCTATATGAATAAAAACTGATCTAGGAAGAGTCAATCCAAAGTTTTAGGATCTCAATTCACTATCCCCTTGTCAAAGGAAAACCACTTTACTGATAGATCATTGTGAAGCCTCTGCCTCCGTGGCAGCCTCAAATAGTTCATCTAAGCTGCCATAACCACCCCTTGCCTTTTCTCCACCTTTTGGTGCACCTGGATCTACTCAAAGGCTGACATTCGGAATCCTCTGACAGGCGCACCCTCACATCTGGCTGATACCTTGTGCCAAGGCTTGTCTACCTGGTCATGTTCCTGTCTCAATCTACCCCCTGCCTTTGGACTTGAGTCTTGGTGTACCTCTTCCTTCCCATAGCCACGGTCCTGCCCTGGAAGTGTTGTTAATTCTGCTGTCCATTCCCTCTCTTGTCAGTTTCCATTTGATAATAATTATTTAGACTCCTCAGGTTTCAGCAGAAGGTTTAGAAACATCACTAATACTGATAGGACTCTTTCTTATATTGATGGCAGGACCAGTAAAGGCAGGGTAAAAGGCAAGCAAAACCGAAGTCAACCCACCAGAGACAATGTCCAAAGCAATTGTCAAAATAAAAAGGCACATATGGAGAAAAACAGATCTAAGGACATAGAGAAGCAGAAACCAATACAGAGAGGTGGAATAGAGAGCCATGGGACTGGGCAGTGGGGGAGGGGGCGGGCTAGTGTTAAATAGGAGAGTAGCCTGTGACTTGAAGAGGGTTGGTTAACAGCCTCGCGCACTGACTTCCAAGTGACTCTGGGACATTTGCAGCACAATAAGGAAGGTCCTCCTCTGTTTCAAAGGCTAAGAAAGTGGCAGGCAATTTCCTGCTATTTGACCTACAACTTAAGGAGAACTAACACTGTTATTCCTGCACCTTGAGAGCAGACATTTTTCTTCCTGTTTCCAGCTTGCAAAGAATATCCTTTTTTTTTATTCACTCATAAATTCATTTATTTGCCAAAAATCTTTTAAACAGATAATAAATGACAGCCCCTTAGGCTACAGTGGTAACTTGGATAAAGTCTGTATCTTTAAAGAGTTTCCAGTCTAGTGAGATGTACAAGGAGATTCACTATTTCCATGAAAAATAATTTACTGAGAAATTATGTGGAACTTGAGATAAATTGATGAGAGAAAAATCTTTGAACTAAAAGCATTCTTAGTTGTATCATTTATTTATGCCACAATAATTGCTGAGTAATAATCGACTCCAAAACTTAATTAGCATGCATTTAGCTCATGAGGCTGTAGGCTGGTGGTTTAGACTGGTTGCAGCTGGTGGTACTTCTGACCTCAGCTTGTCTTGCTCACATCTGTGGCTGATCCAAGGTGGCCTTACTTGGATTGACTCCACATGTGCCTTATTCTCCAGCAATCTAGCCTAGGCACGTAGTCGGCCATGGTGATAGCAGAAGTGAGGAAGATTCAACACACTGAGCTTTTCAAACCTCTGTTTGCACCACTTCGCTAAACACCATCAGTCAAGACACGTGGCCAGGGCGAGAGTGAGCATGAGAGGACCCCACAAAGTTATACAGCAAAGGGTAGGCAATTGGGTGGTTAAAGCAACCAGTGTACCCCCCCACCCTGGGAGACAGCAGGCTTTCTTCTTTCTCCCCCCAACCCTAGGAGACACTGTCTGTCTTCTCTCTTCAGGTCCCAGAATGAGGAGGCGTTTTCATTTACACTGTCAACGAATAGGATACTTTGAGATTTCCCAACAAAACAGATACAGGTGCAGAAACCTGATACGGTTTGACTCTGGGTTCCCACCCAAATCTCATGTTGAACTGTAATCCTCAGTGTTGTGGGACAGACCTGGTGGGAGGTGATTGAATCCTGGGGGTGGGTTTCACCCTTGTTCCTGTGGTAGAGTTCTCACGGGATCTGATTGTTTAAACGTGTGTGGCACTTCCCCCTTTGCTCGCTCACTCTCTTGCTCCACCATGGTAAGAAGTGTTCACTTCCTCCTTGCCTTCTGCCTTCATTTCACGTTCCTGAGGCCTCCCAGCCGTGCCTCCTGGACAGCCTGCAGAACTGTGAGTCAGTAATTTCTTTATAAATTACTCAGTCTCTAGTAATTGTTTATAGCAATGCGAGAGCAGACTAATACAGGACCTAAGGTGTTCATTCTTTATTCAGCAAAGCCTACGGTATATCGTTTTAGCTGAAATGTCCTCCTGGAAGTTTTGATAATCTACTGTTTCGCGCCAACTTCCCCTTTGCCATAGAGTCCTCCCAGAAGGTTGAATTCAGCTGCATATCACATGGGGAGGAGCAAGGGCTTTTACTGGGCAAGCGAGATGGGGCAGTGGGCAGAAAAGACTCTGACACAGCTCCCATCACTGACTTATCCCATACTGTCTTTGAATCATTCAAGGCACTGGTAAGAAACAGATCCTTGCCACCCTAGGAGAATTAGGACAGTCACTTCTCTGCAACCAAGAAAAGCCCACTGCCATGACAACACCACACTAAATGGGTCTCCTGGAAAGGAGGGAGCCCTTTATTGTCTGTCTCCAGATACCACAATTAGCTCAAATGAGATAGAGTGACAGGGCTGTGGAATCGCAGATGGGTCTTTTGTCACTTGCAGAGAGGCTAAGCTGACTAATTATCTGTGAAGGGAGAGCAAAGGTAATGCCTGCTCCCTCCTAGAACTGAAACCACATCCATCCTTGAAGGAGAATAAGCACCTTGGTTGAAACTATTCAGTGGTGTAATTATCCATGTCAGCTCCATTGTGTATTTTGGATTGCTTAAAAAAATTTTATTCAGAGATTCATTTTCTCCCTCTTTGTATGTATGTAAATTCAATCAAATTAACCCATGGTTCTTAAAAATGTCTTTTAATACTTGAGTAAATAAACTGAACCGAATTACCTAAAGGCAAGTATGTTTTATTTTCTTGTTTTTAAAAAAGAAAAAAGATGAATGCAATTAGGGAAAAATCTATTGCCAATGTATAACTTCCATAAGCAGACAGCATAGTAGTTAAGATCACACTATCAGTTGTATCTGTTTTGACAAGTCACTTTTCTTTCTAATTCTCATATGGCAGTCTAAAAATCAGTGATATTAATTATACTCATGCAGATGGTTATTTTAAGAATTAAATAAGGTAATGCATGTAAAAAGCTTAACATAATTCCCAAAGCATTGCACTGGAAATCACCGTCGTAATTAAGAATCTTCTATTAACTTGATCTGACTTTGGAAGTCCCAGTCTTTAATTTTAAAAAGATTAAGTATCTCCTCCCTGCAAAAAATTCTACCAGATTCTGGAGTGATATAAAAATGAAAGCAATATACACTTTGCTTTTAAGGAACTTATAAACCAATAGAGATTGCTGTCACATATGTGGAAAAGAATATAATGAAAAAAATGTAATTATTTCAAAACCTATGAACTAGACAGAAATGAGAGTGGGCATCTGAGAGGAGATGGGGCTTTGGGATTTCTTGCAGGGAAAAGTGGGATTTTGAATAGTGAAGGATTCCAGGCAGAAGAATAATAAGCAGATTTAGAGAAGCTGGAAAAATCAAAGTACATTTATATTTCAATGACCTACTAAAATGTCAGAGAAATGTATTATATGACATTATTATAATTCACATTATGTAATTCACATATAATTAAACAATTAAATATAAGACCTTTCAAGATTGTGATTATTTAAGGGTCAACACATACTTCTATGATTGCATAATGTCTTCATTAATGTTGAACATAGACCATGGCAAATGAATCCAAACACCATTTGTTCATTCATTTATTCATTTAATTAACATTTATATTGTGCTCATTATTTGCCAGGAACTGCAAGTAGGACTTAGAACTTAAAGCAAGTAAGATTCACACTGAGTTCTCAGGAAGTGTGAGTGGATGGAGGGGAAAGTTGACTTAACAGGCCTTTATAGTGAGGGGAAGCGGTGGGCTGTCCTGGGGCTGGTAGGGCTCCCAGGAGGTTGATGTAGCTCACAGTGTGGGAGGGAGAGTGGCAGAGCTGGAAGAGGTGACGCGTGAGCCCGATTGTGCGGGGTGACGAGGAATTAGATAAAAGTAAGAAAGAGGGGGTCGTTTATATCAGAGGCCCTTTTTTATATGTTAAACAGAATTTTAATTTCTTTTTCTGTGTGTTATTTGGTCATGTGCTTTGCTAGTTTACATTGTACTAGGTATATATAAAAATGCATATACACACACACAGTCAATTTGTAATTACTTTTTAAAAATTTTAAGAGTGCCACGCCTGGTACAAGACTCACACCTGTAATCCCAGCACTTTGGAAGGTTCAGGCTGGTAGATTGCTTGAGCCCAGGAGTTCAAGACCAGACTAGGCAACTTGGTGAAAATCTGTCTCTACGAACAATACAAAAAAAATTAGCTGGGTGTGGTGGTGTGTGCCTGTAGTCCCAGCTACTCAGGAGGCTGAAACAATAGGATTACTTGAGCCTGGGAGGCAGAAGTTGCAGTGAGCTGAGATCACACCACTGCCCTCCAACCTGGGTGAGAGTAAGGTCCCATCTCCAAAAAAAAAGTACCATTTTCTCTTACATTAGCTGCCAGTATGTATTTTTGTCCTTTTCATCTTTTACTTTACATAAGTATGGTTAAATTTATCAATTTTTTTTTCAATTTATACAATAGATGTGTAAAATTGCATGTGTTTATCTATAGACAAAAGCATAAATAAATGTGGTATATGTAAACAATGGAAAGTTATTCAGCCATAAAAAAAGAAGGAAATCCTGTCATTTGCAGCAACATGGATGGAATGGAAGGTTATGATGTTAAGCGAAAGAAGCCAGGCACAGAAAGACAAATATGGCGCCTTCTCACTCATATATGGGAGCTAAAAAGGTGAATCGCATCGTGGTAGATAGTAGTTTAGTGGTTACCAGAGGTGAGGAAAGGGGAAAGTGGGGAGAGGGGTGAAAAGAGGTTGGTTAATGAGTAAAATAATACAGTTAGAAGGATTAGGATCTAGTGTTAGATATTTCAGTTGGATGAATAGTTATCTAACTATAACTACTGCTACAGTTAACAATAATTTATGGCATAGTTCAAAGTAGCTAGGAGAAAAAGCTTGAATGCTTCTAAGATAAAGAAAAGAGTTTGAGATGAAGGGCATCCCAATTATCCTGATTTGCTCATCACACATTGTATACATTTATCAAGGCATCATGTGTAACCAAATATATGTAAGTTTTTGTGTGTCAATAAAAAAGTAAAATTATACATAGTTATCATGTACAGCATAGTATTTTGAAGTATATAGACTTCAAATGGTTACATCTAACAAATCCATGACCTCACATAGTTATTTTTTGTAACGAGAACACTTAATGTCTACTCCTAGCATTTATCATGGATGCAATCTATTGTCATTAACTACTCACTATGTTGTACAATAGATCTCTTGAACATATTCTTCCTCTCTAACTGTGCTTACTTATTCTTTGACCAACAACTCCCTCAACTACTTCTTCTCCAAGCCATACTATCCTCTGGTTAGCACTTATTTCACTTACCGTAACATCCTCCATGTTCATGTTCATCCATGTTGATAACAAATGGCAGGATCTCCTTTTCTATAGCTGACTAGTGTTCTACTGTGTGTATATGTCACACTTTCATTATCTAGTCTTACAATGAACACTTAGCATGGATTCCACATCTTGGCCTTTGTGAATAGCACTGCAGTAAACATGGGGGTACAGATATCTCTTTGACATATGATCAAGATATTGTAACTTCACTTTTTGAGGATATTATCATACACCTGATATTTTCTTTTAATTAAAGATAAAAGTAGAACTATTTCTATTTGGCTGTATTAATGGAACTGATCTCTTTCTGACTTGTATTTAATGTTGTTTTTAGTTGTATTTCATTTTGTTAGATTTAGGTACAGAATTATTTCACCTACAAAGGATAATTTTTCCATATCCTTTCTCATGTTACAATTTCTTTCTTTCTTTTTGTCTATTTGCTCTGGCTGGTCCTCCTGAAAAGATTTCTAAGTGCTGATGCTAGCAGCGAGCCTTCCTACCTCTTAGCATTTCTCCTCTGTGTATGATGCATGGCTTCATTTTACTTGTGATTTTTTTAATCAAGTAAAGAAATATTTAACTGTTCCTATTTTATACAATTTTTTTTCTGTAATCAAGAAGGGTGTTGGGATTTTTCAAATGTTATTTGAATCAAATGAAATGTAAATGTTTTACTTTTTATAGTTCACCTGATCTTTAACTATAATTGCATTGCTATAATAAATCTGTATTTTTGTAGGCTGTTATTTTTTTAATGTATGTTGGGTTCTATTTTGTTTTGCAAGAAATTCAAAATTTGATGTGTTATTTCCTTTTTTATGCTATCTTCATGTTTATTCAGACCTTACTTTGCTATGGTACAGCCGCCAACCAACAATACACTTCCTCTCCCCTCCCCGTCTCTTCCCCGCCCCTAACCTCCCTCCTTCCTTTCAAATCTAGAGTGAGATCCTCTTACTGATAGGCTCTAAAATCTGAAATCATATTTAGAAGATGATCCTGGAAAATGTAGCTTTCATATTCTTTCTGCATTGGAGACAAGACTTTATTATTTATTTAATTTGAAATGGAGTTTCACTCTGTTCCCCAGACTAGAGTGCAATGCCATGATCTTGGTTCACTACAACCTCTACCTCTTGGGTTCAAGCAATTCTCATGCTTCAACCATGGGAGTAGCTGGGACTACAGGCACCTGCCACAACGCCAGTCTAATTTTTGTATTTTTAGTAGAGACGGGATTTCACTATGTTGGCCAGGCTGCTGACTTCAAGAGTTTCACGTGCCTTGGCCTACCAAAGTGCTGGGATTACAGGCTCCAGTCACTGTGCCCACTGGGACAAAACTTTAGCACATGATGGTGACACCACTGGGATAGACAAGAGGCAATCTATCAGGGTTGTCAGATAATTAATTTTTAGCTTTATTTTGGTTTTATATCATTGCTTCTTATCTCCTTTGTTTTAGTTTGACGTGCTGTCACTAAATTCCCAGGATACACCTTTGTTTAATTTAATTCATTCTTGTTTAGTGGCATAAATACTTAATTTCTTGTATTTGGTCTGAGTACTGCCTTACCCACATTTTAAATTACTGCCATGTGGCCAAATATATGTATCTTCCTCTCCTACTACAAAGACTATAGGTGTTCCAAATTTCATCACAGTAAAACCAGTTCCTATGAAAGAGATAGTGGTAAACATTTTTAGTCTATGCCAGTGGGAGTGTGACTTGAGAAAACCTTTAGAAAAAATTTTGGCTAGACATATAAAATGCATTTAAAACCTTCATGTGTTTTAACTCACTAATCAAACTTCTAGTTTATCCTAAGGAGATCATTAGTGATACATGTAAAGTGATACATTTATGTGCAATGACATCAATCCCAGTTCTACTTACAAAACTTGAAAACAGCAAAAATGTCAAATAATGGAGCAGTGGTTAAATACGAGTTTTGGTACATTTATGTGATGGAATATTCTACAGCCAGCTTTTTCACTTTAAAAATATTAAACCATTAAAAGTTATTTTCTTGGAGAATATTTAAAGACACAGGACACTTCTCATGACTATATTTTATAGTGTAAAAAAATACACATAGTAGGAGCAATATGTCTTTAATTTTGGAAGAGAATCATTTGCAAAATATATGCCAAAATGTTTATAATGATGATTTCTGGGTGGTGGAGATACAGATAACTTATATTTTTAATCCTTTTTCCTTCAAATGTTCCATATTATGCATGCATTGCCTTTATAATAGTAGAGAAAGAAATGATAAACATATTTGTGTACCACATAGGAGATAAAGAATCCCAATTTAGGAAGCAGCCTGGGCATACAGCTCACCATATGAAAGTATCTGAAAAGCAGCCTGGTGCTACTTTTGTTCCAGAACATAAAATTTTTGAATTTTCTGGATCTCAAGCAGTGATCAAATATTTTAACTTCCAAAATTATTCCTTAGCACACACATTTAATTGTTAACAGAAAGTATGCCAAATAAATAGAACATTTCTAGACTCACGTTTTATAAGACAAAGAAGAGACATGTGCTTAGAAGCAGGGGAAACAGAGCTGCTGTCCTCCTTTGTCACTAGCTGGACAAGCTTCTCTAATATGTCCATAGAAAGTATTCAGACATTCATATGGCTTGGATATGTGTCTCCTCCAAATCTCATGTTGAATTGTGGTCCCCAGTATTGAAGGTGGGGTCTTCATGGGAGGTGTTTGGATCATGGGGGGGAGGGGTCCTTCAGGAAGGGCTTGTTGCTGTCCTTGCAATAATGCATGAGTTCTCACTCTATTAGTTCACATGAGATCTAGTTGTTTAAAAGAG
>NW_016107329.1:6834661-6835894 GCF_001604975.1 Cebus imitator
ATAGGTGCGCACCTCCTTCCTTTTCTCTTGCTCCTTCTTGCCATGAGCTATGCTCCCTGTATTAGTCTGTTTTCACGCTGCCAATAAAGACATACTCAAGACTGGACAATTTACAAAGGAAAGAGGCTTAATTGAATTTACAGTTCCATGTGGCTGAGGAAGCCTCACAATCATGGTGGAAGGCAAGGAGGAGCAAGTCACATCTTACATGGATGGCAGCAAGCGGAGACCTTGTGCAGGAAAACTTCCCTTTATAATAACCATCAGCTCTCGTGAGACTTACTATCATGAGAACAGCACAGGAAAGACCTGCTCCATCATTCCATTACCTCCCACTGGGCTCTTCCCACAACCTGTGGGAATTCAAGATGAGATTTGGGTGGGGACAGAGCCAAACCATATAACCCACCTTCACCTTTTACCTTGATTGGAAGCTTCCTGAGGCCCTCACCAGAAGCAGATGCCAGCACCCTGACTCTTGTACAGCTTGCAGAACTGCAAGCCCAATAAATGCCTTTTCTTTACAAATTCCCCTGCCTCTGGTGTTTATAGCAATGGAAATCAACTAATGTAGGGACCCAAATTATTGACAGGTAATGTTATAACTATGGGCCTAGGTTAGGGTTTTTAAATCTTTTATTCAAATGAAAGAAACCAGAAAAGTAGTTAGTGTTGAATCAAAGCTGTTCTCATGAATACTATGCACAACACATAACCAACAGAGAGTAAGTCAGTGCTTCTTTAGGATTTAAGTGGGTGGATGGGGCTTCTTTTAGATATCTTTTAATGAAGCATTCTGAACAGAAAAAGGCAAAACAAAGACCTATTTTAGAGTGTGTTTTGATCCTGCTTTTGGAGACTATGTGGGAATTACTGATGTTTGAAAACTATTTCTGTAGATCAAAAGTAGACCATGAAAATGAAATTTATCTTTCCCATTAGAAATGTAAGATTTATTTCATGATCCAATTGCAAATAGAGCTGGCCTTCCCCAACCAACCTATCCACAGCAGGTCTGTGTTGATAATGTTCAGCACAGCCTTCTTTCTTTCAGTATTTTGTTTTCTCTCTCTTTCACTCACTCTCCCTCCCTCCCATCCTTAATTCTCTTTCTCTTTCTCCCTTCCTTCTTTTTCCCTCCCTCCCTCCCTCCCTTCCTTCCTTCCTTCCTCCCTCCCTTCCTCTCTTTCCTTCTTTCTTTTCCTTCCTTCCTTCCTTCCTTCCTTCCTTCCT
>NW_016107329.1:6836004-6858221 GCF_001604975.1 Cebus imitator
TTTCTTTTCTTTTCTTTCTTTCTTTCTTTCTTTCTTTCTTTCTTTCTTTCTTTCTTTCTTTCTTTCTTTCTCTTTCTTTCTTTCATTTTCTCTTTCTTTCTTTCTCTCTCTCTTTCTTCCCTCCCTCCTTTCCTTCCTCTTGCTTTCTTGCTTTTCCTTGCTTTCTCACACCCTTCTGCTCACTTGCTCATTCTGTGTCCCTCATTATGTATCTGTTCAATGAATGAAGACATGAATGAATAATTGGTTTATGCAGTGAGCAATATTTAGAGTCTGTTCAGATAATTACATGTATAACTGGGTTATCTTCAACAAGAAAACACTGGTTTTGAAGTATGCGATTGGACAGTTATAACCTTATTTCATTTTTTTTTCCTTGACAAAGGTAATCTCAGACAAAAGAACTTGCATTTTGCTTTAAGTGAGATTTAAAATTAAGTGCTAGGGGATTGTTTATGATCCAAAATGGACAGCTTCTCTTACACTACTGAATGTAATAATACTTCCTGTAATATATTTTAGAAATGATAACAACAAAGGAAGTAGAGGTATGCAATTACATTATTTTTACTTTGAAACATAAAGTCTATTCTAAACTCTGATTCTTTTTATGAAACAAGTAGTAAGGCATGACAGTGAAACTGTTGCTTCTAAGTACGGTTTAAACGTACCTTCAAATTTTACTTTAGTCAGAAGGCGAAACAGTGTGTCCACAGGAGCTCTGTGTCATGAGATTTCTTTCTCCATCAATGACCCTAGAATTTTGATTAATATTCCTGCCGTGTCTCTCAATGCCAAGTACTTACTGGGAGTGAGTTTGTGGTATTTATTATTTAAGGATATGAACTTCAGGTCACATTCCTCCAGCTGGAAGTTGTGTGACCTTGGGCAAGTTTCTTCTATGTTAAGTTTCATTATAATATGAGAATTAGCAAAAGTCCCTGCTAATATTACTTTCAATGGAAAAAAAAACTGCAAATACTTTTGCACCAGGCTAATATTTTGATGATGTGTAGAGTACATTTGTTGGCGTAGTCAGAACTATGTCAGTTACATGGCAATGTTGCTCCTGCTACGGTTATCATCATTACCATTAACATTATTTAATGCATTAGGAAGCCACCGTTGACCTTGAGAGCTGACTCGATGATCAAAGAGCACATGAGCTGAACTATCTTCAGGACCTGTTCTTAGCATTTGCTTTTAGGATGTTCCATCTCACTTGTGGGTTCCATTCTCTTACCTCAGAACGTTCCCACACCTGTAACTACTCAGTCATCTTACCTCTTCTCCCGCTAGACATGACAGCAGCCAGCACTCACAGTGAGGAGACAAAGTAGGTTGTCTTCACTTAATGTGTATTTCCAAAAGAAAGAGCTAAGAAGGGTGAAACTGTCCCAGTGAAAATCGCAATGTGTTCAGCACAGGATAAACAGCAGTGGAATTCAGTGTGAATTTATAAATGTTAAACGATCATTTTGTAGTGTCTAGGAATCCTGCAATAATCATAATACTAGTTCCCATATTTAACTTTCACAGGCATTCGCTGAGGGCTTTACATGTTTTAATTCATTTGACTCTCTTAACAAATGTACAAGATATTAAGTTGCTATGATTTTGCCCATTTTACAGATGAGCAAACTGAGGCACAGATGATTTAAGCCACTTGCACCAGAACACACTGAGCTTTGGTAGCATAACTATGGAGCCACAGAGCATGTCCATAACCAGTACCCTACAGCCAAAGGCATGCACTTACAAACACTTTAAAATAATGTGTTAATTTGGGATATTTATCTGCTTAAATTATTTCAAGAGCATTATGACATTTATTGAACCCCTGTGCTACCTTACTCTTCTTCCCAAAGAAAGTTGGAAATCTCATGCAGTGCTTTTCCTCTGCCTCTCAATTTATTCTATGTAGTGTCTGCCTTTTAGACATATTCCAACAACTTCATGACTAGTAGTTTAACTTATTTCTCGGTTTTAAAATTAATAGTGGTTTCAAGTATTTCTCTTGAGTGTTATGCCTGTCACAGGCCACACCCAGGCTCTTTTCTCTGACCATGAAAGAAGTACAGAAGACACAGTAAGAAAGGAAACACAGAAGTAACCAGGTTGTGCCAATGTGGCGAGCAATGGATGCTAGACTAACTGCCATCTGTCCCAAATGCCCCTGGCTACAAAGTAGTGGCAACTGCAGTACCCGCCTCAACCAGGACTGGGGTTTTCCCAATGCATCAGGAAGGAGGGAGGCACGGGGAAGCCCACACATGGCACCGTATATTTGAGATCTCATGAATTTGCACCATGAATTGACACATTTGATTATGATACCAAGTGGAAGTAACACTAGCCAAGTTTGAGCTGTTCCCATCAGTCCTTGAACTGAAACTAGGCCTCGTGATTTGCCTTTACTCAAAGGCATTACTACTTATTTTCACTCTAAGCTGAATATAGTTAAATGTTTTGAAAGATAAAGTATATATATATAGATACACACACACACACACACACACACACACACACACACACACATATATATACATATGACAGGTCCTTATCATACATTATTATCTCTAAAATATTACTGAATTGAATTTGTTTTCATCATCAAGTAAAACAAATTGCACACGCCCCCAAATTGTGTTTGTGTACAAATGTGAAATAATGAGGCTCTATCATTGTGAAACTAGAATCATTGTAAGGTCACTGAAGCTCTTTTAAATTGTTCCACATTAAAATTAAATGATCACTAAGTATAAAACTGCATTGAATTTTAGTATATCATCAGGAGAGAAGATGGGGCCTGACTAATCCAGCAAGTTGATCTTAACTTTAGAAGAGTCATTACATTTCGATTTTTTAAAAATGGATAAATCCAAATACATAATTGTATGAGTTCTTACATTAAACATACTCTCTGTGTGTGTGTATGTGTGTGTGTGTGTGTGTGTGTGTGTGACTAAAGTGTAAAGATTATGACCTTTCCTCATTCCTCACAAAAATATTTCAGTTGGTTAATTGCAAATTGAATATATATATATATATATATATATATATATTTTTTTTTTTTTGAGGAGTTTTCCTCTATTGTCCAGGCTGGAGTGCAGTGGCACAATCTCGGTTCACTGCAACCTCCACCTGCCAGGTTCAAGCGATTCTCCTCTCTCAGCCTCCCGAGTAGCTGAGATTACAGGTGTATGCCACTATGCCTGGTTTATTTTTGTATTTTTAGTAGAGATGGAGTTTCACTGTGTTGGCCAGGCTGGTCTTGAACTCCTGACCTCAGGTGATCTGCCCACCTAAGCTTCCCAAAGTGCTGGGATAACAGGCATAAGCCACCATGCCTGGCTGCAAACCGAATACATTTCTAAAGAAAATATGATGTGTGATCCTCTCTTCTAATCCAGAATATCCATGTTAATAGAGACGCTTCTGAAACCACGTGGAAGCATTGATTTGTGGTTTTCTAGTTTGCTTTCCTTCACTGAACCATTAGCTGGAGTGTGATGGAAAAATAGAAAATTCTGCATTCTCCCAAGTTTTGAGTAATCACAAAGTCCACAACAATGAGATGGAATGGAAATAGAGTGACTCTCTTCCAATATCAGGGCCTTCTAGAGGAATCAGAAAACCTTCGAGCAGGTCCTGCTCAGGTTCTGCATATCTCCCTGTCTGTTGCCACCCAACAGGTATCACCAGGTATTACTGCCAATATTGTTGGCATTATCAACACTCTGGTCTTCTTACTAGAGACCCAATGTGTGGCCTGGACTCTGCAAAACATGGATTTAACCTGTTGCAAGCATCACAGAGCCAGAACTTCCTATTCAAACTAGGACTTTCATTCATAAAACTCATATGAGAGTTTTAAATGCTTTGCTGAAGAAATATCTTGCTAAAATGAAGATACATTATATGGTTTTGGTCTGAACTATCCACATCACATTACGAAGAAAGGAACTATTGCCAGTTCGGGTTACCTTGGTTTTAGAGAACCGATTTTGGTTCTGGTTCTGGTTCCCAACAATTATTTTTCTTTTCAAGTAATTTGCTCACAGGAAAGTAATTGATCCTCATCTCCATATTGAAATAAAGTCTACATCTCACCATATGAGACCAGATTGGTCATTTTATTTTTACTGGCCTTTTGTTATTTTGTTTTACAGTAGTTTTGGAAAAAGAGTAGTTATAAGCAACTTAATAATTAGTGGGAGCCAATAATTGTGTACATTTAAAATCTTAATAAAATATGTAGAAACAAATGGCTGTGCAATAAAACATTGTGCTTTTTGACCAAATATAATTAATAAGAAAAAAATGTATAAATTAGCAGAAAAGAAAATCTACTGATTTTGTAGTGAAAAGTGGAGTTGAACCCTAGTGGGGAACTTTCACCTTGGTGTTTAGGTTCAAAATCCTGTGAAGCTGTTGAAAATATGGGTTCCAAGAAGTAAAGAATAAAAAAGCAAAAGAGCTAGGCTCTGAAAATGAGTGTTAACACTTCTGTAAATCTGACAAGAATCTCAATACAACTGCCAAAGTTTTGATTTTCAGAAAAACACAGTGGAATTGCTAACACGCATGCTGTATAAATGACTATTCACTGAATGAATGCTGTAGCTAATATGCAACTGCTTTCCCTAGCTGACTAATATATCAAGCACGGTACTTGTTTTGTGCTCTGAAAAACTTTCTCCATTACCATAGTAACCTCTTACATGCTAGCGGAAGCTGATGTCATTCAAGGTATTATTCATTCTTAGTGGATTGATACTCAGAGTGCTAATAAGTCTCAGAATGATAAAAAGAACTAAGCATACATACTGGTTAAACGTTACTTAACCCTTTCACCCCAGGGAGTCCCCAGATGTCCCCTGAGAGCATTACTGAGAACAGTTTAGAATGCTTTCTTTTCTCAAGATGGTTATTTAGCAAGAGTCAGTGTTAAATTATAGCTTACTTTGCTCAGTATGTTTGCATCATTGTATTCATCTGCTAGGGCTGCATTACAAAATATCACAGACTAGGTGGCTTAAGCAACAGAAACTTACTTTATCACAGTTCTGGAAGTGGGAAGTCTAAAATTATGGTTCTGGAAACCGTGGTTCCTGGTGGGGCTCTTTTCCCTGGCTTGCAAACAGCCACCTTCTCACTGTGCCCTAACATGGGAACCAGGAACTGGAGCTGTTATCAAGAACAAGTGGAGAGAAATCTTCACAGGAGGACTGGCTTGCTGGTCTGTTAAGCATCAAGTAAAATAAGCAGAAAAGCATTTCTTAGATTTGGCAATTTAGAGATTGGTGACCTTAGGAAGTGACATTTTAATAATGTGGTAGAGGTGAAACCATATTTCGATTGCTGGAGGAATGTACAGAAAATGAGGTAGGAGACATACAGGGTTTAATTTCCAATGAGTAAAAATGGCATACAATGATAGTTTAGGAGTGGTGGGCAGAGACTGGAAGACAATCTCATGGGACATATTTGGGCATATTTATGTGCAGACAGAAAATAGCAAGTGGAAAAGAAGCAGAAGAGACAGAGACCTTCATGAAACAAGGGCACAGTGAATGCAAGATGGAACAGATTCTCTAGTAAAGAAGGAGGTGACAGTTTCAGAAAGACATAGGATGGAAGGGAAATAAGGAGAGTTCTCAAATAACTAAAATTAGAATTACCATTCAAGCCAGCAATTCCACTATGAGGTATCTAGCCAAAAGAAAATAAATTACTATATGAAAAAAGACACCTATACCTGTATGTTCAACACAGCATTATTCATTATAGCAAAGTCCTAGAACAAGCCTACACGTCTATCAGTGGTTGACTGGATGAAAAACATGTCGTCTATACGCACAGCACAAGTACAATGCAGCCACAAAAACAATACGATCATGTCTTTCTCAGGAGGCGGATGCAGCTGGCGGACGTTATGTTAAGTGAAATAAGTCAGAAACAGAAAATCTCACTTATAAATGGGAGCAAAACAGTGATACATGGACATAAAGATGAAAATAATAGACACTAGGCACTCCAAAAAGAGGGAGAGAGGGCAGTGGGGCATGAGAATTGAAAAATAACCTAGTAGGTACAATGTTAACTATTTGAACAATGGGTACAGTAGCAGCCCAGTCCCCACCAGTATGCAATATACCCACATAATGAATATGCACAAGTACCCCCTAAATCCAAAGTAAAATTAAATGTGAAAACAAGGACAGGAGCATTCTCAAGAGGCATCTCCCATGTGTAGCAACCAGGACTCCTGTGAAGTTGTAGGGGTTGTATCCTGCATGAAGGTTCCTTGCACCTCAGGGAGTTGGATAGGTAAGCCCTATTTGCCAAGGTTTCTGTTTGGGGGGCTGGTGCATCCCCAAACCAGGGCTTTTAGTAATTAAGATTTTATATATATATATATATATGTAAAATATATATAATTTTATATATATATAAAATCTTAATTATATATAATATATATAATAATTATAATGTTATAATATATAATAATATAATAATGTTAATATAATAAATTATATAATAATTAATACAATTATATTATAATATATAATATATGAATAATAATATAAGATATATTCTATAATATATAACATTTATATTTATATACAATATATATTATATATTATAACAATAATATAATAATTATAGTAATATAATTATAATAATATAATAATGTAATGTAATAATAAAATAAAATAATATACTAATATATATAATTATGTGTGATATATAATTATATAATATAATATAATATAAATATATATATTAATACAATAATATAATAATAATTATAATATATATATAATATATAATATATAAATATATAATATAATATATACAACTATATATATAAAATATTATATTTATATATAAATACATATAATATGATATATATAATATATATCTTATATAATATATAAGATATTCATAATTATGTAATATATATACATGATATATTTATATGTATAATATATATATTTGATATATATATTTAATATATAAGATATATATTTCATATGTACATATTAAAATATATATAAATATACTTTAATCCAGAAAAGGTACCTTGTAAATCCTCTCAAAGTCAAAGTGTACATGTAGTCTTCTACACAATAAAATTTCACTTTCTACTTTTTAAAGAATTCCTCTATCTATTGTATCATTTGATTTTCATAACCTCCCTGGCCCAAACCTCATGGTTGTACTGCTTTAATGTTGTCAGTTTACAAACATAGAAAATGAGACTCAGAGAAGTTTAATGATATCACTGAGGCCACACATTTACAAAGTGGAAAAATAGATTGAAGCCCACCATCTATTAATAATAAATCTTGAAGTGATATTTTACTACACCAGATGTAAATACTACTTGACAGCAATATTTGCTGAAGAACTTCAGACTGTTGTGACTATCTTTCTCTTCCCCTTTCCGTTCATATTGGAAGGAGAGGAGAGCATTAGGCATGAGAAAACATATCTTGAAATGAAGCATCGTCTAATCTCAAGCACTTTTGTATCCCATAAGCAAAAAAAATTAAGGTCACGGTATTATTTAGGTTACAAACTACTGCAATGGAAAAAAAATAGATGTATTAAATTAGAAGCTAACAAATTTTTGGAAAATATATTGAAAGTTTAGGCTGAAAATCATCCAACATCAATTATGGGTGGGGGTAATAGACACATTCTCCTTATACTTTGAGCTTAGGTTTTGAGCTTTGCTCTTAATTCTTAAAAAAAAAAAAACCTGATGAAATAAAGAGAATAAGGTCTTTTCTATATTCCCTGTAGATGTATGGTGGTGATGGCACTGAAATAAATATTTAAAATTTTTCAGGAAATTGGAGAGTAGCCTTTCATTTTCAAGAAGAGCTGTTTCATGATAACGGAGTGAATAAGAGAGAAGCTCCTGGGGTCTGTGACTCATTCATTCAAAAAATAATTGAGCAACAAATAGGAGCACCAGTCACAGGGGCCATAGCAGTGAACAAAAGGACATGTTTCTGCTTTTATGGAGCTTACTTTCTCTTGTCAGAGATGGAAATCTGAAGAGTTAATGGATAATATGCCAGGTGAGGATACTCATCTTGAAATAATATAGCAGGAAAAAGGAGAATTATGGAGCATAGTGTGCTGTGTTCATTTTTAAATTTTATTTATTTATTTCATTTATGTATTTATTTTGAGATAGAGTCTTGCTCTACTGTGCAGGCTGGAGGGCAGTCGTGTGATCTCGGCTCACTGCAACCTCTGCCTCCCTGGTTCAGGCAATTCTCCTGCCTCAGCCTCCTGAGTAGCTGGGATTATAGGCAAGCGCCACCATGCCCAGCTAATTTTTGTACTTTTTTTTTTTTTTAGTAGAGATGGGGTTTCACCATGTTGGCCAGGATGTTCTCAATCTCCTGCCCTCGTGATCTGCCCGCCTCAGCCTCCCAAAGTGCTGGAATTACAGGCCTGAGCCACCACACATGGCCAGCATGCTGTTTTAGTAGATAGGCAGGAAGGCCTCTTTGGTGAGTGGCATTTGGAAAAAGACCCAAATGGAAGTGAGGAGGTAAACCTCGTGCCTGTAGAGAAAGGCAGGGGGCAGAGCTCAAGGGATCCACAGGGAGACCAGCAAAGGAGGGAAGCTGAGGCAGATGATGAGTGTCCAACAGTGCTCATGAAAGACTCGAAATAGCCAGGAAACATTGGAGAAAATGGGAACGAGCCCTCGCTGGGAATTTAAAAGGGTCATTCTAGCTACTGTGTAAAAAAAGTACAGTAATGAGGACAAATGTGCAGAAATTCCAGAGCAGGGCTAATCTAACAGCCCAGCTCACAGATGATGATGACTTGATCCAAGATGACCGCAGTGGAAGTGATAAGTTACTGGATTCAGTGTGTAATTTGAAGGTAGACCCAATCGAATCTGCTCATGGATTATTTGTGCAAAAGAGAAAAGGCTCTAGGTTGACACTAAGGTTTCCGGCTGAAACGCGTGGGAAAAATAGAATTCCCCTATCTTAGATGGGTAAGACTAGAGGATGATAGAAAACAGCCTTGGACAAATGGCTAACTAAGAAGTAGTTCTGAAATAAACACTTATCACTAAACAAAAGTAGAATTAAATCATAGTATTTAAATTACTGGAAAAATATTAGTGTACTTTATTAAACGCAATATTAGATTAACCAGGGAACTGCTCCCACAATGTCAGATAATAGACACGTTGGAACAAATTGAGTCTTGAAGAGTTCCCATCCCCAGACTTCCCACTCTTTTCTTTCTTTCCCTCCTTCCTTCCCTCCCCCCCGCCTTTCTTTATTTCTTTTTTCTTTCTTCTTTTTGAGATGGAGTTTCACTCTTGTTGCTCATGCTGGAGTGCAGGGACATGATCTTGGCTCACAGCAACCTCCACCTCCCAGGATCAAGCTATTCTCCTACCTCAGCCTTCCAAAGTGCTGGGATTACAGGCATGAGCCACCATGCCTGGCCCCCACTATGTTTTAAAATTACCATTCACAGAAAAAAAAAATTAAAAATATTATGAAAAACAGTTTGACCTAAACATGAGTGTGCATTCAACTTGTAAACCAAATTTTCTGGCTTAAATTTTAACAGCCATGTAAGAATCAGTTTTAAAGGAAACATGGGAGCATTGTCCTATGCCTGCAGTTCCTCAACATTCTGGCAAAGACTGTCTCCCTGGGCTGTGCTGTGTCCCTTTCTCCTCCTCTGCTGAGCACCACAAATCACTCAAACAAGCATCCCTGATTTGATTCTGCTTCTTGGGAGCCTGACCTAAAATACATAAACACACAGACCACCCTACCAAGGGTTTATGCATCCGATTGCCTCAGAAAGAAAGCACTCATTTTTCTTATATAAAATAAAGATGACTAGAGAAGATAAAAAATCATGTTTGCACTTACCGCCACAGATAGCTACTATTAGAATTACTGTATGCGCTATATATCTTTTTTATATATAAAAATATGTATGTGATTAAATTTCAGTACTAGCTATACAATTCTGCATTTGCTTTTTCACTAAACAGTATAAGCTTGGCCAACTTTCTCTGCTGTTACACATTCTTTGCAAACTTCTTTGATAAGGGCTGCATAGAATTCTACAATTTGGACAATTGGGGTCACCCTACTTCCTAAGCTGTAGATAAGATTGCCTCAAAATCCCCCATATAATAGATTGTAGGAAATTCAATGCCCTCACCAGGATTCCTATAAATTACTGGAGATATTATTTTTCTCAGCATCCATCCTGGCTCTCTGTTCAGGCTTCCATTAAATTAGTTTTCTCTTAGACTCTTCTTACTATCCCACATAAAATTTCCTTCTCTGTGCTACACTGACCCAGATACAAATTTCAGGTATTTTCCTTAATAAAAATCTCAAAAGATATTTGTGTGTGTGTCTGAAGGTTTGGCAAGAAGAAGGGGTTTACTTTGCTGTAATGCAAAGAATCTTAAAACTAGCATTAGACATCACTCAATCTGTTTTTTGGTTGAGGAATTTTTTGGAGGTTTCTGTGTTATACTTCGTTTTCAGCATGTGTCTCCCTCTGTCCCCTGCTCCTCCTTTTCTGCATGTTTGCTCACTTTTCTGCCCCTTTCTTTTCCAGATCTAGACTGAGCTATTCTATCTCTTTTAGAAAACAGCATGGCTTTCGGTAGTGTCTGGCCCTCTGAATCTCTTAGAAGAGAATCCTTTCATTTTCTCCTCTTACTTATTTACCATGGGGTAAGAGGTGAAGGAACTGAACAATTTTCCATTTACAGAGGGATATCCTATAATTCCTCTAATGTTTGATGTTTTCAATGTTTCCATTTTTTGCCAATAAAAATAATTCTTTGAAAAATATAATTATAATATAAAATTTTATTATTTTAATAATTCTGTGATAAATATCTTTGTGGCTAAATTTAATCTATATTTGATGTCTTCTTATTCTAGATGCCTAGAATGAGAATTTTCAAAGTCTGTGAACATTTTCTAAAGCATTTCATACTTACTGGTAACTCGTTTCTAGAAAAGCAATACCAATTTTTATTCCCGTTAGCAGCGTATGTGGACACCCTGGTCTTCTCCAGAGGCTATAAGTCTTTTAAATTTTTACCTATATGATATTTGAACATGTAATTGCACTTTCTAATTTACATTTCTTTAACTGCTAGTATAGTTGAATATTTTTTCTGTATGATTGGTAGAAATGTGAATTTCCTTTTTTTCTAAATTGGCCCTTTGTCTCCTGGAAGCTCTTTTCAAAAATTTAATTATTTTTCTTAAATTGATTTTAAGGGGCTTTTATATATTTATACTGCTAACCAGCTCATCACCAGCTGTTTTATTCTTTTAGTCTGTTAAGTGTCCTATGGTTTTAAAAACTGCAGATGCAAAAGCGTTCTAAGTAGCACTTTGAGAAGTTCACATTTCCTTTGTGCTTCTGCCTTTGAGGTGTGATAGGACACCTTTAGGAGGACCTTGAGGAACACAAGTCAGAACCACCTAGTCCCTCCCAGTTCCTCACCTATAGAAATGGATGATGCATACCTATTATTTTGTGATGCTAAATTTGGAAGTAGTATGTTATACATCAATAGATAACTAAAACAGTGGTTATCTTAGGAAGACTTTCAACCAAATATTATGTAAAAATTGCCCTCTATGTTATCCTAGTTATGTTATTGTTTAATTTTAACAGTTAAATATTTAACCCATTAGGAATATACTATTGTGATATGGTTTGTCTGAGTCCCCACCTAAATCTCATCTTGGATTCCCATGTGTAGTGGGAGGGACCTGTTGGCAGGTAATTGAGTCACAGGAGTGGGTCTCTCCTGTGCTGATTTTGTGATAGTGAATAAGTCTCATGAGATCTGATAGTTTCAAAAATGGGAATTTCCCTGCACTCTTCTCTTGTCAAGCTCTCTTCTCTTGTCTGCCGCCATGTGAGACATGTCTTTCACTTTCTGCCATTATTGCGAGGCTTCCCCAGCAATGTGGAACTGTAAGTCCAATAAACCTCTTTTTTTTTTTTTTTTGGTAAATTGCTCAGTCTTGGATATGTTGTTATCAGCAGCGTGAAAACAGATTAATATAGTAAACAAGAGGAGAATTGCATTTTAAAAAAAAGATCGTTTTTCTTTATTTTGTAACATGAGGATTGCACATCTCTACCTTCATTGTAGGAATTTGCATTGATCAAGAGAAAAGTTATTTGTGAAAATGCTTTAAAGTTATAATTTTGGAACACATATTGTGGTTATATACAAAGAAGAACATTTTATATAAATGCTTTAATTTATCTATACTGTATTACTCACACCTTTTTATTTTTCATATTTTTTAATTCTTTCACATCTTGGGCCCCTGCTGACCTGGAAAGACTGCCTCTCTCAGGGGTAGTCAGCTCCTAGAGATAGTATCAGACTGATCTGAGAGCACCTTTCCATGTGTAAAACAGCCAATCCAGAGTCTACACACCCTCATCGCTTTTATTGGACTCTCAGACACCAGGCCACTAAGCCCCTACCCTAGGCACCTCAGGGCCAAGTACCAGACAGCTAGGGACCGCCCCCTATACCCAAGAGCCTGCTGAAATTATATCCGAAACCTGTTTACCCCATCTCAGCCATTTCTTTCTTCAGAAACCACAATAAAGGGCTCTTCCTGTGTTTTCTCCTTGCCCCCTCTCCCCTGGCGGAAACTGGGGCTTCCCTGGGTGCCCCTACATGACGTGCCACTCCTCTTAGGATCTCTAAGTACAAGTCATGCAATAATGCATCACTTAACAAAGGGAAATTTTTTTAAGGCATTATTAGGTGATTTTGTGATTGTGTGAGCATCATAGAGTGTACTTAAACTGACCTAGATAGTATAATCTGCTCCACCTAAGCCATGTGGTACATAGCTTATTGCCCCCGGCTACAAACCTGTACAACATACTACTATACTAAATGCTGTAGGAAACTGTGACATAATAGTAAGTGTGTATCTAAACATATTAATTCAAAAGTTACAAGAAAAACATGATATTAAAATCTTACAGGACCACCATTGTGTATGTGATCCTTCATTGATGAAAATACTATGTCACTCATAACTATATTAACTGTGTAACTAATCATCTTTTCAGTGAATCAACTCCTGATCTGTTGGCATTACCATAGCAGAGTATTGATAAACCTATATTTTAAAACATATCTATGTCTATATATGTGTAACTCTCTCTCTGTATATATATAGCTCTGTTATGTATATGTTTAGATGTGTGTGTGTGTGTATTTGAATTGCTATAAAAGAATACCTGAAATGGGTAATTTATTTAAAAATGAGGTTCATTTGGCTCATAATTATGTAGGCTGTACAAGAAGCATGGTACCAGCATCTGCTGTGATGAGGGCCTTGGGAAGCTTCCATTGTGATGGAAGGTGAAGGGGTAGAGGCATAGCACATGGCAAGACAGGGGGCAAGAGAGATGCCAGGCTCTTTCAAACAATTATCTCTCGCATGACCTCATTATTACAGTGAGGGCACCAAGCCACTCATGAGAGTACACTGCCATGACCCAAACATATCCTTCTAGGCCTACCTCCATCATTGGGGATCATATTTCAACGTGAGATTTGGAGGGAACAGATATCCAAACCGTATCATTCTGTCCCTGGGACCCCAAATCTCATGTTCTTCTCATTTTACAAAGTACAATCATCATTTCCCAATAGTCACCAAAAGTCTTAACTTATTCCAGCTTCCACTCAAAAGTCTGAAGTCTCATCTGAGACTCCAGGCAAGTTTCCTTCACTTATGAGCCTGTAAGATAGAAAAAAAGTGTTAATAACTTTTGAGAAACAATGATGGTACAGACATTGGGAAAAATTGCCATTCCAAAAGGGAGAAAGTAGCTAAAAGAAAGCGTTTTGATCACAAACACTTAACCAGTCTCTAAGAAATTACAAACTTCCCTTCATCTTCCTGTTTTCTTCTGGGGCCTGAAAAGTCTTCCAAACTCTGCACGTTACCCAGCTCCAAACCTTGTCCACTTCTTCAGGTATCTTTAGAGCAACACTTCAACCTTTGGTAGCAATTTTCTGTGTTAATTCATTTGCATTGCTATGAAGGAATACCTAAGACTGAGTAATTTTTAAAGAAATGAGGTTTATTTGGCTCACAATTCTTCAGACTATACAAGAAACATGGTGCCAACATTGGCTTCTGCTTAGGACCTCGGGAAGCTTCCAGTCTTGGTGGAATGTGAAGGGAGAGCAGGCACATCCCATGATGGAGAATAGGGAGCAAGAGAGATGCTATGTGAACTCATTCTTGTGATGAGGGCACCAAACCTTTCATGAATGATCAGCACCTATGATGCAAATACATCCCACCAGGCTCCACTTCCAACACTGAGGATTCTATTTCAACAGGAGATTTGGAGGGAACAAATATTCAGACCATGCTAGTGTGTGTGTGTGTGTGTGTGTGTGTGTGTATATACAATTATGAGCTATACAGTTGCTTGTAACGTTAATAAAATTATATTTTGGACAGGGAATTTTGTTATATTTTTCATACTTTTAATGCCCATTATACTTTCTGATCAGATGAACAAATAGCTGAGGGAAATAAAAGTCAGCTTTTGTGGTCACAATATTTCTTTATAAAACGTCTTTGGTGATGACAGACCTTGTTTGTAAGCTGTGTTTCTTTAATTACATTACTTATGGACATCAAGTGATACTCACCAGATTTACAGTGTGGGCGTTTGAGAAGAGGTTTACTGCTCTGCACTGAAATACCACCTTGCTGTCATTGAATATCACTGCAGTTTTTCTCACTAAGATTTACAGTGTTTTTTCTACTGACAGTTGCCAGTCACACCTTTTCAGCTTATCATGAAATAATACTTTCCCCATCGTTACCATCTTTCAACATTTATGGGCATGCAATGTGAAGATGGCACTCTGAAGTGCAGTGTTTGTCTGAAGAGTCAATCAGCCAAATATAAAATATTCTTCCAAACACGATGAAGGCAATTTTCTAAAAAAAAAAAAAAATGACTAAGGTGGTAAAATTTAAAACAGGAGATTAAAGAACAAACACAGTTTTTTAAAACCCTGACATATTGCATTTCTCTCAAGAAGAGAAGAAACCACACATAATAATGTATACATGTTCTACCACTCTTCAAATCTTATAGAAAATTCTCCTCTTCTGTAACTCTAATACAGGGAAAAGGGGGTGAAATCAAAGTTAGATGAGAGCTAAGAAAGGACTGAGTTTGTAGTTAAATGGCAGCCAGGAAAGAGATGAAGTAGAATGAAGAGTGACAGGAGAGAGAAATGCGTGTAATGAGTGAAGAGCAGCTGCTCCTCCAGCCATCAACTGGAATGTGGGCTCAGAACAATGTGCCAAGAACTAGCACAAATCTAGCTTACTCTTGGGCTGCAAGGGAGAACACACCCAGAAACCAGCACCCTGCCAGGTGGCACCACTGCAGATTTGTCTTGCAGGGAAATGAACTGGAGCTTGTGTAGCAGGAGCTGGGAGATGCTTCTCAGCCTTTCTGGGTTATGATTATACCACTTTGCCAACTCCTGCATTTGCTGATGCACAGTGTACTGGTTTAATAGTGCAAGATAAAGTATCATAACACTTTTTCTAAGGCAGTGCTGAGATGGTGGGAAGAGCTTTCAAATCAGAGAAACAGCCATTAATGTGAATTTGTAATTGTCTTTCTAGCCAGCTGAATGGTTCTGAGTACTCACTGACCTTTTTGGAAGACTCGGTTTTATTGGTAAAATGAGATCAATAATAGTAATTTATAGCCCACACATGAAATAAAGTTGCTATGAAATTCTCCAAGGTAACACTTTATACAGAAATATGTAAATTGAAAAAAAACTGGGAACTATGCAAACCTACAGAGGGAGAAGTTCCAGGGATCAACTTGGCATTATGGAAAATGCAATGAGAGATGCTGGTACCTGGCACCACCCTACACCTGCTGAATCAGAATCTGTATTTAACAAAATTGCCGGGTGATTTGTATGCACATGAAAGGTTAAGAAATAGTCTTTTAAATCACCTTGGTGAATTCAAGAAACTCAACTTCTCATACTCAAGGGAACTTTTTAAGTAAAGCTTATGTACTAGTTGATATGGTTTTGGTGCTGTGTTCTCACCTAAATCTCATCTCGAATTATAATCCCCGCATGTCAAGGAAGGGACCTGTAATGCCCACGTGTTGAGGGAGGGAGGTGATTGGATCATGGGGGGCAGTTTCCCCATGCTGTTTTTCTCACAAAATCTTCTCACAGGTCTGATGGTTTTATGTATTTGGAAGTTCCTGCTTTGCCCTTCCCCCTCTCCTGCTGCCTTTTGGTGAAGATTCCTGCTTTCTTTCCACCATGACTTTAAGTTTCCTGGGATCTCCCCAGCCATGTGGAACTGTGACTCAATTAAACCTCTTTCCTTTATAAATTACCAGTCTCAGGAAAATTTTTTATAGCACCATGAAAATGGACTTAATACAGTACATTGGTACTAGGAGTATACCACTGCTATAAAGAAATCTGAAAATGTGGAAGCAACTTTGGAACTGGGGTAACAGGCAGAGAGTGGAGCAGTTTGGAGGGCTCAGAAGAAGACAGACAGATGTGGGAAAGATTGGAACTGCCTAGAGACTTGCTGAATGGCTTTGACCAAAATGCTGATAATGGTGTAAATGATAAAATTCAGGCTGAGGTGGTTTCAGATGGAAATGAGGAACTTCTTGGGAACTGGAGAAAAGGTCACTCTTTCTATGCTTTAGCAGAGAGACCAGTGGCATTTTTTCCCCTGCCCTATAGATCTGTGGAACTTTGAACTCAGGAAAGATGATCTGAAATTGGAACTTATATTTAAAAGGAAAAGAGAGGATAAAAGCTTGGAAAATTTGGAGTTTAAAGATACGATAAAAAAAAAATTCTGGAGAGAAATTCAAGCAGGCTGCAGAAATTTGCATAAGTCATGAGGAGCTGAATGTTACTAGCCAAGACAATGGAGAAAATGTCTCCAGGGCATGTCAGAGATCTTGGTGGAAGCCCCTCCCAACATAGGCCTGAGGCCTAGGAGGGAAAAATGGTTTCATGGGCCAGGCCCAGGGCCCTGCTGCTGTATGCAGCCTTGGGACTTGGTGCCCTGCAGCCCAGTCACTCCAACTCCAGCCATGGCTGAAAGGGGACAATGTACAGCTCGGGCCATGGCTTCAGAAGGTGCAAGCCCCAAGCCTCGGCAGCTTCCACATGGTGTTGAGTTTGCAGGTGCATAGGAGTCAAGAATTGAGGTTTGGGAACCTCCATCTAGATTTCAGAGGATGTATGGAAACACCTAGATGTCCAGGCAGAAGTCTGTACAGGGGGGAAAGCCCTCACGGAGAACCTCTGCTAAGGTAATGTGGAAGGGAAATGTGAGGCTGGAGCCCCCACACAGAGTCCCTACCGGGGCACTGCCTAGTGGAGCTGTGAGAAGATGGCCACCATCCTCCAGAACCCAGAATGGTAGATGCACCAATAGCTTGTACTATGCACCTGGAAAAGCCACAAGCACTCAATGCCAGCCTGTGAAGTAGCTGCCCAAGGCCATGGGACTCCACTCCTTGCATCAGCATGCCTGGGAGGTGAGATATGAAGTCAAGAGAGATTATTTCAGAGCCTTAATATTTAATGACTGCCCACTGGATATTTTCTTGCATGGGGCCTGTAGCCCTTTTGTTTTGACCAATTTCTCTCATTTGGGATTCGAGCATTTACCTAATACCTGTGTCTCCATTGTATCTAGGAAGTAATTAACTTGCTTTTATTTTACATGCTCATAGGTGGAAAAGATTTGCCTTGTCTCAGATGAGACTTTGGACTGTGGACTTGTGAGTTAATGCTGAAATGAGTTAAGTCTTTGGGGGGACTGTTGGGAAGGCAGGATTGATTTTGAAATGTGAAAAGACAAGAGACTGGGGAGGGGTCAGGGGCAGAATGACATGGCTTGGCTCTGCGTTGCCACCCAAATCTCATCTTGAATTCTAATCCACAGATGTTGAGGGGGGACTTGTAATCCCAACATGTCTAGGGAGGGAGGTGATTGGATCATTGGGGTGGTTTACCTCATGCTGGTCTAGTGAGTTCTCATGAGAGCTGATGGTTTTATAAATATTTGGAAGTTTTTTCTTCACTCCTTTCTCCTGCCACCTTGTGAAGAAGGTGACTGCTTCCCCTTCTGCCATGTAAGTTTCCTGAGGACTCCCTAGCCATGCAGAGCTGTGAGTCAATTAGACCTCTTTCCTTTATAAATTACCCAGTCTCAGGGAAGTTCTATATAGCAGTGTGAAAATGGACAAATATACTAGTTATATCCATCACATTGCACTAAGACCTACTTACTTCTGATCAAAATTCAGAAGACAAACTCTTCAATGTAAACTAAAATCATAGGTGACATGCTCGGGATAAAAATATAACATCAAAAATTCAGGAGAGTTAAATGAAAAAATTGCAAAATATGGAATCATGAAATCTGAATTTGAGTCCTAAATCACCCTCACCGGATTCGAGAAAGAGTTACATTCAGTAACCTCAAATATTAAATTGAAGTAATGAAATTATTGCATTCCAAGAACTTTAAGATTACAAGACCTATTTTATATAGAAGTTATTTTAAGCTATATAACAATTTAAAAATGTTGTTTTTCTGTTTAATTATTTCTTAAAGTTAGGTTTAACATCTTCTGAACCAGAATATCATGATAGGTAAAATTAGCTACAAGCATTCTGTAAACACTGCCACTTTGACAACCTGGTTATGTGTGCATATAAATAAAATGCTTCATTGGAAAATATTTTTCACAGACCAAAATAACAAGAAAAGAAAGTGTGCCATTGCCACAGCAGGTAACACACATTTATTTTGTGAAAGATGCAATTATTGAAATATATGTTTGTGTTTCCTTTTACTGTTGATAATTTCTGAAACATCTGTGAGGTCCAAATTTAGTGGCCATTTATGCTTACTATAGTTTAAACCAGTCATTTATTATAGATGCCATTTTGTAAGACTGCAATAGATATGCTATATATCAATTCCTTCTCTCATCTTAATGTTCTGCCTCCTCTATTTGTCTTTTGCTTTCATTTCTATACCTGTTCACCTCTTTCTATAGCTGCTCTTTGAACAACACAAGTTTTGAATTGTGTAGGTCAACTTATGCACAGTTTTTTTGCAATCAAATGTAGCCTGAAAATACAGTATTGGCAGGATACAAAACCTGCTTATACCGAGGGCAAACTCTTCATATACACAGGTTTCACACGGCAGACGTGCGGACTTGCATGTGGTGTGCTCAGAAATCCTGGAACCAATCCTGTATATAACAGAGGACGACTGCATTTATATTTCTCCTTGTAAGCGGTCTTATATTCTTTCAGAAAGAAAAGAATTAAAAATAGATACTGTGGCATGCTGTTCATAAGCAAATTCTGTTTGAAATATACATTATATACCTGTATATACATTATATATATAATATATATATATATATTATATATATATATACACAGACACATATATGTATAATTTAGATTTTAAAATGCATTTTATGGTGGAACCAAATTTAAGAATGTTAAATAATAATCACATATAACAATTGTACTCAATATCTTTAAAAAGACAAGATGTCATTGTCAAAAATTTCAGTTTTGAACATTGTATTTTCAGAGACCAATGATTTTTTGTTTTACTCATCGTAATTTTTTAAAACACAGGAATAAGAACAACCACATGAAAATTTAATGGATAAAATAAACCATTTTGGCCTCTAAAGATTTATTTGAAATTTTGACTCATTTTCTTGGGCAAATATATTCTGGAACAAAGACATTTCTAAAATGCCCAGAGGTGATGCATTTAGGCAGTTGACTTGAAATGAAGCAAAAAGATTAATTGCAGAGATTCAACATTGAGATAAATGTAGTCAAAGTTGCAAACTGGCATTTGCATTTCAGATGTAGGCTGACTGAAGAGAGATCTGATCTTCATTGGTAATTCACCTTCTAGTGCCTCATCTTCAGGCAGAAAGTTGCCCTCCAAGACTCATGCATGGGGTGGAAGTGCTTCCATGAGGAGCATCTATTTGCACTATTTTCTTGACTGAGAAAAGACTAGTAAGTTATAAAATCAGAAAGGCTGGTTTGGGGAATCTCCATTCTTTATTTGGCTTCCTTCCATCCTTGCATGGTATCTTGTCTCTTCCAGCCCCCCTTAAGTGTATCTGATGACTTTATAGCAAATGGAAAATATGCTCTATCATCATTTAAAAAGACTAAAAACACATTCCCTGTCCTAGGTCAGCTCCACCTCTCTCAAACTTTTTTTTTTTTTTAATATTTTCATGTCTATAAAGAAATAATTTGTTGCTAGAATTTCAGATAATATGAAAGTAAGATTTTTTATTTTCTAATAGAAGGAGGATGATGTTCTTACTTAAGATATACTTAAGCCGTGGTCTGACAATGAACCTGCTTCTTTATTTTAATGGTTCCATAAGGGGGAAGCAGAATCCAAAAGGTGTGCACCTGACTACGGCAGTCCTGGGGTGCCCCTTTACTTCTCCTTCTTCTGCCCTGAAATGATCCACCCACTTCACTTTTCCCCACGCCCCTTCAGATTCTTAGTTTCGGAATCAGTCCTCAGTGTGGCCTCTCCTGTATCTGGAGACTTAGCTTCCCATCTGTGCCACATGGCAATTATGCTGTCATTTCCCAGCATGCTGTTTCTGCCCTGTTGGCACCCACAGTTTCTGAGATACCTGACCACAGAGACCAGGAACAATAGCTTAAATGTCTATCCGTCTTTAAGGGACTTGAGAGAAGATTGCGTAGACTCTTGCAGGCGAGCATATATGATCATCTAAGACTCTAAGATCGTGGTAGAGGTAGGATTGGGACAGGAGAATACATGATATTTAAGAATAAATATCTAAAACCTTTGTCTTTTAATGTCTAGTGATGATAATTTTAAATATAAGACAACAGCTATTATAAAAATATATCCTATTTAACCCAATTATAAATGTTGTAAGATTTTTTAAAAACACAAGATAAAAATAAAAACAGCTTTAATTATTGGAAAATATGACAATGGTGTAAAACAATGACTTACCTTTCTGATCTAATTAGTATAAAGCATAACAATTACATAAATTATTAAAAACATCGGGTTCAGCTGGCTGAAAGTGTTTATTGCAATAATAAAGTCAATATACTGTATATCAATCCTCAAGAATTGTGAAATTGTAATAGAGTTGCATGCTCACTTATCCTGATTTCCTAATCATGCCTGTAAAAATACATAGCTAGCACTAATGAGAAATGGAAAAGCGTCCTGATGTCTAGAGTAGGCTGGCAATAGAATAACAAGTAAAGTGCTGGTGTCAGAGCAGAAATAACACAGAGAGTTATGGCTTAAGCAGACAGAATCATGTTGGAGACAGAATCAGTCTCAATATGACAGCATTGATCTAGGGAAGGAGTTTTACCACAAACGAAGACAGGGCTCAGAGACTTAGGTTGGGAAATGAATTTCATTTTATATCAGGGTGTAAAAAGTCTAGTTTTATGAAAAATTACTGATAACTGGGGGAGTAATTAAACTGGAATCATAGTCCACATAGCCATAAAGCCTGCATGGGACTAAGCCTAAAGTAATAAGGCCCAGAAGACCTGTATGTAGAACACAACAAGGATCTCGGGAGGAGAAGGAGCCAGTGCTGCTTGTGTGAAACCCGCTCTAACTTCAGAGCTCATGTAATAAAAGTACCATGGTGTATCACAGTTGTAAACGTTTGATGCTCACGCTGGGAAAGTAACCTGACATTTCTTTGATAAAGTGAAGAGCTGCTCCGTCTTTAAACCTTTGATACAGATGAAATGATTTTAATTTTCCTGTAAATGTTTTCCACAGTTTGTAGCACTGCCAAATTACGTTCGTCCAATAATAGAATTTAGCAGAAATATGTTGCCCTTTTTCTTTCTTCCTTTTTTTCTTTCCCTCCCTCCTTCCCTCCCTCCCTCCTTTCTTTCCTTCCTTCCTCTTTCCTTCCTTCCTCCCTCCCTCTCTCTCTCCCTTCCTCCCTCCCCTCCCTCCCTCCCTCCCTCCCTCCCTCCCTCC
>NW_016107329.1:6858455-6860127 GCF_001604975.1 Cebus imitator
CCTTCCTTCCTTCCTTCCTTCCTTCCTTCCTTCCTTCCTTCCTTCCTTTTCTTTCTTTCCCTTTCTTTTCTTTTTTTCTTTTTTTTCAGAGACAGAGCCTTTCCTCTGAAGTAAGTCTCCCAGGTTGGAGTGTGTGGCCAACCATAGTCTTCTTTACTTCAGAGGTTTTCAAGACCGTTAGTTATTGCTTTATACAGATGCTGGAAACTGATGTGAGTGAATGAACCGTGATAATTGGTAATTACATTAAAGATAAAGCGTATTTAAATCAAAGTGGAACAATTATGCTCTAGAAAGAATATTTTAAAATTGAAAATGTTCCAGATCATTCTTATGCTTATAAAACTATAAACATGAACACTCATAGATTTAAATAGTGTTCACACCACATATGTGGGCTCAATAACTGCTACACAATATTTAAAGTTTTCTAAACCACATCTTAGTTGTCCATAAGCTTGGCATATACTAATGACATTATTGTATCCATGGTAACCAACCAAATTAAAGAGGTAAATAGCTTAAAATTAGAGTGATATTGAAAAGGTGAAAAACATGTACCTGACTATAAAGCCTGTAAAGTAATACCTGGTACTTTTGTGAAGAAGCTAAGGTAAATTTTTACAATTTAGGAGAAAATAGAAACTTTACAAATGATGAAAGTTGGGGTTCAGAGAATTTGAAAGTATCTTTTTATTCTCTTACAAATATATGACAAACTTTTATTTTTGAAATGACATTTAAAAAATTCAGTATTGTCTAAATTTTGTGTGATTGCCTACTATGAAGACAAATATTAAGTTCAGATTAGTCTGAACTGAAATTTAGAATGTTTCTTAATTGATTATATTTACAAGATGATTGTTAACAATCTTTTTATAATTACTCTGAGTATTTTCCTATGAGACAAACTTGAAGTAATTTCTTTTTACACTACATATGCGTATATATTTATGAATTTTTTGCTCATTTTGCTTTATAGAAATTTTTACATTTGAATCAATTTCTCTTATTTCCCTTAATATCTTTGAAATAGCCATGGGTGGTTCGTGATTTTTTAAAGCAATTCTTATAAGTGATTTGATGATAGCATTAAAGAATACATACACAGAGATTTTCACTTCTGTCCAAGAAAGAGTTACAGAGAGCAAATTTACTCATTCTTAAAACAACTAAAAAGCCAGACAAATGTATACATCAGCTGTTTTCAAGATGGTGAACATCAGCAGTGAAGCGCAGTGATCCCTGAGAGATGAGGAGCAAACAAGATGAATCCTATGATTACCCAGTGTATGAGTTTGTTCTCACGCTGCTAATAAAGACATACCTGAGACTGGGCAATTTATAAAGGAAAAAGGTTTAATTGACTTACAGTTCTGCAGAGCTAGGTAGGCCTCAGAAAACTTACAATCATGGCTAAAGGGGAAGCAAACACCGTCTTCTTCACATGGCAGCTGCAAGGAGAAGTTCAGAGCCAAGTGGGGGAAATGTCCCTTACAAGACCATCAGGTCTCATTAGAACTTACTTACTATCTCAATGTAGTTTTGATTTGCATTTCTCTTATGACCAGTGATGATGAACATTTTTTCATATGTTTGTTGGCCTCACGTATGTCTTCTTTTGTAAAGTGTCTGTTCATATCCTTTGCCCACTTTTGAATGGGCTTGTTAG
>NW_016107329.1:6861122-6904821 GCF_001604975.1 Cebus imitator
AAAAAAAAAAAAAAAAAAAAAAAAAAAGAACTTACTTACTATCATGAGGACAGAGCATAGAGGTAACTAGCCCCATCATTCAATCACTTCTTACTGGGTCCCTCCCACAACACGTGGGGCTTATGGGAACTACCATTCAAGATGAGATTTGGGTGGGGACACAGCTAACCGGTATTGCTTAACTTACTACCCAGGGAAAATGTCCACATGCAGCCCAGGAAAAGGGAACTAAGGTGGATGTGGGTGGACTACAGAAATAAAGAGACTGGCTGAGAGTCTGAGAATGCCAAGTCACCTGGAGTTCACAGGCTGAGTGCCAGAGCTGAGACAGCTACACAGAGAGACAACTTTGGAGAGCTGCAGATAGTCATCTTCAAGCCTTCACATGACATTCAATCAACCCATGCCTATGAGAAAAATATCTGGGGCTGGGAAAATGACAGTGAACTACTCAAATGACAGTGAACAATCGGTGAAATTCACACAGAGCTAGGAATAGTGTCTATTTCCACAAGCCAGAGTGGGAAATGTTTTAATTCTTAGGGTACTAAGCAGAGTGCTCCCAGGAGTTTTAGTTCAAATCTGCATAAGTCAGACTGAGACTAAACACTTTTGTATTTCAAACTAACATCTGAAAAGCAAGATCCAAAAAGTTCAATCTATTTTTAAGAAATAAGTGTGTCATAGAACAAAGCTCAAGAATATTTACAGAAATATGAAAACAACCAGCACCAAAAAGAAAAATCACAATATATAGCATTCAATCAAAAATAACTAGGGAAGCAAAGAAACAAAAAGATGCCCATAATCAGAAGAAAATTAATCAATTGAAACCAACCAAGACAATAGAGTTTGTAGACAGGTACACTGAAATCATTTTAAGGGGCCCATCCTCTATGCATGGCATGGACACTGGACTGTGGTCTTCTGGGAGTTGATGATCATCTTTAGAAAGGATAAAGGGCATTGTGGGAGAGCTGCAAGTCTCTACAACACTGTTATGATTCAGTGTGTTCTACCAACTCTTAGAGGAGACATCTGACCAGGCCCTGCCATCCATGAATTCCTTTGTGATAGCACCAGAGTATTTGTATTTGCAGGAAGAGTTGAGGATGAAAGATATAACAAGTTCTGTGAGTTATAAGCAGGTTGTTTGTTATGGAAAAAAAAAAAAAAGAGAGAGAGAGAAAATCCCAGCCCCTATTTTTTTATTTATCACTCTGTATTTAACTTATAAATTTTCACTAATGGTAACAATGGCTATTCCTTTTGCGGTCTGAAAAAGAAAGGTGAAGAGTCAAAAAATAATATTGCCAGATATTTAAATCACTTCTATGAGCTGGAGCCACAGGACGCTTCTGGAGGTTGTGATTGTAACAGTTCAATATATATTACTGATGAAAAATGTGATGCTTAGTTGAATGATCTATGGCAATTTGACATTAAGTCTATGTGATAATTAAAACCACAAATTGAAGGAACAGTGTCATTACCATGAAGTTTTTGCATAGCCTTTTTAGAGAAAAGAAGATGTATATTTTTTGGTGGATGGGATCCACATACAGGGAAAAATAATGAGTACTTGCCTCATGATTATGAATGGCAATATACCAGTTCATTTTCTTACCTGAGTGTGGATATAGTAACATAGACCACCCTCATATCAGATTCTTGGGAGCATTAAACAAACAAACAATCAGGATATAAGAACAACAGCTGACCATGTGCTGTTGCAGTTGGTAAGGTGCTCAATTGTCTTTTTGGGGTGGAAGGATAGCTACAAAAAAATTGGGAGTAGTCACATATGCAGCAAAGATCTTTGTTACTTTGATACTAAGAAACCAGTAGCACTCTCATAAATTCTACAGATTAAAGCTACTAAAAACACTTATGTCAAGCGGCATACAGTGTAGGTATATGCTGCACTGAATTGCATCATTAGATTCTCCAGCATCACCACATAGGAAAGGATTCAGAATGCACGCTCACAGAAAGGCAGTAATAACATGATTCCTCAAAGTATTCAAGCTTCTCTGTTTAAATAAATTAAAATTTCATGATATGGTAAACAGTCAATAAACTGGACATACAGCCATGAGGGGAACTTCAGTAGACAACAAATTAGATCTCCATATATGGGGAGAGGATATTTCATTTTTTATTTTGGTGACTAACACATCTAATCATAGCAGTTGTAAGATGAATATGCTAAGGAAAAATAAAATTCCTTACACTGGAACAAAAGTAGATGAACTAAATAGCTGCCCAAGCTTAAGAAATTTCTGTACCTAGCACTGTTTTGAGCAAACAAATGATGGAAATCCAGTAGATCACGATTCTAGTAACTGGCTGTTGTACACCATTCTCTCTCATGTATTAGGTTGGCACAAAAGTAACTGATGCAAAAGTCACTGTGGTTTTGCTATTACTTTCAATATAATGAAATTTAACATTTTTGCCATTGAAAGTAATGGCAAAACCAGTTACTGTTGCTCTATAGTATATAGTCTCCGCATTTTAAAAGTTCAATGTTTAAGTACTTTCTTTAACCGTATTTCATATGAACAGTGGTCTCTAGCAGCCATGTTTTATTGGATAATACACGTTACATTAGTTTTATTGGCCACCTGATTTTATTCCTTTTAAAATTATTTCCAGTTAATACAGAGCTCAAGAAATGTTTTAAAAGAAGGAAGTTCAGAAGTTTTGCTTTTGAGTTTCTATGATTTTCTAAGAATCATGGTAAAATACAAATTAGTCGTAAATATTACTGATTCTTGCCAGACCAATATATTTGAATAAAGTCATGGGCAATACATGTAATTTATCTGGCCCTCAGTCTCTTCATTAATAAAATACCTTACATTTATACAATTTCCAGAACTATAATTCTGGATTTTTGTGACATATGAAACTTTTCATGAGCTATTAAACTGAATTCTTTGTAAGTTAAAATTCAAAATTAAAGCATATGTTCTACTATTACAGAAAGAAGCATTTTAACAGGATACAAGTTTTAAAATAGTGCTTTCATTACTTATAAGATTTTGTAAATGTTTTAAATGTTTCATTTTCACAGAATTCACTTCAAAATTATATAAGCTTACTTCCAAAATATAAATACTGTACAACTTACTGAAGCTTCATTATGACTTTGAAGATGCAGAGAGACATCAGCCATGCACTACAGATAACTTTTCAATTTATTAGAAATGCCATAATTGTTTTGCTTATTCAAATCTGAACTGAATGTGCAGAACAATAATTGCAGAATAGACATTTAGAACTAAGAGCTCCAGTAATTTCATAGGCACAGGTGTCTACTTTTTATACACATACTCTTATGCCAATTTAGTTTCACTGAGTAGCCGTGTTCCCGCAATTCATGTATAAAAGCGAAAGAGAGGTGGATTTGTTTGTGCAGGATTGATATGTATGTTGCAGTTACTAATTTAAAATATATAAAATTTTTGTAAAGTTCCTGTTTTTGTAAAGAAATGATATTTTTATACCACAGTGTTTGTAATTAATATGCTTTATTAATTCTTTTGAAGAAAACATGAAAACGGTTGGGTGCATAACGAATGTTTTCTGAACTCTAAGTGCACTTCCATGGTTTGATTAGAACACCTCTCTGTGGTTATATGAATCCTGGAGCTTTGAGTGTGCGCTTTACATGCAGTGTTCACAAAGAGTATCATTGGCTTGCTCTTCCAGCACCTTGGTGAGTGAGTGCTGCATTCTGCATTTGTTCAACTCATATGTTTTGCCTTTGGCTTGTGACTGTTTTTGCTAATTGATAAAATTTTAACTTACCTCATTATTATGTTTTAAAATCATTTACATAGACACATCTAATCAAATGTGTCTGATATAAACTAAATAAACACTTCACCAAAGTTAAATTTAAAATAAATGGCAATCAAGTTTGTACATATTGCATGCTAACTCTTGCAAGTGCATAGGTGAATTTAGATTAAAAATACAAATGTAAAGCTGTGGTAAGTGTATGTTTCAAGAACAATGATTTTAACGACCTATTTTTTGTCAGAGAAAGACTGAATTTTAATACCTTATTCTCAACATTCATTAGCAATTTTCTTCTTGAAGCGTTCCTCTTAACAGGAAGACACTATTTGACTTTCAGTACAGTAGAGAATATGTGTGTGAATACACACATTCATACCCATTTCATACTTTCAAGTGGTTGGTTGACATAGTTTAAATGCCTTTGCAGCTGCAGAGCCGGAAGCGAAAATGAAACAGGCTCTGACCAATGGCTTAACCTTTCAGACAGAAGCATGGCATTTCTATAGCAAGGAACTTGCTAAACTAAATAAACAGATGTTTTCAGTTTGAGAATTAGCCAAACTATTGTTCATTTTCTGACTTGTGTGTGTTAACCACCAATCACACTTATTTCTTGCAGAAGTGACTAGTGACTTAAAGATATTATTGAGATGTCTTTGTGGCTTTGCTATTGTTTTGCCATTGGTGCAGACAGAGAAGATCAATTCTCTTCTTATGATTTGCATATTTTTCTAATAAGATCCTTTTGTTATATTCTTACACTATACATATGCATGAGATAAATGTAAATGGTCTAAACATTTCAATTAGAAGGCAGAGATTGTAAAAATGACTAAAAAAAGCAAGACCTAATAATATACTTCTTACAAGAAACACACTTTAAATACACAGACCTAAATCATTTAAAATAATTAGAAAATGAAAGATATCATGCTATTATGAAATAAATGTTTATGCTCCTTGTCCCCTCCTCCCAAAAAATTGTACATTAAAACCCTAATCCCCAATGTGATGGTCTATGGAGGTGGGAGCCTGTGGGAGATAATTAAGGTTAGATTAAATCACAAGGATGGGCCTCTAATGATAGGATTACTATCCTTATAAAAAGAAAAAAGACAGGATATTTATTTTTCTCTGCCACGTGATGTTACAAAAAGATGATTATCTGCAAACCCAGAGGAATGTTCCCACCAGACCCAAAGCTGTGAGTGCCTTGTTCCTGGACTTTGCAGCTTCCAGCACTGTGAAAAATACTTGTTGATTAAGCCACCTGGTCTATGGTATTGAGTTATAGCAGCCCAAACTGACTAAGACATATGCGAACACCAATTTTTTAAAAAGCTGAGTGGCTACATAAGTATGAGAAACAAAAGTAGATTGTTTTATCAAGGAACGTTACTAGGAATAAAGGATCATTTAGTGATAAAATGATTAATTCATTAAAAGTCTATAACGTTTCTGGGGATCCGAGCAAGATGGTGAAATAGAAGCCAGCACCATCCTGCGCACCCTCTGCAGGAACATCAAATTTTAACAACTGACTACACACAAAATTGCATCATCACAAGAACCAAGACAGGAAAATGTGGAAATATTTGGAAGTTCCTAGAGACTTAGAGGGCTCAGAAGACAGGAAGATGTGGGAAACTTTGGAACTTCCAAGACAGCTGTGGAATGGCTTTTAACAATATCCTGATAGTGACATGAACAATGAAGTCCAGGGTGAGGTGGTGGTCTCAAATGGAGATAAGGAAATTGTAGGGAAACAGAGTAAAGGTCACTCTTGCTATGTAAAGAGAATGGCGGCATTTTGCTTCTGCCCTAGAGATCTGTGGAACTTTGAACTTGGGAGAGATGATTTAGTGTTTCTGGAGGAGGAGCTAATACAGTTTGGGAATACTTATGAAGGTAGACCATATTCTGGACCATAAAATAATGCCTAATGAGTCAAGTCACATTGAATACATTTGCTGGCTGTACTAAGAATGAATTAGACATCAATAACATAAAGATTTCTCTGTAAATTACAATCATTTGGAAACCAAGCAACATGCATCTTAATAATCCATATGTCAAAGCAATAAGTCAAGACAAATATAGTTTGAAATTAATGCTCTTCATTTTACTGCAAAAAATTAGAAAAATTAGAGAAAATTACACCCAAACAAAACTGAAGAAATAAAATAATAACAGCCATAATGAAAATGAATAACATAGGAAACAGATCAAAATAAAAATCAATAGGACTAGAAGTTAGTTCTTTGAGAAGACCAAAAAAGTTGATAAAGCTAGACCCATCAGAGGGAAAAATAAAGAAGACACAGATATTGGGAGTGACAGAGATAACCTCTGTACCTACTCTAAAGACGCTAAAAAAAGAATAAATTACGACTATGAACAGCTTGATACCAATAAATTTGACAGCTTATATGAAATCAATAAATGTTTTGAAAGACATAAACTACCAAAGCTCTCTCACAAAATAGAACATGAACAGCCTTATATTTATTAATTTAACTTGTAGTAAAATATTGTCTCAAATAAAACTTTCTACCCAGTTATATTTACTTATGAATTCTATTAAACATTTAAAAATCCATTTTGGTTCTGCACAAATTATTCCAGGAAAATGAAGAGGCAAAATATTTCCCACTTTACTCTTTGAGGGCAAATTACTCTAGAGCTAAAAATAGACAGTGATATAACAATTAAAGAAAATTATAGGCCAATATCCGCATGAACATACAGACATGAAGTAGCTCCTAACCACATTTAAGGAAATAAAATTCAACAATATATTGAAAGAATATCTCTATCTGTCTATCTGTCTGTCTGTCTGTCTGTCTGTCCGTCTATCTACCTACCTACATATCTATCTCTCTCTCTGTCTCTCTCTGTATGTCTGTCTATCTATCTATCTATCTATCTATCTATCTATCTATCTATCTATCTATCTCTCTATCTATCTATCTATATCTGTCTTTCTATCATCTATCTATCTATCTATCTATCTATCTATCTATCTATCTATCTATCATATCTATCTATCTATCTATCTATCTATCTATCTATCTATCTATCTATCAATCAATCATCTATCTATCTGTCTATCTATCTCATGACTAAGTATGGTTAATTCCAGAATCCAAGGTTGGTTAATTCCAGAATCCAAGGTTGGTTTTACATTTGAAAATTTATCAGAGTAATTAACCATATTAACAAATAAAAAAAGCAAAAGACCGAATGATCATTTCAATGGATGCAAAAAGGCCAAGTGCCAAAATCTCAAATGCCAAAATGTCAAATACAAAATCTAACACACATTCCTAAGAAAAACTTTCAGCAAACTTGAAAGAGAGGAAAACTTTCTCTTCTCATAAAGGGCATCTATAGCAAATCTAAAGTTAACATCTTAATTAATGGTGAAAGGCTGAGAAAAGCTTTTCCTTAAAGATCAGGAAGAAAGTAGAAAAGTCCACCATCATCAATGTATTCGGTATTATTCTAAAGGTTCTCATAGGTGCACCAAGGCAAGAAAAAGAAGTAAAATAAATATAGTTTGGAAAAGAAGAAGTAAACTTAATTTTACTTGCAGAGAAAATAATCATCTATGTAAAAAAAATATGTAATCCTCCAGAAAGCTACTAGAATTAGTAAATGAATTTAGCAAGGGCACGGGATATGGGATGTAAATAAAAAATTTATATCAGCAGTGAACACTGAGAGGTGGAAACCTTAAAATGAATATCATTTTAAATAGCATCAAAATGTGAAATTATTAGGAACAAATATCACAAAACATATGTATGACCAATACATTATAAACTGAAAAATATTGCTGAAAGAAATGAAAACAGACCCAAGGAAATTGAGAGACATATAAATGAAGAGGAATGTGTTGTTTAAAGGTGAACGTATTCAAGATTGTTAAAATGTCACTTATACAGAAATTAATCTGTAGATACAATGAAATACCAATCACAATGTCAGCAGATTTCAAATTAATAAAATGATTCTAAAGTTTATATGAAAATGCAAAAGACCTAGGACAGATAAAAACAATTTTGACAGCTGAAAAACCATATTTGAGGACTTACCCAATTTGATTTTAAGATTTATTCTAAGCTACAATAAATGAAAACAGTATATTATTAGTGTAAATTTATGAAAGTAGTTCAATAAAGTCCAGACACAAATCTACATGTATATGGCCAATTAGTATTTTTTTAAAGGTACAAACAAGTTCAATGGAGAAAGGATAGCCTTTTCAAGGACAAGGACAAGGACAACTGGATGCCTATATTTTTAAACAAATAGAAAAAGGGCACTTCATTCTATACCTTGTAGTACAACAAAATTAACTGCAAATGGTCATAGACCTAAATGTAAAATCTAAAACTGTAAAATATTTAGGATAAAACATATAATATCTTTGGAATCTTGGATCAGGCAAAGATTTCTGAAACATGATACCAAAGGCATAATACATAATATAAAAAATGATAAATTGAATTGCATCAAAATTAAGAACATGAATTCTTTGAAATTTACTGTTAAAGCTTTAAAAGATAACCTGCACATCAAAAGAAAATATTTGTGAAGTACATTTTTTTTGGTAAAAGACTTGTATTTAGAACATCTATTATTTAAACAATGTTTATTTTACTTCAACTTCTAGGATACATGTGCAGAATGTGCAGATTTGTTACATAGGTATACATGTGACATGGTTGGTGGTTTCCTGCACCTGTCAACCCATCATCTAGGTTTTAAGCGCTGCATGCATTAGGCATTTGTTCTAATGCTTTACCTCCAAACCCCCAGACAGGCCCCAGTGTGTGTTGTTCCCCTCTCTGCGTCTATGTGTTCTCACTGTTCAACTCCCACTTATGAGTGAGAACATGCAGTGTTTGATTTTCTGTTTCTGTGTTAGTTGTGGAGAATGATGGCTTCCAGCTTCATCCAAATCTCTGCAAAGGACATAATCTCATTCTTTTATACAGCTGCATAGTATTCCATGGTGTATATGTGCCACATTTCCTTTATCCAGTCTATCATTGATGGGCATTTGGGTTGGTTCCAAGTCTTTGCTATTGTAAATAGTGCTGCAATAAACATGTGTGTGTGTCTTTATAGTAGAATGATTTATAATCCTTTGGGTATAAACCCAGTAATGGTATTGCTGGGTCAAATGGTATTTCTGGTTCTAGATTTTTGAGGAATCGCCACACTGTCTTCCACAATGGTTGAACTAATTTACACTCCCACCAACATTGTAAAAGCATTCCTGTTCCTTCACAGCCTCCAAGAACTCTCAAAGCTCAATAATAAGAAATGCAGCCTGGGCACAGTAATCCCAGCACTTTGGGAGGCTGAGGCGGGTGAATCACTTGAGGTGAGGAGTTTGAGACCAGCCTGGACAACATGGTGAAACCCCGTCCCTACTAAAAATACAAAAATTAGCTGGACATGTTGGTGCACACCTGTAGTCCCAGCTACTCGGGAGGCTGAAGCATGAGAATTGCTTGAACCCAGGAGGCAGAGTTTGCAGTGAGCCAAGATCGCTCCACAGTGCTTCAGCCTGGGCAACAGAGTGAGACTCCATCTCAAAAAAACAATAAACCCCAAAACAACAACAACAACAACAAAAACGACCCCACGCAAAAATGGCAAAAGGTTTGAACAGATGCTTCATAAAAGAAAATATATGGGTGGCAGTTGAGCCTATAAATAAAAGATCAACATCATTAGTTGAGAGAAATGAAACAAAAACAACAGTGGGATACTATTGCACATCTATTAGAATATGTAAAATTAAAAAGGCTTTCATACCAAATGTTGACAAGGATCTGCAGAAACCAGAATTCTTATATAATGCTGTTGTGAAGGTAAAATGGTACAACCACTTTGGAAAATTGGCAGTTACTCAAGCTGTTAAGCATAATTTTGTCATCTGACCTAAGCATTCTACTGCTAGGTATTTACCCAAGAGATAGAAAAGCATTTGTTAAAACAAAAATGTGATATGAATCTTCAGAGCAGCATATTTTATCTGCAATAGCCAATAAATAAACAATTCAAATGTTAATCAACAGATGAATGGATGAACATACTTCAGGCTATCAGATAGTGGCCTGTGGCTGCCAGCCCATAAGCTATTTACTCTAAATTCACCATTTTGGTATACTTTGTTTGTGAAATTATTTGGAAATTTTTATAAATAAAAAATAAAATGTATAAAAAGCAATAGCGAATATGTTCTTAAAACTTATGCAGTGACGGCAAAGTAATACATTATTTGATATGCAAAAAAGGCATGTTCTGTATTGCAGCCAATCACCAAGGTCTTCAACTACAAAGGAAAAGAGCAAATAAAAAATAGATCACAATATTTGAAATCATGTTACAGATCATTGCATCTAAAAGAAGATATGTATTAGGTATCTTATAATTTTATATAATTTTCTGGAAACAAAGTCCTTTGAATAGTGACTCCTACTATTTAATCTTTTTTTCTTTTTTTAAAAAATCAACTTTTATACATGGTTTTAGTAACAGTTACAATCAAATGCTAATATACCAATGTATTTATTGTGTTGAATTTAACTAATATTTATTCAGCCTCAATCATAACTCTGCCTTTGATTTATGTTATTCAAAGAAGTATAAAAGCTAGGCTGTCTTTAAATAACTTAAAATGCAATTGGAGAAACTAGATTTTCATACAAATGGAGAAGTGGGAGTTATAAATTTGCAATAATTGTGATTTCCAATAATACATATAAAATTCTTCATACCAGTTCTCTGACACACACCAATACAGTCATGTACCACATAATACCATTTTGGTCAACAATGGACCACATTGCGGTGGTCCCATAAGATTATAATGAAGCTGAAAAATTTCTACAGCCTAGTGACATCATAGCCATTGTAATGTGGTAGTGTAACCTATTACTCATATGTCTGAAGTCAGGCTTGTGTAGACAAACCTAATGCACTGACAGGTATATAACAAGTCTAGCACATACAATTATATACAGTGAGTCATGCTTGATAATGGTTATAAATGACTGTGTTACTGGTTCTGTATTTATGATACTATACTTTTTATCATTATTTTACAGTGTACTCCTTCTACTTGTATTTTTAAAATGTTGGCCAGGCACGGTGGCTCATGCCTGTAATCCCAGGACTTTGGGTGGATCACGAGGTCAGGAGTTCAAGACCAGTCTGGCCAACATAGTGAAATCCATCTTTACTAAAAATGTAAAAATTATCTGGGTGTGGTAGCACGTCTGTAATCCTAGCTACTTGAGAGGGTAAGGCAGGAGAATCGCTTGAATCCGGGAGGTGGAGGTTGCAGTGAGCTGAGATCCGGCCACTGCACTCCAGCCTGGGTGACAAAGCAGGACTCCATTTCAAAACAACAACAACAAAAGTTAACTGTGACAGTTAACTGTGATACAGCCTCGGACAGGTCCTTCCTGGATTGCCAGGTCCTCTGCTATCCAGAAGAAGGCATTGTTATCATGGAGATGACAGCTACATCCGTGTTATTGCCCCTGAAGGCCTTCCAGTGGGACAAGATGGGGAGGTGGAAGACAGTGATATTAATGATTCTGACCCTATGTAGGCCTAGGGTAATGTGTGTGTTTGTGTCTTAGCTTTTAATAAAAATTTTTAAAAAGAAAACATATTCTAAAAATAGAAAAAACCTTTTGGAATAAGTTATCAAGAAAGAAAATATTTTTGTAAATTTGTACAATATGTTTCTTAAATTGTTATTATAAAAGAGTCAAAAGTTAAAAAAAAACTTAGAAGCTTATAAAGTAAAAATGTTACAATAAGCTAAGGTTAGTTTATTTTTATTGAAGAAAGACATTTAAAAAAATAAACTTAGTGTAGCTTAGGTGTACAGTATAAAGTCTTCAGTAATGCCCTAAGCCTTCGCATTCACTCATCACTCACTCACTGATTCTCCCAGGGCAACTTTTATTCCTGCAAGCTTCATTCATTGTAAGAACTTTTATGCCATATTTTTAATGTAACTTTTCTATGTTTAGATATTAGTAGATGCTCAAGTACTTACCATTGTGCTACCGTTGCCTGCAATATTCAGTAGAGTAACATGCTGTACAGGTTTGTAACCCAGAAGCATATAGAATATGTGTGTAGTAGGGACACCATCTAGGTTCCTTTAAATGCACTTCTATGTTTACACAACCATAAAATTGCTTAATGATGCATTTCTCAGAATGTAGCTCCATCATTAAGTGATGCATGACTTTACTTTTAGGTACATCACTTTAATCTAGATGTGGTGTTTTATGGAAATAATTGTCTCTGTTTCCCAAACAACTGTTAAAAATTAGAAAATACTTTATGTTTCCATGTCTATATTTCTAGTTCATTTGAGAAAGGTATATATATATATACCTATTCTGCCTATGTGTGTGTGTGTGTGTGTGTGTGTGTGTGTGTGTATATTACACTCATAATCTATTCTGCCTATGTATGTTTAGATATATATAGGCAGAACAGATTATGAGTATAATAAAATTCAAACAATTCACTTTACACATTTCCATTGGATGAACTTAATACTTACTGTTTCGAAAAGTGCTTAAAACTTTAACTCAGAATATTGTGATAGCCATCTTCTTTAAGGTTTCTATTTTAGGTAATCCTCTTTTACCACCGTATACCTCACAGGGCTGCCAAAGCTGGATAATGCATACTTCTGTCCTAGTAAAAAAATTACTATTTCAGAACTGGCTGTTTCCATTTAAACAGAGAAATCAGCAATGACAAATGAGCATTCATATCTCACTTTAAACAGGAAAATTACCTTTGGGAACTGAACCAATATTGGCATTCTTAATAACGCATTGCCCATATGTGTAAGTAGCAGAGTGATTTTTTTCAAACCTTATCAATGTCAGCTGTGTATTTCAGGCCACTGTAATCACTACCTGATGTAGAATGTAATGGAAATACCTAGAATGCAAACACGATTTCTATTTATGACTTATGCTATTTTCTTTGCATGTTTTTGTCCATACTACCACCTGCTAACACAGAAACTTAGATATATGATAGAAACATATATCCAGTATATAGCCTGTATTTGAGAATCACGTGCTGTAGCAATACAAATCTGCACTCGCTTCCTGATCAGGTTAGCATTTTATCAGGCACCTCTACTGTTTGACCTCTGTAGAGCTTTGAAGGCTAGTTAACCAGAGCTTAACTTTTGGTAAGCTCAATTTCTGCAAGCCTCTTCTTCTATACAAATCTTACAATATAAAGAAAAACAGAATGATTTCAAATATTATGCAATGCAATAACCATAAAAATGGTAGTATTCCTCATACCACATTTATATTTCTCAGGCACTAAATGCATAAAATGCCAGGAAAACAATAAGGTCCTGAAATAATTATTTTAGTTTAAATTCATAGTCAATCTTGTTAGCCTTCATTATTATTATAATTTTGTAAGTTATTTTTGTAAGAACTCTGACTTAGACTCCGTTACATTACATATGGAAAACATCTTCATATGGTTTCATATTTAAGGTCAATTAATTAGTTTAATTAGTTCTATCTTAAAAACCACAGAATATATTTCAAATAATTTAAGATGCGAAATATAAATGGCAATTAAAAAGCAGTATCTCAAGTCATTGTTTAATCCATTCCTGAAAATGCAGCCTTATAATGTCACCTAAGTGTGAAATTTGAATTTCATGTAGAAAACTATATAGTCTCTATTTATCATATATTCATGTATCATACAATTTATCCAGGCATATCCAATAATTGATAAGGTAGTAAACTCATTTGAATAAACAGTTATTGACTGTGTACTATGTTCAAAGCCCTCTGCTATTATGTCTGTGTACATGTATATATATAAACACATGTGATTATACATAATCACATATATAATCACAGTATATACATACATGTATAATCACATGATATATTGTTTTATACATACATTGTATAGATTATATATAATATATATTAGTGTGTATAATATGTGTATACATAATCACCTGTGCAGTCATGCACTGCATATGGAGGTTTGGGCCAACAGCTGAGCACATGTAGAAAGGTGGTCCCATCAGATTATATTGCCATGTTTCTATTGTACCTTTTTTACGTTTACATATGTTTAGATATACAAACACCACTGTGTTCTAATTGTCTATGGTATTTGGCACAGGACCATGCTTTACAGGTTTGTAGCCTAAGAGCAATAGGTCATCTACCATATGTATTTTGTGTGTGTGTGTGTGAGAGGCAGGGGTCTCCCTATGTCGCACAAGCTGGAGTGCAGTGGCGCGATCTGGGCTCACTGCTACCTCCAGGGCTCAAGTGATTCTCCCACCTCAGCCCCCCTGAGTAGCTGGGACCACCGGCCATGCCACCACACCCAGCTAATTTTTTTTTGTATCTTTGATAGAGACGAGGTTCTCTTCATGTTGCCCAGGCTGGTCTCAAACTCCTGAGCTCAGGAGATCCACCTGCTTTGGCCTCCCAAAGTGCTGAGATTACAGAGGTGAACCACGGCACTCGGCCTGTACCAGATGTCCTCAGTGTGGAATAGGCGATACCACTGAGTTCTGTGTCAGTCCATTCACCCCATGATGTTCGCGCAGGGACACAATCGCTTAAGGACACATTTCTCAGAGAGTACCCCTCTGGTAAAGCAACGTATGACTGCCCATCTCCATTGACCCCAGAATTAATACAGCAAATAGCCCTCTTGACAAAATGTGGACCATGAACAGGTTTACACAGCCACCCAGGAACAAAATTGGGAGCGGGGGTAAACCTGCCATTTAGTTCAATTCCAATGTACTGGAATTCTCGGACAACGGTGACAGGGAGCAGTCCCCAGGACACTTGTTCTCCAAGGCTGAAGTCATTTTTGGAGCCCAGTTCAGAAGGCTCTTGAATTACCAGAAAGGGCGAAGGACTGTTGCGGCCTCTGTAGCGTTAGAAGAAGTCACTCATTTCATCTGGTAACCAGTGCCACGGTCCGCGCGTGGCCTTTGTTCTGTTGGGACTGCCCAAGGGGACCCCAGCTGCAGGTCACAGCGCTGGGCACTCCCTTCCCCTCCTGCTCCCTGGATCTTGCACAAGTGGAGACGGAAAAGTTTCCGGAGTGAGCTCGGTTCTTAGAATTGCGGCAGAGGCAGAGGCAGGAGCGGGGAGAGGCGCGATCTCCAGGAACGCGCGAGGAGCGTGGAGAGGAGGGCACAGGAGATCCGGTGGCCGCCGGGGCGGGAATCAGGAGGGAGGCGGTTCTGCGTCCCGGCGCGGCAGGAAAGTGACCCGCAGCGTGAAGCGCAGCGCCCAGGGACCCCGACCCCAGCCCCACGACCCGCGCCGGGCACCACGCGGGGGGTGCGCGGGGAGGGGAGCGGAGAGGCGGGGCCGGCGGGGACCGTGTCGCCGCCGACGCCACGGCTGCGGGTCGCAGAGGCTGGCAGAGCGAGCCGCCGCCGAACTGGTTCAGGAGCCGTCCCCAGCCCGCAGCCGGCCCCGGGCGCAGGGGCGCCGCCGACCCTCCTTGTGGGCCGCGCGGGACTGGTCTCCGCGCCGGGTCCGGGCTCTCGCCGCACCGCCCGGCCACAGTCAACCGCGGACCCTTCTCCTTCGGCAGGTAGGGGCGTCGGCGCGGCGCTGCGCGCGGTCCCAGCGGGGGGAACTTAGCGGGGCAGCCTCTCCCGGGCTGGAGGTCGGCGGGACTGGGGGCGCAGGGAGGGAGGGTGCCGGGGGTCGAACCGGCGTCGCGGGGTCCCCACCCAGAGTTCCCGTACGGGGAGGGCTGGATGCGCTGGAGGGCGTGGAGAGGAGGCTCCTCTGTCCCTTTCCGGGAACGGGATCGCGGGGACTTCCCCACCGTGAGGATGCCTAAGCCGAGGCTGAGAGTGGACGCCTTCTCAACTCCAGACCTGGCCCAGGAGGAGGGGATGAAACGGGCCATTTTGAGGGACGCGGCAGCCCCGTTGCTACGGGTGATGGGGGAAGCGGCGTGGTCACCTACACAACCGCTCCCGGGTGCGGCGGGGGCTCCGCCTCCCCCTCCTCTGTGTCTTTGGGGTTGGAAAAGAGAGAGCAGAACAAAGATGTAGGGTGAAGGAGGGCTCCCCAGCTGTTGCCTCTCCGGAGGAGGCTGCTGACCCCTCTGCGCGACCCCCGCTGGGCAGTGTCAGCTCCATTGTCTCAGCGGCCGGCGGCCAAGTGAGCTGCCGGTGGGCGGGCGGGCGGCGCGGACCCACCCGGGTGGGGGGCGCCGAGCCTCAGCATCGCCCCGTCTTCCCTGGCTGCGGAAAACCACTAGGCCGGTGCAAGCGCTCCGTGTCACGGGTCTCTGGTACGCCCCCGAAAGGAAATGGAGCCGATTTCCATCAAGTTCTCTTAGTATTTCTGTCATTCACGGAAAAGCAGTAGCTACTCACAAGTGGCTCAGATGTCTGTGTCGGGGTTGTGAGCCGGGGCATTGCAATTGGGTGTTAATCGTTTGGCACTCGGCAGAATGACTAGCCACTGGAGGAGGGGCGGTCTCTCGTGCTAAGCAGGGTCAAGTGAAACTTGGCTGCTCCGAATCGGCCAGAGGAGTCAATGAGCCGAGGGCCGGCCTGCGTCTTCCCAAGGCAGAAGCTCAGGGGAAGCCCCAGCCTCTTCCGCGTTGTGGCTTTCTCTGCGAATCTCACGCAGTCTCTGGAGTCTGTGTTGGGAGGCAGGTTAAAGCGTTTACAACACGCGTTTGCCATGTGTTCTTGGGAGTATTTCTGACGCTCCTGCGGGCTATCCATGCATCTTCCAGTGCATTTCACTTAGGATCAAGAGGAAGAACAAGGGATCCCAAAGTCGTCAATGAGATCCTGAGATCAAAGCCACATGACTGAGGAGGGGCCAACCACAGATCCACTAGGACCACCAGCTTCCTTCTTGTGGGATTATTGCATAGCTGCCAGAATAAATTACATTTTCCTCTTAGGATTTTTACTTTTTAGAAGCCTTGAAGGTAATTTGTCATCGGTGGATTAAGGGTGCTCCAAAACATGTCTGTTGGTCCGTTTGAAGTTGTTTTATTTTGTTAATATTATACAAGCATATGTGACATGTACTTAACACTGTCACATGTGATTAACCTGTGTAAGCATATGAGGTTTACAATTGAGGGACTTTTGAAAACCAGTATGTACGACAATGCATTACAGACAGCATATGTTCCAGGGACAATACTACTTGCTATAAAAATCATCCAGAGTGTGACATTTAATTACTGAAGGAAAAATACATTTCACCAATAAAATGTTACCTAGAGGGCAGAATGCTATGGTTGAGTTTATCTGTGTACTATGAGAATTGGCAGGGGGAATTTAATAAAGTAAAATGATTTGTTTAGTATACATTAAAATAGCTAAAATATTTGGCATATACAATGAATACTGTAAAGGTTTCTGCCCCTCTCCTCCAACCCCCTGGCCTGAGAATGAAGATACAAGCCCCACCTGCTGCTGTGCTAGGTCATCAATGTAATCTGTGGGTAAGTCAGTTGCCTGTGGATAAAGGAGAGTGTATACTGAATACAAGTCTGCTGCAGAACCCCAATGTTCTTGAAGAAGACTGAATAAAAACAGAAATATTGCCTTCTTCTTGAGAAATCAGAAAATAAAATGTGTTGGGTAAAACCACAATCATACATAGAATGCATATATGATCCACATATATATGGATATGTGTGTGTATCTCTATGTGTGTATGTAACTTGCAGATCTTAAATGTGTTAAAACATTTGCAAAAGTGAGAAAAGATAGGCACTGGGATTGTGATATTTGAAAATGATACTTAAAGCCTGTGCTCAGCTGAGCACCTCAAAAATGTGTCTGCCCTTTCCAGATCTCATCACCAGGGCAAATCCAGGCCCATAATAGCACATGTTCATAGAATGAGAAAATGCTGGGGTCGAAAGGAACTTTCAAAACGTTCTGTTCAAGCGCGCTGTACTTCAAATGAAGGCAAAGAGGCCCAGAAGACTTAGGTAATTTTTTTCACGATCACACAGCTAGATATTGGCAAGGCTGCTGGGTCTTGCTGTTTCCACCAGACTGGAGTGGTAGATGTGTGGGGAGAGAGAGTGATTTGATTACTTTCTCCTGAGAAAAGGGCTGGCCAGTGAACCCTGCCCCAGATATATTACCTCTCTGTCCTCTCCTTACTCCCTTCGTGTGTGGTTGTAGATTCTGCTCCGTACTAGATATAACATATTGTTCTTTAAGATTTCCAGAGAGCAAAGAATGAGCATGTGAAGATAACAAGAAAAAAACCTTGCTGAGATTAAAATGCGTACAGTTTAACCACGTGGGCTTAAAAAAATCAACAAAGCCTGGCAGTAAAAGCAGATGATGTTCACCTGAATTCCACTGAGGCAAAGACACAGTCCTAGAGGGAGAAATGTTGTCACTCTTAGAAACTGAAAAGCTCACAGTACCAACACCTTTCCTGTCCCTAAGTTGCTTTTCCCTTTAATATCTCCTTTGATCCTCACAAGTTCTCTGCCCAGATGCAGGGCAGGCACATTCATTCCACATTGCCGATTTCCTATGACTGAATTCTGTCCTTTCTCCCTCTTGCAGATGCCCCCAGACAAAATTAGGGGCTCCTCTGGGGCTATGCTACGTGTGGGTGATTACCACTCTGTAACATTTGTTGTCTTCACGTCTATGTTCATCTTCATGTCCTAGTAGCCTGCCCTCCGTGTGCTACTCAGTAAGGACTCAGTCAGTGCCTTCAGAACATAGTTGACTCATGAGTTCATTGAGATAAAACATTTATACTCAACTTGCCTGTGTTAAGCATGGGCTTTTCCCCAAGAGAATGTGCTAAACAATAATTTTCAGAGAATGAAAAATTGTAAAATTTATTAACAATTCTGTGGTGACATTTCCTGAACATGAGTAGTCATTCAAGCACGCAGGAGCTTGACTCTGAAGATTGTAAACTTCTAAGGGCTGGCAAGGTGTGCACCTCGGGATGCCAACTCAAGATTTTCTGGAGATGCCCAATATGAAGTCGATTTCCCAGCCTGTCCCAAGCCAGTGGAATCAGAATCTGAGGCTGGGACACAAGCAGCCCCTGGGTCATTTATAGGAGCACACTGCATTTGAGAACACAGTGCATAGTCTTTCAAAAAGGTACATTGGGCACACCCCGACCCCCTCGTTCTAGAACCTCATCTCTTTCCCATTTACGAAGGAATCTGCAAAGATTTTCTTATTTGGTTATTTTTGTGTTATAATAAGCAGGAAGATGTGATAATAAACCAGGCCATTAATTCTAAGGAAATTTAGGTTTACATTCTCAACTGTTGCTAAACGCAGATATGGGTGAAGTACTGGTGTTTTTGGATAGAATATAAACTTTATGCGGCAGGATCAAATGACTCATTTATTGTATATCTCACACAGGATTATGATTCTTAGTATACAATTATGCTTTTTAAAATAACTATTTTAAGTGACCCGTTCTTTATAATTTCTGTGACATGCTTATTTCTGTGGCCAGAGAAGAAGTCTGGGCAGAGGCAGCTCCGTTCCTTCCCTCCACTTCATGGAAGTCCATTCCTCAGCTCTCCGCAGCCCAGCTTCTCTGATCCCCTGCCTGGCGTGGCCCCTCTTTCCCTCTGCTCCGGTGGGCCTTCCTTGCCCTTGCTTTGACCCCTCCCTTCCCTTCTTTCCCGTGGCCACAAGTCTCTGCTGCACCTGTTGGTGCATACATGCGCCTGGGCTCCACACCCGCATCTCTGGTTCTGACCTGGAGGTTCCCTACCGCACCTGATTCCTCACATCCACGCTGGAATCCTAACCTCCATTGCTCTCTCTACGCTGGCCTGTGTTACTCCCGTTTATTTCTGTTTGGCTGGTTTATTCTGCTGTTTTTCTCCTTCTTCCTTTCCCTCCCCAACATCCCATTTTCCATTAGTCATCAAGTCCTTACAGTGTATCTTATACAAATGACTGAGATGGGTCTTCACTATTCTGACCTTTTAGGACTGACCTGCATCCAGTCTTCATCATGCCCTGCCAGGGAGCAAGGGACCAGGCCCTAATTCATCTTCCTGCTCCAGTCTTATGGTTACCAGAGTGATTTATCTAAAATGCAAATTTAGCCATGAAACCTCTGGCTTAAAAGGCTTGAATGATTTCCTGTTATCTGCAGCGTAAAGTGCCTGCTCCTCCCGGCGATAGACACCTTCTTGACTTGCTGCCTGCCCAGCTCCAGCCTCCTCTGACACCTCTCCCGACTCACATCCCTGCCCTTCACAACACCGAGGTGCTTGTTCTCTGTGTGGAACTTAGCATTTCTGAATACACTGACTTTATTCATCCTCCTGGACGGGGGGCATGAGCTGCTTCTAACTTTGTTCAGCTGGAATAAGATCCAGATCATCTTCCCCCAAACACCCCACCTCATAGAGGTCCCTCTTCTGCNCTCCTGGACGGGGGGCATGAGCTGCTTCTAACTTTGTTCAGCTGGAATAAGATCCAGATCATCTTCCCCCAAACACCCCACCTCATAGAGGTCCCCCGTCTTCGCTGTTAACCCTTAGTGTATCACACTTCGTTGAAATGCTGGACTTTCCCTGGCACTGTGGTTACTGCTTCTTACTCGTCCCTGTGTGTCTGCATCGGGTGGGTGTTCCACGAGTGGATATGAGCACTGCAGAAGATAAAAGCGAGGTGCCCTAGAGGCAGGAGTGCCTGGGGGAGATTCTAGCTTTAGCAGCTCCCTAAGCTCTGCCTAGTGACCCTCTCTCTCCCCTTCCATTGTGTCTCTTCTCTGCCCTTAACCCTGGGTCCTACCGTATTCATCCTTCTGACCCTCTCTCATCTGCTTCTCCCTTCCATAAAAGACATCTGCTCCTTCTACAGATGAGGTAAAGAAAACTACGAGAGACTGAATTATTTATTCAGTTACACTGCTAGCTTAGGGTAAATCCAGACTTGCAGAAAGGGCTGATTATTTACTCTGTGCTCTTAGCACATTTTAAAAGAAGAAAACTGGCTTTTTAAGCAAGTGCCACATAGAAAACCATCCATAGCTAGAAACAGGAAGCCACCAGCACCAGTGGGCCAGCTCCAACCTTGACCTGTGTGTGTACAGCCTGTAGCTAAACATGTTGTTTGCGCTTTTAAAGTATGGGAAAAACCCAAACCAAATAAAGAATGTGTGACCAACTGGGACTCTGTGGCCAGTGCAGCCTAAAGTATTTACTCTCTGGCCTTTACAGAAAGGGTTCGCTGAACCCTGATCATTGGAATAATGAGACTTGAAGACGATGTTTAATATAATTTATGTGGTAGCTGACTTTGGCAAATAAGTATGATGCCAGAAAAGACTGGACATGCAAAAATGAGTTGTAGATTTATTGATTTTAGGGGAAAAAGAGAAAGAAAACCCATACTATATTTAAATACTTGATATCATATTTATTTCTTGTTTTTGATGCTTATTATTTATCCACAAACAATTAGCATGATAGATGTAATTTTAAGTAATGTAAGTAAGTTAATTCCTCATCAAATCATTCTGGGCATTTTTGGATAAAAATGCTTGAAGGTATGGATAACAGTGAGTTTGATGTTCAAATTATAATAAGCTGAATTGAATTATGCATAAAAATTGATATTTGAATATCCTTTTTTTCTTTAACTAAAATGTTGAAAGCATTTTAATGTCATTTTTATTACTGAAATTAGTTGATATTTTAAAAATAAACCCAGGAGGCTAAAAACTGTAGCATGTGGTACTGTGTGCCTTTAATGAACACATTTGAAATATTAAATAATTCCTTTAAGAATGATAAGTCTTATTTGAGCTTACTCATTTTCTTTCTAATTTTGATTATTGGTTTTAAGCAGCTCAGTAATATGTGGTTGGAGTTCCTGGGTTGAAATCCTTTCATATGAGCTATCAAATCTTTTTTTAAAAAGTCTATTAATATGCCTTTTATCTTTATTATTTGGAACAAAGAGCCATTAACTTTACATTCATTTCAGAGATTTAAATCTATATCAAAGAGCAAGACAAAAGTAATTTGGCTTAAGAAATAAGAAACTTAGTAGAATAGAATATAGAGAATATATTTTTATATAAGGCGTAGCTTGCTATTTTCATTTTATAGTGTATAGAAACAAGCTTTCTGGAGTGAACCTAAGACACGTTATTTCTAAGGAAGAGAGTTTGCTAAAGCTATAGACATGTAAGCATTCAGATAAGGATGATAATATATGAGATTTTCCTAATACATACTATAAAAGAGACATTGAGGCGGGAAATTGCAGTGTAGTGTAATATGGTCAATAAGAAGGTAAACTTGAGGTGGAGAAGATTCCAGTTCTGCTTCTCAATTCTCTGAGATAGAGAATACGTGAAATACCCTTCCTAGGCCTCACCAGTGAAATGGTACAGGCACGGTACCAGCTACAAGAGCTGCAAGGCAGATGCCAACATCTGCCAGGAGCCAATGGTATAAAAATCATAAAGACGATTTCAAAGCAGGACTGTTCTTCATACTTTTGGCCTCAATTTTCTTTATCAAGAGGAAGTTCAAAGCAGTTTGTTTTTTTTGTTTTTTGTTTTTTGTTTTTTTTTAGATCAGAATCTTGGATTAAAGCCAAAGCTAGGTGAGGAAATTAAAACAAAAATTTATTTAGCTCTGTGAAGGTAATTCAAGTTAGGCTCAAGTTAATTCCATACCAGGAGACTGCAAAGATTGCAATGTGCCTTTGCAAGTGCTACTCGTAATCTTTGGGACATGATGGAGAATTACAGAAATGCCAGACAACTGAGTAGATCAGATGAGCTGTATAAAGAAGCATCCTCCATGACATAAGGTGTTATACGAATCACATCAAAAATAAATTATATATGTAATATATAGGCACACATCACAAATAATTTTTAAAACTTTAAAACATGAGGAGCTAGAATATATCTCAAAAGTAAATCATTGCAAACTAACCCAATGACCTAGTCTTTAAAAGAAGCCAGATAAAATTAATGTGAGAATTTGCTTATCTATAACGCTGGGGATCTGGACCAATTAATTTCCAGGGTTCTTATGTTCTAAGAATTTATCACAGGTTTTATTTTTATCTTTTGCCTTTACTTGGTATCAACTTTTAAAAAACTGTGGTAAAAAACACAACAAAATACATTATTTTAATTATTTCTAAGTGTACCGTACAGTAATGTTAACTATGTGGGCGTGGTTGAGCTACAGATCTCTCAAACTTTTAATCTTGCAAAGCCGAAATTTTATACCCACTGAACAACAACAATCTATTTCCTTATAACTCCCAGCCCCTGGTAACCATGTTCTATTTGCTGTTTCCATGAGTTGATTCTTCTAGGTACCTCACATAAGTAGAATAATACAGTATTTTATATTTTGTAACTACTTTTTTCATTTAGCATAATGTTCTCAAGATTCATCTATGTTATAGTCTGTGACCGAATTTCCTTTACTTTTAAGGCTGAACAATACTCCATTGTTATAGGTAGACCACATTTTCTTCATCCATTTATTTGTTGATAGAAATTCAGGCTGCTTTTACTGTGGTTTTTGTGAATGATGGTGCAATGAATGTGGGTGTGCAAGTATCTCTTCAAAATCCTGTTTTCAATTCTTTTGGATTAAAACCCAGTGAAGAAGTTTTCCTGGATCATATGCTAATTCTATTTTTAATTTTTTGAGGAACCCCTAAACTGTTTTCCATAGTGGCTGCACCATTTTACACTCTATCCAAAAGTGCACAAGAGTTCCAATTTCTCCATATCCTCACCAGCGCTTGTTATTTTCTGGTTTTTGTTTGCTTGTTTGTTTGATAGTGGCCTTCCTAACAAGTGTAAAGCCATATGTCATTGTGGTTTAATTTGCATTTCCCTGATGTCTAACATCTTTTTCTTTTTTTATTATCTTTAAGTTCTGGGGTACACGTGCAGAACATGCAGGTTTGTTACATAGGTATACACGTGCCATGGTGATATGCTGTACCTATCAACCCATCATCTACATTAAATATTTCTCCTAATGTTATCCCTCCCCTAGCCCCCTACCCCCGACAGGCACAGGTGTGTGATGCTCCCCTCCCCATGTCCATGCGTTCTCATTGTTCAACTCCCACGTATGAGTGAGAACATGCGGTGCCTAGTTTTCTGTTCTTGTTTGCTGAGAAGGATGGTTTCCAGCATCATCCATGTCCCTGCAAAGGACATGAACTCATCTTTTTTTATGGCTGCATAGTATTCTATAGTGTATATGTGCCAAATTTGTTTTATCCAGTCTATCATTGATGGGCATTTGGGTTGGTTTCGAGTCTTTGTTATTGTGAAGAGTGCCACAATGAACATACATGTGCATATATCTTTACAGTAAAATGATTTATAATCTTTTGGGTATATACCCAGTAATGGTATTGCTGGCTCAAATGGTATTCCTAGTTCTAGATCCTTGAGGGATCACCACATTTTCTTCCACAATGGTTCAACTAATTTGCACTCCCACGAACAGTGTAAAAGCATTCCTATTTCTCCACATCCTCTCCAGCATCTGTTGTTTCCTGACTTTTTAATGATTGCCATTCTAACTGGCATGAGATGGTATCTCAGTGTGGTTTTGATTTGCATTTCTCAGATGACCAGTGCCAATGAGCATTTTTTCATATGTTTGTTGGCTGCATAAATTCTTCTTTTGAGAAGTGTCTGTTAATATCCTTCGCCCACTTTTTGATGGGGTTGTTTGTTTCTTTCTTGTAAATTTGTTTAAGTTATTTGTTGATTCTGGACATTAGCCCTTTGCCAGATGGGTAGATTGCAAAATTTTTCCCTTATTCTGTAGGTTGCCTGTGCTTGTTTCTTTTGCTGTGCAGAAGCTCTTTAGTTTAATTAGATCCCATTTGTCTACTTTGGCTTTTATTGTCATTGCATTTTGTGTTTTAGTCATTAAGTCTTTGCCTATTCCTATGTCCTGAAAGGTTTTGCCAAGGTTTTCTTCTAGGGTTTTTATGGCTTTAGGTCTTACATTTAAGTCTTTGATCCATCTTGAGTTTTCCCAACATCATTTGTTGAATAGAGAATCCTTTCCTTATTGTTTGTTTTGTCAGGTTTTCAAAGATCAGATGGTTGTAGATGTGTGGTGTTATCTATTCTGTTCCATTGGTGTGTTCTGTTCCATTGGTCTATATACCTGTTTTGGTACCCGTACCATGCTGTTTTTGTTACTGTAGCCTTGTAGTATAAAGTCAGGAAGCGTGATGTCTCCAGCTTTGTTCTTTTTGCTTAGGATTATCTTGGCTATATAAAGCCTTTGGTTTCAGATAAAATTTAAAGTCGTTTTTTACCAATTCTGAGAAGAAAGTTAACGGTAGCTTGATGGGGATAGCATTGAGTCTATAAATTACTTCGGGCAGTATGGCCATTTTCACAGTATTGATTCTTCCTATCCATGATCATGGAATGTTTTTCCATTTGTATGTGTCCTGTCTTATTTCCTTGAGCAGTGGTTTGTAGTTGTCCTTGAAGAGGTCCTTCACATCCCTTGTAAGTTGCAATCCTAGGTATTTTATTCTCTTTGTAGCAATTGTGAATGGGAGCTCACTCATGATTAGGCTCTCTAGTTGTTATTGGTATATAGGCATGTTTGTGATTTTTGCACATTGATTTTGTATCCTGAGACTTTGCTGAAGTTGCTTATCATCTTAAGGAGATTTGGGGCTGAGACAATGGGTTTTCTAAATACACAATCAAGTCATCTGCAAACAGAGATAATTTGGCTTCCTTGTTTCCTAATTGAATACCCTTTATGTCTTTCTCTTGCTTGATTGCCCTGACCAGAACTTCCAATAATATGTTGAATTAAAGTGATGAGAGAGGGCATCCTTGTCTTGTGCTGGTTTTCAAAGGGAATGCTTCCAGTTTTTGTCCATACAGTATGATATTGGTTGTGGGTTAGTCATAAATAGCTCTTATTATTTTGAGATACATTCCATCAATACCTCGTTTATTAAGCGTTTTTAGCATGAAGGGGTGTTGAATCCTGTCGAAGGTCTTGTCTGCATCTGTTGAGATAATCATGTGGTTTTTGTCTTTGGTTCTGCTTATGTGATAAATTATGTTTATTGATTTGCATATGTTGCACCAGCCTTGCATCCCAGAGATGAAGTCGTCTTCATTGTGCTGCATGAGCTTTTTGATGTGCTGCTAGATTTAGTTTGCCAGTATTTTATTGACGATTTTTGCATTGATGCTCATCAGGGATATTGGCCTGAAATTTTCTTTTTTTGTTGTGTCTCTGCCAAGGTTTGCTATCAGGATGATGCTGGTCTCATAAAATGAGTTAAGGAGGGGTCCCTCTTTTTCTATTGCTTGGAATAGTTTCAGAACGAATGGTACCAGCTCCTCTTTTTACCTCTGGTAGAATTTGACTGTGAATCCATCTGGTCCTGGACTACTTTTTGTTGGTAGGCCATTAATTACTGCCTCAATTTCAGAAATTGTTACGTCCTTGAGGTATAAAGTTAAAATGTTAATTTAAGTTTGTTTTGTTTTGTTTTGTTAATGTAGGTGCTTACCATTCGAAACTTCCCTTTTTGTGTAGCTTCAGCTGCATCTTGTAAATTTTGGTTGTGCTTTCCTTTTCCTTTGTCTCAAGATATCTTCTAATTCCGTATGTGATTTCTTTTTTGACAATTAGTTTTCAAGAGTGTATTGTTTAATTTCTACATAGTTGTGAACTTTCCAGCTATCTTGCTCCCATTGATTTTTACTTTCATACCATCGTGGTCATAGAAGATACTTGGTATGATTTCACATTTTTTGAATTTATTTACTTTTGTGGCCTAATTATTATCTATGCTGGAGGATGCTGGATGTATGCCTGAGAAGAAAATATATTCTGCTCTTGTTGGGTGGAATTTTTGTCTGTTAGGTTCTATTGGTCTATGGTGTTGTTCAAGTCCCCCTTTTTCTTATTTATCTTCTGTGTGGCTGTTCTATCCATTATTCAATGTAGAGTATTTAAATGTTCTGCTCTTATTTATGTTATTACCTATTTTACCCTTCAAATACGTTAATGTTTACTTCATAATTTCGGGTTCTCTGGTGTTGGGTGCATACATACTTATAATTGTGTTACCTTCCTGGTTATTGACCCTTTTGTCATTATATAATGTCATTCTTTCTTTGTCCCTTGTGATAATTTTAGACTTAAAGTCTATTATTCTGATATAAGTATGACCACTGTGCTCTTTTAAAATTACCATTTGAATGAAACATTTTTAATCCATTCTTTCACTTTGGTTGTATCTCACGTTGAAGTTGTTTTTGTAGAATACATACAGTTGGATCTTGTTTTTGTTTGTTGTTGTTTTTATTCACTACTCAGCCACTGTGTGTCTTTTGATTTAGGACTTTAATCCATTTGCATTTAAAATTACTGACAAGGAAGGAAGCAGTGTTATCTTTTTGTTAATATTTGCTATTTTATCCTTTTACTTTTTTTGCTGCCTTTCTTCACATTTCACTGTTTTTTTGCAGTGATGTGCTTTGATTTCTTTCTCATTTTCATATGTTCTATAGGCATTTTTGTAGTTATGATGTGGATTGCTTAAAGCATTTCACAGTTAAAACGTATTTTAAGTTGACAACAACTTTAATCATATATGAAACCTCTACCTCTTTACGTCTTCCTCACTTTATGTGCTTGATGTCACACAGTACATATTTTATACTGTGTATCCATTAATAGTTTTACAGTTACAGGTATTTTTATGCTTTGATTTTTTTGATTTCTATATGAAAATTAAAATGATTTGTGTATCACCTTTAAAGTGTTAAAGGGTTCTGTGTTTGAGTATACAGACAGTCCCTGAATTATGATGGTTTGACTTACAATTTTTCAACTTTACGATGGTGAAAAGGGGCATTCAGTAGATACCATACTTCTCTTGTCATGTTGGGCAGCAGCCATGAGCCACAGTTCTTAGCCATGAATACTTGACTTAAAATATTTTCAACTTATGATGGGTTTATTGAGACTTTCATTAATCAAGGAGCATCTGTATATTTAATTTTGCCAGAGAGCTTTACATTTATATAGACTTTCATGTTGCTATCTAACATCTTTGCATTTTAACTTGAAGGGACTCCCTTCAATGATTCTCTTAAGGCAGGTCTGGTGGTGATGAACTCCTTTAACTTTTGTTTATGTAGAGAAGCTTTTATTTCTTCCTCATTTTTGAAGGGTAATTTTGCCACATGTCATATTCTTGCTTGCTAGGTTTTTGTTTGTTTGTTTGTTTGTTTTTTAGAACTTTGACTATATCATCCCACTTTCTTCTGGCCTGTAAGATTTCTGCTGAGAAACCCACTGATAATCTTGTGGGAGCTCCCTTTAATGTACCAAGTCACATTTTCTTTCTGCTTTTAAGATTCTTTCTATCTTTGACTTTTGCCAGTTTGATTATAACATATCTCTGTGTCATTTTGGATTTACCAGAGTTGTAGTGTGTTTAACTTCTTAAATTTGGATGTCTATTTTCATCTTCAGATTTGAGAAATTTCCAACCATTATTTATTCAGATAAGATCTCTGTCCCTTTCTCTTTTCTTCTGGGTCTCTCATAATGCATATGTTGGCCCAGTCAATGTTGTCTCATAAGTACCTTAAGATTTCTTCATTTCTATCTGATTATTATGATAGATAATAATGTCACTTACATTATTATCTACCTTCTGATTAGATAACTTCAAATGACTTGTCCTCAAGTTCAATAATTTTTCTTTTGCTTGACCAAGTCTGCTGTTGAATATTTATAGTGAATTTTTTATTTCAGTTATTATATTCTTAAACTCCAGAAATTGTTCTTTTAAATGTATAATTCCTATCTGTTTGCTAATATTCTCTTTTTGTTCACACAGATAGGTTTCTAGATTTTTTTTTCTTATTTGTCTGTGTTTTATTTAAACTCATTAAGCTGTTTTAAGATAACTAAAGATAGCTATTTCAAATTATTTGTTATATAATTCATAGATCTCGGTTTCTTTAGGCTTGAATTCTGGAGATTTATTTTGTTATTTTTATTGGGCCAAGTTTTCCTTTTCTTTGTAATTTTTTGCTGAGACTTGGGCATTTGAAAAAAAAAGCTATCTTTCTTAGTCTTTATGGACTACCTTTATACTGAGGAAGTCTTTCACTAATTAGCCCAGCTAGAGATTCTGGGGGCCTCTCAAAACTTTTTTGGGGTGCATTTTCTCTGGCTAGTATGTGTAATTTTCCAGAGAGGTTTGCTTGTTTCTTTTCTAGAAGTTTGTAATCTCCTGCTCCCTCTGGTGTTTATCTTTGGTGCTGCTTCAGCCAGCCACCAGTTCTCTTGTTCTCAGTGGCTCCCAGGGATCTAAAGTATGCAAGTTTTGTCAGTATTCATCAGGTTAAAGAGCAACCAGTGTCTTGATATCTCCCGAAAGCCCTAACATTGGATGCACATTTCTTCCTTCTCTTTCCCTCCTGATAGAGAAGCTATGAGTTGAGTTTTCTCCCAGCTGTGCTGAGCTTTGCCAGCTTGGGGTAGGGGGAGGGAAAGTAGAATGAAAGGCTTTTTTTTTTTTACCATTTCAGTGCAGGTATTCTTGATGTTGCATTCCCTGAGGGTACTGCAGCTTCTTCACTGGTTTCTGGAGCTTTCATAGAAAGGTTTTGGTTCATATATTGCTTTTTAGTCAGTGTCTTTTTGGGAGAGTAAGGGATGGGGCTTACTTTTCAGTTATCTTCTTATCATCCCATAGATTGGAGTTTAGCTTAATTTTAACCAGATGTTCTGCAAACTTCCCTGGGTTTTATAGAAGACGCTATTGCTCTCATCAGATGTGATTCCTACTTGTGGACAGAGGAGACTGAGTAAGATGAGAAACGCTGAGCCAAACCAGGTTGCTTTAAAACAAAATATTTAATAAATCCAGTGTTAGCCTTAGACCATCAAAGATGAATTTTAGTAAAGGATAGCTAAAAGAACAGGCAGAGAGTCCTGAAACCTTCAGGGAGTAATATAAATAGAGGACTGATCAAGGTCAAATAATGAAAGACCAACAGAAACAGAATTGAAAACCCGGATAAACATCAAAACCAGTATGATACTTGCACAACCTGTAGAGAACTTTGTAAGTGGAGATTTCTCTCATGCAGAAACTAGAGAAAGGGTTTTTGATTATTAATAGAAACGTTACAAAGTACAAATAATTCAAAAGGAAAAAGTGAAAGAATTCATAATCTGACTACTCCCTGGAAAGCTACACTTTACACTTTGTTGTACATCTTTCCCTAATATCAACTGTACAACTGTGTATACATGTATGTGTGCATATGAAAATATACAAGTTACCACTAATTTCACTCTTTCCCCATAATGTAGTAACCACATGGTTTGAATGCCATTGGTCCAACTCAAGCTCTAAAAGTGGGCTATGATTGGCTTACATTGGTTGGCATAATCCTGTTTGTTCTGATGACTTTATTTTACCTTTGGTCAGATTTAAGAATGTGACCCAACTGAGTTGGCCCAGGACTTTTCTTCATCATTGATTCTCTCTTTCTCTCCCCAAATGCCAACATTGTTTTGCTATAGTCATGTTGCTGTCATACCAGAAGTCGTTTCATTACTGACGTTGCTACAAGATGCAACAGAAGTTGATCTTGGAAATAATCCCAAATATTAGTTCTGCCCTAGAATGTTTGTAGATTATAAAAGGATAGCCATGATAGTTAACTTTAAAAAATTGATCTTAGTATTTTATTGAGAACTATGACACATATAGAGAAAAACGCACATAATATACATGCACACATGCTAAATTATTATAAGGTAAACATATATCAAGAAATAGACTATTCAGCTACTCTGGAGGCTGGGGCAGGAGAATCATTTGAACCCAGGAGGCGGTGATTGCAGTGAGCCAAGATAGCGCCATTGCACTCCAGCCTGAGAGACAGGGTGAGACTCAGTCTCAAAAAAAAAAAAAAACCCAACCATATATAGACTATTATAAACCACTCCACCATTCAGCATTCTTACCTTCATAGTGTTTATTTATCTTGCTTTTCTCTATTGTTTTGTCACCTAAGTACACATCTCTAAATGCTGTAATTGTGTTTAGAGTGACTGTGAACTTCATGAGAATAGAATCATTCACGTTTGCTGTATTGTCTGCGGTTTATTCAGTTTTGCTGCTGGGTACATTCATTCTTGTGAGTATACCAGAATGTGTTTAATCATCCTACTGTTACTGGGCTTTTGAGTTTTTGTGTGCCATTTGAGTGATTATGTTTTGTTTTGTTTTTAGAGACAGGGTCTCTCTCTCTTTCCCAGGCTTCAGCGCGGTGGTGCAATTGTAGCTTATTGCAGCTTCAAACTCTTGGGTTCAAGTGGTCCTCCCACCTCACCTGCTGAGCAGCTGGGACGATAGGCATGCACCACCATGTCCAGTTATTTAAAAATGTTTTTGGAAAGATGAGATTTCACTGTATGTCTCAGGGTGGTCTATTTTTTTTTTTTTTTTTTTTGAGACGGCATTTGACTGTGTTGCCCAGGCTGGAGTGCAGTAGCATGATCTCAGCTCACTGCAGCCTCCACCTCCTGGGTTCAAGTAATTCTCCTGCCTCAGCCTCCTGAGTAGCTGGGTCTATAGGCATATGCCACCACACCCGGCTAATTTTTTATTTTTAGTAGAGACCGAGTTTCACCATGTTGTCCAGGCTGGACTTAAACTCCTGGCTTCAAGTGATCCTTTCACCTTGACCTCCCAAAGTGCTGGGATTACACACATTAGCCACTGCAGCTGGCTGTGTGTTGTGAATAATGCTGCTATGCAGTATCCTGGCATGTCCCCTGAATACATATGTGTACATGTGTCTGTAAGGCGTGTGCCTAGAAGGGGAGGGGAAATCCTATAAATGAATATCTTAGATGGTAAACCTTGATGCTAAAAAATCTTTACAGGTTAACATTTCAGAACAAGAATAACAAGAGGAAATTCATTAGGGAGAATTGTAAGCCCTGCCGGTGAATTCAGAATATCGATGGCATACGTTCAGAATGTCAAGGACCCGTCTTTACAACAGACACGGGAAAATATATGGGTATTAGTTAACTAATGTTCAACATAACAAGAGCAGCCTTGCCATAATTAATATAGACACCATTGAAACTGAAATACACTGTCTAATATCCCAAGTTGATGGTTTTACTTTTAGAATAATATATTCGTGTTGGGGAACCATCTGTAGTGAAGGATTTTATAAACCGGAATACTGCCTCAGTCTGTTTGCTGGCTGCTGTAACCAGAATACCGTAGACTTGCTAATTTATAGACAATATAACTTTAACTCTGGAGGCTGGGAAGCCCAAGAAAACACACCAGCAGATTTGATGTCTGTTGGGGGCTCTCTGCTTCATACATGGTGCCTTGTTACTGTGTCCTCACTGGCGCAAGAGGCAAGAGAGCTTGCTCCAGCCTCTGTTACAAGGCACTAAACCTCTTCCCGAGGGTGGAACCCTTATGACTTAATCACTTCCCAAAGGCCTCACCTCCTAATATTACCATGTTGAGTATTAGATTCCAACATATGAATTCTGGGGAGACACCAACATTTAGACTGTAACAAATAAATAAAGAGGAAATAAACTAGTACGGCTAAAGCCCAGAAAGAATAATGTGAAAAGTTTATCCTGGGAAGGTTTAGCCTGTACAAGAGTAGAAAGAATGGAATATCTTCCACATAGAAATGTGATTGTGTCTAATTTGTTATGTGTATAGTTGGCCTCTGACCAATGGACGGAGTTGGAGATGGTTGCATTAAGGCATCTTTAATATGACTCATAATTCAACATAAATTGGATTCCAATGATTCCAAGAAAAGGAAAACAAGATCTTGCAATACAGAGAACTCGCCATCAAAAAGATGTTCCAGGAATAGCATCTGCCTGAGGTGTCTAAGGTGTCCTGCGTTTAGATGATGATTTTTTAGGGTCTTCTAAATATGTCTTCCTTTCCAGGAAGGTAGGAAACATTTACAGCCCTAAATGGCAAAATCCTGGGTAACCTTTAAAATATCCCACTGGAAGCATTTTTTAACTTTTTGAGCAGAGAGGTGTTTCTTTGTTCTAAATTATAGCTTTCGCTCACCATGTGTAATATGACCTAGACAATTGCACCAGTTTTCCATACAAATAATTACTACCTGGAGAAGTGATAAAGTCAAAACAGAGGGAAAAGTAATCTCTAAGGACAGATACAAAAAAGAAAATGTTAAGCAAAGTCACATGCCACAGTAAATAACTCTTAGTGTAGTCTGTTTATAGTTCTAGATTACCTCACTGGCACAATTTTAATGGGTAGAAGGAAATACAGTGTGGAGGGGTACTTAATTGAGAAAAAAAATAATATCAGAAATCAAAACGTTTTAGAAAGTCATGATTATTTTCATTTTCTAATAGAACTTAATAGAATTATAAATCTCTAATGTGCCAAAGGAAGCACATAAACTTAGTAATGTGACCTCACATTAACACACCTTTTCAAAAGAATAGAGACACCAACCTTAAGCATATTGGAATAGATGCTGCTTTGAAAGTGTTGAAAAATAAAAAAAAAAAAAAAAGAAATTCTATTATGTGGATATTTCCATAATTTTAAAAGATCGGTAGCATAAATATATTTCTTGAGCCTGCATCTTGGTCATCTTACCGGAGGCCAAAAGTCCAAATTTCACACAGGTGATTACAGAATAGTTTAATCTTGCATCACAGATGGCTCCAGGTCAGTGGCCACTACGATCTGTAGCATGCTGGTGATGGTGCAGGAAAGCCAGCTCCCTCCACAGAGTGCAACCTACTTTATAAAACAAAACAGGCTGGTGGCTTTTTCTGCAGCATGGAAATCAATCTTCCTTTCTCTCTCTTTCTTTCTACTCCAACCCCTCTGTTTTTCTCTTTCTTTCTAATTCTATTAGTTTCTTCATTTTTAAATTTTTTTTTTAAATTTCTGTCTCTAATCTGTGGATTGGACTGCATTTAGTTGTTCTGTTCTCTTGATTATGTAAAAGTACTGCATGTATAAGCCAATTGGAAGCTTATATAGATAAACTTGAACACTAGAAATAATGGAAAAAACGAGATTTCCTTGGCCAAAATAAGCAATATGCAAAACAACACACACACACACACACAGAGCACACACCAGGAAAAATCAAACTTGTATACTAAGTTAATTCATTCTTAAGAGCTTACAAAGACGATCTAAGCATTACGCAAAAATAGCAACAGGAAGCCCGTTTGTAAGAGTCAAAGTAAATGTACTAGGGAATGACTCCTTTATGCCTTGTTTGACTTAGGAAAAGGAATTGAAATTAGTGACATTACATTAAAAAACGTAAGTTTTGAGAAGTTGAGTACTTGCACATTTTAATACTGTACCAGTTTTAATTAAAAAAATTGTTTTAATACACCATATCTAGAGGAAGCTTATTTTTTGACTCTGAGACTATATAAACCTGGGGCCATCAGTTTACAAGATAGCAACTTACTAGAATTATTTTTGGGCATATTTTCACTAAGAAAATAAGAAATGTGAAGATAAAACTTTTAACATTCATTTTCTCTAGTTATATCTTCTTGTCTCCTTCCCTCCTCTTCTTTTTCTCCCTCTTTCTATGTGTCTTGGGTAAGTCGTATAAAATCACCATCATGGTGCTCTAACTTATAAATTGCACGTCATAAGATCTGTTTAGCCTGCTGCAGTTTTAATAAGAATCAAATGAAATGATGCATGTGAAAGTTATTTACACAACTGTAATATGCACACTAAAATAAATACATGCATAATTATGTATCTCTGAAGTTAAAATATGTAATTGAAATTGCAATAAAACCCCACATCATTTTATTTGAAAAAAAAAATCCAGTTTATATGTGTGACTAAATATATAATCAGACCATATCTGGCTTTAGAGAATATTAGAGAATATTTTTATCTCTTCATTGTGAATTTTAATCTCTCATTTTAGCACTTTGCAGATAACTACTCATTTGGGGAATTAATAATCTTGATTCATTGAATTAATAAAATATGGCACATTGAACAAAATTGCCATTTGTCAAGGAGAAAATTGGTTAGTAAAAATCTATTGACAGCCTGATACATTTTTACAATTCATTAAACTAATACATTGAGATTTTCACCAGTCTCAGTACATTCAAGCCAATAAACTTTTAACACGTCCTGTAGTATGGATGCATACAATTTAAAGGCATAGAAAACAAACGAGATCACAATAGAATGGAAGTGGGCAGTGATCACTGAACTAAATTCCCTATGTATAGACAGTAAGCCTTTTCTTCCAATGATAATTCTCAGTGGATGTTCCCAACACCTCTCAGTCAGCAGAGGATTGGAATTAATTAGAATTTGGGCTAAATGCCTCGAATTAGTCTGTGCGATGGGTAATTCCCATCTTCCACATATTCCTTCCTCTCACGTCGTCACGCCTCTTTTTCCTTCTTTACTTTCTTCTTTCTTCCTCTTTCCCTCCTTTGCTCTTCTTCCTTCACTTCTGCCATTTCTTTCCTTTCTTCTTCCTGTTATCTAAAATGTATATAGTTCTATTTTGCTAGGTATGAGATGAAAGCCGCACAAGCTATATTCTCCAACCTTCTACAAAGTGGAGAGCCTGGAAATGAACATATGAGATGCGTGTGGCCTAGTGCAAGCAACCGTGTGACAGTCTGTCTCAGGAGTTGGAGGCAACAGAAAGTGTTAGGGAAACTTAGGAAGAAGCAGATTAGTGAGACTAGAATAGACAGGGAGACTTCACAGAGGTGTTGTACTTTTTAAAGGATGCCTGAACGATAGATACAATTTTTATATAAGTAATAAATGCAGACTGTATAAGATTTTATGGTTTATTAAATATTATTTTGCAAGTCAGCATTTGGTAGCAAGAAAAGCAAACAGTGGAAACTTTAAAAATGAATTGCAACTTATTTTAATTATCTACAAAGTCTATTGTCAACACAGCTATCTGTTAGAGGAGAAGAGTCTTGTTTTTCAATTCTTTTGATCTCAAACATAATTGCCTGTAATATAAATGTATTAGGTGCCTGCACACTACTTACTGCGGTCACCTTTTGTGCAGCTGCCTGGTAAATAGCACTAATCATACTGATAAGTATACCCTTTACATCTGATAATCTGCCTCTGAACCTGGCATTTGGGGCCTTAAGTAGTTTTGCTTGTAAATGTAATTATATTTAATGATCTGTTTTGTAAATAGAATGGCTTTTCTTTCCTGTGAATAGTCAACTAAATCTGAATGTGGAAAAAAATAACAGAAGAAATGTGAATATTAGATATTTCAGAAAAAGTTCCTATTTTGTATATATTTTACCCTTTCTCTAGATTTACATTAAGTACAATTTTATCATTATTAATCTTCAATAACATAAATATGACTTGAATTTAAGCGTTTGTTGGATGCAGACTGAATTTTTTTACTGTGCAATTTTCCCAGTCTTTCTTCTCCTCAGTAGAATATTTCTAATATGGTGTACACAGGTTTCTCAATAAATAGTTATTAATTATCTTCCAAATGTGAAAGCAAATTCAAGGTCAGGAAGGAAAGAGGAAAACACATTTAAGTACAAAGACTGTTTTGCATGGCTATTGTTGATGTCCTGGAAAGGAATCTTTTTACCATGTTTTGCTGTAGCCCAGAACTGGGCCAGAATCTTGGAGACCCCCAAATTCTTCCCTATTCAGAAAGCAATGACTTCTATAAATTATAAGATTCAAATAATATGCTAAAAAGAAAATCCGGCAAGTCTATTGCTATTTGTTTACTGAATACATGAGCAAATAAATATACAATACATTACACTTAATGTGTTCCTTTTTTTACCACATGGATTTATAATTTATTTCAGGGAAGAGCACAGTTCTTGAATCCTATAATTTCTAAGAACATAGCAATATGCCACTTTTGGGAGTATATCAGCTTCCTAGGGACAGCATGACAAAATTCCCTAAACTAGGGGGCTTTACCAACATAAATTTATTGTCTCACAATAAATTGATTCCAATAAATTTGGAAATTTATTGAATCCAATATATCTTGGAGTCTAGAAGTCCAAGATGAAGATGTCAGCAGGGTTGAGTCCTCCTGAGGAAACTGAGGGGAATCTACCCCATGCCTCTTTCCCACTCTCTGGTGACTGCCTGGCAATCTTTGGTGTTCCTCAGCTTGTAGATCTCTGCTTTGTCTTCAGAGGATGCTTGCCGTGTGTGTGTGTGTGTGTGTGTGTGTTTGTGTGTGTGTGTGTCTGTCTGTCTCCATGTCTACATTTAACAGGGACACAAGCCCACTTTCATAACTGCATCTTAACAATGTATGTCTGCAATGACCCTACTTGAAAATATTTTCAAATAGGGTCATATTCTGAGGTTCTGGGAGTTAGGTCTTCAACATATGAACTTGGGACAGGGGTACACACTTCAACGCATGACAAAGAATGCCATAGAAAAGCGTCAATCCTTTCTACATAGAGTCATTTACACAGAGGATAACATTAAATATGGAAATAGACATTACAATGACTTAGTGAAATGAATGCTGGGGTGGATGAGGTCTCATGTGCAGGGACCTCAGTGACAGTGAAGCAGACACATCAGCTTGAGGCCAATCAGGGTTCCCAGGGACCCTCCAGGGAGGAGACAACTTGAGAGTTGAAGAGTGTGTGGATCTTGGTCCAGTGAGCAAGAAGCTCAACTCCAACAGATCGAAGAGGAAACTCAGATTTCTGAATAAACGTGCACTTTGCCTGAATTCCCTGGAGCCAATGGAACCTGAGTCTTCTCTCCCTCATATCTGTTTCTACTGCTGCTGCCCAGCTTCAGGCCTTACTTTCAGTTGCCAGTACCCTGGCCGGCAGTCTCCCATAATATTTCCGGTGATAGCATCTTGTCTTTATCACCCCTCCTGCACATCACTACCCGATTCATCTCCTCAGCACCCAGTTTGTTCATTATTCTGCAGACCCCAAACCTTCAATGTCTTCCTATCACCTTCCCGTGTTATTCAATCTTATTCAAGCTCTTTACCCCAGTAGTCAAATCTTTTCAAAACCTGGCCTGAGCCTCTGTTTCTCATGTCAACATTCAGTAAAGTTGAAGGGCCTCAACTCCGAAAGACTTTGGAAGTTACGTGGTTTAACTCTGCACCACATGCACGAACCCTTCAATATCCCGGCAAAGTGTGTATGTCTTATTTCTGTCTCCTGTTCCAGGAACTTGGGCTTGTTACCCAGCTGACCTGTGCGCATGACATTTCAAGTGATGATATAGTTTAAATATTTGTCCCCACACAAATCTCATGTTGAATTGTAATTTCCAGTGTTAGAGGTGAGGCCTGTTGAGAGATGGATTGGATAGGAGTGGATTTCTCATGAATGGGTTAGCGCCATCCCTTTGCCGCTGTCCTCATGATAGTTAATGAGTTCTTGCAAGGTCTAGTCATTTAAAAGTATGTGGCACTTCTCCCAACACTCTCTCTCTCTCTCTCTCTCTCTTCTGTTTTCTTTTTCTTTTTTTTGTTATTATATTTCAAGTTCTGGGGTACATGTGCAGATCTTGCAGGATTGTTACATAGGTATACACATACCATGGTGGTTTGCTGCCTCCATCCCCCGTCACCTCCATTAGGTATTTCTCCTAATGTTATCCCTCTCCAATCTCCCCACCCTCTGCTATCCCCCTAGCCCTCCACCCCCCAACAGACCTCAGTGTGTGATGTTCCCCTCCCTGTGTCCATGTGTTCTCATTGTTCAACACCCACTTATGAGTGAGAACCTGTGGTGTTTGGTTTTCTGTTCTTCTGTCAGTTTGCTGAGGATGGTAGTTTCCAGATTCACCCATGTTCCTGCAAAGGACATGAACACATTCTTTTTTATGGCTGCGTAGTATTCCATGGTGTATATGTGCCACATTTTCCTTGTCCAGTTTATAATTGATGGGCATTTGGGTTGGTTCCAAGTCTTTGCTATTGTAAACAGTGCCGCAATGAACATATGTGTACATGTGTCTTTATGACAGAATGATTTATACTCCTTTGGGTATATACCCAGTAATGGGATTGCTGGGTTAAATAGTATTTCTATATCTGTGTCTTTGAGGAATCACCACACTGTCTTCCACAATGGTTGAACTAATTTAAACTCCCACCAACAGTGTAAAAGTGTTCCTATTTCTCCACATCCTCTCTAGCATCTGTTGTCTCCAGATATTTTAATTATTGCCGTTCTAACTTCTGCTTTTGCCATGTGAATTACCTGCTTCCCTTTCACCTTCCACCATGATTGAAAGTTCCTTGAAGCTGAGAATGATGGTTTCCAGGTTCATCCATGTCCCTACAAAGGACATGAACTCATCATTTTTGATGGCTGCATAATATTCCATGGTGTATATGTGCCACATTTTCCCTGTCCAGTCTATCATCAATGGGGTGGGGAGTTGGGGAGAGATAGCATGGGGAGAAATGCCAGATATTGGTAAAGGGGAGGAAGGCAGCAAATCACACTGCCATGTGTGTACCTATGCAAAAATCTTGCATGTTCTTCACATGTAACCCCAAACCTAAAATGCAAGAAAAAAATAAAATAAAATAAAAAGAAAATTCCCTGAAGCTTCACCAGAAGCTGAGCAGATGCCATCACCATGCTTCTTGTAAAGCCTATAGAACTGTGAGCCAATTAAAATTTTTTTGTAAAAAAATTACCCTATCTTAGGTCTTTCTTTATAGCAATGTAAAAAGTGTAAGAACATCCTAACACAAGTGCATGGGTGTGCTATGTTATTTCTGTGTCTTTCTTTCTGCCCTGATCCTCTTTGAAACACCTTCATCTTGGCCTTACCTCACCAGTTGATATTACCCCATCATTCTCCACTATGAAAAATGATTCTGGTGCTCACATTATTACACCTGGAGCATGGATTGGGACTGGGTGTGATGACAAGGTTAATGACATATATGAGAGAAGTGATTAAGAATGAGATGTTAATAGAAATATGCACAGGTTTGTGTTAAAGGGTTGCATATTTTACGTAACATTTATTTTTGAAAATATTAAGATGGCTTTTAAAATCACATGCTTATCTAATATTTCTGATTTCAAGTAAAAATGATTACCCTATAGTTTATATTTTTAAACATATTAAAAAAATCAAACTGTTGTAAAATAGTCGTTCACATTCAGAACTGAAATAAGAGAGTGATGTGTCTGGGAGTGTAAGGAATAGAGTCCACTCAACACATGGACTCTACCTCTGGTTCCCGACAAGAATGACCATTCAAAATCACCTTGGACACATGAGATACCATGTGATGAATGCTTACAGGGCAAACCAGACTCACTTACCTCAAAAAAATACATTTTATAGCAGTGCATTATTGCCTCAAAAATGATCTTGTTTTATGTATACTTTGGGATGCAATAAAAGCCATAGCTAAATTATTTAGCTCTCCCCAGTTTGAAGTGCTCCTCAGATTTTAGGCACCCAATGAAAATAACTGAATTAACAAAATGACGAATATCATTCACTAAACACTGTGAATTCTGGGCTCTGCTCACAGTCCGCGAGCCATGGGGGGAATTTGCTGTGATTTATGATTTCACTTGAATGTACATTTATTTGCTGTGGGGACAACCCTGTGCCTCTGGCCTCTACCCTAGATGATAGAAGCACACCCTACCCCCTAGTTTTGATAACTAAAAATGTCTTCAGACATAGTTAAAATGTAATGGCAAAATCACCACTGATCTTGATATTAGCACCAGCTCCATCGTCTACTTTTCATTGATTCGAGTGACCGAACACTTTGTGGAGAACACTTCCCAGTGGACCACTGTCCAGTGGCCTCGCATGTCAGGCAGGCATATGAGCTTGAAGAGGCTTTAACAAGAACCCTAAAAACAAAACCCATGCATTTTGGATTTCTTTAATGAGTGTATTGCACTTAACTCCAATGATCGATAATTCATTACTTTTTGCTCATTCTATACATTGCCTGTGTGTGCTTGAGCAAATGATACTTTTTTTTATTTTTAAGTGTGGCAACAGATGCTGCTCTTCATCTTCCTAGGTCCGATTTTTTTTTTTTTTTTTGTGGGAGGGGATAGGGAGGAGAGATGAGAAAGACACCAGCTGGTGAATGCAGAATTAATTACAGATTGTTTCTCTCAAAAAACACATACATGGATGACCAACCTCTAATGACTTTGGCAGCTGTTCCTGCCCTTTTAATATTACTAGTAACTGGACAGATACTCTATTCTTCTTTTTCTTTTTGGAAGCATATGTTGCAATTTTTGGGAATTTGGGACAGTAGGTGGTTAGTTACAAATACTGGATCTGATGAAAAATTTGGACTACGCTTCCATTTGACTCCAAAATCAGTTATAAAGCTTATTAAATTACTAACTTTTTGGTAGAACTTGAATTTTTTTTACTTAAAAATGAATAAGTACATTTCATAAAAAGGCTACCTTATAATTCAGCATATATGCCTTAAGAAAACTTTCAGAGAGGTAAAAAATGATTTTTTATATTGAAAAATAATGACTTCAATGACATTTAAGTGATCCTTAAGATTTGTTGTGTTCGTGGCAGTAGTTTTGTGGAGGCATCTTTTTACCCCAAATACTGATTTGTTAACAGTTTAAGTGCATTGAAATAACGCCTTTCAAGAAATGCTTGGGCAAAACAAATGAGATTATTATTGAACTAATAATGATATAATTTTTAAAACTGAAATCATTTAAATTTAAATTATAGTTAAAAAGAATTTTAATAATCTCAAAAATTCTTTTTACATATTTTCTCTAATTTCACACTTTTCATTTATTCCTCAGCCCACCAAATTTGAACTTTTGTCAAAGTATGTTGTTAATGAATACATTGTATCTTCCTGTGAATATTCTGTTATTTCTGTCTTTTTCTGTTAGTCACCAATCTGCTGATTCTACTGCTAATATTTCTCTCTAGTCTATTACTTCCTTTTTATACAGGAGCAGAGTAGTGTCAGGGTTAAAAGCAAAGACTTTTAGACAAACTGCCTAGATTCGAATCTTAGTTGTGCAATAGGCTGATCTTGAGGAAAGGCAATAGAATCTGTTATCTTGTTCTTTCACTAACAAATAAGGTTAAGTCATTAAATTTGGATGAAGTTACAAAATACTGTGTGATCACAGATGGTGAGTTAATTATCATGAGGCTAGTGCATAAAATCAACTTTCTATGAGAAAAATGGTTCATAACTCTAAGTGAACTAGTACAGCTTTCTAAGAGAAATTTCTGACAAATGTAGCTTTTTACAATAAACAATCATAAACACAGTCCTGGGAACTTACACATTATTAAAACAGATTTTTCAATATTTATGGGAAATGTTTTTTTCTCTCTCTCTTAGCAAAGACAGTTTATTTGGAAACTCAAGTTCATGATGACAAGCTTCACATTAAGTGTAGAGTCAAGTTTGATCATAACTACTAAGTAAATATTGCCAAAATTTTTGTTTTTTTTTTAGTAAGATGTAATGGATAAGTGCATACTTAGATTTAACAAATTCCCCATATCAACAGTTTCTAAATTATTTGCATGACTCCTTATTAAACTGTTCATTAAAGCTTCTAGCCTCTGGCTTCAGTTACAGTTTTGGGTAATGGCTGAGTCAAAGAATGTAAAGCTTGTAATTTTCTATTTTTGTGCATACTCATTAAAGAAATCATTTTGCAAAGATTCCTGTAGCGGCTTGAAATTGTTTGGCAATTTGAATTATATGAGTGATTGTTTTGTATACAGCTGCCTTTCTAAAATCTCTGTGGTAATGCTGTATGCCAATAAAAGGATCCTTTGAAAGTGATAGGTTAGTTTCATAACTTATTTATTTCATCGTAAGGATTATTAGTATAGCAATTTCAGATCAGTAATAATCCTGTTTACTTTGTCTACCTTATTTTTGAAAATGATCTTTTTTTTTTCCCAGTGGGCCTTTCTAACATTTGTAAGTTAGCAGCATGCCAGTGAAAGGGTTCTCGGAAAGTGAGGGTGTTAGTTTTCTGTTTAACAGGGACTTTCCAAATGTGCTCCTTGTTTTATGATCTGGTATCTGTGTATCTCTGCTGTAAACATGTCACTTCAGTGACAGTTCCCTCTCTGAAACCTGATTCCATTCAGTTTGACACATGGAAAATTGGTAACTGCAGGATCCCCAGGCATCTACTGAAACATAAGGAAGGAAGATTATGGAAAATAAGTTAGAGACAGAAAATGGTGACAGGCGTGGAAAGAGGTGAAGCTCTAAGCAATTAAGTGGGATGAATGCTTCATGAAAACAGATTAGCACTTGTATTTTCCATATCTGACAGCCTTTTTATATGGCATTTTAAACTAAAGCATTGTCAATGAGGTGAAGGACAAAGTCTCATAAAGGGACAGACCCCATCAACAGTTTACCTTTGGCCAGATGGCATAACTTAGGGCTATTTATCTGGTTGCAAGGATAGAATTTGGGATGACAAATGTTAGGTCTGATGCCAAGAATAGGACAGGAAACTAACATAGTGAGGAGACTTGGCATTATCTGTTCTAAATAAGTGTAGCATGATTTAAAGTGCAAGTTCTTATATTACTAGAAAATATTAGCTCCCTAAATTGTACTTGAGAAATGAGAGTAACTTCATTTTATTTGGCCCCTCCCCTCCC
>NW_016107329.1:6905226-6908011 GCF_001604975.1 Cebus imitator
CCTTCCTCCCCCCTCCCCTCTCCTCCTCTCCCCTCTCCTCTCCTCTTCCTCTCCCCTCTCTTTCCTCTTCCTTCTTCCCTCTTCTCTTCTCTCTCTCTCTCTTTTTTTTCTAACAAAGTTTTCAGCTTTTGAAGAAGTGGGAGGAGGAGAAACTGATAATAACTTAGACAAATGAAGGAAGGGAAAGTAAAGAGGGAAGGAAACAAGATAAAGGTTTAGACCAGTGTAGGGTTTAACCTTCCCCAGGTTGGAAGTGATGACTTGCTAGCAACATTTTGGGTCCCAGAAAACTGCATATTGCTTTTAAAATTCCTTTCATCTCTCTCTCTTTATATTTCTAAATCTTTCGAAATATAACCTAAATATGATTTCCTCCAGAAAGACTTTCTTATTAATTCACCCCAACATGGGATAATCTCCCACCTTTCAAACCCCGGTACCAACCACCAACTGTCCCTATGGTTTAACTGTACATTGCCTTATGTTTGTTATTGTTAGCGTAAACATTTTAATGTATTTTGTTCTGATCGATTCTCATCTCTCTGCCAGAGCTCTAGGATGACTAGGACATTCAGAGCCAGCAGAGCTACATGTGTGCTTTTCTCACTCCAGAATCCACCATGAGCCTTGAAGAGAACATGCTCTTCATTGGACACTTCACTTCTTCATTTGCTGAACTGTTAATCTGGATATCATGTATTCATATTTTAAAGCTATTATCTTATCTTACTAAAGTGGTCTCTTTTGAAAGCACATAGATTTTCCAGTGTTTTGGCTTTGTGTTTCCTCTGTTAAAACCCCATTAGGATGAACTTCACTAGAGCTAGCAATGTTCCCCGTGCACATGAACTAAAAATGTTGGTTGGGTAACATAAAATGAAAAATATCAGAGGCAGACTGGGGACCTTAGTCTGGGTTATCTTCAGGATCAATTCCCCTTGAGCCTGACAGTTATTTCTAAAGTGCATAACTGGATGGCAAAGTTACAATGATTTTCCCCAAAATTATGGCCTTATCTTGAAGAGTGTTTTTTTTAATTAATACTGATTTGATTAAGCACAAGGGTTCTCATTTACAAATCCTTGGGAATACTGAACACCTCCTATGATCATCCTTGGTGCAACAGAACCAATTCTATTCTGACTTCTGCTAAGTTGAGCATTCTGGTAACGCACTTGGGTGCCATTGCATTGTCTTAGATGGACTCTGTTAGAGCACAGGGGCAGAGTGGGGAATTTTATTGAAGAGTATTCATTTGATTTCCCTCTCATTAGGATTTTCTAGAACACAAATAGTTCCCAGTAATTTCCTGCCATCCTCACAAAAAGCCTCCCACCTGGCCAGGCGGGTCCATGTGCATTCCCAATTCCTTCTGCTTCCAAGTGAGCTCAGTGCTGATGTTTTTCTGCGTTTCCTGCTGCTCAGACTTTCCAGACACTGCTGCAGATCCTTCCATTTCTGCTACTTCCAAGTCACTTCTAAGTTCTATGTGGGAAATCTCCTAGAGACAGAAAAACTGGGAGGGTGAGTGTCCACTCTATCAACAACTGCGTCAGTCAGTTGAAGGACAAGTGACTGGGAACCAAAAGCCAAAGAGAAGATGTAGCATTAAGGATGCTGAAAAAATGAGACACTAAAAGGATAAACAGGACTAAAAGCTGCAAAGAAGAATGGGACATGATTAAATGTTCATTTTTAATGAATTTAAATGGTCTTGAATAAAAAAATGCAGATGTTCTTTTTTAGTGATTTTATCTGCATATATTCAATTGAACATACATAGCACCCTGCAAATGGTTCTCTGATATTTAATACTAGAACTTTTCTCCTTATTGGAGATTTTACATTGCCTTCCTCTACCCCCTTATTTTTGCATAGTTGTGAAAGTGGATTTTTTTATGTTTGCTCAGATAGGCTGGGTATTACTGGAATTGTTACAACTCAAGCTAATTACTATAATTATTATACAAGAATTGAAATGGTGCTTGTTCTGATTCTAAGAGGTTATTTTCTTGCCTTCAAGTTCTGGCTTTACATTTTGTTTATCCTTTAGTTGTACTTGTGTCTAAAAATTGTTTTTATTGCATCAGCTACAGTAATGAGAAATTCAGAAGAAAGCCTTCAAACAACAATATTATTTTAGTCATCTTTTAGGGTCATTCTTGGGAACCATTTCTGTCCCTTGGACCACCATTTCTACATGTTGTTATTGAAAGTGGAAAGTTTCATCTTGACTATCATAAAGCTTCTAGAGAAAGTTATCTTTAGTTTTGGCATACTATTCGTTAGCCTCAGAAGAAACCCATTGCTCAGAGAATCCCAAACTTACTTGATTATTCTTAGGTTTGGTGTCTGGTGATGATTTTTTCACAGCAACAAGACAACAGCAAGAAAAATAGATCATGCTGCTGTCAAAGTAGCTGACTCCTGGTAAATTTCTTTACTTCCCTCATATAAGATACTTAACCTTTTACAAAAACATTGCAGTCTATTTTCCAATTCCACTCAGGAAGAGTTAAAGTGGGAAACACAAGTCTCTACTCACTCTGCTTCTACATAAAATAACTCAAAGAGGAATCTCTGCTCTTCATTGTTTCACTTTGTTGACTCTGTAGCCAACTAATCTCTATAGGTGAAAAGTAACACCTGACAGTTCCTTATTACTACTGCTGCTGCTGCTGCTCCTCCTTCTTTTTCTTTCTTCTTCCTCTTCCTCTTTCACTACTACTACTTTTCTTCTTCTTCCTCTTCCTCCTCAACTACTGCTTCCTTTCTTTCTTTCTCT
>NW_016107329.1:6908132-6930586 GCF_001604975.1 Cebus imitator
TCTTTCTTTCTTTCTTTCTTTCTTTCTTTCTTTCTTTCCTTCCTTCCTTCCTTCCTTCCTTCCTTCCTCTCTCTCTTTCTTTCTTTTTCCCTTTCTCTCCTCTGTTCTTTCTTCTTCCTCCTCCTCCACTACTACTACTACTGCTACCACTTCTTCTTCCTCTTCTCCTTCTTCCTTTCTTCTTCTTATTCCCTTCTTCTCTTCATTCTTTATCCTTTCTTCTTCTTTCTTATCTTCTCTTTCCTTCTTCTTCTCCTTCCCTTTCTCCATCTCTCTCTTCCTCCCTCCTTCTCTCCCTTCCTTCCTTTCTTCCTTTGTTCCTTCCTTTCTCCCTCTTTATCTTTCCTCTTCCTCCTCCTTCTCCTCTCACCCTTCTTCTTCTTCCTTTTTCTTCTTCCTCTTCTTCTTCCCCCTCCTTGTATTTCTTCCCTCCTTTTCCTTCTCCTCTTTCTCTTCTTCTTTCTTCCTTTTCCCTTTATTTATTTATTTGTTTAGCAAAGGAGAAACTCTTTGAGTGGGGAAATAATCTGCCTGCCAAACATCAACAAATCTCAGCTCTTTTCACTTGTATTACTTAAGTACAAGTTTGGATACAGTGGCAAGAAAACCCCACAACATCTTAAATACCAATTGTCTAAGTAATATAGATGCTTATTTTTCTTTCCTATTTCTCAACTGACATGTACCACCTGGGGTGGACATGGTGCTCCCATAGTTATTCTGGACCAGAATCCTTCTATCTGGTGGATTCCCATAGCTCTGTATGGTAGCAGTGCCAATAAACGTTCTCACATTTTAACTTTCAAGGTAAATTGAAAAATAACAGAATATGCCATTTCCCTTTCAGGAAATCTGTTGAAAATTGTATTTATCATTTTCCCTTAAGCCCTGTGAAATGGAATTTAGTATCTGGCTTTACTTAGCTAAAAACATAATGGAATATATAGTCTTTTTTCTTAGATGTCCTCATGTCAAACCAGAATTCAAGAGTGCTATTACTTCACTATAGTTTTAATAGACTAGATCATGTCTTGTACTTTCTCTATAGACCCAATTGCTTCCAAAATGCTAAGTACTTTTCAATATTTTACTTAATGTTGATCATTTTATTTGCCCTAATACCATTTCATCTGAAAATTTGCAGTAGAAATCTTTTTAGAGATGTCCAGGTGATAAAAGAAAACTTCACTTTTGTGGAACTCCACATGTTCAGCGTTTCTGTGTTATATGTCTGCATGTGTATGCACATACATGTGTGTGCACGTGTAAGTGTGCTTTTGTTAGATAAGGGAATATTGCTAGATGTGGCAATTTCTAAAAATCCATGCCGTTAGAATATATAGTGTAGGTCAAGTGAGAGTATTTATTGTCACTTGAAGAAAAGAGAAACTATTTCTGTTTTGATGTAATCTCTTTGGGACTGGTAGTCAAAGAACTATAAGTTTACAACTGACTCTTTCTCAGAGATTTAGTTTTGAAGTGACCATGGTGGACTTTCACAGCAGAATAAGTTTATTGAATTATTAAAGCTGGGGAGGACACAAGTTGAAAATAATGTTGCAAGAGAGAGAAAACAGCTTAAGACATGAAATACATGGAATCCTTGTTTCTTGAAGTTCTATTTCATGTATTCAGGAGTCAGGGTGGGGGTGGGGGTTAAACCCTAACAATAACAGGAACAAACTCTGTAACCTTGGACAAGTTACATAACCTGTCTATATCTTAGTTTTTTAAATCTACATGTAGGGAAAATGAATGTACTATTCATTCATCACTTAATAATGAAAATCTCAGAAGTGAATCAGTCAATTTAACTACTTGGCAATAACTTTGGGAGTGTTAATGAAGGAAAATCGAAAACTTTTAGTATAAACAAGAATTGAGGGCTTTTCTTATTATTTCTCACCCTTTCTATGTGAGAAATAAGATATGTTTATACAATAAGACATTCAACACTTGATTGTCTTAATGTATCATTATAAAAATAGAGGGAGTAAGACATATTTAAAATCTAAACATCTTATTTTACTAAGGAGACTGAACAGGATACCAAATAAATCCAACCTTAAGTCCATCATCACAAATAGTGTTGTTGAGATTCCTGGAACTAAAGTCTGGGGTTTCTGACGTCAAGTCCTATGCTCTTTCTCTTTTTATTTGTATAATGCAGGAGGGTACATGTGCAGGCTTCTTACATGGATATATTGCACAATGGTGAAGATTGGGCTTCCAATGTACCTATCAAGTGAATAATGAACAGTTACCTAATAGGTAATTTTTCAACCCTCACCCACCTCTGCATTTTGGAGTTCCCAGTATCTATTATTTCCATCTTTATGTATACATGTACCCATCGTTTAGTTCACACTTGTAAGTGAAAACATGTGGTATTTGATTTTTTGTTTCTGAGTTATTTCACTTAGGTTAATGGCCTCCGAACTCCATCTGTGTTGCTGCAAATGACATGATTTTATTTCCTTTTCAGGGTTGCATAGTATTCCATAGCATACATTATCCACAGTTTCTTTATTCAATCATTAGTTGATAGACACTTAGATTGATTCCATGACCTTGCTCTTGTGGATAATGCTGTGATAAACATATGACTTCAAGTGTCTTTTCGATATAACAATTATTTTCCTTTGGGTAGACATCCAACAGAGGGATTACTGGGTTGAGAAATAGTTTTATTTTTAGTTTTGTGAAAAATATCCATGCTGTTTTTCATAGAAGTTGTACTAATTTATATTCCCACTAAAAGTAGGTAAGCATTCCCTTTTCTCTGCATCCTCACCAGGAGCTATTTTTTTTTTATTTTTAATAATAGCCATTCTGACTGGTTTGAGATAGTATATCATTATAGTTTTAATTTGTATTTCTTTGATGGTTAGTGATGTTGATAATTTCTGATGTGTTTATTTTCCACTTATACATCTTCTTTTGAGAAATGTCTGTTCATGTCTTTTGTGCACGTTTTAATTGGATTATTTATTTATTTTTCTTGTTGAGTTGTTTAAATTCCTAGTAGATTCTGAGTTTTACTCCTTTGTCAGATGCATAGCTTACAAATATTTTCTCCCATTCTATAGTCTGTCTGTTCTTTGTGTTGCTTGTTTATTCTGCTGTACAGAAGCACTTTAGTTTAAGCCCATTTGTCTATTTTTGTTTTCGCTGTGTTTGCTTTTGAGATCTTAATAGTAAATTCTTTGCTGAGGCCAATGTCCAGAAGAGTTTTTCTAGGTTTTCTTCTAGAATGAGCACTTTATTTTTCTAATAGCACAAAATATATTTATGTATGGGAGATAATTTAATCCATGAAGATAGACTAATAAAGAGAATGTCACAGAAAGAGAGGTTCAAGGTAGGACCAGGGCAAATAAGAATATTTAAAGGGTGCAGAGAGTAGAAAAACTATGCAGATAAGAAGAAGTAATCAGAGACTAGAAGATCACCAAGAAAATATATCATCAGAAGAAAAACCAGTGTTAAACTTGGGAAGCATCCTACATGATTAGTGAGCAAGATTTTTCACTTTTGAAATTAATTGATTATTAGTGACTTCATCGGGAGAAATTCCACTGGTGGTTGTGTGGTTATGGGATAGAGGGATCAAATCCAGAACATAGTGGGTGTGAGAGTGAATGTTGGGGTGATGAAATGAAAAGAGCGAATACTGATTATTCCTCACCAAAGCTTATCTCTGAATGGAATGAAAGTCAGGAGGTAGAGGAGCCTGTGGGTGATTTTTCCAGGGAGGCTTATCATTCTGCAGAGGTAGCTGTTAAGATTAATCCCTACTGGTATAGCATTCTTGCTTCCCTCCAACTTCACTCTGAAATATTAAACAACAGATGTTCTTTTTATTTATTTCTGGGTCCCTAGTGTTTAGCACTGTGGCTATACAACTCAAAATCTGTATGTGGAATGAATTAAAAAATTTTCACATAGCACTCTAACATAAAGTTAGTTTTTGTACCATGCCAGACACCAGTCAGAAACTTGGATCTGTCCCCTGGTGTCTGTAGGAATATTCAACCTAGATTTGAAAAGGAATAACATAAGTTTCAAATTTTCCCTTTTTGAGTTCTCCCAACTGAATAGTGTGTATCTCTCAGTCTTGTGTGTTGCATTTTTCTCCACCCTGTTCACCTCTGCTGTCACCTGGTGCTTTTCCCTGTGAGACGCATCACCTGCAGCTTTCTTGCTATGGTATCAGATTTTAAAAATAGACTGTGTGTGAGTTGTTATTTATCAGAGAAATTGCTTTCCAGTGTTTCGTGTCCTGTACCTGAGTTAAGAGAAATGGTTTTCATCAGCGTTTGCCAAAAATTGTAAGAAAATATCCTATTTAACGTTAATAACTTACTGCTCAGACATCTGCTTTGTAGAAGAGTAAGCTGTTTTTTAAACCCAAGAAATCCTCACTGCTGTACATTATAAAGCCGTACAGGTTGCACGTTTCACTAGTATTGGTCAAATATCAATCTGCATGGATACCCCCTCCATTCAGTTTTCAGTTCTTAGAGAGCTGGCATTTCATTCTTTGAGCAAATGAATGATGAGAGATCTTAAACATCTGTTAAATTTTCAGAGTTTGTCTAGGAAACCAGGAAAAGAAGCTGTGAATTAATGATGAACCTCCCTGTGGTGCAAATAACATATGATCTGCCAAATAGCAGATGGAAGGCTATGGCTAAGAAGTAATATTACAGGAGTTGTGTGCAGATATTTCTTATATTGAAAAATGGGTTGATTAATGGCATACTTATGGAGAAAGCTCTAATCTTGGATTCTGCTACCGTATTTAATTAACTAGTCAACCATTGAAGATCCATGAAGCCTAGGTCTAGAAGTGAGAGATAATCAGTTTTTGGTTTTGCTCTGTCCACAGCTGAGGAGAAGATGGTTGCAAGCCTGAGAAAGCTCAGCCAAAAGAGTAGATCAATATTTCATTTTGTCTTTTGTTACTGGTCTTCAAAGGGGAGGAAATACACTTATCTTTTCCTTACTTTTTCCTTAGCTCTATGCTTGCACTATTTTCATGGAGTTCAGAAGTGTGAATTGGAAAAAGAGTATTAAATTATTAGTGTCATTGCAAGATGATAATTACATGCCAAGGTTATGCAATCATTGTCGCTAAAATTAAAATTAATAGTGTAATAGGAGAAATATAGTATCAGCAAATCTTAAGAGAATGATTCAAGATTTTTAGGGATGATCAGCTTGATTTCTATAATTATATGGCTACCTTCTTCTTTTTCTTATGCAACTATTTGTTGAGAGTCTGAACAAACTATACCATAATTAAGGACACTGGTGAGAAAATATTTGGTATTATAGTCATATATACATAAATTTTTCAATAATTTTCAATAAGGGAAGTTTTTTAATGATTGTATGGTTATAGTAATAAATTATTTTTAATAGATCATTTTGACTATGTAACATTTTAAAAATGAAATATTGGCCGGGTGCAGTGGCTCACACCTGTAATCCCAGCACTTTGGGAGGCCAAGGTGGGCGGAGCACCTGAGGTTCAGGAGTTCGACACCAGCCTGGCCAACATGGTGAAACCCTGTCTCTATTAAAAATACAAAATTAGCTGGGTGTGGTGATGCATTCCTGTAATCCCAGCTATTCGGGAGGCTGAGGCAGAAGAATAGCTTGAACCAGGGAGGTGGAGGTTGTGGTGAGCTGAGATTGCACCATTGCACTCCAGCCTGGGCAACAAGAGCAAAACTCCATCTCAAAAAAAAAAAAAAAAAGCACTATAATTTCTTTGTTTTTATGTGCATCCAATATTATGGGATGTTAGATATTTAGTGCTTTTAAGCCCTCATGTATTAATATGTTTAAATTACTATGCCAAGTTGTGGCCTTATTTATTCTAGGTAAAATGTAGCTATCAGTTCTCACTCTCAATTGATCTTCCATTAATCAGGAACAATCACCAGATACTGCCCAATGACGTAAAACCTTAGATGCGAGATGAAAAGTGAAAGAATTTATTGAGCCATACTTTACTTCTTTATTCACTAATTTCACTTTTTAAATGTTTAATTTTTGTGGGTACATCTTAGGTGTATATATTTATGTGGTATATGAGATATTTTGGTCAGGCATGCAATGCATTAATAATCACATCATGGAAAGTGGGGTATTCATCCCTTGAAGCATTAATTCTTTGTTTTACAAACAATCCAATTATACTCTTTTAGTTATTAAAAGAGTATTATGCTTATATAGTTATAAAAGTTTATATAATCATGCTTATATAACTTTCTATACCTATATAAAGAGTTTAAAATGTACAATTAAATTATTATGGATTATAGACCCCCATTGTGCTATCAGTTACTAGGACTAATTTCTTCTTTACAATTTTTTGGTACCCATTAACTATTCCTAACTCCCATCTACCTCGCCAGCATTCTTCCCAGACTCTGGGAGCCATCTTTCTGTTGTCCGTCTCCATGAGTTCAATTGCTATGGTTTTTAGATTTCACAATTAAGAGAGAACATATCATGCAATGTTTGTCTTTCTGTGCCTGGCTTATTCCACTTAACATAATGGCCTCCAGTTCCATCCATGCTGTTTCAAGTGATAGAATCTCTTTTGTTTTTAATGGCTGATAAAACTCCATTGTGTGTAAGCACCACATTTTCTTTTCTTTTTAAAAAGTTTACTTTTTATTTTAGGTTCAGGGGTACATGTACAGGTTTCTTACATAGGTAAATTATGTGTTGTGAGGGTTTGGTGTGCAGATTATTTCCTCACCCAGGTAGTGCTCACACTGCATGATACGTGGGTTTTCAATCCTCACCCTCCTCCCATGCTCCACCCTCAGGTAGGACCCTGTGTCTGTTCTCTTCTTTGTCTCCATATGTACTGGATGTTTAGCTTCCACTTATAAGTGAGAACGTACAGTATTTTGTTTACTGTTCCTGTGTTAGTTAGCCTAGGATAATGGCCTTCAGTTCCATCCATGTTGCTGCATAGGACATAATCTTGTTTTTTGTATGGTTGCATAGTATTCCATGGTGTATATAAACTATATTTTCTTTATCCAGTCTACCATTGAAGGGCATTCCATGTCTTTGCTGTTGTGAATAGTGCTGTGATGAACATATGAACACACATGCCTTTATGGTAGGATGATTCATATTTCCTTGGGTATATACCCAGTCATTGGATTGCTGACTTAAATGGTACTTCTATTTTAAGTTCTTTCAGAAATTGCCAAACTGCTTTCCACAATGGCTGGACTCATTTTCATTCCCATCAGCAGTGTATATGCGTTTTCTTTTCTTCACAACCTCACCAGCATCTGTTGTTCTTTTACTTTTTGGTAATAACCATTCTGGCTGGTGTGAGATGGCATATATTGTAGGTTTGATGTTAAATAAAAGGAGCAGGGAAGGGGGATGGAGTTTGACTTATGCCTTGAGGGAGTATGTGGTGGCAGTGAAGACCTTGGCATGTCAGAGTCAGAACCAGGCTTGGTTTCTGCTTTTGATACTTTCTGTGTGTGTGGACAACCTCTCCTAGCTTTGGCGAAATGGAGGTAACTAACTCATAGTTTCTATGAGGACCACATTTGAAAATTGTGGTTAGGGTCTGCCACATCACAATCTCTCAATCTACACTAGTGACTTGGTGGTAAGTTTGCCATCATGTTGAGTAAGTGACCTTTGGCCATGTGGTCCAGCTTCCTTTCTAGCTGGCCTGTGTGCACTGTTCTGCATGAGTGCCAACCCTTATGGATATAAGCCCTCCAGTTCTCAGTGTGTTTTGACTGTATATGATGCAGGAGAGACAGACAAACGTGAGGTCAGGAGCTACCTAGCACAGATGCGAAGTAGCATTGGATGACTGGGATTTCCAGAGGCATCAACAGCTGCTTCTGCCAGAGGCTTTTAGGGTTGCATTCTGAGCACATCATTCCCAGAAGGCTGTTATCAGTTTGCTATTCTGTTTTCTTGTTGTAAGTGAACTAAAGCTAGGGAGCTTTCCTGAAACTAGGCTCTTTTAGAGAAGTCGGTTTTCAGGGTGTTAAAACAACATCAAGAGGACCATGAAGGTGCATCTGAGAAGCTTAAAGTGTGTAATGTGGCACTGCAATGTCTTTGGAGAAGATATTTATCTCTAGAGAATCTCTTTCTCTCTCCCTGTGACACACACCCCTCCACAAAAAAATCTAGCTCACTATGAAGCTTGGCTGGCACTTTATGTTCAATTTCCACAATTGCTTTCTGAAGGTTTATTGTCCTCACTCACTTTCTGAATATTTTGCAGAGAAAATAGCATTTGATGGATACCTGAGTCCAGAGCGCATCGTTACCCAAAACGCATGGTCCTCACTCCTCCCATCACAGCATGGATGCAGCACAGGACCCCAGGGAAGGCATGGAAACCTTGTGTTTCCTCTTCTCACCTCATTCTTGCTCATCAGTATAGTCAAAATAATAACATTTTTTATTTGCACTGCACATTTCAGAACAGATCTTCAAATCACTGCAAAGAAAATCATATGAGCTTGATAAGTGGTGAGTGGTAACTTATTCTTCCTCCGGGAGAAAGGCATAGAACAGGCTCAAAGCTGTCTTAGTACCACTTAGTAAGCTTGTATCAGTGCTCAGAATAAAACCCAGAACTGTTGAATACTGAGCCCACCATCAATTCACTTGTACCCACAAGCAGTGTGCACAAGTAATATTTCACATTGGCTTTCATGGGGTTGGGCGTGGGGCCGCTGATTGTAACATGGTGTCTGCAGTGTGAAAACTCAAATCATGGCCAATTTCAAGCCACCAACATGATGTCACTGAACAGAGTTAGGAGAGATGTGTACCATTGGGTTTTGACAGTCAGTGCACACTGCTCTGTGAACTATTAAGCAAACCTTCTTAGATATATAGTGAGTAATTTATTGGATCATTATTAGGCTGTTTCCAAGTGCAACATAATGTACTATGGCAGTTATAAAGAAATAGGCTATAGGTCATTTATCTAAGAGCTTAAAAATAAAATTGGTGGATGGGATGCTGTTAGGCATTGGTTGTATTGCCATAGAAATGCCAGGCGGGTAAGATCACTTAAGACTGGATGAGTAGGGCTTTGACGAACAGTATGTAAACAAAGGTAATCTTCAGTGTGCATACTGATGAATGAGGGCAGCCCCTATCCTCTAATTCTAATTTGGATCATTCTTCTGAATTTGTCATCCCTTCCCTCTAGTTCAGATACAATGTTATCTATACTTCCCAAAACACAGTGTGGTCTGATGGAAAAAGCAGTGATTCATTGAAAAAGTTCTAGGTTTAAGAGCCAATTCATTATCTTCTAATACAAGGTGTTGGGAAAGTATCCTAAATGCCCTAAGGTATCTGAGTCCATGTTTCCTTCTTATATGAAATGTATACGGTAATCCTTTGAAACGTTTTGATCTATTTAGCTAGTTTGTTTTGAGGATAAATGATGTGTTCAAAAGGTAAAAATCAGTTAAAATCAGTTTACCACCAAGTGTACCACGGTGTGTTACTGCTGCTGCACATAATGGTGATGATAATGATGATGTTGATGGTGGTGGGAACGGGGGTAAGGATGAGGATGCTGGTGGTAGTTAGAATGATAAAAATTGTAAGGATGGTTGTTGTGGTGTTGATGATGAGGCTGATGACGGTGAGGATGTTGATAGTCGTATGATGGCAGCAATAGTGAGGATGACAGTGGTAGTAGTCGTGGTGAGGAGGAGGAGGATGGTGGCAGTGTTGATGAAGATGATGATGATGATGATGGTGATAGTGCTGGTGGTAATAAGGGTGAGAATGGTGGTGGTGGTGAGGAGAGGGAGGGGGAGGGGGAGGAAGAGGAGGAGGAGGAGGGGGAGGGGGAGGAAGAGGAGGAGGAGGACGAGGAGGAGGAGGAGGAGGAGGAGGAGGATGTGGTCTGTTGCAATACTTTTATAAGGTAAAAAAAAAGTCAAGGAAATTGTCAGAAAAGATATTTAGCTCTATACAGAAAAATAAAGTTGTGCAAAATGAGTTACCTAATATTTACATATATCTTGCTTGGACTGTTGATAATATGGTTTTATTCTTAGTACAAGAATTCTAAATAAACATAACTGGAGTGAGAGGCTCAGATAAGGGAGGACAGTGTTTAACATTTGTATTTAACATATGTCTATAGAGGGCTACAAATGCCTCTCTTACAAAATCAGAACTTTGTTTATACTTTGTACTATTATTATGCTTTGATTTTATTTCCTATCACCATCTCATTTAAAAGTGCAAGTAATTATAATTTCAAGAGTCTATTTATTTTTTATCAGAAAGAAACTTTAAAAAGGCTAAGCCATACATTGCTGTTTGCAGAGGTCCTGTTGGAGATGTGTGAGTGTGGAGCTAGTGTATGTGTCTGTGCGCTCACACTGGCCCCCTGTCAACAATGATTCATTTCATTTAGGAGAAAATGGCACAGAGGGCAATCAGAACAACCCCACACCCAGCAGCCCCTCCCCATGTCACACATATCTAGAGTAAAACTCAAGGGCTTAAATGGTTGTTTCTGTGGGCTAGGAGTGGCCCAGAGTATTCTTCTTCTTGCAAAGCTTAAATGATAAGGTATGGTGACTACTTATTGGTTTCAATTTATTTTCTGTCAACTGGTTCTTGTTTGGCCAGATTTTACATTCTCCTTGCACAGCTTTGCAGTTTCAATGGTAACATTTCAGCTCCTTTTGAGGGAGGAATATTTCCAAACATGTGTGGTTGTAGATTCTGATTTCCAAACGTGTGGTTGTAGATTCTGATTTCCAAACATGTGTGGTTGTAGATTCTGATTTCCAAACTTGTGTGGTTGTAGATTCTGATATGTGTTTTTGGGGTCACATATCAACCAGTAGTTCTGTAGCTGTGAACAGGAAAATAAATAGTACATATTCCATATATGAATTTTAGCTCATCTGCGTACCAAGAAAGCACTTACTCTGGAAGGAAACATTGCTTTTGACCTAGAAGACTTCAACTTGAAAGGTTTCTTTATATATTTAGTTATAAGATAACTCATGGTGAATTCAATCTTATATTTTATAATTTTTAATATGATAGTATTATAGTTTATCATAGTATATAAATGTAACACATAAATAAGCTCTCATTTTATGGCATTTAAAGCCTATAAGTGTTATTTAGTGCAATAGAGGATTTATATGACTAACATTTTCATAACATCATATGCATTCCCAATTATTCAAGTTAAATTTTATGTCTCTTAAGAGCACGTTACAGTTTACAAATTTTCACATATAGGTGTTGGAAATGTATATATTTGTATCTGTGTATATATGTGTATACATATACCCAGTCACATCTTCACACTTTTCTTCTATAACACTGAAGCAGAGTGCATTTATTTATTGTCTGTGTCTCTCCGTTAAAAAAATTACATTCTGAGAACATAATGTATTTATTTTATTCACTGATGGATCCCAACTGCTAAGAATAGTGTGTGACACGTAATAAATGATGTAAATGTACTTGGTCAACAGATAAAAGTAGATATAGATAAAATTCTCTCTCCATTACCATCTCCTTCCAAATACAGGTCTAGTCTTAGACAAAGTCTTAGATATTTTCATGATTGGTCTATAATTATATTTAAGGAGGGTTTTTATAATTACCAATGAAAAAATAATTTCCAGAGCAGATATAGCAAACTGGCAACTCGTGGAAAATTTTGCAGAGACTTTGAGTTTTCCCTAATAAAATATGTAATAAATGTACAGTTAGGTGGCACCTACATAAAACATGTGACTTTGCTTGACTTCCTGGGATAAGCTGATGTAGTTGGTAGTCCCCCATCTCCGTTGCCCCTCATTCCTAAGTGCAGGTGGCCGAAGAAGAGTCATGGCTGCCTCTTTCACATGGTTCAGGCATTCTCTGTCTGCCATGGGGCTCTACTGTTTTTGACCCTTCACTAGGATTCATTTAGGGAGGATCATTCATCCCTCCTGATCTTTGAAGCCAACTGCATTTTCTATCTGTGTCCAGTGAGTTTCCTGTTTGCACAAGACATAAAACAAAACAATAACAGCAACAACTGGTGTGTCTCGAGCACCTTCCAGAAGTCAGACAACTGAGTTAATGTTATTTCATTTAATTCTCACAATAACCCAGTGAGGAAGTCCTTATTGTCTCTGTTTCAGATAAAACATCAACAAAACAAAACCAAGGAAAACTCATCCCCTTCTAGGGCCTATTTTCACAACCGTGTCCTTACACACAGTGGCTTAGTAAGCTAAGACGGCATAATTTCATTACTTACAAAATTAGTGAGATTTGTTAGCTTCTGAAATGTAATAAATTACAACCTAATAAGGGTTGTAATTCAACCCTTGAGTATTGTTAATTTTCTTAAAACCATTTCCCTCTTGCACCTTTTTATTCTCAGAATTCAATACCATTTTCTTTACGTGATACATGCAAAATAAAGAGTTGCTGATACTCTGTGATAAAAGAGTCAGATATGTGAAGTGTTTTAATTCTGAAAAAGCCATTATTATGATAAATATGTGAGTCACGTCATTAGTAATTTGTCAATTACTTGAAATTTTTAAAACAGAAGTTGTCTGATCATAGAGAATACACCACCACAGCAAATGAATTGTTCTTCATATGAATAAAACCATGGAAATGAAGGCCTTGTGAGCAGAAGGCTGTGGGTCAGGGAACTTTTATAGTAGTAAATTAAATAACTTTTAAAATCAAATATCAATGTCTTTAACTGTTTACACCTAGGCTCATCCTCATTCTACTGAACCTCAGACTGAACCTCAGCACCAGTGCAGCTGGCTAGTCACTTGCATTCCACTCACCTGGCTGAAGCTAGGTTCCCCTCTTGCAGGCTCCTGCTTAGCCCAGGCTACTCGCAGCAAAAATAAGCTCCAATGTGTTCCTTAACCCTCTTTCCACTGCCCACTCCCTATGTGAAGGCTTTATCACACTGAGACCCAGCAATGGCTCCCAAGCCATTTTTCTCCTTCAGTTTCAAATTCATTCACTGCTTTGCTGCCGTAATAATTGACTTTAAAGACAAAGCATTCTCCTGCTTTAAAGCCTTCGATGACTCTCTGTTTCCTAAAAGTTAAATCCCAACGTCTTTGCTCAGCAATGAGACGGGGCAAGGTTTAGTCACTGCCCAGCCTTCTTTCTGCTTCTCTCCTCCCCACATGTTTTGCACCGTCAGTGATGGACTCTTTCTAAGCTTGCCACGTTGTTCGGGCCTCATCTCCTCCCTTATCCCAGTGCTTTATGCAATTCTTCATTGTCATCTATTGAAAATCCGCTTGTTTATTTCATCATCCAGAAAGATACGATGTTTGCACCTGCCGCCTTGCCACCCTGCTTTCCAGCTTGGCGTATGGCTTCATTTCTGTGATTCTGAAGATAACTAGATAGATAGACAGACAGACAGACAGACAGATAGATAGATAGATAGATAGATAGATAGATAGATAGATATAGATAGATGGATGGATACGTAGATGATGGATAGATATATCTGCAGATAGAGCTATATAGATAGTGATAACTATAGGTAAATGTATAGAAAATCTACAGATAAATGGATAGCTCTAGCTAGATATACATAGATAGATACATCTGTAGATACACAGATTGATAGAAGAGAGAATCCCACAGCACTTCTTTCTGATTGCACTGAACATACACAAGGGCAGGGATTTGAAGAGAGTCTTACTGATTCCCATATGTCGTAGGCAGGATAATGCCTCTTGAAAATGTCCATGTCTTGATCCCCAGAAACTTTGAGAATGTTACCTTACATTACAAAGAGGACTTTGCAAATGCGATTAAGTTAGGAATCTAGAGATGGGGAGATTATTTTGGGTTATCTGGGTGATCCCATATGATCCTACGAGTAAGAGAGATTATAAGATACTACACAGCTGGCTTTGAAGATGGAAAAGGGGCTACAAGCTGAGAAATGCAGGCATCTCCAGAAGCTGGAAAAGGTGGGAGAACAGAGTTTCCTCTGGATCCTCTCAAAGGAGCATAGCGCTGCCGACACTGTTTTTGTATTTTTTTTCCCAGTAACATCTATTTTGGACTTCTGACCTCTGCAACTGTAAAATAATACATTTGTATTAAGGCACTGTTTCTAATAAATTGTTACAATAACAATGGGAAGCCAATGCAATATAATTAGAGGAAGGAGTTCATAAATGTCAATGTGTAAATAAATGAAAGACAGAATGAAGTATATTAGATTTTATGACAAATACATGCATGAAAGTCAGGCCTTTGGGAATGGGAAGACAGTTATATTTGGTGGGTTAGTAGAAGTGGGGAGACTGGTCCTGGTAGCTATTAGAGATGGACAACTTTCAGATTATGGTAATAATATAAATAATGAGAAAAAAAAAAAACCAAAAAAACCCAGCTCCTCCTGCACTAGAAATCATTAAAAAGTGATTAAAAGCTTAAAAGACCATAATATATTTCACTTAAAATGGAAGCTAATTTCAGTAATAATGCAAAGCAGAAGGAGGAATCATAATGAATTCAAGTTGTCTGAGCTGAACTTTGGTGCAGACTTTCTGGCCCCTGCATGGGCAAGACACTTTGGATTTCTGTCTTCCATGATCTGCCATGTGGCTGGCACTGAATCCAGCTCTATTTCATCTCCATAATGTTGATAGGGCCAGCTGGCTGGTACACCTCACAACTGCCTTTGTGGACCTGTGGCCTGGATTGCAGATGGGCAAGAAGTGAAGCATCTGAGCAATGCAAAGTGACAGTGGGCCTCGGAGACAGTTCAGCCACTGGCAACATGATTCCTCACCCATCTGCTTTTTGACACAGCTGCTGGGGGTGCCACTGCCATGGCGTCAGCCATTTGGCAGCCAAGCATGGAGTTTTGGAAAGAATGACAAGCTTTGCAATTGCCTGGTAGTCCCAGCCGTACTGTACCCCTGAGCTTTTAACCTGAATATCCCCGTGGGTAAAACAAAGGACAAGCATGCTCAACTCATGTCAGAAACTCAGCCTCTAAGTAGTGTTGATGCTTTACTTAGATTTAACACCTTGGACTTGAATCTGGAGTCTTTTGTTTTTTAAAGAAAGTATGAAAATAGTTTCTCTTTCACCTGCTGGAATACAAACAAAATTAAAAATAGAAAAGCAAGCTGGTGATGTTTGTATTCTGGTTTGTATTCCTTGGTGATTTTTAACTAAGGCAATAATATGGAATCATTTATATCACTTTGAGATTGATTTAAGTTATAATGTCTATGGATCTGTAATAAAGTAAATCAGAAAAGAAAAGTAATGATTGTCATTTGTCTTTATTTTATTTTACTTACCAAACCTATCCCTCTCTTTTGGAAAAATAAAAAAAGCATGTATTGAATCCCTGCTAATATTTTAAAACTGAATTATTGCATTTGGGAGAAAAGCATCATATTATTTTATTTTTTCTTCTTTGTTAGCAATGGTAATGCTCTTTGAGAGCATTCCTTAAAAGAAATATCCACAGGCATGATGCATGATTGAAAATGCACCTAATATCTTACACATTTGGTAACTATCAAGGTCAGGAAATCGATGTTTTGCAACACTTGGTGTTCTGCCTCATGCCTTTAAATAGAAATTTCTTCCTTTGTTTTCATGATACAGAAATGACATTGTCACCTCTGATACAGCATGTCCTCCTTGCTTTCCTTCACATGCACATTTTAATCTATACTTTTCTTAAATAGAGGGATTCTAAAAAATGCTGTCTGTTCTATCTCCATTTGTTTTCACACAACACCATCTTCCTGAGTAATTCCTTCTGTGCCCTGGGCTACATCTTTCAAGTATCCCTGGTAACGTCCTCGTGCATACCTTCAGCCAGTCTTTCTCCTAACTTTAAGATGCATCCACACAACTGAAGAGCACCTCTTCTTGCAGCTTGCCCTTCCGTAAGTCTAAAACTGAACTGGTCCCCAAAACTGAAGCTGCTTTTCCAGTCTGCACAAAAGTGACTGGTCCTGCCTGGCTGCCCCTCTACGCCTCATTTTTATTTCTCACGATACCTTGACTTGTCCACTTGCCATTTCTTGAAGCTGTTTCCACGTCACCAGTCCTACAGTGAAGCCTCTGGTCAGCCTTATTTTATTTCCTACTTGAATTGTGCAGTCCGATCTTAACTGTCCTGCCTATGTATCTCTAGACTGCTTCCTCTCCAATTCATTATCGCAGTAATTCCAGAATTATTCCAAACATGATCATATTTTTTGCTCTACAAAAATCTTACAAGGATTCTGCATTGCCTAGGAATAAATTTTTCACCCCAAAGATTTGTAGGAAAGGACTTTTATGATTTAATCTGTATCTATTTCTCTCTACTTTTATCACTTCATAAGTAACATCTAACGTTCCCAGCATACTAAATTTCCTGCACTTTTCTCATGGTAACTGTTGTCTGGGAAATAATCCTGAGACAATGGTAGCTTCCAAATGCACTACCCGTCAGGCTATTCCAGAGCTTGAACGACAGAAAATATCATACATCAAATTAAAACAACTGAGTCACTCTATCCACCAACTTAAACACAGAGGAAGAAGCAATGGGAAAGAAATGGGCAAGTTAACATTCATAGGGCAGACTTCAGGCTGGCGGAGGGACCATATCTCCCTGATTTCAGGGACACTGATGAAGATGATATGGTTATGAGGACCCTGGCTGAGGTTTGAGTGAGGGGTCCATGGATAGAAGGCATCTTGGGCCGACAATCTGTGCTTCCTCTATGGGAGTGCGAGGCCATCTGGCTACAGGTGTCCCTTGTACCTTAGCCTCCTGGACAGCCATGGCTTTCATGTACTTTTCTTGGATCAAGCATGTGTGGGACCAGAATGAGAATATGCTGAGTGTCACCAGTAGGTGGCTAAATTTGGGTGACAGAGCTGTCAACCTGGAGGTAGCAAGATCATGATTTGGTGCTTCTGTCCTTTTTGTCTATAACAGTGCTCTTTTTTTGTTGAAACATGTTTTATTTTATTTATTCCATCTCTCCTTGGCATATCTTACAGCTCACTCACTCTCTTCTCGGTTCTGCCTGCAGTGCAGGAGCTCCCAGTTTACATATCATCCGTACTGACCATTCTGCCTAAATTGTGCAAACTACCAGCTCACCTACAGTTTATGTTCAACACTTTTTATGAGTGCCTCCAACCTGTTTGCGTATCTGGCCTTTAAGCAGAATTAAGTATTCTCAAATACATTCTCAGATGAGTATCAGCAAATACATATGTGTTACAGTTATGTGCTGTGATATACCACATGACTTCACTCCTTCCTCCTGTTGAATCTGTCTCCATCTGTTCTGTGTAACTGTAACAATACCTGAGACTGGGTATTCTGTTTCAGAAATTTACTGGATCGAAGTTCTGAAGGCTAGGAAGCTCAAGGTCAAGGTGATGCATCTGTGAAGGGCCTTCTTGCTGTATCATCACATGGTAGAAGCAGAGAGGATGAGAGGGAGAGAAGAGGGGACTGAACTTGCCCCTTTTACAGCAGCACAAATCCCACTTATGAAGGTGGAGCCCTCATAGTCTATTCATCTCTTAAAGGTCCCACCTCTTAAAACTTTTTTTTTTTTTTTTTTTTTTTTTGAGATAGAGTCTTGCTCTGTCACCCAGGCTGGAGTGCAGTGGCACGATCTCGGCTCACTGCAACCTCAACCTCCGCCTCCTAGGTTCAAACAATTCTCCTCACTCAGCCTCCTAATTAGCTGGGATTACAGGCATTAGCCTGGTTAATTTTTGTATTTTTAGTAGAGACAGGATTTCACCATGTTGGTCAGGCTGGTGTCAAATTCCTGACCTCATGATCCGCCTACCTCAGCCTCCCAAAGTGCTGAGATTACAGGTGTGAGCCATCATGCCGGCCTTAATACTCTCACAATGACAATTAAGCTTCAACATGAGTTTTGCAGGGGACAAACATTCAACCCATAGTAGCATCTATCTGCCTTCCCTTTGACAGGCTCTTTTACATTCACCCTTCAAGACCCAATTCTTGCATCCCTGGGAAAGTTCCTTGACCCCACCAGTCTGGATGAGAAGGCCCAGAGATAATGTTTATTTTGTCTACATCTGTCATGGTATTTAATCATACTTTACTGTAATTTCATGTTTACCGTTTCATTCTCTTACATTACACTGGGAACAGCTTTGAGTAGAAATTTTGGTAGAATCTTTTATATGTTGTTACTCTTAGTTATCCCAAGCTGAGTTATTCCCACGGTGGAATATGAGGTTATGATGTTGATAACATAGTATTTTTCTAGTTTTGCCTTCACTCGGAATTGCAAATATTCCGGTGCCACTCCAAGACTGTGTCTTCCTCTGATAGTGTTAGAAATCCCAAGTGGTGTTTCTTAGCACAGGCTTGTCGGCTCCCACCTGGGGTCAGCCATTGAACTTCTTTTCTTCCCTTACCTCCTCATGTAATTTGCTGCTGCTGATGCTAGTGCCCCAAATGAGAAGAGAAAAGTATTGGAAGCATGTGCCCGTTCTGTGACCCATCTCCCTCTGTGCTGCTTCTGAAGTCAGGATGCATCCTCACCAGTACACTCTGATGGTCCAAAGTCATCTGCCATCTCCACATTGCCATACATGGGTTTTCCTTGATGTGCCCCACAAAGCACTTTGGGTTCTCTGCTATTTAGGGCAAATACTCTCTCTTTATTTTGTACTCTGTTTCATGGACCAAGTTAGTTCTGCCTTAACTTGGCAACAAATTACAGAAATTGTACCCTGTGGAATTGCTTTTCCTCCTGAATTTTTTCTAGTCTGAATTCTGTGTTACTCTGCCTTATGAAAAAAATGGCTTCCTTTCCTGGGTCTTTTTCTTGTGATTTTCTGATCCAAGAAAACCCCCCAGAAATCCAAGTTCAGTAATGCCCTCCCAATCTTTTCTATAAATACCTGTTTCAGAGTGTTTATCCATTCATTTCTCTTGAATGACTACCTTTATGATGTTGGCTCTAAATTCTAAACTGTTAGCTTTGCCATCTCATTCAAGCACTGGCCATGTTCTTATTCTTGTCCACTTATGCACAGAAGTTTTGGTGTTTGTCTGGTTTCATGAATTTCTCAAATTCACATTTATAGTATTTTATTTGAAACTGATCTGCCTCCACCTATATTTTGGTAGTGGTCTTTCATAAACTTGGAAGAGATCTGATATTACGTAACAAACGCAAACTTCTCTGATTATACAGAAACCTTATATATGTATTTTTTCTATTTGACCTGCTAGCATTGGAAATCTAGCAGGTATTTAATAAGCTGTCATTAACCGGCTATTCTTAAAAGAGAATAATTAAATATTTGGGCCTGTGTGTCTTCCTTAATTATTTATCATCTTATCTAATAAGTCAACAAGATTTTATTGGGTGCTTATTGTGAGCTAGGCAAAGAACTGAAAGTAAAGAATCACAGGCACACAGGTAAGATGAACTCAGATGATATCTGCCAGTGTACATGCAAAATGGGATAGATCCCTGAAGACACTGGCTTTCAGATTTTTAAAACGTGTTTAAAATTTATTTTTTAAATTGACAAATAAAACCTGAATGTGTTCATTGTGTACAATACAATGTTTCAAAATATGTATACATTGTGAAATGGCTAAATCCAGCTAATTAGCGTAAACATTGCCTCACATAGTTACTTTTTTGTGTTGAGAACACTTTAAGTCTACTGTCTTAGCAATTTTCAAGAATACAATAATTTGTCATTAACTGCAGTCACTATTTTGTATCGTAGATCTCTTGAATATATTCTATCTAACTGAAATTTCGTATCTTTTGACTGACATTGTCCCAACTCCCTCCTCCTCCTCCCCTTACCACAGCTTCCACGAGTTAACATTCTATTCTCTACTTCAGTAAATTCAACTTTTTTATTCCACATATAAGTGAGATCATGTGGTATTTGTATTTTTGTTCCCTGTATGTTTCACCTAACATCATGTGGTCCAAGTTCATCCATGTGTTGCAAATGATGGGATTTCCTTCTTGGTGTTTGAATAGTATCCCACTGTGTATATACACCATATTTTCTTGTATCCATTCATCCATTGAGGGACACTTAGGTTGATTCTGTATCCTGGCTATTGTGAATAATGCTAATGGATACTCAGGTTTATATAATACATCTTGGCTGTTATAAATAAGGATGCAATGATGTGTTAGTGCTTATCTCTCTTTGACTCACTGACTTTATTTCTTTTGGATATATATACCCAGTAGTAAGATTGCCAGATAATATGGTGGTTCTATTTTTTTTTTTTTTTTTATACTTTAAGTTCTGAGGTACATGTACAGATCTTGCAGGATTGTTGCATAGGTATACACATGCCATGGTGGTTTGCTGCCTCCATCCCCCCGTCACCTACATTAGGTATTTCTCCTAATGTTATCCCTCCCCAACCTCCCCACCCCCTGCTGTCCCTCCCCTACCCCTCTGCCCCCCCCACATACCCCTGTGCGTGATGTTCCCCTCCCTGTGTCCATGTGATCTTACTGTTCAACACCCGCCTGTGAGTGAGATCATGTGGTGCTTGATTTTCTCTTCTTGTGCCAGTTTCCTGAGAATGATGGTTTCCAGATTCACCAAGTCCCTACAAAGGACACATTCTATTTTTAATTTTTTCAGGAACTTTCACACTTTTGTCCATAATGGGTCTAATAATTTGCATTCCCATCAAGACTGTGTAAGACTTCTTTATTCTCCACCTCCTCACCAACACTTTTCTGTCACTCTTTTGATAATAGCCATTTTAACAGGTATGAGGTAATAGCTCACTATGGTTTTAATTTGAACCTGATGGTTAGTGAGTGCGAGCTTTTTTTTGTACACCAATTGGCCATTTGTATTAATTATTTTGAGAAATGTCTATTCAGATCCCTTGCCCATTTTAAACCAGGTTACTTGATTTCCTGCTGCTGAATTGTTTGAGTTCCTTACGTATTTTGGATAATAATCTCTTATCAGATATATGGGTTGCTAACATATTCTTCCATTCCAAAGTTGTCTATTCACTCCATTGATTCCTCCATTGATTCCTTCCTTTTCTATGAAGAAGCTTTTTAATTGGACACAATCCCATTTGTCTAGTTTTACCTTTTTTGCCTGTGCTTTGGGGTTCATATTTAAAAATCATGGCTCTGACCAATTGCATGGTGCTTTTTCTGTATATTTCCTTCTAGTCGCTTTATAGTTTCAGATCTTGAATTTAATCATTTAATCAATTTTGAGTTGATTTGTTTGCATGTGGTGTTCAATAACGATATAGTTTCATTCTTCTGCATGTGGATATTCATTTGTCCCAACACCATCTATTGACAGGACGGCTATTTCTCCATTGTGTGTTTTTGGCACCTTTGTTAATAACCAATTGACTGTTCCTGTGTGTTTATTTCTGGGTCCTTTATTTTGTTCCACTAGCCTATGTGTCTGTTTTTATGCTGGTTCCATGCTATTCTGACTACCATAACTTCCTATCATATTGTGAAATCAAGTACTGTGATGCCCCCAGCTTTGTTTTATTTGCCCAGCATTGCTTTGGCAATTTGGGGTCTTTTGCAGTTTCACAAAGATTTTAGGACTGTATTTTCTATTTCTATAAAAAATATTATTGGAATTTTGATAGGGATTGCATTTAATATGTAGAGCACTTTGGGTAGTATAAACAGCTTAACAATATTGATTTTTCCAGTCCATAAACACAGAATTCTTTTTATTTATTTTGTATCTTTCTCAATTTCTTTTATCAAAATTTTACAGTTTTCAATGCACAGGTCTTTCACCTGTTTAGTTAAGTTTTAGGTTTTTAGATCATAATGCACATTAAGTTACACATTTAAGAGGGCATCAAACATTTTGTTGGTGCCCACATACCACACAAACATATACACACTTGTAACTGAAAAAACAGTTTAAAATATAACTGAAATAAAAGTTTCACTAAACAGTATTTGTACTGTATGAGATAGGCTCTGATACCTTAAGCCTAGAAATGATGCTAGTTGTTTTCCTCTGAACTGGGTCCTCGAACCACAGTTTGAACAGAACTGCTGTGGTTTATTTGAAATTGGAGACAACCGGCATTTATTTCCTTCCTCAATGTAGAAAATGGTATGTGTATTATAAAACCTTAGAAGAAAATAAACATTTTAGATTATATAATGAGTGAAAAGAGGTAAATGTTTAAATCAAAAGAAAGACCTGAAATATTCATTTTAGCACTAGCTCTTTCAAAGGCAAAAGGGGTTATGCAAACAAAAATGAGCATTACATATGCATTTTCTTTTTTTCTTGTTTTTTTTTTTTTTTTTTTTTTTTTTTTTTTTTTTTTTTTTTTTTTTTTTTTTTTTTTT
>NW_016107329.1:6930607-6935219 GCF_001604975.1 Cebus imitator
TCTTGTCTGATGGCTTTTTTTTCCTTTTTTTCTGAGACAGAGTTTCACTCAGTCATCCAGGCTGGAGGGCAGTGGTGTGATCTCAGCTCACTGCAACCTCCATCTCCTGGGTTTAAGTGATTCTCCTGCCTCAGCCTCCTCAGTAGCTGGGATTATAGGTGCACACTGCCATGCCCAGTTAGTTTGTTTTTGGTATTTTCATTAGAGATGGAGTTTCACCATGTTGGTCAGGCTGGTCTCGAACTCCTGACCTCAGGTAATCTGACCGCCTCAGCCTCCCAAATTGCTGGGATTACAGGTGTGAGCCATTGCACCTGGCTGTATTTCCTTTTTTATTTTATTAAATTATATTCTTCTGTAGCTATACAAAGCATATGCCATTATATATACATAGATATGTGATAGATACACACACATACACATACACATTATCACGTAGTGAGGTTACGTAATAATTGGAATTAATCAAGCAACCATTATCAAGCAGCCCTAAGAATAATTAACGTAATCCTTTATTAAAATTTTGTTTTCAATTTTCTTAAAGAAAATTTCAAAATTTTAGGAGCCTTACAGTAAAATAATAAAAAAAAAAAGATGTCAATGTTCTAGAAACAGAGCTTGAATTTTTCTCCTAACAAAGATAAAGAAGCCAGAGCTTCAGACGTGTGCAGATTCCCTCCCTTTTTATTCAAGGTATTCGCTATGCCACAGTGGCCTTTTACATGGAAGTCAAATTGGCTTTGGTGATTCCTGCTGGCTTCCCCCTTCCACTGAATTTTGCCTTAGGAAATGTCTCCTTGTCCTTTTGCCTCTCAGGAGGGCTTGGCACATCAAGAGGCATCATCTTTGCTGTGCTTCCTTAGGTCTGCTTTGAATCAAAGGGTAAGGCATTGATAATTGACGGTTGTTGAGTGTCCTGAGTGTGGGCACCTCCACTGAGTCTTCTCACAGAGGACTTGCAACTGTGGCAATAAACGTACAGTGCAGGGCTCTATCTGTTGTTTGAAGATAAAATCTGCCTGAGGGAAGTGAGGAGAGGATGAGGCCTTTGCTGCCTCATAGCTGAAGCCTCCTCCACTCACCCCAGCTCCCATGAATGGCTTATAAATCCAGGTACACCTTGGAAGTTTTCCAGCAACAGCTGGCATAGCTGTCTGCTCTTGTTCCTGCTGCCCCTATAACTTACACGTGAGCATCTGCCACAGAAGGTCCAGGGTTCTGACCTTGAGTACAAGGATCTGCAGGAGAACAGTTCAAACTCCAAGGCAGGTGCAATATCCCATCATTGGGTATCTGTGTGGAAAGGCATATGTCATTGGTCTTTTGTCTTATTTTCATTTCAAAATTGATTTCAGAAACCCACCGTTTTTGTCACTTTCTCAGGTATCGGTGAGCACAGTTCAGTACTTGTTCCGCCTCTTCACATAGATGAATGAAGCCGTGAACTGTTGAGCTGTTGATTTTTTTTTCATTTTGTATGTACATTTCCGCAACAGTACTGTAATGGGTTGAATTGCGTCTTTGGAAAATGTTGAAGTCCTGCCCCCTGTACCTGTGAATGTGACCTTATTTGGAATTGGACCTTTGCAGATGTAATCAAGTTGAGTTCGTTAGGGTGAGCCCTAACCCTATGACTATTGTTCCTTTAAGAAAAGACACAGAGATGTACACAGAGAGGGAAGAGTGTACGAAGACACACAGGGAGCACTCTGTGTGACCACAGAGGCAGAGACTAGAGTGACGTATCTCTATGCCAAGAATTGCCAGGAGCCACCAGAAACAAATGCATGAAGCAGGTTTTCCCCTAGAGTCTGCAGAGAGAGCATGCCCTGCCAACACCTGACTTGGATTTCCAGCCCCTCAGAATTGTGAAAGATTACATTTCTGTGTTTTAAGTGACCCAGTTTGAGGTGCTTTTCTATAGCAGCCTTAGAAACTCATGCAAGTGCACAACCGCTGTGCCAGTTAAGATTCTATAAGAAAAACAAGGTGCAATACTACTAAGTTTCCCACACCTAGAAATCAGCAGCTTTAATTTTAGCCAACTTCCCTGTATAAAGTATAGCACTGTGACCAGATATTCAACCTGGAAATTAGTTACTTAAAAATCATATGGTAAGCTGAAGCCCCTCCAATACCCTTCCTAATGGTACTGCAAGTGAGCTCGTGTTCTTTTTTTTAGGGCTTTTAGAAAATGTTAGATATGCACCTGCAGTGTTCTCTTCAACATCAAGAATTAACGTTAATTTTCTAACGTTGAATTATCATTGCTTGCAATTAATATGCCAGGCTAAGAGTAAGCTAAGATAAAATAACTCCTATCTCTGAAGGCACAGTGCTGTCTATTCATATGATGCAGTTCACCATACACTGGGACTTGAGCAGTGGAGCTTAGCTGGCGGGTTACCATGTTGCAGAGTTGCCATGGCAATATCAAACCAATGAATGGACCACCTCCCAGAGACAGGGTGGTGAGTAAGTGTGAAATTGATTCAGTTGTACACAGGGATACGCTCAAGCCAAATTTGTCAAGATAAAATTTCTGGTAGGAAATTGCATTTTAAAATAGACATTATGAATATGATATTAAATATTTGCTTTGGATATTCCAGTAAAACAGTACTTGAAAATTAAGCGTATCATGCTAATTTTATGCTTTTTAATGTACTGTCTACTTTGTATTTATTTCAGATAACACTGATTTTGTTTCCACCAATTTAAATTTGGATATCTAAAGAAGAATTTTACAGTTTACATTAATATTTTAAGTTACGTGTCTTTGAAGTTAAACTGGTGTTATTTGCTTATTTTATATTAATATGCTTAGGGAAGTGACTTAGGAAATACAAACAAAAGTTGTTATGTATATACATTTATTTTTAGATAACATTTATAAATTAGATTTTGCATTGAATAGTATAAAAATCAGACAAAAATAATCAAGTTTAATATTTTAGTACTTAAGGGGCCTATGGTTAGGCTTTACAAAATGTATTCACATGATATTTTATTGTTTTCAGAACTTATTTTTAGCACTCCATTGTTACAGAGTTTGATGTTAGATATTAAGTATGTCTTGAACTTAGTCGCCATGATCTTTTATGGTAAATTTTTATTTTTAGCTTCCTGATAAAATAGCTGTCATTTGCTTCCTTTCTTTTCTTACTCATAATACATATACAAGGCTTTGTCTGTCCCATAAGGTTGCTGAAAACACTGAAGAACAGGGACGGGTCTGTCTGTGATGTGTCAATTACTGAAATGCCTCTCTCAGATATTAAATGCAGTTTATATTAACAAAATACATTTATCTGGTATAATCAGTTTGAAATTAGAGCATGGCTAATATCGGGAGATCCTTACGTACTAAGGGCTGTCTACTTTCCCATTAGTTCAACTTGTAGAGCAGAAGAGCATGACTTGTTTATGTAACAGAAACCAATATTTACTCTCTTTTATTCTCTTGGCATAGACTTCCAAGGGCAACGTTTGCCAGGTCCTGGCAAAACCCTTGCTGACAATGCATTTCTTCTTGGGTAATTAAATGGAACTCTCTAAACTGAAGCAATGCTGCTTGAATATTTTTATGACTTTCTAATAGTTACATGTGAAAACTTTGATTATTTTTCTTAAAAAAATACAGTTGTTTTTAATTGAAACTTAGGTTAGATATTATAAAATGTGTTCCATTTTTTTTTCTTAACCTAACACTGTAGTTGTAGATTAATATTTATTTTAAGGCACTAGCACATTAAACTGATGCTGTAGATTAAATCAGACTTTCTATTTAATCACACAGATAGTGATTTGTAGCAAATGCTATTATGTATTTCTTATTTGTAAACCCATTTAAAGATGTGAACATCCATTCTTAATGGAGAAAAATGCATATTCAAAACAATAAATAAGATGAGATTCTCAAGTGAGTAAATCAAATAAATTCTCTTTCTAAAGTCTTTTTAGAAGTAATGGTACATTGTATGAAGTTAGTAAGCCTTTCCAAAATGGAATCTCAGGAGACAAGGAGAACATTTATAAGTATAACATTCCATCAATACATTTAATCATTTGTAAGCCTGCACTCTGTAATCAATTAAACCTCCAAATTTTACTTTCCTAAGTAAGCTTTTCACAGAAGGTATCTGTCTTAGCTTGGGCTGCTCAATAGTGTATTGTAGATTTTGTTTATGAACTTTATAGTCAGTAAAAATAACAATTTATTTCTCATGGTTCTGGAGAGTGCAGATATATTTTTAATATACTGATTTCCTTTCTTTGGGGTATAATACACAGCAGTGGGATTGCTGAATCATATGGTAGTTCTATATTTAGTTTTTTGAGCAAGCTCTGAACTGTTCTCCTTAATGATTGTACTAATTTACGTTCCCACCAGTGTACTAGGGCTCTCTTTTCTCCACATTCTTGCCAGCATTTCTTATTGCCTGTCTTTGGATAAAAGCCACTTTAACTGGGGTGAGATCATATCTCAATGTAGTTTTCATTTACATTTCTAATGATCAATAATGTTGAGCAATTTTTCACATGCATGTTTGTCATTTGTCTACTTTGCAGAAATGTTTATTCAAATCTATTGCTTTTTTTTTTTTTTTTT
>NW_016107329.1:6936894-6952404 GCF_001604975.1 Cebus imitator
TTTTTTTTTTTTTTTTTTTTTTTTTTTGGTGGAGTCTTTAGGTGTTTCCAAAAGTCAGATCATAGCATCTGCAAACAGGGATAATTTGAATTTTTCCTTTTCATTTTTGATACCCTTTATTTCTTTCTCATGTCTGATTGCTCTAGCTAGAACTTCCAGTATTATATTAAATAACAGTAGTGACAGTTGGCATCCTGTTATGTTTCAGATAAAAGAGAAAAGGCTTTTAGTTTTTCCCCATTCAGTAAAATATTAGCTGTGGGTCTGTCATGTACAGCTTTTATTATGGTGAGGTTGTGTTCCTTCTATACCCACTTTTTTGATAGCTTTTATCATGAAGGGATGTAGAACTTTATCAAATGCTTTTTCAGTATCAACTGAAATAATCCAGTGCTTTTTATCCTTCATCCTGTTGCTCCATTGTGGCACGTTGATAGATTTGCATATGTTGAACCATACTTGTATCCCTGGGATAACTCCCACTCGGTGATGATGAGTGATATTTTAAATGTGTTGTTGAATTTGGTTTGCTAATGCTTTGTTGAGGATTTTTGCATCAATATTTATCAGAGATATTGGCCTGTAGCTTTTTTTCTTTTTAATGTGTCTTTAGTTTTGTTATCAGAGTAATACTGACTTCATAGAATGAGTTTGGAAGTATTCTCTCTTCCTCTATTTTTTGAGATAGTTTGAGTAGGATTAGTATTAGTTCTTCAACTATTTGGTAGAATTCAGCAGTAAAGCCATCAGGTCCTGGGTGTTTCTTTACTGGGAGAGTTTTTATTTTATTTATTGTTTATTTGTTTGTTTATTTTTAAATATATATTTTATTGCAGTTTAGGAGTTACATTATTCTGGGGTACATGTGAAGAATATGCAGGATTGTTGTATAGGTACATACATGGCAATGTGGTTTGCTGCCTCCATCCCCATCACCTATATCTGGCATTTCTCCCCATGTTATCCCTCCCTAACTTCCTACCCCCCACTATCCCTCCCCTATTTCCCCACAACAGACCCCAGTGTGTGATGCTCCCAACCATGTCTATGTGTTCTCATTGTTCAACACCTGCCAATGAGTGAGAATATTCTGTGTTTGATTTTCTGTTCTCGTGTCAGTTTGCTGAGAATGATGGTTTCTAGATTCATCCATGTCCCTACAAAGGACACGAACTCATCATATTTTATGGCTGCATAATATTTCATGGTGTATATGTGCCACATTTTCCCTGTCCAGTCTATCATCAATGGGCATTTGGGTTTGTTCCAAGTCTTTGCTATTGTAAACAGTGCTGCAATGAACATATATGTGCATGTGTCCTTATAATAGAACAATTTATAATCCTTTGGATATATGCTACTGGGAGAGTTTTTATTGTGGCTTCAATCTCATTGCATGTCATTGATCCGTTCAAGTTACAAACTCCTTTGTGGTTCAATATTGGTAGATTATATGTATCTAGAAATTTATTTAGTTCTTCTAAATTTTCTAATCTCTTGGTATATAGTTTCTCGTAGTAGCCACTAATGTTTCTTTGGATTTCTGCAGTATCAATTGTAATATCTCTGTTTTAATCTCTGATTTTCTTTATTTGAGTCTTTTCTCATTTTTTTCTTAGTTTGGCTAAGGGTTTGTCAGTTTTATTTATATTTTCAAATAACCAAATTTTCATTTCATTGATCTTTTGTGTCATTTTTATTTCAAAATTCATTTATTTCAGCTCTGATGCTTATTATTTCTTTTCTTCTACGAATTTTTGGTTTGGTTTACTGTTGCTTTTCTAGTTCTTTAAGATGCATTATTAATTATTCAAATTTTTCTTTCTCGATGGAGGCACTTGTAGCTATAAGTTTCCCTCTTAGTGCTGCTCTCTCTATACTCCATAGGTTCTGGTACGTTGTGTTTCCATTATCATTTGTTTCGAGGCATTTTTTAGATATCCTTCTTAAATTTTATTGACCCACTGGTCATTCAGGAGCATATTGTTTAATTTCCATGTTTGTATAGTTTCTAAAATTCCTCTTGTTATTGATTTCCAGTTTTATTCAACTGTGGTCAGAGAAGCTGCATGACATTTTTTCAACTTATTTGAATATTTTAAGATTCATTCTGTGGCTTAACATGGTCCATCCTTGAGAACGATCCCTGTACTGAGGAGAACAATGTCTATTTTGTAGCTGTTGGATAAAATATTCTTTATATTAGGCCCATGGGCTCTTTAGTCAGCAGATGATGAATCCTTCTGGGACTGGGTCCTTCCCTTCAAGGCAGCAGGTTCTCTTTTGGCCCAGGGCTTGTCTAGCAATGTCATCCTGGAGCCAGGACCTGAAATGAGGGCCTCACGACTCTGCCCAGTGCTCTATCCTACTGTGGCTGAGCTGGTATCTAAAATGTAAGACAAAATCCTCTTTACTGTTTGCTCTTCTCTGCTTCAGCAGAAAGAAGGAGTCACCTTCACTGTTGTGAGCTACGCTGGCTGGTGTTCAGGGAGGAACAGTGGGAGCACTCCCTTAGCTGCCCTTACTGGTCATACCCTAGGTCACCTGCCTCCCTAGATTACTGGCTCTAAGCCCAGTCTAGCACTAGTTTTTGCCAAGGAATAGCAGTCTTTGTGTCCTAGGCTGTCTTTTAAGTTTACTGAGTATCCTAGAGCTCTTCAACCCCGTGGTGAGGTGTGCCAAGAAACTCAACTTCCAGCTATTGGGATGGGCGATTTCTCTTTGGCTAATGCTACTTCAAATGCTTTTTGTGCCTGGGTGCTCGCTGAGCCCAGCACAGCTTCATTCTCCCTTGTGGCAGAGCAGCACTGAGTTCAGTGTGAAGTCCTCCAGGCACTGTGCTCTCTCTTCCCAAAGTGCACATATTCTCTCTCTCTGCCACAGAGCCACTGCCAAAGGATGGGAGGGGGTGTTTTTGGCGATTCAAGAGTCTCTCTCCTTCCCTCAATGCCTCTTTTGGAGATGTGAAATTAAAACTAGGTACTGTGATTGCTCACCTGATTTTTGGTTCTTGCTATAGTGCTTTCTGTGTGCAGGCAGCTGTTAGAATTTTGTGTTCCAGCGTGGGGAATGAACAGCGTGGGCTTTTATTCCATTATCTTGCTCCTCCCTCTCAGGAAATGTTGAACTTGCTCGATGAGTGTAAAGTGGTGTGAACTGTGTACCACTCACATGTAGCATTTCCACATTTTTATCTACAATTAATGCTTTTAAAGCTCATTCACAGACATAGCTTAAGGAACATAGATGCGGTGGTGTGGCTAGGGACTAATTTTCATCAAAAGATAAAATGTCATGACTTTATATATATGAACGATAGCATATTTAATCTAGAATTTTTTATTTAAATGAGACAGTTCTCATTCCAATGATAACAGTAATAACAAAAGAAAAAACAATAATAAAACCATGCCACTTCCTGTTATTTAACATACTGGACATCATGCAGGCTACGTCACCTACACTGTACTACTTCGTTTTTAAAATCACTCTCTAATGTGGTGGTATTATGACCATTATTAAGCCATTGAATAGGTGAAGAAATTGAACGTAGAGCTTGCTGGAATTTTAGCACTAGTATATGTAAGGGCTTAAATTCAGGCATTCTTCCAAATCTTAGGCTGTCTTCACTAGACTCGTAAGAAAGAGCTATTTGACAAGGCACTGTGGCTCACGCCTGTAATCCCAGCACTTTGGGAGGATGAGGCGGGCTGATCATTTGAGGTCAGGAGTTCTAAACCAGCCTGATCAACAAGATGAAACCCTGTCTCTACCAAAAATACAAAAATTAGCTGGGCATGATGGCAGGTTCCTGTAATCCCAGTTACTCAGAAGGCTGAGGCAGGAGAATTACTTGAGCCTGGGAGGTAGAGATTGCAGTGAGTAGAGATGGAGCCCTTGCACTCTAGCCTGGGTGACAGAGCGAGATGAAATATGAGAGTGGGGAAAGAATTTAAAGATACATTGTGATTTCCTGAAAATGACTAAGAGAACTACAAAGAAGGATACTTATAGCATCTGTTTGCTTTATGTAATAAAATGAGAAGAACTTGGTGATGTAATGATGTTTTTGAAATGACGTCATGCAGAACATTAAAATGAGAATAGGCATGGCAAAGTCAACTTCTGTTTTAATATCTTTATTGAGATATAATTCACAGAGTATAAAATTCACCTTATTAAAGCATACAATTCAATAATTTTTAGTACATTCAGAGTTGTGCGATAATCACAATCATTACCCCCTACCAAAAAAAAAAAAAAAAAAAAAAGCACCTCTCTGTACTCATTAACAGTTACTTCCCATTTCAACTCATCTGCTCCACCAGCTCCTGGCAACCATAAATACATTTTTCTACCTCTATAAATTTCCTTGCCTATACTGAACATTTCATATAAATATAATTATACATGTTTGTCCTTTTGTGTCTGGCTTTGTTCACTTAGTGTAATATTTTCAAGGTTCATCCATGTTGTGGCATGGATCAGTACTTCATTTCTTTTTAACACTGTATTCACTATTCCATTGTAGAGATATACCATATTTTATTCTCACTTTATCCATTGATGAACATTTGTGTTGTTTCTACTTTTTGGTTATAATGAATAATGTTGCTGTGAGCATTTATGTACAAGATTTTAAAAATAAATTTTAGGTTTTCTTTTCTTTTATATCTATGACTGCAATTGATGGGTCATATGATAACTCCAATTTTAACATTTTGAGAATCTATTAAACTTTACCAAAGTGACAGTGATATATTAAATTCCACCACCAATGCATAAGGGTTCCACTTTCTTCTTATCTTCATCAACACTTATAATTGTCTGAATTTTGATTGTAGCCCTCCTAGTGGGTGTAAATTATCTAACTGTGGTTGCACTTTGTATTTTCCTAAAAACTGTATATTCGGAATATTTTTATGTGCTTATTGGCTGTTTGTATATCTTCTTTGGAGAACGATCTATTTAAATTCCTTGACTATTATTTACGTGGGTTGTCTGATTGTTGAGTTGTGAAAGTTCTTTATGCATTCTGGATAGCAGACCCTTATAAGAAATGGTTTGCAAATACTTTTTTCCATGGTGTGAGTTGCGTTTTCAGTTTTTGGTGTTCTCAACTGCGTGACAAAAGTTTTAAATTCAGTTGTAGTTCAATTTATCTACATTATTATTTTGTTTTGCTACTTGTGCTTTTGATGTCATATGTAAAAAACCATTACCTAATAGGCCACAGAGATTTACCCCTACATTTTCTTCAAAGAGCTTTGTGGTTTTATCTCTTAGAATTTGTTCTGGGGTCTATTTTGACATAATCTTTCTGTCCAACTTTCTCCATTTGCATGTGGATATCCAGTTGTTCCAGCACTATTTTCTGAAAACCTATTATTTTCCTATTTATACTTTTTTCAAATTCAGTTGACCGTAAATGTGAGTGTTTATTTTGGAAATTTAAATTCTATTCTTCTGATCTATATGTCTCATCTTATGCCAGTACCTCACTGTCTTGATTATTATAGCTGTGGAATAAGTTTTGAAATTAAAATGTGAGCCTTTCTCCAACATTGTAACTTTCAAGATTATTCTGGCTAGTTTTGGTTCTTTGCATTTTCATGTACATTTTATGATCAGCTTGTCAAATTTTTCATGAAAGTCAGCTGAAATTTTCATAGGGTTTATGTTAAGCCTGTAGCTCAATGTGAAGAATATTGCCTTCTTCACGCTTTTGAGGCTTCCAGTCCGTGAACATGTAATGTCTTTTATTTGTTTTGATATTTAATTTATTTTAACAATGTTTTCTTGGTTTTAGGATACAAATCTTGAGCTTCTTTTGTTAAATTTATTCTTAAATGCTTCATGGTGTTGATGCTGTCAGTGGAATTGCTTTCTTAATTTTACTTTAATTTATTCATTGTTAACATATCAAAATACAATTGTTTTTTTAAAATATTGATCTGGTAACTTACAGACTTCCTAAACTCAATGATTAGTTCTGATAGATTTATGGTGTGTAAATTTCTATGATTTTCTATATACAAGATTATATCTTCTTTCAATAGAGATAATTTTGCTCTACCTTTCCAATCTAGATATGCTTTATTCTTTATATTATCTAATTGTCCTGGCTAGAAACTCCCTTCAAATGTCGAATAGATGTGTTAAGAGCAGATGTCCTTATCTTTTTCTGATTTTAAAGAGAATATTTTTAGGCTTTTACCATTAAGTATTATATTAGTTCTGGGTTTTGTGTAGATGTCCTTTATTGGGCTGAGAAAGTTCTCTTTCCAGTTTTTTGGGTGTTTTTAACATGGACTGTTATTACCTATTGAAATAATTGTGTGTTTTCTGTTCTTAATACTATAAATATGATGTGTTTGATTTTCATAAATTAATTGTTGATTGATTTTTATATGTTAAACTGATTTTGCATTCTTAGGATATAGCCTAATTGGCCATGGTGTATAATACTTCTCAAGTGTTTCTGGATTTCATACCTTTGTATTTCAGTGAAGATTTTTGAATTTCTAGTCATGAAAATTATCTGTATGTATTATTATTATAATCTCTGCCCGGTTTTGGAAATACTGGCCTCAAATAATTAGTTAGTGTGTGTTTTATTTTATTTCACACTTTGGAAGTGTTTGTTAAGGGCTGGTCTTTCTTTCTTGCTTGCTTTTTTCCTTTCTTCCTTCCTTCTGTTCTTCCTTTTTTTCTTCCTTTCTCTTTATTTTTCATCTTGTTCTATCACTCAGGCTGGAGTGCAGTGGTGTAATCATGCTGCAGACACAAACCCCTGGGCTCAGGTGATCCTCCAGCCTCAGCCTGCCTGGTAGCTGAGATTACAGGTGTGCACCACCATATCTGGCTAATTTTTAAATTGTTCATAGAGATGGGGTTCCTACTATTTTGCCAGCTGGGTCTCAGACTCCTGATCTCAAGCATTCCTCCCACCTTTGCCTCTCAAAGTGCTGAAATTATAGATGTAAGCCATCATGCCCAGTCTGTTTCTGAAATGTCTGTGATAATGTACCAATGAAGCCATCTGGGCTTGAGAAGTAAACATTTAAATATGGCATTTCTTGCCAGTTTGCTTACTCTGGGTACAAGTGTCTGGAATACCTTGTGCATTCTACTAAATCCATGCATATTTCTGAGTTAAAAATTCAGAAAGTCTTTTTATTCAGAACTTCATAAAAATTTAAAAAATGACTTGAAATTGATCAAATCAGTTCATGATTATAAATGGCATGGTAGTAGCCAAAAACCTTGCCTCCTTGCTGGCCAGGAATACTATTATTCTGTTTTGGAGCTATACTGTTCAGTGGTTCTACAGAGAGATTCATGCTTTCCTTTGCTATGACCATTATTTTGTATTAAAACATCTCTTGGGTCTATTAGTCACTTACTGAAAGTTAGCTTTAAGGACAAGTATTTATCAAAAACATCCTAAGGAAGTTCAAAGTAAGACTCACAGGTTATTGTAATTTTAGGTTTTTGGTATAGGTAACTTTGAGTAAATATAGTTCAGATTATTTTAGGTTTTAATATTACAGAGGGAAAAGGGATAAAATAATGCAAGTCAAGTAGTTTGTTCTGCAGTTGCCATTATTATTTTTTCTTCAGGCTCTAAGAAAATACCTTTTTGGTGACTGAATCTCTGTGAACTGTGGAAACCTAAGAATTGGTTCACTGGTTAAGGATAAGCGGATCCAGTGAAGATAAAAGCAAGGAGATCAGAGGATGGCTCAGGCCTGAGGATTAGCCCTGGGACCCCCCCAAAAAAAAAGAAAAAAAAAAGACAAATTTGTCAAGATTTGTGGACCTTTGAAAACAGAAAAAAAATAAAACAAGTGGTACGGAAGTTGGCAAGAACTCCAAGTGTTTATGTCATGATGTTGATAACTGACTTTAGAAATTTCTAAAATCATAAGAGGCTAATCATGGGTATTTGAAAGATTTCTAATGTAAGGTTTTTGTGAGTTAAATACCGAGATTAAAATGTACTTTAAAAAGGTCAAATGTGCCAACTGTGGAAGAAGAAACGAGGTTGCAGCTGCTGCCTGGGGCCACTCTCTGAGTGAAAGAAGCCATGCGAACAGGAGGTCTGCAGATCTCCTGGGTTCTCTGGCCGGAAAAGGCATTGCAGGGTCGTAGCCTTGCCCCTGTGTGTGCGTGACTTTGCATATCTGTGTGTGTGTGTGTGTGTGTGTGTGTGTGTGTGTGTTGAGAGTTTGAAACAAAAGCAAGAAATGAATCAAGAGGTTTTTTTTATTTGGAAAAAAACAAAGTTGACTAACTGTGAATTCCCACGCATGTTTTGCCTGCAAGTCTTCCTGGAATTGACTGGAAGCAACCACTGACACAATCCCTGCACCAACTTTTGTTGCTGTTTTTTTCTTTTTAAATGGTCTTACCCTGTTGCCCAGGCTTGAGTTCAGAGATGCAATCATAGCTCACTGCAGTCTTGACCTCCCAGACTCAAGCAATCTTCCTGCCTCAGCCTCCTGAGTAGCTGGGGCTGCAGGTGCATGTCACCATGCCCAGCTAATTATTTTTTAAAAAGTGTAGGGATGGAGTCTGGCTATGTTGCCCAGGCTGATCTCAAACTCCTGACCTCAAGTGACCCTCCTGCCTTGGCCTTTCAAACTGCTGGCGTTACAGGTGTGAGCCATCACATCTGGCCTCTTCCATTTATTTTACTACCTTTTTCTTAATGCTGGCACCGAGCTTTACAAACACTGAAGCTTTACAAAGGCCTGCTGTCTATAGTCTTCTCCCAGTAGCCATTGGGTGCAATCTATATCATGTAAACAATTTAAAATACAAGTTGTAGTTGTTTTATTTGGAAAAAATATGATTTCTAATTTTCAAGTTATTATAATAAGTAAAGTATGGCCACCTGGGATATGCAGGACCAAAAGGTTATCTGCTCCAGCCTTCCCAACAGTGAGTGAATTCTAGTAATAAAATGTGGTCATTCAGCCCCCAGGTCAGTGCATATTATTTTGGTAGATCACAGTCTAGGAAGACAGCCCATCCTACATTTTTGCAGCCATAACTGTTGTCTATATTGCCTTGCTTTAGGTCCTTCCCTCCCCGTTTTAAAAATGTCAGGTTCCTTTATCATTTCTTTTGTGACATAAGTTACTGAAAATGTTACTATTCTGATTATATTCCTCAAGATTTGCGTTTGGCAACCTCTACTTAACAGTATGCTTTAAACTCCTGATCTGGAGGTATATTTGAAAATACTGTTAAATTAAATGGGTGTGTGTGTGTGTGTGTGTGTATGTGTGTTAATAGCGGTATTGTTAACCAGTTTTTACTACAGTAACAGGCCATGCAAAAATCTTCTGTCCAACCATAACAAGCACTAATTGCTAGACAGCCTGAGGACTGTGAGTGTCCACTGTAGATAAGCTGGTTCAGCCTCATGGGTCTTTCTTCTGGGACCCAGGCTGAAGGAGCAGCTACTATCTGGGGCCACGCTTCCCAGGATGAGACAGAAGCCTAAGCAAGCACGCAGAATCTCTCAGAGCCTCCTCTATTCTCTGGCATGCAGTTCCTCCCACCCACAATCCGTGAGTCAAAGTAAATGACATGGCTGAGTGTAAACGCCTGTGCTTATTGAAGCAGAGGTCCAGGAGAGGGGACGCAGGTACAGAAACCAGCAATAAGGAGGAGCAGTTGTTGTGTGCTTTCATTCAGCGCACTGGTTTCTTGGATTCAGATTGCAGATTATTCTGTTCTCACCTTTTCAGTTTTATCAACAGTTTTGCAATAAATATAAGTTACTTTAGGAGTTGAAAAATAATGTCATTTTTTAAAAATAAAACTTTTTAAATGTAGGACTTTAAAAAATACTGCCTAAACCCAAATATCCATATAGTTGCAGTCAATGTAAGTTACTTTAGAAGTTGGAAAGTAATATAATTTTTTAAAAATAAAATTTTTGAGAAGCAGGACTTTTTAAAAATGCTACCTAAACTCAAATATCCATATATTTAAAAATTAATTGATGTATGATTTGCATATATAACATTTATACTGTTTTGATACTTCTAGTTTATTAACAATTATTAACTGCATAGCAAAATTATCACAGTAGGAAATGGAAATCAGAGTGGCCAGGGATAGGTTGGTGATAGATTCTGAACAAGAAATAAAGCAGGATAAGGAAGTCAATTATCTCCGTAGTGGTCTGGGAGCAGGGGAGGTCAGGGATGACACTGAGCAGTCCGATCTCCTCACCTGACTTAACAGGCTCAGAGATAGTGTAGTAGCCCCTCAGATGTTCATATTCTGCTCCTCATCCAGATGCGCTGTTTTCCTTTTTTAAAGTCAAATAATAAATACAGTCATTTACAGTCTTAGAAGGTCAGGTTCAGTATTTTTCATGAACCCTGATGATTGGGTTTCTCTTTTATTTATTTATTTTTAAGGCAGGGCCTTCCTCCGTTGCCCAGGCTGGAGTCCAGTGGCACAATCACGGTTCACTGCAGCCTGGACCACCTGGGCTCAAGCGATCCTCCCACCTCAGCCTCCCAAGTAGCTGGGACCACAGGCACATGCCAGCACACCCATCTCATATTTTTTATTATTTTTGTAAAGACAGTGTCTCCCTATGTTACTCAGGCTGGTCTCAAACTCCTGGGATCAAGTAATCCTCTTACATCAGCTTCCTAAAGTGCTGATATTACAGGTGTGAGCCACTGCATCTGGCCTAATTGGTCAAGTTTCTCTTGCTTGGATTTGTCTTGAATACATCAACTGCTGGTGGGGCTTGCAAATGACATCCCTTATGGCTTGTGTCTGTTGTTGGCATCCAGCTTTCTGTAGTCCTAAGGGAAATTCAGGAAACTATCTGAAAGCTCTATGGTTATATGGAGCCAGGAAATGGAATAAAGATCTGTTGACCTTTCTTTCAGTGAGCTTTTTCTAGTTGCAAGAGCCAAGTGTATCCGTAGTATCAAGTCTGTTGGTATTTGGGTTTCCTGATGGAAAATCATGAAATAAATTTTAAAATAAGCTTTATCTTTCATGAAACCATTAAACGTGCTCAGTGAAGACAGCACTAAATTTTATGTAACAAGAAGTCATCTATCCCTTTAATTATCAATAAAGCTTCAACTCAGTAACTTAAAATGCCCAGTGTCTGAAAATCCTCAATATTTCTAATATGATTTAAAGTTGAATCTTCTCCTTTTCTGCAGCAGGGGACCTACCAACAACAATTTCTGTGTGTGTGTGTGTGTGTGTGTGTGTGTGTGTGTGTGTGTGTGTACATTTGCGTGTGACTGAGGGAATAAGAGGTTCTTTTCTTACCAAGCATTTCTTCTCTCTCAGTTGGTTAAACACAGTTGTTAATCACAACAGGGTCAAAGTTAGGTTAAAAAGGAAAACAAGATTGAGAAGTTCTCACTTGATTAATTGTATTATAAGGTGTACTCACATACAGCAGTGTGTAGAGCTAACCCTGCCATGTCACAAGTGTTCATGGGTTCATCAGACGCCCTCTTAGTTATAAGACATGTTAATGATGTCATAATTCAAATAATCCAAGACAAGACCTTGCTGTGTTGCCCAGGCTGGTCTTGCACTCCTGGCCTCAAGTGCTCCTCCTGCCTCAGCCTCCCAAAGTGTTGGGATTACAGGCAAAAGCCACCTTGCCCAGCTTGCGGAGTCTTTTCATTTGATTCAATTTTTCTAAAAGGCCCCACCATACGGTTTTCTTGAATTGTCCTTTTCATGAGGCTTTTGGTCATTTTTTGTTTAATGCAACGTGACATCCCACTAACCTTTAACAACTATACAAAAATGAGTGAGAAATGCCACATTGATGTAATTAACCCATTCTTGGAGTGTGCCTTTAGGAGAGTAGTGACTTAGAGGAGGGAATGTCTAAAGGCTGGATTCTGGAGGCAGATGGCCAAATCTGGCAGTTAGAGAGTCTCCATATCTCTGTAGGATGAGGATAATGAGAGATCTCCTTACTGTGTTCTATGCATGTAATGCGAATAGCAGAAACTCTCTCTGTGCTCCAGCACCGGGCACCAGCACAGTGTGGTCTAGTCTATTATCCACCTGCCTTCACGCCTTTAATTTCTGCCTCTCTCCTCCATCTGGAGCACCACATCCAACTCTTCCTGCCAGTGTCAATTCTGCCCTACCCATCAAGGTCTCACGCATGTCTCATTTATCCTGGAACGCTTCCAACCCACTGTGTGCGATATTGTCACTTTTAATATCTATTCCTAATAGTGTTTTCTCTCCATCACTTTGTGATAAATTTGTCAGACCTTTTGCACTGACTGCAAGACCTGCTTGTAGTCCCATTTATATCGTAATAATCATTTTGATGTTAGGAAAGGTGATCAAGAAGTCTTTTGCTGAGAAAGTATTTAATAAAAGTTGTTTAATACTAATTAGCAAGAAAACTTTGTATCCATGTATTTATAAAAATCCCCAAGCTTGCCCCTTTTACCCCACCCCAATATCTCTTTCTGATCATCTAATTCTATTTTGATTCTACTTGAGTTTCATTTAAGTAGCTTAATATGGAAGACAAAATAGCCCAATTAGTAATCTTTTATAATTTCCCTTTACTAAGGAAGTATATATTCTCTGCTTCTTTTTATATTTTGATTAAAAAATTAGTTTTAAAGCAGATCTGGAAAATAAAATTTTCAGGATTAAATTACTTCTATTCCTTTGTTTTTAACCCAGCTTGAGAAGCAGTTACCAATGTTAAGCTTGGGTTTGAGTTAAGTATTTGACTTAATATTTATTTGACACATAAACAGCTGCTGTCAGTTGCCAGAGTTCGTATATTGGTCTGAAATGATTTAGTATAGTTGGGAAATCGGTGTAGGATTTTCCCATGTTTAATTCAATAATTAAAATACTAAAAATGTTATGTAAACTGCGATTTGAAGAGTGAAAACCAGATAATGAGAAACGCGTTTATATAACAAAATATCTAATTGCAATCCATTTCACAGTTCCTATTTTAAACCCAAATGGGAGCGATTATGCAAAATTACATATCGAGGTAATGCCAGTGCCAGATGTCCATTTGAGGACTTTAAGACTAGAAATGACCACTTAGAAAAGGCATGTTATAAATAAAGCATCTGGCCCAGGATTCCATATCCCTTTTTGTTTTCTGGGGGGTTCTGTGTATTTATAAAGCCACTCCTTTCAAAGAAAGCCGCTGGTGTCCTTCCCAGTGCTCCCACTCTTCCCTCTGTGCTTCGCCTTTCCCACTGGGATGTCTGGCTGGAATAAAATCCTGGCATCCTGATGCCCACAGTTCTCATATTTGACTTCAGAATATGGGTACTATTGGTCAAGATACACATCGCTAAGAGCATTGTGACCTTTTCACATCCCCAGGCGCTGCACTTTCTAATTGTTCTTGTGATGTATTCCTAACTATGGACTGCATATGGATCATAATAATTACTGGGAATACATTTTGAGCTCCCATATGTATTTATTATAATTATATGTATTATTACGTATTACATATATTATATGTTATATTACATATATTTATTATTATATAATAAATTTTATGTATATGTATATTCCAGTGTCAGAACATTGTAAATATAATGGCTGAGAAATTATATCTTTAAAGTCTTATTATGTTTAGGACCCATGGAAAATTCGAAAGGGGTAATAATAGTATATTTTTTCTTGGTAGGGGACATTGGTGTAGAAGGACCAATGGCATCCTCAAAGGCTGCATGGCATCTTGTGGAAACTTGGACAGAGTGGTGGCCCACACCCTGTGTAACTGCTTGCAGTTAAGGTGGTGTGTCCTTACCTGAGTCTCTTGCAGTTTTCCCATCAGTCACCATTGGCTTTAAAATAACCTCAGTAACTAAAATGAAAAGTTATCGGAAATGTAGTGCCTAGAAGGATCATCCCAACGATGAGTGAGTTAGAGCCAGGAAGAGAAGTCCTTTTGAATGCATTTAGGTCTGAAGGATTAATGCTGCTCATTGAATCTCTATAAATGCTAAAGGCAAGATTGCAAGATTTCTTTTTTTTTTTTTTTTTTCTGGTATCTGCAAATTAATTCTGTAGAAAAGTTAAGAGCCATGCCTATTGTTTGGGCATTTTAATTAATAGATATAGCTGGCCACTTGCTAAATAATAATTCACACTGCTATTTACAATGACTATTATTTGTTGAGTAATAAACCATTTGGAGTTAGGTGCTTTGTAATGAGGTATTTTGAAGTTGATAATTTATAGATCCAGGGATTCCTATGACATTGACTAATTGACTACATTTTCCTGAGTGGAAAATAATATAATTAAAATACATTATAAATCAGTGTTTGATACTTAAAAAGATAAATAATAAAAATAAATGTAAAAAATAAATTCAATAAAAAAGTTCTGATAGATGCAGTTGTTTGCACGTACTTAAATGTGAACATTTCACACTTAAATGTGAACATAAACAGAAACAGTTTGCTATAGAGCATCCCTGGATAGACATCTACAGAGTAGAGGTTCAGTGTCTTTCTTTATTAAATCATACCTATAATCCAAATCTTGAGATTTCTATGCTTAACATTCTTAAGTTAACCCAGAACCAAAAGATACATGTGCGACAATTGGAGTGTAGAATTGTGCTGGATTTTTCTCAATTTACCAACCTCAAAATTTAAAGTTGTTTATCCTCCAACTAATTGGACTGTTCTTTTGAGCCATTTAGTGTCTACAAAGAATTAATTTTAGTGTTCCTAAACACTAAATTTTTTTTACTCTCTCTTCTTTCACTCAATTTATCTGTTTATTTAGTTAAATTTAAACAATAACAAGTAGAACTGGCCTATCCCTGTTTGAGACTACAGGGGCATGCACTCTTGGTAAGTTCACATCTGTATAGGGGGAAGTGGGATGCCCTGTTCAACTGGAGATGAGCCCGGTGGCTGTGTGTTGGGGTGTCGCTCACACTGCTCAGAGTGTTTTACAGTGAGACTGGAGGACTCTCAGTAAATGGAAGTCTGTTGGAAAATTTTAGAGTAGCTACTTGTTTTGCGTAATTTAGCAATTCAGAAGGTAACATATACAAACACGTGTAACACTTAGACTGAATAGACAGGCTAAGAATATTGAGAGAAATGAACGTACGTTAATTGTTCTATAAACTTTCCACAGGCATATTTATTTCTATAATGAAATGTAAAATTATGTTTTTTTCTTCTCTATGGAAGATGTAAATGGTGATTAATTACATTAACTTTAAATACATTGCATGAATACATGAAACTATGTAGGTGCATATGATTAATACATTACATGTAAACATTTTAGGATATTATATTTTGAGTACTAATTTTAGAAAAGCGAAAAGCGGTATAAGAACTTATTGGGGGGACGATCCAAGATGGCCGTTTAGGAACAGTTCAGGATTGCAGCTCCCAGTGAAAGCGCAGAGGGTGAGTGGACGCCGCGTTTTTATTGCCCACAGACTAGGAAATTCCCGGG
>NW_016107329.1:6956574-6968393 GCF_001604975.1 Cebus imitator
GGGAGGGAGGGTGGGGGGTGGGAAGCTGGGGAGAGATAGCAAGGGGAGAAATGCCAGATGTAGGTGATGGGGAGGAAGACAGCAAATCACACTGCCATGTGTGTTCCTATGCAACAATTTTGCATGTTCTTCACATGTACCCCAAAACCTGAAATGCAATAAAATAAATAAATGGGAAAAAAAATAAATAAATAAAAAATAAAAAAATAATAATAAAAAAAGAACTTATTAAGATGATTTATGATTCACGAAAGTCATATAGCAAAAGGAACAAAATATGTTACCTAATACAGAATTTCTAAATGTAGACCATATCCTGGCAATATGAATATGATTAGAGATTCCAGGTGGAAATCATTTTTGACTGTCAGAATCTTAAATCATACACAGATGATATATACATATAACATGCAAGCTGCAATGAACATCCAAACTGTATTCCTAAATATTTTTCAAGAATATTCTCCAATAATTGAGATATCTTTTTTTATACTAATATCCCTCAACCTTCTTCTTGCCTTTTTTTTTTTTTTTTTTTTTTTTTTTTTTTTTTTTTTTTTTTTTTTTTTTTTTTTTTTTTTTTTTTTTTTTTTTTTGCCTGAATTTCCTTTCACTGTTGTTCCATTATGGTTTACTCTGTTCCTACTCATTCTCATAGGCTGGCCCTAGACAATGTTACAAAGTAGGGGGAGTGACCGGGCACGGTGGCTCATGCCTGTCATCCCAGCACTTTGGGAGGGCCGAGGCAGGCAGACCACCTGAGATCAAAAGTTTGAGACCATCCTGGCCAACATCGTGAAATGTTGCCTCTACTAAAAATACAAAAATTAGCTGGGCATGGTCGTGGGCACCTGTAATTCTAGCTACTTGGGAAGCTGAGACAGGAGAATCACTTGAACCCAGGGGGTTGCAGTGAGCCAAGATTGCACCATTGCACTCCAGCCTGGGCAACAGAAATTCCATCTCAGAAAAAAAGAAAAAAGAACAAGTAGGAGAAATTTGTCTGCACTGTTAGAAACCAGTGAAATAATTTGTATTTTTGCAGCATTCCCGATGAGTTTATTGAGCTAAAGTGTACATTCGTTGTTTCATTTGGGAGACTGCATTATTTAGGTACATTTGGTAATATATTTTCTATGTAGCTTTAAAGTCATTTTGTAGTAATATGAAGACAAGATTTTCCTAATTTGAAATATTCTTATGTTCAGATTTCCCAAGTACTTTTCATCATGATGGTTTGATTTTTGGAAACTTCTCTTGACAGTTTGTGACTCTGTCAGGTTCATAGAGATAATGGGAGTTCTCTGAAAGTATGCTGAACTGGATGATGAAACACCACCAAATCATTTATTTTTTCCCACTGACTTTGCATCTCAGTTTGGTTCAAGTCTGTCAAGTTCCACATTATGTATTTAGCCCATTTCATATGACACATTCTCTCAGGTAATGGAAACACAAAGCAAAAATACACATACTTCTAAACCTGAGGATCTATAAGGAGAGGATGTCCTGACCAAGAGTGACAGGTGGCACAACCCAACCCAGCACCCAGCACACCCGCGCCCAGCCGGGTGAACAAGAAAGATATCTAAGCAGGGTATTTCAATTCACAGTGTAAGTTCCCGGAAGCAGTGCTGCTGGAAGAGAAAACAGGACAATTACCAAGTGTTCTTGTGCCTGTTTTGGAAATGGCGTCCATGTTATGTGAAGATTGAGTTGAGTCTTGAGAAGACTGGACAGATGAGTAAGGGTTAGACAGATCGAGGCTGCGAGTGTGTGTTTTGGAGATAGGGGTGGGGTTTAGGATGAAGATGACCCTCTCTCACAAAATGAAGACAAAGTATTACAGTTGGCAAGTGTTACAGTGCATGCACTGGGTTATTGCCTAAAAGTTTCTGAATAGTCCTGGAAGGTGGAGAATGATAAAATTATTATATTCTTTGCAGACCTCTGAGGATTATATGGTCATTCACTCCAAATGGAGTTATGAATGGAAAACCTATTTAAAGTCACAAAACTGTAATATTATAATATTCAGCTTTAGCACTGATATTTTAGTTTCACAGAATGGAATAGATCAAGTTTATAAGTAAATATTAGAATATTTAAAAATAGATTCTATCAAGGAGAAATAACATTTGTAGACTTATAAAATTACATGGTTTGCATTTTGGCTGTTACAGTTTTTATAAAATGATAGGAGCAATAATGATTACCGTGATTTCATTTCTACTTAAAAACCCAAGCTATGTAGAATTCTTCTTCTGTACATATTTATTTTCTTTATATTTTTGATCAACGAAGGTACTCAGGATGTGATATAAAAACGACATTTTGGAACATATTTGTAAATCATCCTGGGGATGGAATAAAGACTCATGCATTAAGTTGACAGGGTTGACGGCATTATCCATGCAGCATTCCTACATTTAGAGGCAAAGGGTGCTAGAAGAGGCTTTACTTACACAGAAAAGCTTCTCTCCTACATGATTCTAATATGCTTTTGGGTTGCTAAATGGAATATTTTAGTACATTGCAGATTTAAGCCTCCTATTTCAATAGTAGAAATACCACAAGTATGCATAGAGGACTTGGAATATTATAATCCAGTGACATATTATTATTTTTGAACAATTTTAGAATTATTTAAAATGAAATCATAGCATGTAATATTTGCAGTTATATGGGTAATTCTGGGAAGGGATTTCAATGCATCCATTGACAAAGTGCTGGAATGATGAATGATAATAATTTACTGGGGTTTTTTTGGTTGTTGTTTCTTTGTTTGTTTTGAGTTGGAGTCTTGCTTTGTCGCCCTGGCTGGAGTGCAGTGGCATGATCTCAGCTCATGGCAGCCTCTGCCTCCTGGCTTCAAGCAATTCTCCTGCCTCAGCCTCCTGAGTACCTGGGACTACAAGTGCCGCCACCACACCCAGATAATTTTTGTATTTTTAGAAGAGACGGTTTTCACCATGTTGGCCAGGATGGTCTCCACCTCTTGGCTTCGTAATCTGCCCTCCTCAGCCTTCCGAAGTGCTGGGGTTACAGGCATGAGTCACCATGCCCGGCCAGTAATTTACTTATTTTTAAATTTTGTGTTACTCAGCTGATTACACAAGATTACAAAGCTGATTCTTGCACAAGGTAGAATATTTGGAAAGCAAGATAAACAAACTGAAGGAATTAAATCTACCTTCAATATCATCAGGCAGAAAACAGTAACTCCTAACTTTCTGGTGCCTACCCATGCAGTCTTTTAAAACTCTTTTGAGATGACATTATCAAAAGATTAAAAATTAAGAATCCAAAGCAAGGAGTGTATCTTTGAGATTTGCCCATTAAAGTAGACTTTGAACCAATTTTAATATATGTAATTGGATAGTTATTTGCATTGTCTATGATTTCTGGTCAAATACTATTGAAATCAGGTATTTTTAATTGGTACATCATAATTATACATATCTGCAGAGTACATGTGATATTTTGACACATACATACAATGTGTAATATGGTAATTGGCATATCCATTACCTCAAACATTTATCTTTCTTTTTTCTTTCCGTTTTTTTTTTCTTTTCTTTTCTTTTTTTTTTTTTTTGAGATGGAGCCTTGCTCTGTCACCCATGCTAGAGTGCAGTGGTATGATCTCGGCTGTAACCTCTGCCTCTCTGGTTCAAGCAATTCTCCTGCCTCAGCCTCCCAAGTAGCTGGGATTATAGGCACCTACCACCGCACCCTGCTATTATTTTGTATTTTTAGTAGAGACAGCGTTTTACCGTCTTGGCCATGCTGGTCTTGAACTCCTGACCTCTTCGTCCACCCGCCTCGGCCTCCCAAAGTGCTGGGATTTACACCATGCCCAGCCACATTTGTCTTTCTTTGTGTTGGGAAACTTCCAAATCTCTCTTCTAATTGTTTTGTATTATACAATAATTTGCTGTTAACTGTAGTTACTCTACTGTGCTGTGGAACACCTGTACTCATTCCTCCCATCTCACTCTACGTTTTCCCAGTAATCAGCCTCTCTTCATGCTCCTCCCTGGCACCCCATCAGCCTCAGGAGCCACCACTCTCCTCTCTACCTCCGTGAGTTACCCTTTTTTAGCTCCCACATATGAGTGAGAACACGAGATATCTGTCTTTCTGTGCCTGCCTCATTTATAAAATCAGGTACATGTCTGTTAGAGCAACTTTGGACCAAATATTGTGATGTACAACAATTATTACCATTACACATAATTAGATTTAATATCCTTAAAATTTTACAGAATAATTATAAATTGAAATCTGATCTTAGAGTTGGCCCAATAGAAGTATGATTTATCAATATGTTTAAGGCAAAGTTTGAAATTCAATGGTTTTCCTCTTTTTAAGCCCATAACAAATGTGTAATTTAGTTATGAGTAAGATCTTATTTTCTCTGGTAGTTAACTGAGAGTAATGGCGAACCATTGGGAAGTTAGTCAAAGTACTATCGCTCATTATATTTATTTACTCTTAGATTTTGTTGCCAAAAAGAGTCAAACTTTGTAAAATATTTTCAGACATTTATTCTGAGCTGAATATGAGTTAATGTGGCCCATGACACAGCCCTCGGGAGGTCCTGAGAACATGTACCCAAGGTGGTTGGAGTACAGCTTGGTTTTATATATTTTAGCAAAGCATGAGACATCAATCAAATACTTTTAAGGAATACATTGGTTTGGTTCAGAAAGTTGAGAACTCAAAGCAGGGACTTCCAGGCTATAGGTAAATTTAAATATTTTCTGGTTGACAATTGGTTGAGTTTGTCTAAAGACCTGGGATCCATAGAAAGGAATGTTCAGGTTAAAGTTAAAAAATTGTGGAGACCAAGTTTTATTATGTAGAGGGAAGCTCTCAGCAGACTTCAAAGATAACAGGTTGTAAATCCTGTTTTGTCAGACCTGTAAGGGGGCTTGGCTTTTCGTTGATTATCTCCTGGATCTGGCAAGAAAGGAAGGAAAACAAAGGGGGAAGGGGATTCTTTATAGAATGTAGATTTTTCCCACAAGAGACTTTGCAGGGCAATTTCAAGATATGACAGGGAAATATATTTTGGGGTTAAATATTTTTTTCCTTGTCTTATGATGTTATGCCAGAGTCAGATTGAAAAGTAAGTCACAATATATAGGGTCAAATAAAACCCATTTGATGAGAATTTATGTTTGTAAGGCATGACTCGCTAGACCCCTTAGGTAGGAATTTGGGTAGGATTAAAAAAAGTCAGAGCTTCATTCTCAATTTATATGTAGATATAAATATAAATATTGATTTTCCAAAATTATAAGAAATTAAAGGATGGAGAAATAACTTGTTTGCTATTTGTTACAATGTTCAATTTTTAGCAAAATATCTTAAGCTACCTAAGATTTGATCTGTAAACTAAAATGGATGAATTACTGGAAGTTTCAACAAGTTACCATATAAATGTTTTTAGAATAGATCTTGACACAGAGTAGGCATTCAATTAGCAGTAATTATTTTAAATTATATCAAACTTATGAGATGCATAAGTTATATACATTCATGTCATTTACACATAATACACACATACACATACACACATATATCCCAGATAAAGAAGAGGAAATCATTAGAAAAACATACTAACTTAAAATAAATGAATACAAGAAAAATACACAGATTTTATCTGAACTAATATTAACGAATATTGTTTATAAATGATAACTTTATGCTGAATATGAAGAAATCACTTTTATGTATGAAATATCCTTATTTGGCTATTTTAAAAAAATTTTCTTCAGAAACTTTCCTCATATTTATAATATTTTAAATTTGAAAAAATAGTTAAAATGGGCTGGGTAGTACTGAAGGTCCATTTGGTAGGCTGAGGTTCAGATATGGTAAGTAGTGTGTCCAAAGAAAAGCAGCATCTAGAGATTTTTATTCCTGCTACTTGAATCTCAACTCCTCCCTGGAGATGAAGGCACATCACTGAAGCATAGGTGCAAAGTAGTCACTTTTAAGGGATTGTCCATTCAAAGTAATCCTTTTATCATCAAATGTCATTTAGGTGAAAAATGGGTCAGGTACTTTAGAAAATGGTGGAATAAAACAACTGCCAAATTCAGGTAAGAGACACCGGTTATTACAATTTAACAAGTGACAGGATTCTTATGCTGAATCTCAGAGCAGACAACAGCTACTTCTCCAGCTTGTGTGTCCTTAACCCTTCAGTCTGGAGTTACTTTCGATTTCTAAAAGGACCTTTTATACCCTGTGATTCCATTATTGTTCCACAATATAGTGAAAAGGGCCTATTTTCCTGTCTTTCCAACGAGATCCCAGGAAATTTGAAGGCAGGTATTTTCTTTGTTACCAAAAACACCAGGAGTTCACTCTAGATTCTGCAGCTTGCTGCACAGAAAGCCAATCACAGAAACAGCAAGTGTTGCTAAGGAAGAAGACTATTAAATACTACAGCTGAAGAGATGGGAGATCAGTCTCAAATCCATCTCCCTGACCGACTAAAATTAGGGGTTTATATAGCAGGGAAGAAATGTAACTTTGTATGGGAAAACAGGAATTAGGGAGCAGTAAGGAAGAGGAGTTGGTCCACAGGGAGCTGGTAGTCAGTTAAGCCATTATGATCATGACGGTGAAGAGTCTGGCATCTCATTGTCCAGATGCAGTGATTTGGTGAATTTCAGCTCCTTGATACTATCTGGATGGACTACTGGCTTTATGAGAAAGGAATTCAGATAAGACAAATGTAAGTTTCTCAAGCTTTAGGCTAGGTGTGTCAATTTCTATGTTTATTTCAAAAGAAACATAAACATCAGTTCTATGGTTTAGTAGAGGCAGGGTTTTAGTAGAGGCAATTGGGCTAGTTTCATTATCAAGGGGCCTTATAAGATTTCACCACCTTAAACTACCAAACAATGTTATGTCAGAAATGTTATTCACATTTTGAATTCAACAGCAAGTTTTAGCAACAAATTTGGATATTACATAAGTTAGGAATATGATTTTAATTGATATTGACAAGGTATATTTTATGAAAAAGTATAGGATGAGGTTAGCATTTGCTAAGTTTTGGTACCACTGAGAAGAAAAATTCATATGTAGTCTTTTTCCACCACACAACACCCTACATATATAACCAACATTTTTCACATGAAGATTCTTCTCAAGAAGGGGAATGATCTCCCAAGGCATCTAACTCTACTTCTAAAACAGCAGTTTAGTATAGCCATACAATCAAGTAGTGTTTTAAAAGCAACCTAACGTCATAATACACTGGTAAGCAGAGGTTAACATCTGGGCCATAAGTTACCTTCTCAGAGAAAACAAATATATCTGAATATAGCCATTACATGAAGCACTTAGTTCCTTTTCTCCAGAATAATATATATATTTTTTCTTTTTACAAATGTAATGCAAGCGTACTGCAGAGTATCTGGAAAACAAAGAAAATATCTAAAGAAGGAAATGTGTTTTTAAAAACGGACTCTAATACCATTACTTAGGAATAACACCCTTTAAAATGTTTTTTCTGAGGTTATTATTATAAATACATAATCAGTTAATGTTGCAGAGATCATCTAATATATTGACTTTTGTGTGTGCCCTTGTCAGAATATTAAATGCATCTACTGCTATTTCTGTGTCTTGAAAGAAACTATATCTGTATTTCACAATCAACACTGCCTATTTGGGAAAGGGAAGTTTCCCTTATTTGTACTTTGACAAATGTGGCTATTTCCTAGGCTGTACTGGTCACAGAGACTCTGCAAAAAAATCCTGAATCATTAACATGCTCAGCGCTAGGTAGGTAGAGGGGGTAGTATGGAAAATGGGGCATACATAAAACATGGTTTCCTATCTGGCATCTTTGAAACCAAGAGCAGATTTAGAAACAGTTTTAATAGACTTCCCCTCCTCAAAATAGGAAAGGAAAAATACCAATAAAGGTATTTATTAAGAGCCAGTTTCCAGAAGACATTGAGTTACGAAGTTATTTTTACAGTAAATATTCATTATACTTGCAAATATTCCCACTGACCCCTTAGGTAGGATTGCATTTTGTAGTCTTTTCATGGTTGGGTGGTACTGTGTGATTAGTTGTGGTGAATTGGATATGAACGAATGTGTCATGTGTCATTGCCAAAGAGTGACATGCACTGTTGGTGAGAGGCCTTGGACATCCTTTCCTTTTCCTCAGTTTCCGTGATTGCCAAAGTTCAAGGCTTGGCTGAGCCGAGACACCTTTCTGCCCATGATGTGCAGGTAACCTGAGAGATAAGTGTACTTTGCTTTCTGCCACTGAGCTTTGGGGGTTGATTTTTACTGCAGTATAGTTTAGCCCGTTTTTACTCTTAATAATAATTATTTATGGACTGTGTGTACAATGTATTGGAATCGATGTTGAATCAATGAATACTTCTTCCTATTTGATCATGGAAAAGATATTAGGATGGTGTTTCAAGGGCTAAAGCAATGGCACAGACAAAGGTGAGCTGACAGCAGTGGTGGAGTGGACTAAATTCATAGTGACCCCACATCCAGGCGGGGAACAGTCTCTGCTCACACATATTGTGCTTGAATAATTTTCAATAGCCACTTCTTTTCTTCTCACGGGTCCTGGTTTGGATGATAAACTATGTTTTAGTTTTTCATAAACCACATGTTGACTTCTTTATCCTTACCTTTTCCTACCGAACAGATTGTATGATCTATTTGTTATTATTAACCTGATTACTGTGTTTTGGTATATTTTCATATTACTATTTTACTTCTCCTATTTTATTGTGCTATTTCTCAATATAGCCCTTGATGTTTTCATTAATATGTTTTCTTTTCTCCTGGATTATAAAATACTAGTATTTATTTAGCTCCCTACTTTATATTATGTTATAATAAACACAGTGGAATTTATTATTTCATGATATTGTTATTACTGTTTAGCCAGTAATCACTGTCACAACAAAGCAAATACCCATGCGGAGCTGTCTTCAATCCAAAAAAGAAAATGACACCTGGTGCCCCAATATTACTTATTTTACCTTTTCCAAAGTCTTGTTTAGGGCTCCAGGTATGACCATATACATACCGAACACCTCTCTCTTGTCTTCGCTCTCTCTCTCTCCCTGTCTGTCTGTCTGTCTGTCTCTCTCAAGTAAGTAGTGGCATCCATCTATTTGAAAAATTTAGAGACCATTAGCAAATGTTTCCTGGAATCATGAGTCTGGAAAATTGGTGGCAATTGGAGAGAATAGTTCAAAAACCGTTCAATTTCCTAGTTCCTATGGAGCAAAATTACACATATATCACCATGGCAAGCCTTAAGAAAGGTATTAGGATGTCATAAATGTATTCCGATTAACTTTCCTGGCTCAAATTTCCTCTGTTTAATTCTCTCATATGTACTTTCCCTTTAACCTTTTGCCTTTATTTCTAAATGTGTGCAGTTATATATATATATATATATATATATATATATATATATATAAAAGAATATTTCGTAATCGATATTATACTCCTATTTTTAAAAAATCAAATTTTTATAATCATTATTAATGAGAAGAAACTTTTAATTTCTTGAAACCCATTATCAAAATTCTGTTTTCTAAACAGCATATTTCCAGCATAGATTAAATTACCAGTATATTTGCTTACTAAGAAAGCAGACATTCCATGTAGAAGTACTACACATATTCACCAAGGTCTGTAAAATCTGAGTCCTATGCAGTAGTTCTCAAGTGGTTCTTGGTATGCACTAGAATTACTTGGGAAGTCTTAAAGAATAGTAATGCCTGAGTTTAACCTTAGAGTCAGATTTCATTGGTTGTAGCTGAGTATTGATACAATTTTGAGTTCCTCTGGAGATTCTAAAGAGCAGTCAGTATGAAGAACTACTCTTTTAGTGGATCCCAAACTTTGGTGTGCATATTTTGGGTTGAATGGTATCCCCCAGACAGATATGTTGAACCCCTAATCCATGGGACTTGCAAATGTGACCTTATTTGGAAATAGAGCCTTTGCAGATATAATCTAGTTAAGATGACGTCATACTGAAGTAGGGTGGGCCCTAAGCCAATGACTGATGTTCTTATGAGAGGAGGGGAGTTTGGGCACAGACACACGCACAGAGAAAACACCATGAGAAGACACAGGAGTACAGAAGACACAAACGAGAGAAGGCCTTGTGAAGATGGAGGTGGAGGTTGGAGTGATGCATCCACAAGTTGTAGAACGCCAACGATTGCCGGCCACCACCAGAAACTGGAAGAGGAGAAGAAGAATTTTTCCTTACAGCCTTCAGAAGGAGCACAACCTCAGCCCTTTGATTTTAGAGATGCAGCCTCCAGTACTATGAGAGAATATATTTCTGCTGTTGTAAGCCACCATGTTTGTGTTACTTAGTCATGGCAGTCCTGGGAAATTAATACAGTGCAGTATGATCCTTTGCTGATTTACTAAAGTCAGAGAAGTTCAGTCCCTGTGACACACAGACGTAACTGAATTTCTGGGATTGGGTCCGTGGTTGGGTGGCTGAAATTTGCTGCAGCTCTCTAGGCCCTTGCAGTCCCCGGGCCAGCAGCCTTGACATCCTTAGAAAAAGGCTCAGGTCCCTCACCTGATCTCCTGACTCTTACCTGCATTGGAACAAGATCACCCGATGACTCCTGGGAGTCCATCCTGCAGTCTGAGAAGCCCTGCCTCCGGAGCATCAGGAGGTGCCCCAGGGGTGGGTTTGTTTGCTGTAGCCAAAAAAAATTAATTTGTAAGATGTGTAAGAACGTCAGTCTCTCAGAAAATGGAGTTCGTTCTTAAAAACACAAGTGTTTCCTAAACAAAAAAGAGGAGCATTCAGCGTTTCTTTGAAAATCTAGTTGAAAACTGAGTTCAACACAAAATAATAATTCACTTGCTCTTTAAAATAAAAAAAAATCAGGCTCGTAAATGGTTAATATCTCCATCCTTTCATTCTGAGTTCCAGACTTTGTTTCTTTACTTCCTTCTTTTCCATTTTTAGCTTACAGTCAATGGCTTTTCATAATGATTGGAAGGAACATAACAAAAATCAATTTCATGACTTATTTTTCCTAACAATAGTGGACAATGTGCTTTAGAAAAAAAAAAGTATTAGAAATAGGGTTTGATTGTTGTTGAGCCTCCATTTTTATGTTAACTGTTTTCTCTCTTTTCTTCCTAGTTCTTTTCACTGTGTAAATGACCTACTTTGAAGTTTCAAATAAAAAGAAGTTAAATAGGCTTTTATTTGGCTCCTGATTCTTTTTCTAGCAAATTTGGAAAAGGTCCTGACTTTGAGTATAACATGGCTGAGTGTAGAGAAGAAAAGAAAGAGCTTACCCTGACTTGTCTCTTTTTCCTGGTATGCTCAGGAGAACTTTTCTAGCACGAAGACTAAGCAACTAACCTGCCAATATTTGCACTCTATGAATAGAGGCATTTGGGTAAAAAACTATATATAAAATAGAGGATGTTTATCTATTTCTAAAGACATAAGATAAAAATAATTTAAGCATATTGTGTGTGGGGTGTGGGCGGGTGGGGGTGAAGGGGTGGGGGACTGTGTGAGAGGTTTGGGGTATGTGTGGGAATGAGTTTGGGGGGATCCGTGTGGGGTGAATTTGGGGTATGGAGGGGTGTGTGGGTGTGGAGGGGTGTGGGGGATTGTGAGGGTGTGGGGAGCTGTGTGTGTGGGAGTGTGCGTGGGTTGTGTGGGGTATGTGGGGCTTTGCGTGGGGTGTGTGAGTATGGGGCTGTGTGTGGGGTGTGTGGGGGGCTATAGGGTGTGTGGGGTGTGGGGG
>NW_016107329.1:6968675-7077825 GCF_001604975.1 Cebus imitator
TGTGTGTGTGTGTGTTGGGGTATGTGGGGATATGAGAGAATGTGGGGCCTTGGGGGGTGTGTGGGGGCTTTGGGGGTGGTACAGCATGTGGTTGGGGGGGAGGTATAGGAGATGTGGGGTGTGAGTTGTGGAGTGGGGTGGAGGCTGTGGAGTGGAGTGGGTAAGGTACGGTATGTGGGGTTGTGTGTGTGGTGTCTGGAGTTGTGTAAGATGGAGGTGGAGTAGGGTGGGGCTGTGGGAGGCTGTTTGGGGTTTGTGGGGTGTGTGTCGTGTGTGTGAGGGTGGCTGTGTGCAAGGGGGTTGTGTACTGTGTACTTAGGTGTGTGTGGGGGGGAGGTGGTGTTAGAGACCTGGGATTCATTCTCTCTTGGATGCTTTGATGCCAGCACAGGGCCATTCTCAATAGTATACGATGACAATGATTGCATTCTACTTAAAAAAAAAAACAGCAAAAAACTATATGCAACTGCTGAAATAAATTGTTGATGTAATTATTTGTTAAAATTTGTAGGACATTGTACTCTTCTCCAGACAAAATTGCAATCATGGTTCCTTCCAAATAAAATTCCCTCTGCCACCACACAGGTTGGTGAATGCCTCTCCAGTGTTTGTCCCTGTGAGCACAGGTGGAAGTGCCTCGTTCGCCTTGCGTCACCAGGAAATGAACACCTGCAGTGTCATTTCAATGTCATCTACGAGGGGCCTGTTTTCTCTCTTGAAAGTGATGAGTAAACGGAGGGCAGAGAAGTTGGGGTGAATATCATGCTTCAGAAATGGAAAGTTTGTTAGCAGTCATTTAGTATGGACACATCACAACATTAAACTAAAACACGCAAATGGATCTTCTAAGAGGAATTTAAGATGGAAACGTAAGCTTCAATGCTTGTGTGAATTAAGTTGTATAAAAGGTGCAGAAGGCAGGCTGGAGTTCACTTAATCTAACAGAGCAGAGGTTTCTGGCAAAGGATTCTGAGAATGGGTTCTCCTAGGGAGCTGCCGGCAGGGGCGTGAGCTGCTCCCAGGACTGCAGTGTTTCCTGCAGCTGGAGGCACCTGAGACTCCATCCACAGCAGGACAGTGCGGTCAGCGCTTCAGAGTGTGAGGCCCCACAGAGATGAGTTTCCCTGGGTATTTTTAAAGTGAGAAATAAAGACTGGTTTACATAATGGTATTTCGTAACCCATGACATTAGGAAGCTGTTAACCTATAAAACTAGACGTGAAGAGACATGGCCCGCTACTGAGGGTGTGGATCCATTTAGCCCCAGTCTCTGCCTTTTTCAGAGCCTCACGTGTGAATCCACTGCACACACATTTCTGCAAGGCTGAGGTCAACACTCCAGCTCAGACACCTGTTATGAAGTCACACGTAGAGTCTGCTGGGCTCCTGTGTCACTCCCAGCCCCTGTCAGCCCATCACGCCCTCTGTCCTGGCAATGATAACTCACCTGCTGTCCTCCTAGAAGTGCAGGACAGCCCCTGATACCCAGGAGGGTGCACCTGGCAGACGCAACTGGACCATGGTGGTCCACTGAACAAGCAATTTTTCCAAACCTCAACCCTCAGCACAACCTGTGCTCATGATGGAGCAAGACCCCTCTGTAACCTATGAACTCAGACAAAACGTGAACATTATACAAGCCACCAAAACACTAGCTACCCGAGACTCCCTTGCTGGCTAATCTGAGTGATGCTACTTCTGGACTAATTACAGCCTTAGCCTGGCTCTTGTCCTCACTCCTTAGAGATGAGGTTTACCATGAACTGACCCATGTCCTGACAGCATCCAACCCACAGAATATCCCTGCTTCCTTGAACACCCTCTAAAAGTACCCGACACAGTCCACATCCTATAGGTCCATCTTGCTGCGATGCCCACAATGCCTCCCTGCCTGCGTTCCCCCTCATTGCAGCCATGGGAACCCTCACGTGTTTAGCCTCAGGTGTCTCTGCAGGTGTCTGTCTCTGCAGGTGTCTCTGCAGGTGTCTGCTCTGCAGGTGTCTCTGGAGGTGTCTGTCTCTGCAGGTGTCTCTGCAGGTGTCTGTCTCTGCAGGTGTCTCTGCAGGTGTCTGCTCTGCAGGTGTCTCTGCAGGTGTCTGTCTCTGCAGGTTTCTGTCTCTGCAGGTGTCTCTGCAGGTCTTGGTGAAGAGCACTGGCACTCTTTCCCACCTTCACAATTCCTGCTTCCCTCATCCTTTGCCTAATAAGTGTTTCTTGAATCCCAGCTGGTTATTCTAGCTCTTGCCAGCTGCTCTCCTCTCTAGTCAAGTGATTATTATGTTGCCATCTTTTAACAAATGTTTTGGAAACTGTATACTGGAGGATTGGCCTCAGTTGACCTACACTGAAATTCTTCAATTGCCCTGTTGGGACGCTTTGGTGCTGGATAATTTCAGACAACCTGAAAGCTCTAGGCAGGGAAACTTCTTTGCATCCTTTGTTGCAATCCCTGGGGCTGAATCCATTCCTTTAGCTCCCCACCGGCCCAGTGTTGTTGAGTGAATGACAGGTCTTGTACCATAGCCTGCTTAATATGTGACATTCTTGGAAGTATTCAGGCATCCATTTGTTGGATCTCTGCATTGGGAAATGGGTGTGAACCAGTCATCAGCAACACTCTTCCAAATAGAAGTTTCTCTGATGATGTGATTCACAGAAGCTGAAGGAGAGGCATAATTTGTTGCCTCTTGGTGATCAGTTACGGATAACTTTTGCTGAGAGGTTAAGGCACAGTGAATTCTGGCTCATACATATCAAACGATTTCTGACTTCAAATTCTTAAATATATTCACTCTACTTATTGCATGGCTATTTTGACTATCTGAACTCTAAAGTGAAAATGTCAAAATCTTGACTTCTGTGGGAAGTTTTTTCTTCCTGTGTATAGCATCTGTCTTCTATTAGCTCTAATTGTTTTATAGATATGTATGTATTTCTTTCAGGGACCAATCACAGAAGTCTGGAATATCCAGACTGGAAATTCACAGTTTATATTGACTTTATGAGTTTTGTTCCAGCTTTCTTAGTAGCAGTAGGCTAATTTAATTCATTCCCCAAAATTGAATGGATTACAGAATCAGGTCAAATCTCCCCACCCCACATGGCTAGAAGAGTCTGACTCTGATACGTTTTATAAAGAGCCTGACTTACAGCTTGCTTTTGAGTTAAAAAAAAAAAAAAAGTCCTTCAATACAGTTTTGCATATTTACATAAGGTTACATCCCTAAGTGCTAAGTGATTAAGACAACTAGTGCAGTTAAAATAGTCACGTTCTTTTAGTGGAAGTCTAATCAGGTCTCTGATACCCCAGGCAGCGCCTCCCCTGCAGAAGTTCAAGTCCCTCTTTGCTCTCTAATCACTGTAGAGTCAGCCTCCGCTCCACCTGCTGGGAGTGTTTTGACAGAAAGCAAGGACTTGGCCCTTGGCAGCCTCTGATCCCTCCAATAAATAAGGCTGCTGGTCTTCACGCCTCCTCTTCCCTCTGCCCCACTCCAACTCCAGTCCTCCTGTGTAAACCTTTAATTTTTTTTATTGTGTGGATTTTAATGTTCATCATGCTGGCTAATTTGAGTGTTTTTAGAGATAAAAGGAATGCACATATTAGAGTTCAATGCACATTCAGAAATTAAGCCTTTTTTCTTTTTTTACCTTGAGCAGGCTAAGGCTTCCCTATTAATTAACGAGCTGCACTCCAGCTATCCAGTCATAAAAGGACAGGAGCCAACTGCTGTGGACTGATTTTGGGGCAGCCTTTGAGTCAACCTGAGCTGATTTGTTTTACGGAATGACTTTTTCTCTTTTAAAGTCGATCTACAGGAATCAGCCTCATCTGCTGTGTGTGTTGAGAGGTGGGGACGGGGGAGGGATGTGTCAGACTGAGCGTGGACCAGAACTGCACTTGGAGACTTTCATTGAAAAGAGAGGAGAGATTTCCAAAGGTTGTATTTTCCTTCTGGTTGGAGCCTCTCATCCACACTGTGGTAAGTGGGTCAGCTCTGGTTCACTCTACCTTTTAGAAGAACAGGAGAAATCCATGCAGAATTAACTCTGCATTTTCCACAAGTGAATTTAATTTCCCTTGTTTTAACTTTAAAATGTGCATATGTCAGTATCAAAAGTTTTTTCTTCGCTTTGGCTTTGTTTTTGCTTTCTGATAGCTACGTTCAGCTCAATCTAATTCAATCATTTTCTTAAAAAATTTAGCTCTAATTAAAGCTATTAAAAAAGTCTCAGTTCTGAAAGTCTTCATGAGTGAAGATGAAATGTTGAAAAATTTTGAAATATAGACAAAAAAGTGATTTTGTCAGGTATAAATGTTTTAGTAAAGTCTTGTGGACAATTTAAGATTGAAGCTCATAATAGAAAATAGTATTTTTTCTTATTCAAGAGCACATACACATACATTTTAAATGCCTGTATAATGTCTAATACAATTAAAACAGACACTATTTTTTTACAATATGTGATGTGTTTTGCATATATCATATTTTCACAAAACATAAAACATAATGTGCTTTTTATAGAAACAGTGTATCTGCGTTATCTGAATTATTCAGCCTTGGCTGTTTTTTATAAAGCAATAGCCACCATTTGATAGACAAAACCTAGTGTTAGATAGATCAGCAGGATGACTAAGTTTACAGTAGTCTACTATGTATTTCAAAATAGAAGATAATATTTCAAATGTTTCTAGTATAGAGAAAAGACAAATTCTAAAAGTGATGGATCCCAAGTACAGTGATTTGATCTGCAAAAATTAGATGAATGTACTAAATTATCACATGTACCCTGAAACGATATACATCTATTATGCATCAATAAAAATTAAGGTAAAAGTAATAGCCATTATTTATGAATGCTTCCTTTATTCAAATGTTAGATCTTTGATGCATTATTTCACTACATATTTACAACAAACTCATGAGTTAGACATTTATGTTACTCTCTTAAGATATATGTTTATAGGAAAGTGACACATACACATGGTTAAAGTAAACCAAATAGTACCGAAGGTTCACAAGGAAAACCTACAACCTCTTTGCCCCATAGCCATCCTTACCTAGTTTTGTACCCCAGAGCAAAACATTTAACTATTTATGTCTTCAGATCTTGGGGGATTTACCTCCAGATTCCTAAATAATATGTCAAGTCTGCAATTGTTTATTTTTTAAGACGTTGTCTGATCGATTTCTTGCCATTATGGATAGGGATTCACCATTCTGCATCTCCTGTCACCTCATTGTGTTTGATACATACATGTAACCTTCAGTTTTTCTCCTGTCAGTCACCTTGGTAACTTCAAAAACGCTTAAGCCTCTATTTATTGTTCTATCAACTATAGACAGTATTTCTCAACTCATTTTATAAAATGCAATTGGTAGTTCTTCTGCCCTCTCCTGCCCTGCCATTCCCCTCTCCTTTCCCAGCTCTATCAGCCATGGCTTGCTTTTGATCAGCTTGAAACATATGAAATTGCTGATGTGTGATTACTGGTGGTTTCATGTGGTTATGGTCAAGGTAAAGAACGTGAGATTGTGTTTCATAACCATTGTAAAGTCTTCCATATCTGTGGGATGGTTTCAAGGTGGAAAACCAATTCATATTACTTATTATCTTATAACGCTATAAATGTGTTTATAAACAGGGATACATAATAGAAAAAGATAACTTTTCCTTCTTTAGCAGCCCTTATTGCAAGGGAGAAGTTTCCTTAGAATAACTCTCCTTTTGAATAGTCCACCATTCCCTTACCCATGGCTGCTCCACCTCTGAAAATACCATTAGTACTGAAAAGGTGAATCACCAGCACCTTGGAGATAGCTGCTTTAGTGAGACATGGAAACGGGGGGAAGAGATCAATATCAGTGTTACTTTCCTTGGTTTATTCTGCAAATATTTATTGAGCAACTGCTATGAGCCAGAGATTGTCAGGGCACAGAACGAATCACACAGTGAATCTGATTCCTGCCTTCAAGTTGCAGACACTCTGGTGGTAGTAATTTGTGTGTGGCTCTCCACAAATAAACATTGGAGTGATGGAGAGAGAGACAGACAGACAGACAGAGAGATGGAGAGACAATTAAACTCACCTCTAATACAGAAATAGTTAAATTCTTATTTGTGGTAAGCAGTCTGGAAGATTTTATATTTCCATAATTTTAAGAATTAAGTTGAAATTTACATAACAAACCAAATCGAATTGTCTTTCCACGGTAGAACAATATTTTTAAAGGTTGTTATTCGAGTGATAGGTTGAAGCTTTTTGTTTTGTTTGTCTTTCAGCTGTTACTGTCAAATATGAGTTGAAAGTGTCCATTTTCTGTTACTGGACTTGCTAATTCATAGAAAAAAAGCAGCTTTAATTGTGAAGTAGGTAGTTTTGTTTCACATCATCAGAAACTCTTGAACAACCTTTGTTCATCACATTCCCCCCTACCCTTACACCTTCTCAGGGCAATGTTGTCCTGAGAACTTACGTGATTTGTAGAGATAAATATGATCTCCACTCACTCCATTTTTATTCACTGGAACATAAAACTGCTTTGATTGAGACCAAGTGCAAGAAATCTGTGTTTGAACATCTGGAGTACCGAACAATTACCTGTGGTTTATTTCTGCTTGTGTAGGTACGCTTTTTTCCCTAATATCTTGGGAAAACAAAGGTTGTGTTCACTCTAGGCTGTTACTTTATAATTCAAGTATCAGTCATAGGTCACAGTCTGCTTATAGCTAAGAAGGCTATGTATACCACAAAGAAGAGTGTCTGGATCACAGCACTCTATTTGTCTGTTTGGCATCAGCGAAGAAGTAGAGCTATCCCAAAGGCTACTCAATGGCATTAAAAAAAAAAATCAAATGCCCGCTGTGAGGTTTCTGTGAATTTCTAGGGAGCTAAAAATTTTTATGGTTCCTTTTGGCTCTAAATTACTCCTCCACCAATTACTATAATTTTCTGTTTGTCTTACAAAATTCACATGCTTTCCCAGTTTTGGGTGGAGAGACTTCAGAGATGAAATGAGGTCCTTTCTTTGTATCCTTGAACAGGGATGGAAAGAAAAGTAAATAACAGAAAATCCATTCACAAAGGCCATTTTCGAGCATAGCAGACTTTATGCAAAGTTTGGGAAAATTTTCTTCAACTCCATGTCCAGTAATTTGGTCATCCATTTGCACAATCATCCATTGTATTTTTAGACACACCCCCAGGACTTATTTGTACAAACAAAATTATTCAGCTGAAAAAAGTCAGCAGTACCTCTCTAATTACTCCTATTTACCCGAATCCTTGACTTTGTGAGATCACATTTTCTTGGACTCTGATTCTGATGCAAAACTTTTGGCAACATTTCCCCGAGAGAGTGTAAGGGTAGGGGGAAATTGATGAACAAAGATTGTTCAAGAGTTTCTGATTATGTCAGACAAAACTGCATTTGTACCTTGGCTCTGATATTTACTGATCATTGGCATTGCTTAATTTGCTGAGCTTCTAAGTTGTAGCCTCCTTGTATGAAATGTGGGTAATTACAACATTTTACCTACCACATAGAGCTGTGAGCATTGAATAACACAATGCATCAAAGGTGCTTAGCATTGTGTCCAGTAACTGGTAAGAAGACAATAACTTTCCTTTGTTAACATTGTATTATTAATGCTGCTGCTGTTGACCTTTATACATCCAGAAGACCTTAAGTTTCATCAATCATCTTTAGAAATTTTTACTACTACAGAATTTACTACATTTAAAAATAGTTCCCTAGGAGAGAAACAAAACTACAAGACAAAAGGTAAATGGTGGGGAAAACCATACCCTAGAGCTAGTGTCATGACTGAACTATTTCACTTTCTGTTAGACAGTCTAGGACTTTGAAGTGTAAATACTTTGAAACTTAGCAACCAAGGTATGAACAGGAACACTATTTTTTCTTTCGTTTTATGGTTGCTTTTGCAAAATTTAGTAAATGTAGCCCATAACAGACCTTTGTTAGTGATAACATTCTTGCCTTAAATGCCGACCATTTATTTTACTATGCATTTTTATAAGTAAATAAGCCTTTTCAACTTTATATTTTCCAGCAGGTCTTATTGAAAATGCCATTATTTTTATGCCACTTTTCCTCATGAAGATTTTTATTTTATTTTACAGAAAGAAATAGGAAGAGAGAGAGAAAAAAGTAATCCCAATTCCTTTTTACTTGAGGGCTTCTTGTGTGGCTTTGAACTCGGCAGGTAGGGTATTTTGACCCATATAAAAGCCTTACAAAGGGACCACATTTTCTGTGAGGTAGACAGAGATCACTGTGGATGTGTGCTTCATTCAATGCCCCGTTTCCCTTTGCAGATGTGTGTCCCATGGAGCACCGCAACTGAATTTTAAGCTTTTGAAAGTAATATCTAGTATTTGATGAATTTGGACTGTGTTGTAAGAAAGTGGAAAATTGGAAAGCTCCCTAAAACCTGTTAGAGAATTTCCTATTATTTATTTTAGCTATACACCACCAACAGAGTAATTATTTGAACTTTAATAGGTTCCATCCCAATAAATTTTTTAAAAAATGAGAAAACATAATTTTAAATCGCCTATATATAAATTGTATACAGAGGAAACTATGGGGAATACCAAATTAATTATTCTCTGCTCAAAGAACTATAAATCATATGGTCAGCTAAAACTCAGATTAGGGACTAAATAATTTATTTCTTTTTTAATATGACAGTATAGTAATTTGGTTTCAAATTTCAAGATGATTCTAAATTCTTCCATGCAGTGTATATGTGCCCAGAAAAGTTATAAGACAATCCTAGGGACCCAGAGGCTGTGCACATTCACCTGCATCCCAGACCTTTGTCCCAAACTCCAACCCACCCCGAGCCTACATTTTTATATTTCTAGTCCTTGTATTTGGACTAAGGCAAGGTAGGCAGTAGGTGAACACTGCTGAGTGTTTGGTTATTCGGCTTTTATGTTGTCTTGAGGCAGTTTACCAACACATTCAGGAACCTGCAGCTATTCCTCAGGCCTCTCAGTTTGGGAGAGTGTGACTTTGCAATTGGTGCTCTTGATTCTTTTGACCTGCTGTGGACTTGATGTGACTCAACCAAATTCATATGTTGAACCCAAATCCCCAAAGTGATTGTATTAGGAAGTGGGGCTGTTGGGAGGTGAGGAAGTTACAATGGTGGTGGGGCCCTCATGATGGGATTAGTGCCCTTATAAGAACACACACTAGAGTTTCCTGTCTGTCTCATTGTCATGTGAAAATATGATGAAAATATAGCCCAGGAAGAATTCCACCACCAGACACCAGGTCTGCCAGTGCCTTGATCCTGGACTTTACAGCCTCTCAACTCTGAGAAGTACTTGTCTGTGATTTAAGCCACATGGCCTGAGGCATTATCTTTTAGCTGCATGAACTGACTGAGGCACTACCTGCACAGGCATACAGCATTTCATCAGTTTTTACAGGATGTAGACCTCTTGCCCCTTTGGTTTTTTGTAGCCTGTTTTTCCTTTCCTTAACTCTTGCCTCTCTGATGCACTCTTTGGTAGTCATTTTCTATATAATTGCAACCTTAAAAGAACATGTATAGATTTTTAAGAGGTTCAAAGATGTTTTGACAGTAATTTAATTCCTTCTTCCAAGGGAAATATTTGAAAATCAGTCTAGTATAGAACATGTCACTAATAACTGAAAACATTAAAATGTAGCAAAATATGGAGAAAAATTACATGTTATGTTGTAAGTGTGGCCTGGGGCCTTGCTTTTGAGAAATCATCTGTCTTGACTTTGAAATATTAAATAAGCCTATATTGGAAGTGGTAGTTTAGCCCTGCAATATTCTGAACAATACTGAGGAATATTTTCACTCCAGAAAATAGTTCACTATTTGTAGAAGAACCTTCATTTTGAAACTACCACCAATGGAATCCATTTTCCATCTCTACTCCTGCAGCTTTCTCTTATTGACTAAAAAGTTTCTGCTGAATTTGGAGGCAAAACTAGAGAAACTGCAACACCTGCTATGAAGTAGTGGAACAGGTATAGAAAAGCATATCCTGAATTGAGGGAACGTTCCTGGAGAAAGAACTTGGAAAAATGTCCAGTTTCCATATAAGCCCTGGCTATGCAGTATGTGGTTTGAAGTGAAATAATGAGTCTATTGAAATGTATGTAATAAAAAAGGACTTAGACTCAGACTCTAAAATAAATAACCAAGGATTTGTTCTTTGTTTTTAAAAATATATTCCAAGGGAGTATCTTGAGAATTTACAAAACACGTGTCTCACCTAAAAACCAGCTGAGAATTAGATTTGATGTGTGTCATGATTGTGTTGGGGATGAAAAGATAACAGTCAGTTTTGCTAATTAGGAAAATCCTGGACATATTTACATCATCCTACAATGTTGTGATCAATCTAGGAGGCATTTAATTGACTACTTTTCCTAATAGAGATAATGCATGTGTTTTGAATTGTTAATTGGCTCTAAAATTAGATTTAGCATATTTCTAAATTGAACCAAAGGTGGGAAAAATTCATGGGCTTAATCTGAAATAGGTTATTTATCAACTTCATATACAACTTTGGTTTTTTATGATTTTAGATGTTGAATCTTTGAAATAATAGTTATATTATCTAATGATAACTTTTGACATTTGGATAGGTCATTGTCTTTACATTTTAAATTTAAGCTTCTTTTTTGCTTTCAATTCATGTGATTAACTTCTTGGATAAACTTGTGAGTTGGCTATCACTGCAAGTTGATTTGAATGGCTTATTTTTTGACCTACAGCACTATCTATATTTTGCTATATTTAGCAGTTTGATGGCTATGTTTGTACCAGGTTAAATGAACAAAGGAAGGTCAATAAATCATCCTGTTACAGCTAACACATATGCTTATGCTATTTTCTTGTCTCTGAGTCAAGCCTTAATAGATTATTCTTTTCCAAATCTTTTTTTCTTAAACACTAGTGATTCTTGATCTGTAACAAATACATTCAATAAATATATTGAGTGCCTTGTATTAGTCTGTTATTACACTGCTACAAATAAATACCTGAGACTGGGTAATTTATAAAGAAAAGAGACTTAATTGATTCACAGTTCTGTGTGGCTGGAGCGGCCTCAGAAACCTTACAATCATGGCAGAAGGGGAAGCAAACATGGCCTTGGGCAGGCGAGAGAAATGCAAAGCGAAGGAGGAAGAGCCCCATTCTAAAACCATCAGATGGCATAAGAGCTCACTATCACAAAAACAGCATGGGTGAACTACGCCCATGACTAATTACTCCTCCTGAGGTCCCTTCCCCAACAGTGGGGATTATAATTTGGATAGCAATTTAAGATGAGAGTTGGATGGGGATACGGAGCCAGACCATATCAGTGCCTATACTGTGTATAACCTAATGAGGCATACTAAGATATTTTGGTGAAAAAGACATCCCTGCGTCAAGGAACTAAATCTGAAACTCCCTTTTGGGAAGGCCAGGCAAGGACTAAAATAGTGACTTGTAAGAAAGAATCAATTAGTAAGACCAAGGAAATGAAGTAACTTTTAGCAAAGTATGGACAAAAATCATAGTGAGTGAATGGAGCCATTTATTGCAATGGCGATAGCACAGAAGAACTGGCAGAATAATCAAGGCAAAGTTGAGATGCTAGTGAAGAAATTCTTGACAGTACTACCTAAAATATTAACACTGAAGTTGACTTAAAGTTTTGAATTATTGAAGTCATCTTTAACGTATAAGTTTAGGTCCTAGAGTCTGAACTTTTCTATCATAAATTTTAGTTTAATACTTGATTTTTCTGATTTTGATGAATATTTCATTACCTGATTTTTATTTTAGGGAAAGATTTTAAATAAGCACTTACCAATTTAATTGCAACTGTGTTTCTGTTTTCCTCACTACATTGTCAGCCTTGGAGGGCAGGTACAATGTCTGTTTTTCCACTTGTGTACCTCTGCACAGTTCATGGCAATGGGTAATATATTATTGAATAAATGGTTGGATGCATAGATGGATGGGTGGATTGGTGGTTGTCTAGATGGAGGAATGGATTTGGAATGTCCCAGCAGGATTATGTATATTCAAAATGTTCTATCCATGTGTATCCATTTCTACTTTTTCAGGAATTATCAATGGAGTGTTCTGTGGGAAATAACCCATATCTGGTAGTGACAATGGGTTTTGATAATAAGCAAAGCCCTTCTATCCTTTATCATAGTCCTGCATCACAGTTATATGCTTGTTCAGTTATATATGATCATTTCTTAAAGGACTGACTCTTAGACATAATATGGACTCCTGTGAAAGAACTATACTTGAAACCTAAATATAGCCAAAAGTGCCAAGAATATAATTACTTCGGCTTTTAAGGAGTCAGTCTTAGTAATCTATGTTTGCTTATCTTACAGGAATATTCATCATCTGATTTGCTCCGTATGAAAAAAATCCCTTCCAATGTCCAAGTACCCTGCAATGTTTTAGGGTACTGATATGGTCTGACTCAGTATCCCCACCCAAACACCTTGAATTGTAATCCAAATTGTAATCCCCACATGTTGGGCAAGGGTAAACATGGGATGTGATTGGATCATTGGGGTGGTTCCCCCATGCTGTTCCCATGATAGTGGGTGAGTTCTCATGAGATTGATGATTTTGAAAGGGGCTATTACTCTTTCACTTTGCACTTCTCTCACCTGCCATAATGTGAAGAAGGACTTGTTTGCTCCCCCTTCTGCCATGATTGTAAGTTTTCTGTGGCCTCCATAGCCAGGCAAAACTGTGAGTTAATTGAACCTCTTTCCTTTATAAATTTCCCACTCTTGGGTATTTCTTCATAGTAGCATGAAAATGAACTAATATAGCAAATTGATATCAGGGTAGTGGGGCTATCAAGATACCTAAAAATGTGGAAGTGACCTTGGAACTGGGTAACAGGCAAAGGTTGAAACAGTTGGGAAGGCTCAGAAAAAGACAGGAAATTGTGGAAAAATTTGGAAATTCATAGGGACTTATTGGAGCAAAGGTCACTCTTGCTATGCTTTAGCAAGGAGACTGATGGCATTTTCCCCCTGCTCTAGAGATCTGTGGAACTTGAACTTGAGATAGATTATCTGAAATTGGCACTTATGTTTAAAAAGGAAGCAGAGGATAAAAGTTTGGAAATTTTGCAGCCTAATGATGTGATAGAAAAGAAAAATCCATTTTCTAGAGAAATTCAAGTCTGCTGCAGAAATTCATGTAGGTAATGAGGGGCCAAATGTTAATCACCAAGACAATGGGTAATTTGTCTCCAAAGCATGTCAGAGACCTTCTCAGCTCCTCTCATCACAGGCTAAGAGGCCTAGGAGAGAAAAATGGTTTTGTGGGTAGTCCCAGAACATGGTACCAAGTGTCCCAGCTGCTTTAGCTCCAGCCATGGGTAAAAGTCAAGGTACAGCTTAGGTCATTTTTTCAGAGGGTGAAAGTCCCAAGCCTTGGCAGCTCCCATATGATGTTGGTCATCTGGTTAGACAGAAGTCAAAATTTGAGTTTTGGGAGCCTCCACCTAGATTTCAGAGGATGTATGGAAACACTTGGATGTCCAGGTAGAAGTCTGCTGCAGGGGTGGAGCCCTAATGGAGAACCTCTGCTAGGGAAGTGTAGAAGGGAAATATGAGGTTTTAGCCCCCACATAGAGTCCCCACTCCTAGTGGAGCTATGAGAAGAGGGCCACAATCCTCCAGACCCCATAATGGTAGATCCATTGACAGCTTGCACTGTGCACCTGGAAAAGAAACATTCAGTGCCAGCCCATGAAAGCAGGGTACATGAAGCTGTACCCTGCAAAGCCACAGGGATGGTGCTGCCCAAGTACCTGGAAGTCTGCCTCTTGCATCAGCATGACCTGGATGTGAGACATGGAGTCAGAGGAGATCATTTTGGAACTTTGAAGTTTAGTGATTGCCCTGTTAGACTCAAACTGCATGAGGCCTATAGCCCCTTTGTTTTGGCCAGTTTCTCCCATTTGGAACTGCTGTACTTACTCAATGCCTGTATCCTCAAGATAGCTAGGAAGTAACTAACTTGCTTTTGGTTTTACAGGCTCATAGATAGAAGGGACTTGCGTTGTCTTGGATGAGACTTTGGACTTGGACTTTTGGGTTAATGCTGGAATTAGTTTAGACATTGGGGAACTGTTAGGAAAGCATAATTATGTTTTGAAGTGTTAGAAATATGAGATTTGGGAGTGGTCAGTGACAGAATCATATGGTTTGGCTTTGTTTCCCTACCCAAATCTCATCTTGAATTGTAACCTGAATTGTAATCCCCACGTATTATGGGAAGGACCATGTGGGAGGTGATTAGATCATAGAGTGGTTCCCCTATGCTATTCTCATGATGGTGAGTGAGTTATGAGATCTGATGGTTTTTTCAAGGGCTTTCCCCACTTCTCTCAGTACTTCTTCTGTGCCATATGAAGAAGGACATGTTTTCTTCCACTTGTTCCATGATTGTATGTTTCCTGAGGCCTTCCTAGTCATGCAGAACTGTGAGTCAATTAAACCTCTTCCCTTTATAAATTCCCCAGTCTCAGGTATGTCTTCATAGCAGCATGAAAATGAACTAACACAGTAAATAACAAACTAATTCATATACTTGCTCCCAGACTCTTAGAGTGGTAGTGTTGGTATAGAAAGAAAGGAACTCCCGCAGCTCCGCTGTCTCTTGTGGAGCTTTTTGGGACTGAACTCAGTGCACTCACACTTTCTCCAAAGCCAGCCAATAACACAAGAGTGCTATGTACCTTCTCACCCTTTGCAGTCCTTCCATCTGCCATTCTTCTGCTAAACCTTAACTACTGGTTGTTCTCTTAGGGTTTCACTCCTCTCTTCTATCTTGTGCCTTCCCCTGCAATTCTCTGATCTTACATTGCTCTCCCTCAGCTCAATCTCAGCATGTCTAAAAACTGCTTATATTAAAAATAGGCAGTGTAAACATCATCAAGCTTCCCTTGATTTTCTCAGCTAGTTGGGATCTCTTTCCCACAGCACTTTGTAATTCTAACGATCGATAATTATCACTTTCAGTTTTGCAGATTTCTGGGAACTCTGATTTTAGTTTCTATCATTGCTTTGGAAGCTTCACCTGATCATTTCAGTCATGCTTGTGGGTCTAGGGTGGCATCTAAATGTGGCCTTTACTGCATGCATCGGGGGCCTGTTATCCAGCCTTTGTAGCTCCCGGTGGTGTGGCCTCTGCCTTTGCCCTGCTCCCCTGTAGCTACGTGGGTGTATCCTTGGTTCCTCTACTAATAATTTGCCATTATATATGAGTGGCCCATGCTGCATGCCCTGCTTAGGAGCCTTCCCCTAAATAATGCTGATTCGTCATGCACACCTCGTCTTGAAGCTTCCTCAACAAACCTGGCCAGAACCCTCCCTCCCACCCCAACAGCTAAATTACCCCTTTCCCATTCTTTTCTTTCATCATAATCTATTCCTGACTTTCACGGTATTTTCACAAATGCTATATGCACATTAAACATAATAAATACACACAAACATATATATACACACATAAATACATATATATCTGTGCAGAACCAAATAAATATCTGAACCAATTTACCCACAAATGATTTTTCTTTTTGAGACAGAGTCTCACTCTGTTGTCCAGGCTAGAGTGTGGTGGCATGATTTTGCCTCACTGCAACCTCTGCATCCCAGGTTCAAGCAATTCTTCTGCTTCAGCCTCCTGAGTAGCTAGAATTACAGGCATGCACCACCAGGCTTGGCTAATTTTTTGTATTTTTAGTGAAGACTGGGTTTCACCATATTGGCCAGGCTGGTCTCAAACTCCCAACTTCAGGTGATCCGCCCTCCTCAGCCTCCCAAAGTGCAGGGATTACAGGTGCGAGCTACCCTACAATGATATTTTTGAAAGTATATCTTTGTTACCAAAATCAATGTAAAAGAAATTTTTAATCTTCATTTCTTGAAGGACATTGAAAGGGACCCAATGTGTGACCCCAGCGACACTCTTCACAATCTCTCTTCCTCACTGCCTTATTTTCCATAGGCAGGTTCAACACCTCTCACTAACCAACAACTCAAGCCCCTCTGCAGGCCAGCCCGTGAAGCTATGGAGTCCCTGGAAGGTTCCTCCTCATTCTTCTCATGACCTTGTCCTTTTCTTTCTCCTTGATCTGCCCAGCCTGTCTTCTTATTCTGTACCAAATACAGCTGAAGCTGCAGGCTTTACACCGGGGAGAAAGGGCTAGAAATGGGTGCAAATAGAAACGGGCTGCAGAAAAAGGGAAGATGGGAGGAGTGCTCTCAGGCCCCTGGGCCACCATGGTTCCTTAATGCTTAGCCTTCCTCTAGATGGTGATTCCCACGAGGGGAGGGCCTAGGTCTGTTCTGTTCATGGCACATACACCAGCCCAAAACAGGTGCTCAATGATATCAGCCAAGTGAATGAATGATGGAACAATTTTGGTCATTAAGCTGATGAGTAAATGTAGTACTGAATGAAAGACACTAGAGGGAGATCAGAGAAGGACTTTAGCAGCAAGATCACCGCAGAAACCAAGATTCGGCTGGGTTTGATAGGGTGGAAATTTCATTTCTGCTTCTTTGTCTTAAATTAAAAAAAGTTTAGAAATAAAAGTAAATTATATATAGATAGATAGACTTATTTATCTGAACTGAGTCTGACACAAATCCTTTCTGTGTTTAATATAGGTCATGATGGTCCTACCATTTGTAGAATAATGTAAGACTAGATAGACATTCTAAGAAGATACTCATTTGAGTAAAAACCTCATGGTATGGTCCTGCATAAATGGATTGGCTAGAATGAGCACCACTACCAGTCATCTGAAAGGATGGACACTTGAAGGAGTGCTGGGGAGGAAAATACAGGGCTCAAAAGGGAATTGTCAGACCTTCTCCTATATAGGAGAAACAGGAAATTATTTAGGAACAAGGAGAATAAAGTTTGTGTGAAGCTCTGGGACTGACTGATTGTTATACCTGAAATGGGTATGCAGGTTTACTCTTTCTTCAACCTTGACAGTCACCTCTCTAGACATTGTTTGTCCATCTGTAAAATGGGACTAACAGTGGTACGAAGTTTGTAGGGTAAAGATGTGGCAAGGAGTAAAGGAGGGAGATCACATAAGGACCAACACAGGGACGGGACCAGCACACACATAGTCAGAATGTACTCTTCGTGTTCCGTTGAGGCCTTTCTGTGAAATTGATTAAATTTTATAACATACGCCTGCCTCAGCCATTTCCTCTCTTGGACTCTTTTTTAATGATTATGCTGCACTAGAAACTTTTTCTTGAGCTGTACTTCAAATTATTTTGGACCTAGAGCTCTCTGTGGGCAAAGGTACTCTTCCCTTATTGTTGAAATCTTCCTGAATGTTGGTTCATCTGGTGAAATAGAATGACAAGGCCCCCGCCTTGGTTTATGAAGAAGCACAGAGCACAGTGCTGCTCTAAAAAACATTTCAGATTGCATGCAAAGGTGCTGAAGGAAGCATGTGATGTCGAAGTTATATAAGCATTTTAAGTTCAGCCACATTCACGCTGCTGTTTATAGTAAATCCTCCTCCTTATATTTGCTTTATTCTTGGCTGCAGTATTTTGTTGAATCTGGCAGAGTTTCTGATAAGCAAATGGCCAAGAGCTATCTTGACAAGGAAGAGGTGACCTTGAGGCAGAAGACAGGAGACACTGAGAGAAATGAGTAGATAGAATTACAGAATCGTTAAAAAAAATGGCGCTTTTGCCTTCACTTTCAGCTTGTCTGTATTAGTGCTCTTTTTCCTCTGGATAGATAAGTGTACTGGAAGTTCATTTCCAGATGCTTCAGTAAAAAATTAAGTTGACTCATAGTAATAAATGAGATGACGGGAAAGTCTTCAGTGGGTGCAAAAGCCATAATGTTTTGAATGATGAATTCTCATATGAACTTTAAAAATTAAAGATATCCATTAGGTATCACATATATCATTTTGAAAATAATGTCATGTATTCTGTCTAAATGTGAAAGAGGTGAGGCATCACTTCAGAGAGCTTAGTTTATGAATTTAGCTTTCCATAAGTAAGTGTAAGTCAACATAAAAATAGAAAGAGACAAGGGCATGGCCGGATCTGACAGCCTTCTAGTTTTAAAGACCTGGGTGGTGGACCTGGTCTATTGTTTTCAGTTGCATTATCTCACAATAAAAATCGGGAAAAGAGACCTTAAAAAATGAATCAAATTAATCATTTTAAAAAATTCTAACTTGGAAGTCACACTGAAACAAATGAAAAAGGAATTAATTTGGAGCTACTAGAAAAATAACATGTAGCCAGTATTGGATTCAATTCAATTTCAAATCAGAACAACTTTTATGTTTTACCATCTGCCTCACCAAGAGCCTTATAAAATTTGAACACTGCAGTCTTTAGAGACTCACATATGAGGAAAGCTTTTTAAAGACCATTTGATGAATATAAAACCAGAAGAAATAATGTTGGTGCTTGTCCATAAATAGAGTTAGTAATTAGTGATTTCTAAAAAGATAAGTCACATCTGTCATATCATGGGCTCAGATATTCCATTTGAACTTTTCCCCACTACCCAGTCCCACACTAGTCCAGCTAAATGATCTCCTGACCCATGGCAGGTAAGCAAATTGAGACTCAGAGAAGACAAGCCAGTTGACTGTGCTCCTCCAACCTGTAAACTGTANAAAAAAAAAAAAAAAAAAAAAAAAAAAAAAAGGAATTGAAGCTATGACTCTACACTGATGGATTCAGATGTAATAGTTATTTTTTAAAATAGGCAAGAAGCATAAAACAGAGACAACTTCTTTCTGCAGAATGTCATGTTCCAGTTATATATTGAGATGAGCTAAATAGAAGGCAGGTAATATGCTGATTACTAAAGTAGAGACTTTACTTTCCTCACACATACATGCATGCATGTGTGTATGTGTAGAGAGTTTAATCACTTGTTAGCTTTAGTTTACAGATAAGGGACAAACATTTTATTTGCCCATTTAGTTGGCTCTTCTGCAGCTCCTCTGACATACACTAACATGTGTGCCTTTACAGTCCTGTGTCTTGCGCGTTGCCTGCTCAATGCGTTAGTGAATGTTAAGGAAAGAAGGAATCCTCAACAAGAAAAATGGAACAAAAAAAGGACAAGATGGTGGTACTAGAAAAAAAAGTAGCAATATCATTGAATCAAGGTTTTACTGAAGCTAATCATTTTAAGAAAATGTAAGATTCTACAGGAGACAGCATGTTTGGGTGGTAGAAGCTAATAAGACAGATCTGGCTACTGTGTGCACAGTCTTGACAGAAGTGCCTTCAGGTTTAAAAATACTAAAACACTAAGTATTTATTGATTTAGCATTTAACATGTGCCAAGTACTCTGACTGGGTTAAAATGTCAAATAAGACATGGTCCTTGCCCAAATGGAGTTCACAGGAGACACTCGAGGAGGAAATATATAAACAGAGTATAAAGAGTGGAGACGGTCCCTGCACTACACAAAACAGGGCTTGGAGGAAGGGGCACCATCGATCAGGGCGAGACTGGGGAGGGTAGGCTCTGACCTCCGACAATCCATTCCCGTTTCCACCTTTCAGACCGTGAGAAATGTCACTCATCAAGAGTGACATCTGGTTCATGTTCTTGCTGCCCTGTGAGTAGAGCCTGCCTTCCCTGCTAAATGAGAAAATAAACCAAGAAAAGTAATTTCAAGAACTAGGTCTTGAAATTAAACTTGTATGCAATTTGGGGAGAGGTAGCCGGGAGAATGAGAAGGGGTTATTCCAACACAAAGACTCTGAAGCAAGAAATACCACTTCATGTTTAAAAGCTAACTGAACTTGTAAAATAAAGTTTATGGCTTGAAAAGATGGGATTGATTATGGCCACACTTTAAAGTCAAGAAAGCAAATTGGGCACATTGTCTTACGAGGGCTAAAGTTTAATTAAATTTGATTAAAATATAAAAAAGAATTCAGCATTTTCTGAATATGGTAGGGCTCATTTGTGTGTCTGGGAAATCTACATAATCTTTCTGGATTTGACATTCTGTCTGCCTGTGAAAACATTGGAAATATGCAAATGAGTGATTGTATCTAAATATGTCCTCAATTATGGATAGGCTTAAGTTGTTCTAAAATTTATCTTTACTTCTCTCTTCCTTTTATTTCTTGATATCTAGGTAGGTAACATGCCCTTCTGGTTATGCTCATGGAAGTTATCCTTTCGTGTGTAAGAAGCCACCTTCAAAACTTAGTGTCATAATAGATGAGGAAGGAACACTTCCCAATCAGCCATGCAGCCAGCATGCCCTTATTCTAAAACCAAAGACATTCCATAGAAACTACAGGCAAAAGTCCCTTATGAATATAAAACACAAAGTATTTAACAAAATGCTAGCACACCCTATCCAGAAACATAGAGAAATATCTATGCACTGTGACCAGGTTGGACTTATCCGAGGAGTGTCAGATTGGTCCAAGACATGAAAATCGCTGAATGTAATACATCATATTAATAGATAAAGTATCACAAACGACAAGTTCACAAATGATCATCTCAGTAGACTCAGAAAAATTATTTGACAAAATATAACTCCCTTTTATGATAAAAACACTCAATAAATGAGAAACAGAAAGATGATTCCTGAACCTAATAAAACTTTATTCCTAAGATGAGGAACAAGACAAGGATCTCTGCCCTCAATACTTCGATTTCATAATGTACTGAATATTGTAGACAGGGCACTTATGTAAAAAAATGAAATAAAAGCGATTTAGATTAAAAATTAAGAAGCAAAATTATCTATTCTTAGATAAAATGATCGTGCATATAGAGAATCAAAAGAAATCCACATAAAATGTAGAACCAATAAATGAGTTCTGAATGTTTACAGGATAGAAGATTAGCAAACAAAAATCCATTGTGTTTCTATAAATCAGCAATGAACAGCTCAAAAATGAACTTACAAAAAAATTATAAATACAAATGGCATCAAAAATAATAAAGTCTTAGGGATAAATTAACAGAACAAGTACAAGATTTGTACATTTAAAACTGTAAACTATTGTTTCAAGAAATTAAAGAACCCTTCAAAGAGAAAGGCATTCTTTGCCATAGATTAAAAGACATTATACTGGAAAGATGGCAATGCTTCTCCAAAGTGGCCTACAGATAAAATACAATCCATATTGAAATTATAGCTGGACATTTTACAGAAACTGGCAACCTGACCTTAGAATTAACACATAAATGCAAGATATCCAGACCACAAAAAACTATATTTAAAAAGAAAACAAAATTATAAGACTGATATATCCCAATTCCAAAATTACTACAAAGCTACAGAATAATCAAAACAATGTGATACTGGCATAAGGCTGGATATATAAGTCAATGGGATCTAATTAAGAGTCCAGAAATAAACACATTTATGATCAATCAATTTTAACAAGCGAGCCATGACTATTCTATGGTTAAAGAAGGGTCTATTCAACAAATATTGCTGAAACAACTGAATATCCATATGCAAAAGAATGAAGTTGGACCCATCCTTCATACCGTATATACAAATTAATGAAATAATAGACCATGGAACTAAATGCAGGTGCCATAATTATAAAATTCTTAAAACACAGAAGTAAATCTTTGTGACCTTGGATTAAGCAATGGTTTCTTAGATAAATCACAGTGACAAAAATGATAATTTGAACTACATTAAAATTGATAACTATTATGTTTTATAGGTCATCAGAACAGTGTAAAAACAATAGAATGGGAGAAAATATTTGAAAATTTTATATCTGATGAAGGTTTTTTTCTAAAATATTTAAAGTGACTCTTGTAGTAAACAATATAAAGACAGCTCAATAATAAAGGGTAAACGATGTGAAAAGTATGTCTCCAAACAAGATAAACGATTGATCAATAAGGAGAGAAAAATGTGACTAAAATCATTAATAAATAAGAAAATTTAAATCAAACCTACAATGAGATAAACTTTATACCCAGAATTGGCTAAAATAAAAGGTAACTCAGACAATAACAAGTGTTGACAAAGATATAAAGGAATTGAAACTCTAATACATAGGTAATAGACTTGTGGAACAGTGCTTCCCCTTTGGAAAAGTTTGGCAGTTCTGCAAAATTTTAAATGTAGTGTTATCAAAAAACCCGGAATCTGCTCCTATGTAGAGACCCAGGAGAACTGAAAACAAGCCTGCACAAAAACCTGGACATTCGTAGGATTCTTCATAATAGCAAAAGACCTAGAAACAACCTAAATGTTCATCTACTGAAAGGAATAAACAAAATGTGGTCTATCCATACAATTGAATATTATTCAATATAAAAAGAATGATATATTGAGCCATGCTACAAATGTATAAACCATGAAAACATTATGCTAAGTGAAAAAAGTTAGACACAAAAGGCCACGTAAGGTATAACCTAATTTGTATGAAATGTCCAGAATTGAGAAATCCCAGAGACAGAAAGCAGATTAATGGTTCTAGAGGCCTTCAGATTGTTCTGGGTTAGTATAAACAGTTCAGAAAGAAAAAAAAAATGCGTATTTTACTGGACAATCCGTTAGTATAAAAGTAAAATGTGCATTTTTTTCTTTCCGAACTGTTTACACTATTCTGTACTGTGAATTTTCTTGTCCACCTTCCTTTCTCTGCTCAAATGTAGTCCCTTATATCGTGAAGTAGAACGCATCACTGTAGCTTTAGTGCTCCCATGGCACTGCGGAAACAATTTGATTTGGCATAAACTCTTATGTTTTCATGTGGCTGATGTTCTGAATAAGTGCCAGGCCCCCCAGTTTCCCTGGGGATTCTATTTCTTCACCATTGTAGTCTATGCTTGGAATCATCAAGAAAACAGTGGATGGCGTCAACTCCATTTTCTTTTTTAGCTCCACCTCGGCTGTTTAGTGACAGGGGATATGATGATGCCTGGGGAACTGAATCATGAACAGCAATCCTCTCTCCCTTGTTCATGTGCAAACCACGCTGTCAGTGAATTAAGTGGGAGATTTCTCTCTGTGCCCTTGAAACGTGGCTCTAGGGAATGATGGCATTCTTGATCTGGAATTTGAATTCTTTACTTACTGCTCTAAGTGCATTACATGTTGTAGTATTTTAGAAACTATTTATTGTTTTAAGAAAGTTGTTAGAATCCATCAGTAAGTCAAAGCAGTACAAAAGTGTAGAAAGAAAGGAGTTGTTAGGACTTATTCATTTATCTGCTTATGTCTTAATTGAATATGACAAGATAGGAAAAGACTAGAGGAAAGGTAAAGTATTGTATGCATTGCCCACACTATAACAAAAGGGATCACCTAAAATGTCATTTCATTCCGGGATTTGAAACCGCGGATGGTTCCCTCCCCACCATCCCCAAGATAAAATCCAAATTGCTCCAAACCATTTGGTGACCTGATCTCTGATTCCATCTCAGTGCCCTCTCTCATCAGCTTGCTGTTCTCCACTCCAGGCTCCAGCCATGCCTGAGCTTTCATTTACATACAAAAAAAGCTGTTTTCCATTCTTTCTTGCCACAGAGCATGCCATTTTCTTCACCTTTTTATTTTCCTAGAGCAGTGATTCTCAGACTTAGTGTTTAGCAGAGAGCCGCCTGGGGAGCCTGTGAGATCCCCAGGAGCCCTGGAATAACCCCAGAAATTTGGATACAGCACAGCTTGATGGAAGCACATAATCTGCATTTCAAACAAGTTATCTAGGGACGCCACTGCTTCTGGTCCAGGGGGCACAGTTAAAACCACGGGACTGCATCACTCTTTCATATGCCCTCATTCCCTCATTCCTTCTATGTATTCTGCAGAGCTTGGCTATGATAGCTCATTTCAGCCAAGTGTTATTTAAGCCTTAGCAGTTGGGCAGAGGCTTTTCCATGTATACCTGAGTAGTTTAACTCCTCCTCACTATACCACTGAGCAACCCATTGTTGTAAATGCTCAAATAATGTCATTTAAATCTAAGCTCTTCACAGGTACGGGCTTTCTTCCGTGCCATGGTTGTCTCTCAGAGCCTAGTTCCTGTCTGATAGTACAGACCCCAGAAACAAAATTGCTAAAGGAAAATAAAAGAAAAAATGAATGGAGACCAGAATCCATGTTCAGTCCGTCATATGTTCTCTCTGACACCAGCAAAGGCTGTACATAGCAGAATCCGTGCACACATTTGTAGAATTAACAAGGGATGGTTTTACAGGGATCCAAGGACAAGACTTAATGTGCTTATTTATTCTATTAACGTTTCCTAGATATATCATCCCCAGATAATAATCGATTGTCTTTCACTAAAACCATCCCCTTCCTCTTCCACTCTGCGTCTTCCTCCTCCACTCTCTGATCTCTCACCAGATATGCATATGGCCTCACCAAACACCCAAGCACCTGGAAATCTCACTTCCCAATCCTGCCAGTCTCCAAGCTGTTGCTTCCTGAGAATTTACCCAGTCTGCCCTGTCTTCACTACTGTGACTCCATTTCAAGCCCTCATGCTCTCTCCCCTGGACCATTATAGAAGCTTTGTAAATCAGTTTCCTTGCTGTCCATCTTGTTTCCCTCAAATCTGTTCTTCACAGAGCATCACAATTTAACTCCTCTGTTCTGCTAACCGCTCCCCACCTGCTGCAAGAGTGGTCTTAATTTTCCGGGTCAGGGATCCCTTTGAATAATTACCAACTCTCTCCCAAGATTCTATGGAAGAGTTGCATGTATTTAATTCAGGAGAGGAGAGTACCTGCAAAAAAGGGAGAAAAGACTCCAAGCAGGGGACACCTCCTTCAAGGCAATGCCTTTAAGGCTGTGGTGGCAGTGGGTGCCCTGGCACATTTGCACTGCAGATGCTGAGAAATGGCTAGAGTGGAGTCTGTGGAGACAGACAGGAGCACCTCACAGAGGACGTTGTATATGGTATGGAAGAGCCATTGCCTGGGCCAGCCCCCCCATTATGTGCCTCCATCTTGTCGTGTCTGAGCTTACCTTTGCATTTTCCACACTGTGTTATAGTTGCTGATTTGCTATGACAGGAAATCAATTTAAGGGCAGTGGCTGCCCCTTATTTATTTGTATTCATATGTGAAAGTACAGCAGCCTGTCAGTCAATAGTTGTTGAATGAATGAATGTTGAATGAACCAATGAGTTATCTTAGTTTTACACCCTTAGAAAGCCTTTCCTCACTGTGTCTTTTGCTGCTATGTTAGGGCCTATGTCACCATTTATAACGCTTAAACAATAGATTATAATTTGCATACAGTAAAACACACATATATTACATGTACAATTCAACCAATCTTTATGTATCTCTCCATACGTATACCTGTGCTACCATCACCCAGATCAAAATACGAAACATTTCCATTGTTCTAGAAAGGTCCCTACATCCTTTTTTCTTATCAATAGTTCATTTCTCTGACTTCTGTTATCATGAATTGCTTTTCCCTGTTTTTGGATTTTATCTAAATACAGTCGTAAATTTGACATTCTCAAAATATCCCCCATCAGATTCATGTAAGCCTTTTATTTTGGAGATATTTCTTCACAACCTTTGCACTACAACTTACTTTAATGCATTCAATTAACACTTACATAGTGGGCTTTAGAGATGTATATCAATATCCTCTGTGGTCTGGAAATAATTCTTATCACATTAGCAGCTTAAATATAATTGCCAGTATTCATGTTAAAACATTTTAATAAATGTCTATTAAAATTGCTATCGCTTAGCTACTTCATAAGAATTGAAAATCTGATTCCCTGCTATACTCTTAAGTATTTAATATAAACATGTATACCTCTTCCCTTGATAAAGTCTTACTTCCCATCTGTAAATCTTTTCTTGATACTTTCCTTCTCTTTACATTTTTGGTTGACTGCGTCTGTATGTTGCAATGTCTGCCTTGATAGGTACTCGAGGGTGTAAAAGTAAACATCGCTGTAGCAGCGTCATGTCAGCATTTTGAGAGGAAGCCCACGCAGGACGTAAATTAGCCATAATAGGATGTAGCACCAGGAGGTATCACAGCGACACATCAGTGCAGCTAACCTGGCCAAGAAGAAAGGGGAAGGGGCCAAAGGGGAAGCAGTTTGCCTGCTGTGACCCTTGAACACTTATTTACTGATTGTTTTACACAGCCCCTTCCCTTCTCAGCCTTCTCTCCAGATGCCTCTCCAACGTGCGTCCTCTCCTCTCTGTCTCCCTCCCTATGTACATAATACCAACACAGAGGGTTGAAGTTCATCAGGCAAGGGAGGATGGGGGGCGAGGAAGGTATAAAAACTGTGGCAGATAGAAGAAAGGCCTGTGGTAAGAGTTGAGGGTACATGATGTCCCCGAAATCTAAGCCCAAACCACCCAGCAGGAAGGGTATTACCCATGTTGAAAGACGAAGTAGGCTCTGTGGCCTGAATGTCTTGGCCAGCAGAGTCATGCTCTTTTATGGCCAAACAATTTTGCACATCTTGCTTAGTCTTTGTGCTTCAGTTTCCTCATCTGTTACAAAAGCACTAGTACCCACTGCATTGTTCTGTTTCTTAAATGAACTGCTGACTGTGAAGAGATTAGAATAATGCCTGTCACATAATGAGCACTTTTTATTGCTTGCTATATAAGATGAAGCCTTAAAGGTGGAAGTCATTTCCTAGAAATATTCACTTAGAATTTTCTTACTTTTTGAATAATAAATCTGAATATTTATTCTGGAAATGCTAAAGGGAATGATGCTAATGTATTTATTTCTCGACTCTCTGAGATTTAGGGCTTCTCTGATTTTTGACATTGAAGCCACACTGAAGAAGAGAGGAAGCAGGGATGAACAATACTAAGGGAATGCATCCGTGTTACTTTTTTCAGGCATCCCAGACTTATTCTCTTAATGCCAAGTCTAGGGCTGGAAATTCTAGATGTGGGGCTTCTTGGAATGAGAGGTTTCCAGGATTGGCAATATTAGACAAATTAAAGAAATATTGCATTGGGTCACATCCAGTCCGCCTTTGTGAGGACACTGTGGAAAGATGGAAGCAGAGAGGGATGGAGATTTTGAGATAGGAGGAGGAGGACTTCCCTTTTGGTCAATGACGGGATGTGCTGTCCACCTGCCACTTCTCACTGCCTCTGCTCTGGCCCCAGTGCCTCGCCCTTGGGAGCTCTGGGCAGCCTCAGCTTCCCAAGCACATTACCCTCTCTATTTCTCCTGCTCCAATAATTTCCTGTGATATTTATAATTATCAGATCTAATCAACCCACTCCTCTTCATTAAAAGCTTACTTGTCTCTATATGACTCATGAGGAGGAACAGAGTCCACCCACCCTAAACCCCAGCCTGCCCTCCACTTACCTCTCTAACTCACCTCTCAACTGGCTGTGCCAGGTACTTTTCGTTAGCCATGCCAAACATTTCTGTTTATTTCTTGAACATGTCATTAAGGCCCCCCACACCTCCCTTCTGCCCACCTGCTTTGCCTGATCTCCTCCTATTCATCCTCTGGTGTCTGCCAGGCACCTCATCTTCAGAAACACACTGCAAACCCTCAAGCTTTGGGTACCTGCCCCATAATGCCATGCATTTTCTAGTGTAGTCTCTGTAATTCTGTTTCCCAGTGTGTAATCTTTGTAAACTCCACAGGTTAGGGTCTAGGTCTAATTCATGACTGTTGTGTGCCATGTGCTCAACAAAGGCATCCAGGGTTGATAGAATCCTATGGTAGTCCCCCCACTTATTTGCAGTTTTGCTTTCTGCAGTTTGTTAACCACAGCCAAGGGCAGTCTGAACTATTAAATGGAGATGTCTAGAAATTTCCATTTCATATTTGTATTCTATTTCTAGAAATTCATTAATTTTAAATTGTGCACTGTTCCGTGCACGGAGTTGCATGATGAAGTCTCCCACCATACAGCTCTATTTCTTTCTGGACATAAATCATTCTTTTGTCCAGTGTCTAAACACTACACGTCACCTGCCTGTTAATCATCCACATCATCTACTCCTGACATCCAGTCATTGACACTGCCGTAGCTCAGTGATCCTGGACCATCTGCAGCAGATGATCCTCTCCTGGCTGCACCGTTAGGTCAGTAGTAGACTGCTCCATATCAATGCCTATGTCATTCCCCTCACTTCATGTATCAATAGGCATTTCATCGTCTCACATCATCACAAGAAGGGTGAGTACAATACAATGAGATATCGTGAGAGAGAGACACAGAGAGAGTACATTCACCTAACTTTTATTATAGTATATTGTTATTATTGTCCTGTTTTATCGTTGTTGCTGTTAATCTCTTACTGGGCCTAATTTATAAACTAAACTTTATCATAGGAATGTATGTATAGAAAAAAACAGGCCTATATATAGGCCTCGGTATTATCTGTGGTTTCAGGCATCCACAGGGGATCTTGGAATATGTCCCCTGCAGATTGGAAGCATCCTGTGTAATGTTTACTTGTTTGGCACCTGGTTCATGGGTCAACATGGCATAAATATTTACTGTGAAAGGGTTCTCCCAGTTATTGATACCTGCAAGACTGTACCAAAGGCAGTGATGTCTTCAGGGCAAATCACATGATAAATATTTTCTCTAATATAAAGATAGCATTAGGTTAATACAACATCAGGGGTGTGTGAAATACTTCGATAGGAATGGTTGGAAGTGCATTTGTTGAGCATTTAGCTTGTATGGACGAACCCTGAACAGTAGGCATTATTCTCTCCATTTCCCATCACAAGAATTTGAACCTCAAGCAGGTGACCTGACCTTTAGGGAGTGACAGATACAGGACTCATATCCAAGGAAGAAGTTTACTGTTGTAGGAGTAAGGAGGGATGACCCACTAGAGGAGCCTTGGTAAGGGAAAGGATGCCCCAGTCTTCTGGGGTTTCATTAGCCTCACTCACTGTGGCTAGAATGTACCTGGTCTGTTGCCTCACTCTGATAAATCCTTCCAGTTATTTATAGGAGTGTTAAGTATGGAGAGAGAGACGCAGAAAGGAGGAAGAGAAAAGGACAAGGGGAGCAGGCAGCTGGTGGGGAATGGAGAAGAGAGGGCAGGGGAGAGGAGAAAGAGGAGGAAAGAGGAGAGAAAAAAAGAGGCTAAGAGAGAGATTCTGATGGGAAACATGAAGTCGTGGATCATGAATCAGACATGGATCAGAGCACAGACCATTTTCCAGTCACAGAGCATCCTGGCCCTGACTTCCCAAGCCCCACTCTTCAGAAACCAATTCACAGAAAGCCTGATATTACCCCGCAAGGGTAGTGGGATTATAACGTAGGAGAGGACCTAGAGTTCAAGGACTCAGCTTTTATAGGCTGTGGGCACATCTGCCCATTTGAGAGAAAGAGTGAGGGAGAGAAAGGAAACACATTTTCTCTTGGAGAAGAAAAGAGGAATTCTCCAGCCTCATTACCCTTAAAAATAAGTCCATGGGTCTGGGAGCTAATTCTCCAAATCACTTCAGAACTACACACACAATGTCCAGCTTCCGAGGCATGCTTTTATGCAATCACTGTTTAACTGAGGTTGCCAATGCTCTTTCCTCTGTCAGCTCAGGCTATGTAGATAGGAGAATGTATTTATGGAGAACAATATCCCAACAATGAGGGCTGTTGAAAATTATCCAAAAGGCTTGAGACTTCAGTTTGGGGAAATAAATTAATATCATTTGTGAATTTGGATATTTCAGTGTATATTTCTTTTTCTGGAACACTTCAAAATATTGTTAAATTTTGGGAACCTCTCTAGAAACCATATTGTATCCATTGTCACTCAAAGTAAATTAGCAATAAGGGAATTCATTTAGAAGGAGAAAGTCAGACTTGCACCCTGATCTCCCTATGATCCATTTTAATGGAGCCTTCATACGGAATATTGAAAAAACAGATAAACTCAGTCTACTTGTACCTACGTGCTTACATGAACAAGAGGTTATACTCTACTTTGTTTCTCTCTTCTTCTCCTGTCATGTATGGAAGTTATGTTTACCTAAACGGTCAGTAATCCTGCCTTTAATAAAATATTCCTCAAGACATTATATATCATGCCTCAGAAAATGCTTTAGAGCAATTCTAATTCTCTGGCTCTCCATTTGTTGAACTCTGAATGTCCCCTAATGTTTTGGACTTCACGGGAAATAAGGAAAAATAGAAGATTTGAGAGTCAAATAACTAATTACCTACCTAGGAAGAGCCTTCCATATGATGCAATTTAAGAAAAAATACAAAGCATTGAATTATAAATGCTGGATTGACTGGTATGTGAAAAAAATGAATAGAGAGTTTAAAGAGGTCAGAACTAATTTAAGCAAAAAATAAAAAATTAAGAAGAGTTTGTAGATTAAATGGGCTTGAAGTGAATTTTGAAGAATGCATAGAATTTGAATAAGTAACTTAGTGTGGTTAAATTGTAAATAAGAGCATGATTCAACTCAAGAGAGGTATTTTGTTTAAAAAATCAACATATATCAATTGGAAAAGTATGAAGGAGAGGTCCTTATCTAATCGCCTCACAATTCCTTTTATCCTTTTCAGGAAAATTAAGAATATAGGTTAGGCCATCAAAAAACCTTCAGATATTGTCTTCTAGATGACCAGTGTATACGGATATATCCAAACGTTTCAGCCTGGTGTCCCAACTGTCACCTTTAGGCCATCAGTAATCTCTAAACCTGCTGTATCATCAATAGAAGTTTATTTATGTGCCTATTCCTGGTAACTGGTTGCAGTATACTATTTCCTCCCTCAAGCTGATTGAAGAACAAGGCAGAGAATACTTAATTATCTATGTGCTCACATGCATCCATATCACACACATGCACATAAGCCTAGGCAGAGCTGTACAGACATAAATCAACACTGTCTGTTTCTTATTCACCGTTAAGATATGCAAACTTTTGTTCAAGGTCAAATGTTAGTGAGATGAAACGACAACTGAAAATGGGAAAGTCCTCCTAGAAAGTTGTAACGCTTATGCTGGAAAGATTTCAAAGTGGTTGTTCGTATTCAAGTGAAAAACCTTAACAAATGCTTTACAAATGTCCTACTTTATATAACCAGTTTAACTGGTCCTCACTAGAATTTAAAACATTTCATTTTGATTAAGGAAAAAAATCACCAAAGAAAGTGGGTGGCCAAATGCCCTTAGGGAGCAATGAGAACATCCCATATAGCCTGTGAGTATGTGTGTGCATGTGTGTGTGTGTGTGTGTGTGCGTACATCTTCATATATTCGTATCAATGCACATGCATGTATTTGCTGTTATATTAATCTATATCGTATTATAGATGGTAATTTTCAGTCCTTGTGAAATTTTTTAAGTTGCATTTCTTTTTTACATCACTATTCTATGAAAGTATTTGAATGATTGGGGATATTTCCTATCCTTTATATGAGAAATTCACTTTTAGTCACTAAAGCAGTGCCTACCTGGGTTAGTCCTCACTGCCCTCTGACATGAAGAGGGCAGTTCCTATTAACCCCTACTTTATTTCCAACCATGCAATTCTGTATTGTAAATTCCCTCTTGTTTGCCCCACAATTGGCCACATCTAACTTGAATGTCCATTTGTTCTGGTTGGAGAAATGTGAGACTATGTGAAGCTGAAGTGAGTACACAGCCCTTTGGGGTCCTGAATCCAATAGCTAGGGGTTTCATAGACAGGCCAAAATCAAGATCAACCTTAACAGTCAGTAGACTGAGAACAGGGACTTGATCAGAGTGTCAAGGATGTGATCAGTCATTCAAGGTAGGCTTGATCCTGGTCCTGAGGTACCTGGGATTGACCAGAGGCTGATTCTATAGCAATAACTGAGTGTATTTAAGCCTTATTTTTTGACAACTTGGACATTTTCTTCCCTGTAGCCTTCAGCCTCAAAGGGTGTTAAATTATTACATCAGATTTATATTCACTGGAGAGGTCTTGACTCTATTCACACAGAAGCAGTCAATATTTGTGATAGAGAATATTATAAATTTAGCTCTCAGCCATTGTGTGTGAGACACTTGTGGCTCAGGGTCTCTAAATGTGTGTGATTTACTTCAAAGGCTAATATTTATAAGCCTCAACCTATTCCCAGGGCAGAGAGAGTGATGCTCCCATCACAGAGCTTAAATTTGCATTACAAAAAACTGTTGTGTGTGATTTATATCTTCACTTAGAATTTTTGTTATGACCTACTAATAAAACATACCTTACCTAAATTGGTGATGTTTGCAAACTTGAGTTTTAATTCCTTCATTTAGTAAAGCACGACAATACAGGATCTATTAGATTAGAAATTATCTGTCAGTAGACTGGCATTAGGAATCTGCAGGTTATACGTTGTCCAAATATGGTTTTAAATGAAAACATAAAGTAGTATTTCACCTGGGGGCTTTTTGGAGCTGTGTGTCATTTTGAAAGATATTTACTAAGCAATTTGTAATTTTTAAATGCTATTCTCTCGTTAGAATCATTACAATTTCTTTCTTTTTTTTTTGGCTGGGAAATAATTTAGCCTTATTTGAAAAAATCTGATGTATAATAATGCTAAGATTTAAAAGAAAAATCATGTGTTCATATTAGAAATCGTGTGAATAGTGAGCAGCTGTATGGTGTACAAAAGAGAAAAAGGAGTTTCTTGATTATTCAAAAATGCATTTGAAATATTATGTGTTTGTATTTGAGAAGAAAAATAGTTCATTATAATAATTCTGAAAAATACTAAATAATTGTGCTTCATTTGTTTGTATATTTTCTGGAAATGAAAAACAATACCTGTTTTCAAGTGCATAGATTTAATTTTGTACTTAATGACCATATTCTATAAACAGACAAATTGCTAATAATATATCTAATTTAGCCGTGGTCACTTTTTGCTACTATCATCAACTCTGTTATCATATTTAAAACCTTAAATAAAATCTCTGATACCATTTTTTTTTAAATCTTATTTTTTTAAAAAAGATTCAGCTGGGTGCCCTGGCTCACGCCTGTAATTCCAGGACTTCGGGAGGCCAAGGTGAGCGGATCACCTGAGGTCAGGAGTTTGAGACCAGCCTGCCCAACATGGTAAAACCCTGTCTCTACTAAAACTAGAAAAATTAGCTGGGTGTGGCGGGTGCCTGTAATCCCAGGTACTTGGGCGACTGAAGCAGGAGAATCGCTTGAACCTGGGAGGTAGAGAGTTACAGTGAGCTAAGATCACACCATTGCACTCCAGCCTGGGTGACAGTGAAACTCCATCTCAAAAAAAAAAAAAAAAGTATATATATATATATGATTCACGGAGTCCTGAAATAATTGCTCTGGCAATCCTTGAGTTCAGTTTCTCAGGGATGAGCATATATCAGGAAATTTTAATCAACCTTAAATTACCATTTTAAAAAATTATGAAGGCAGTAAAGTTAATGATTGGAGCCAAAGTTATTTTTCCCCATATTAACACCTGCATTAGAAACGAATTTTTGTTTTATAGTGATGAAATATATAAATAGGTTTAAAGAAAGTTCTCCCACTTTTAGAGCATGAGTATGTGGTTTCAAAGACTAAAAGGTAAAAGGGCTTCTTAATCTGGGGAAATTATATGCAGATACACTTTATACATTGGAAGCAGATTCTAAGTAGTTTAATAAATCTGTGAATACATTTCTCAGTGTATCCTCCTTCAACTCCTCAAAGTGGATTAGATGTTGCCCCTTGCTGTTTTAGAGGTCTACATTTCCAGTCTTACAATTTCTAGCACACCACGCCGTGCTATCTTGATTGCCTCTATTTCATCTGACGATAAGCATGTTGAGATCAGGGATGGAGTCATGTTTCTCTTGTAGCACAAAGAGGTGCCAAATGTTTACGGAATAAATGTGTAGATGAGAAATAAACACATCTGATAATGAGCCCCTGGAGATGAGGTATTAATTCTCACAGGGTACCTTGGTTAGAATTCTTATAAGAAATGACTTAAGTTACTTAAAAAATGTAGGGCTCAAATCAATTCTATTTTTAATAACATATTTTCTTTGTCAAGTGCACAACATGCCTCTGACTGTGAGCCTTCTTTACAGTTTCATGAATGGTATCATGAAACTCAATTGTCTTAAGATGTTTGCTGAGCTTGTATATATGCAGAGGCATGCAATTTACAGAAAATTAAGACATTTAGACATTTAAGGAAGGTATGTAGGCAACAAACTGTTTATCTGGCATTGTGTTAAAAGGCGGGGGTAGGGACATCTAAATGGATACAACCTGACCCAAAGAGACATTAGGTAATGTTTCAGAAACTCACAATTATTTATGCACATATAAAGATTTGTATTGATTTAAAGAAGAGAGAGCCTTACTTCCTGTGTTGAAAACAGGCATAGTTGTCCTTTACAGTTTTATTGAAACATTACAAAACATCCAAGAAACACTTTAAAAATACATTATAGATTCCTGGCATATAAATGTTCTGTTTTAGACTATTTTATTCCTGAAAAGCACCCAAAATCATGACTTGTATGACTGTGGCTATCAATAATTAATTGTGGAATCAATGAATAAATGAGGAATCAACACTCCTGATAAGGGCAGCAAATTCCTCATTCTAATTTTTAGAAAAAACAAGTTAAAGTATCCATAACCATCATTTGTCACATAACTAAATATTTTTTCCTTGTTAATGACAACTTTTCATTGAACACAAGAGAAACTGGGAATTTTATGTACATTATTTGTAACCTTCAGAATAAGAATTAGGAATTATATTTCACATACATAGATGAGGAAAGTGAGACTTTAGCAGGTTAAATAACATGTTTACATTGATTCTCTGGTAAGTGGTAGAACCTGTATTTGAATTCACGCTGTTCTGAGTGAAACCTTTAATTTATTCTTCTATATTACACTACTAAAATGGTTAGAATATTTTTCAGTGAAAATTTAATAGTCATGACCCTTTGTTGTATAGATTTGAATTTCATAATCTTCTAGTTTAATAACAGCACTGATCTTAGTTTTGTTCAGTAAGGTAATACAAAATTATGTTACTACCTTAGAAAGATGTGTGTGCTTAGCATACTGTTCATGTTTACCATTCTGATACCCTCAAATCTGAAACATAAATTCTAGACTATGTCAACTTGTCTTTGGAGAAGATCATCCTAAAAATGTATCAATTTGCAAAAAAGTATCACTTTGAATTTGTGAATAACTTAAAATATGATCTTTTTGTTTGCTATTATGGCTATTGCACTATGAGTATGCTATTCACTTTCATAACAATAAAGCCTAGCAGACCATATATTTCTTTCTGATTCCAATTCAGTCAGACTTACTTCATCCAAATGGGTTGTACAGTTAAATTCATTGCAGTCTGCAGAGGTAGGAGAATCCTAAATTTTAAAGCTATGCAAACCAGAAGCTTCTTGTGGATAATTTAAGTTTTACATTCTGCACAGAAAAGCAGAAAGATGTGTTCTGAAATATGCAGTTTTTTCATTACTAGGGACAGATCAAAGATCTCTGATTCTAAGAGGTGGCTATTTTAAGCTCCTGCTATCCATTTCCTATTCACACAGAGCAACTGGTGGCAACTAAAAATAATCTGCTTTACTACCAGCTAGGAATCTGGTCATATGTGGCTCATGGACAATGTACACGAAGAAGATTTAGGATCCCTCGATCCGTGGCTTCTCTCCAGCCCACTCATCAGCTTAGTTTGCTGCCATTTGAAAGCTATTGAAAAGCCATTAACAGGCAGGACCGGGAGAGCCGCACTGCAGCACACCTCCGTGCGGCAGAATGTGGCTGCATGTGAACACCAATTAGAGCTGACTATTCCCGGGATTGTGGCACTCGGGGCTGTGTCAATCAAGGGTGCTACAATAGCACGTGCAGCAGTGGTGCCTCAAGACCCACCGGGGAGAGGCTTATCTTTACTCCAGCTGCTGAATGAGAATGAGTTGGAAGCTCTTTGCAGGATCATGGAACAGAGCCTCTGTGCAATAGTGCATCCTGAGGTAAACTGTTACCTGAATAAGGGCTTTAAGTAATGCATTTCCTGGGAACGACAGTTGTGACAGAAGAGAATGTTGGAGCCCGTAGCAAGATTCCTGTCTGAGATGGAAAGATGTCTCACTATCATTTTATCAAGTGCTGTAAGTAAGCTTGACGTTTTGCTTGTGTGGTTATTTGTCTTGTTGAAGTATTATTTTGTGCAGATGCCAAAATTAAGGCAGGTCTCCTGGTGTACCACATTCGGATGAGTGACATAGACTGGTGACTTAGAAGAATATTTTACAGGTTGGATATATTTCCTTTTAATTTCAGACTGTGAAATAATGCCAATGTGATCCAAATGATAATAGCATAGAGATCTTTAAAACTTTAGCTTAAAAAAAATGATTCATAGACACAGCAATGGGAAAAAAAAAACTAGCAACACATGGAAAGAAATTGTAAAAGCAAATTTTTGTTCATCAGCACATATTAATAAAGTAGGTGAAAACTAAGTTTATTAATATATGGCTGACATTATTTAGCTAGTATTTTAGTCTCATATTTTACCGTTTAAGCTTCTATTCAATGAATGCTTTGTGTAAGCTTGATCTTTAGGGTTATCCTTGACTGTAAACTTTTGTCCTTGTATCATTCACCTTGCGGTGCTAAGGGACTCCAGGGATTCTATACCAAATGCTCTCCACTGATGTTCATATAGTGAAATTTACTTTGTCACCAGCTTCTCTACTGGGCTTCTCCAGGGTTTCTTTAGTGTCTGAAATGTTGGCAGAATTTTCTGAGCTAAAGAATAGCTTCATCTAAACCAACTCTGGATGGTAATAATGAAGAGGAAGACATATTTATACAAAAATGGCTTGCTGGATATGCATTTTTGTCCCCTTTAGCACTTCTGAAAACTTCTGTTCATGTATGCCATGAGCTTAAAGTGATAAATGACATTTGTAGAAAATGATTTTCTTTGAGGCTGAACGTTTGCTGCCAAAGGACATGACAATGTTAAATTTAAGTAGCATGTTAAGAAAACACGTGTTGAATGAATCTTGAGCTTTGTACTAAAGGAGACTGAAAAGAATGATGATTGAAAAGGAGAAATATTTACTTTTCTCTTATTTTTGGTAGAGAATGTATACAGGAATTCAAACTATGATTCATGGAAATAAAAATGCTTTACTGTTGAGCATTGCCAAAAATGTCATGCTTTCATGTTGCAGAACAATTTTAATTCCCAAAAGGATTCACTGGTCGTCTTGCAAGTTTGTAGATTAGCTTTTTAATTAATAAAAACTAGAGGCATGCAGCATATTTAAGAATTTTGAAAATAGTCTTCTGTTTTAATCTCTTAAATCTTGGGGTTATTTTCTTGGAGAAACAGACATAGGACAATACTCTGACTGGTTTTTGTGTTGCCTCTCATGTTTTACTGCACTAGCAGAATGTCATTATTTTCCTTTCTGTGCCTCTGCAGAGGAAAAACCCTGCATCGTTCCTACAAGGAACCTGGGTGCTCCTGAGGCACAGTGAACACACCTGGCGGAGGGCAGCCATGGAGCACGGGCAGAAGCACAAAGGGACAGTGACATGGATGTGAGAGATTCAGGGAGCAGTTGGTCACCAAAAACAATATGAGATTGCCCCTTCCCGCCTTATATTTTGTTTTAGTTGAATTATTTGACTGTAGAATTTCAGAAAATTATAGACATTTCAGAAACTTGGTCATGTCAGTGGGAGCCTGTTAGATATTTCTTTTAGCATACTAGTGTAAGAGATGAAATCTAAAATTAATGAATTTAAACATTCCTGATGCATTTCTGAAAGTAACTAGCAACTACTTACTAAAGATCTGACTATGTTCTAAGCTTTGAGTGTGGCAGTCTGTGAAATGGAAAGGAAGCATGAATATTATTAAATGCTAACTTTACTGGAGAAATGGTGTGACATGCTAAAGGAATTCAGAAATTCTGTTGCATTGTGTGCTGAACTAGTGAAGGGTGTTTTATGAAAAGAATACATCCTGAGGTGTATCTTGGAAGGATGAACAAAATATAGATCAATGCCGGGCATGGTGGCTCACACCTGTAATCCCAACAGTTTGGGAAGCCAGAGGTCAGGAGTTCGAGACCAGCCTGGCCAACACAGTGAAACCCATCTCTACTAAAAATACAAACATTTGCTGGATATGGTGGTGGGCACCTGTAATCCCAGCTGCTCAGGAGATTGAGGTAGGAGAATCACTTGAACCGGGAGGCAGAGGTTGCAGTGAGCCGAGGTGGCGCCATTGCATTCCAGCCTGGGTGAAAAGAGTGAAATAAAAAGTAAATGCCTTCATGATATCATAAGAGTTCACTAATAAGATCATAATTTGTGGTTTAATGGTTGTTCCCGATGCATAAGATTTTCCCAAATTGTTGTTCCCTTATTGGGTTGATCCGCTGGCGAGGTTCATTAGCCCACCTTTGCCACACTCCATTCCTTCTTCACACGTCCTCAATCTCCTACCTCAATCTCCTACCTTAACCATTTCTGCCGCATACCTGTCTTTCATTCTTAGCCGGATTTGTCACCTAGCATATCTGTTTCCAAGCCAGGCAGCAATGCAGGAAGTGGATGAATTCCAGGGCAGGAGCAGAATCTTCTAAAATGTGCAATATTAGCATCACGTGTGGTCTTAGGGAATGAGAGGAAGCCTTTGGGTGGGATGTTGGGTGACCAATAACCAATGCTCGCAAGGAGCTTTTAGTCACCTGGGAAAATGCTCATCATTTCAGGTTGAAAAAATTATACACTTCCAGGTTGAAACTTAACCTAACAGTTGTTAGCTCCAGTTTATGGTATTATCCATTACCTTGTAAAAAAAAATTGTTTTTTCATTTTTAAAAAAAAAATTTGAGACCGAGTCTCACTCTGTCACCCAGGCTGGAGGGCAGTGGTGTGATCTCAGCTCACTGCAACCTCTGTCTCCTAGGTTGAAAAGATTCTCCTGCCTCAGCCTCCCCGGGAGCTGGGATTTCAGGCATGTACGACCACGCACAGCTAACTTCTGGTAGAGTTGGAATTTCACCATGTTGGCCAGGCTGGTCTCATACTCCTTGCCTTAAGTAATCTGCCTGCCTCAGCCGCCCAAAGTGCTGGGATTACAGGTGTGGGCCATTGTGCCTGGTCTCCAGGTTATGGTATTATCAGTTACTTTTATAAATTCTTCCATAGTTTCAAAATTGTCAACAATGGACATGTTTTACTTTTACAATCAAAAAAAGAAAACTGTAAGGTGATGTTGGAATATCCAAAGAAAGAAATTGTTCCAGTCCATATCACTGCCCATATCCCTTTCTGATTCCATAGGGACTGACCTAGTTTGCGTGGTCCATGTATCTTGTAAAGAAGTGTTAAAAACTATCTGGAAAAATTTACAGTGGAAGCAAGATGTAGCAGGAAAGTTTACGAATGCCACAACTAAAGGTATGGAGGTTTCATGTATCTTGGTAGCTGAGAAGTAGCTTTAGATGGATCTGCAGTGAGAGCCAGTCTCTGAGCCCCATGCCTGTTGAGAGGTAGCACGTGAACAGGCCAGGCCCAGCTGAGGAGCACGCAGGAATAATAAACGGAACTCAAGGGAGTAATGGGCTCACCGAGCTTTAAGGCCATGTGAGACTTAAATCTACTTTTGTGTTTTACTCTTAACAAACTGGAGCAGAGGCTTGAGGTCTAGCTGCAGAGTTCCCTTCACCTGCCTCTGGGGTGAAGCATTGCAATAACTATATCTGGCCTGCTTTTCTCCTGGTTCAGCTCTTCTCTAAGCATGCAGGTTTGGGGCAGCATTGTTTGCAGCAGGAAAAAGGTTAAAGTTATTTAAAATGAATATTCTCCAGAGCTGCTAATTCATTTACAACAACTAAGAGTGAATTGTAGCAGAAAACCTGTCACTTTATATATTGTATTAGTCAGGGTTCTCTAGAGGGACAGAACTAATAAGATAGATGTATATATAAAGACAAGTTTATTAAGGAGTATTAACTGAACATGATCACAAGGTGAGGTCCCGCAATAGGCCATCTGCAAGCTGAGGAGCACAAAAGCCAGTCCAAGTCCCAAAACATCAAAAGTAGGGAAGTCAACAGTGCAGCCTTCAGTCTGTGATCAAAGGTCCAAGAGTCCAAAAGCTGAGGAACCTGGAGTCCGATGTTCAAGGGCAGGAAGCATCCAGCACGAGAGAAAGATGTAGGGTGGAGACTAAGCCAGTGGTTCTTCAGTGTTCCTCTGCCTGCTTTTATCCTAGCTGTGGTGGCAGCTGATTAGGTAGTGCCCACCCAGATTGAGGGTGGGTCTGCCTCTCCCAGTCCGCTGACTCAAACGTTAATCTTCTTTGACAACACCCTCACAGACACACCCAGGAGCAATACTTTGCATCAAGTTGACATTCAGTATTAATGATCACATATATTAAATGTGTTTTATGATACACTACAGTGGTTCTGCAATTCACTGACGCTCCCAGATGCTGGTCCCTCCATCTCCTTGCTCTCCCATATCCTGTTCTCTGCCTGGTCCAGGCCCCATGGTCCATGCACTTGACTCCTTGCCCTCACCTCCCTCTGTTGCACTCAAGCAGTGAATACTTACCCAAGGCGGAGTCCCCCTTTCCAGCGTGTCTGTCCTTGCCCCAGAGCTTCTGGATGACCCTTGAAAAAGGAGATCAGAGCAAAATCAGGCTGATTTCATTTCAGTGTCAAGATCACATGTCTCTCCCAGGCAGGCGACACTCTCCTGCACCCTCATCCTGTACCATGGTAGGCAAGACTGCTTATGCCTAGAGACCCCTTCTTCTAACTCCAATCTCCCAGGCGGAGGAGCTACACATCACCAGTTGTGACTTTCCTGCCCTCCCACCCCTATATCTGCAAAGGTGTCTGTGTGTGAATTCCTCTTTGCCCACTTCTCGTCTGCAGTCCTGAATTTCCTCCCGTGTGTCCAAGGCCAGTGTGCTTGGGATTCTATCTCCTTCTGCCTCCTTCAAGGTTGTACCCTGCTTCAGCTCTTCCCTTTCTCTCCTGCATTGATTTCCATCAGAGCGAATATGTGGCCAATACATCCATCTTCCAATAAGCAGGCGTCCCCCCTTGATCTCTCTTCCCTCCGGCCACCATCTCATTTCCTTGTTTGCAGCTCATACCTTGAAACGATTGCCCATGTGCATGCTGTTCGCCCCTCTTCTCCTTGTCTCCTCTTCCATGGCTGCATCCCGCTGCTTTCCTTTACCACTCAAGGGAATCCACTTTACTTAAATCCCCTTTCTGTGGCAAAATCCAATGGACATTAGACCTTCCTTGTGTTCGTTAATTTCTGGTGTGATTACCACCTCTTCTTTTGCAACTCTTGGGGGTTTTCTGTTACTTCACTGGCAGCTTTTCCTCCACCCTAACTTTCTCTTCTGCTTAGAGCATGGCCCTAACACTTTCTTTTGACAACCTCGTCCTTTCTCATGGCTCTAAACATCATCTACATTTTCTCAAATATGAACCATTGGCCCAGACATGCCCTTATACAGCACTCCCTTCCGTCCCTTAACCACACGGAGATCTTATCATATATCCAGATATTCTTTCTTGATAGTGAAGTATTGCAATAGTCTACAGCATTTATTAAACCATTTATGTATTCAACTCTTCCCTTTTTGACAGACATTGAGACATTCTGTGTTAAGTATTTTGGCTTATAGGAATATTGATTCACAAGAGCAGTAACACTGAATTAAATGGTATGTGTTGTTTAAGGTTTTGTAGAAACTGCTAGATTTCTTCCTAGTGAGTTGTATTACTTCAGAGTCCCACAACCAGCAAGCAAAGAACATGTGTCCCTGCACCTCAGCCAACCCAGAAAGGTACCTCTCACAAAATGTCACTCCGTTGTTGAAATATGGTTTCCTGAGAAGTTCTCCATATTATTTAATAAATAGTTAAGGGCATTCCCCCATTTTTAACTAGTCCTGTTTCTTCATATCTGTTTTCATTATGTACATTGGGTTTTTAATCCTTTTTCTTATTGATTTCATGTAAACTTCTGTGTAAGGAAACATTAATGTTTCTCTAGGTATGAAGGTGCTGAAGTTGGCGTTCCTATTTTTGACTTTTGCCTTTGTTTTGGGTGTTTGATGGCATCTAAGTTTTTATTAATTGCATAGAAAACTATTTCTTCATTTTATGGATTTGAGTTTCATTTATTGCTTTGGGTAGGCTATTTATTCTAAAGCTAAATTCGTTTTCTACATCTTAATTTAAGCTTTTATTTTTGTATTTTAAATTTTAATTCGTGGAATTAAGGTGTATGTGTGATTTAAGATAAGAATTATTTCTTTTCCCCTTTCATTTCTACATGCACAAAACCTAATGAATTGAAATTTGCTTTTGTCATATTTTAAATTTCTAAATGTATTTGCATCCATTTCTGGTTTACGTTTTGTTATATTGATCCATTGATTTAGCTTACGGCTATACTGATTCATTATCTTAGCTTTTAGTAACTTTTGAGATATGATAAGGTAAATCTCCTCTGATTATTGTTCATGACATTCTTAGATATCTCAAATATTCACTTTTCTGTTCAATATTAAAATAATTTCAACTAGTCTTAAATGAAAAAAAAATTCCCAAGTTTTTTTTACAAATGAACCCGGCATTTCAAATTTAAAAATGGATTATAATAAGATCTAGAGATTTATAGTACCTATATTCTACTAAATAAATGTGTTTCAATACACACTATGATGACTTCAAACTGAGACTGACCTCTGCAACAGTATAGCTCTAATTACAGAAATCTTGTATTACTTTTACTCACACTATTTTATAAATATTGTTCAAGTACATGATGTCCTCATACTAGTGGTTAAGTCTAAGATGTATAAACATAATGCAATTCAGAGAACAATAGAAATCGTTACATATACTGCTAAGAGAAATCTTTAACCTCAGATATCCGTATCTGTGTCTCTATCCAGATCTATTCCATACCTCCCTCTCTATATATGTATGCATATATACATACACGTGATATATAAAATGATAAGCTTATAATATATGTCTTTTGTTCAGCCTTTATACATTTGACTTTCATACAGACTTTCAAGAACATCATGGGCTGCTTGTGTGCTGATGGCCTAATGATAATGTCTTTGTGTTTTGCACACTGTTGATGTTGCATTATTTAAGGCTTGCCATTGTATCTGCAGGGTTTCGCACGGACATCCTTACTTGGCATCTGTTATTCTACCTGGATACCCTTCCTTTTAGGTTGTTTGGTAGATGGGAGAGCTTATGCTTTCCTGATGCCTTCAATGGTTGGCCCAGACTCATAAATATGCCACAGTAACTGAACTGAGCTGGGGAGCTTGAGTCAATTTTAGTTAACTTTTATTTTATTCATTTATTCAGTCCTTAATTCATGTATTTATTCATAAATTCAAGAAATACATTGAACTCCTGGTCCTTTTCAAGCAATAGGCTAAGGCTAAAGAAACAAAGATGACCAGGCACGGTGGCTCACACCTATAATCCCAGCACTTTGGGAGGCCAAGGCAGGCAGGTCACTTGAGGCCAGGAGTTTGAGACCAGCCTGCCCAACGTGGCAAAACCCTGTCTCAATCAAAAATCCAAAAATTAGCTGGGGGTGGTGGCATGGGCCTGTAATCTCAGCCACTTGGGAGGCTGAGGGAGGAGAATCACTTGAACCTAGGAGGTGGAGGTTGCAGTGAGCTGAGATCTTGCCACTGCATTCCAGCCTGGACGACACAGTGAGACTTTGTCTCAAAAATAAATACATAAATAAAAATAAAGACACAAAAATGAACAAGCGAGCTAACGTTCCTACTCTCTTGAAATCACCATGCCAGTGTGTGAGAGAGTAGGTAAATAAAGAAATGTTAATAAAAACTTTTGGTAGCATCAACTAATTGCAAGAAAAATGAAAGCATTTAAAGACTAATGAGTGACCTGGAAGCAGAGTGGACTTGGAAGCTAATTTTAACTAGGTTGTCAAGGGAAGGTCACTCTGAAGAAGTGGCCTCTAAGTGACAGAGTGGAGTAAGTGAGTCAGCAATGTGAAGACCTGTGGGAAGAGTGTGCCCAGCAGAGGGAACAGCAAGTGCAAAGGTCCTGAGGCAGGAATGAGCACGTTCCACATTTTCAACCACAGAATCGGGGCTGTCAAAAGTTATGGTTTTGGTTTCACTTTTTGTTAATACTTCCCAAAAGAATAGCTCAATACTGCTTTTTATTTTGGTGTTACTTACTCAAGCTAATATCCCAGAACTACTTACCTTTACTTCCAAACTTTAAAAAAAAATTATTGCTTCATGCTCCTCAAATACCTTTCCACTCAAATACTGCATTTTATCTCCTACGCTGTTATTGTACTGAAGCATCAAACTCTTTTTTGTTCTCATTTATTTCAAATTATTTGCACATTTTCACTCAGTGACCATCTCTAACTTCTTAACCTCTCATTGCTTGCTTTCTAAAAATAATGGTACTTGTAACACTGACATTTTCTGCCCCTCTCACTTTTCCCACCTGTTCTCATGTTTTAAATTTTTCAGTCATTCACTCATGCCAGACGTTTGCTATGCACCAGTTTATATGTATAAATAGACTTTTTTCTACAAGAAATTCATAATCTAGAGGAAAAATTGAAAATGAATAACGAATTTTCAATTTCCATCTGTAAGTCAGTATTATGAGACAAGACAGAGGAAAGGCGCCCAGTTCTGCCGTGAGAAAGATGTGCACGGGGCTGAGGCAAGCTCCTCAGAGTGGGCAGGTGGCATTTCAGGATGAGGAGGCATTTACTGAGGATCAATGGATGAGGAACCCAGGGAGAAAACCTGCACAGAGCACAGTGCTGTGAGCATGTGGTGCATTCAAAGCAAAGAGTTGGAGAAAGAAGAACCGTGCAGTTTTGGACAAGCCTGATGACCTTTTGAGTTACTCATTATGCAAGGGAGGGAGTTCCTTGAATGATTTTCACGAGTGAGGGATGTGATCAGCTTGTGTTTTAGATCTGCCATTCTGATGATATTGTAGAGTGTGGATTAAAGGAGAGACTGAAAATGGGAGAAACCCTGAAATAGTCCAGGTGACAGATTAAATCAGGAGGGTGGGGACAGAGGTGGGGAGGCAGGGTCTGACTAGAGACGTATTTGTAAGGTGGAACTAACAGAATTTATTGCCTGATTAGTGAAAATTTCTGTGTGTTGCTGTGCTCTTTGAAAAACATATGTATCCTATATGGGTAATTATTTCATCTCTAACATCTTCATGGCTGGGTTCCAGAAAAATCTATCAGGCTGTGCCATTCGTTTGGGCCTCCATATTTGCACTAATTGAACCCAAGCAAACCCCTGTATCCTATCAGCACTTCAAATCTGCACCATCCAGACTGAATCTCTGCTCTTCCTTCCTAAACCTGAATGTCCCAATCCTGAATCATATAGGAACTATAGGTCAGGTTTAGAATGTTGTAAGGACTTTTTCTGAAAACAGCTGGAATCCACAAAGATATTTTAATCCTGAGTGGAAAGTAAAGGTCTGTGCTAGAAAGATCAACTATGGACAACAAATGGGAGGGAGCCGTGGTGCAGTCTAGGAGGCAGGTAGGTGGCTCTGAGGATGACCCATCTGGGTGAAGAGTTTGTGTTGGTGACTGACCTGAACGTGGAGAAAACTGGATGAATTTGAAAAAGACTTGAGTACCAGGACCTTAAGGCCTTGGGATGATTTAGGCGTTGTGGAGGATACAATAAGTGGAATATTCAAGGCACTTAGGTTTTTGTGTGAACAGCTATGTGTATGGTGTTACTAAGCTTCAAATGGGAAGGACAGGCTTGGGCGTGCGGAATCCCATGATATCCAAGAAGAGCTGTCCAGCATGTAGCTGTAGACACATTTGCAGCTCAGATGAGAGATATCTATTGGAAATAGGCATGGGAGTTATTAGCATACTGGTTTAATTTAAGTCACAGGAGAAGAGGAAGTAGGCGACAAGGAAACAGATGGCTCAGGTCAGAAATTTTAGAAGGGCAGACAAAGGATGAGTAGTTCGCAAAGGAGTTAAGACGCTTCAATCAACAGCTCAGGTAACACTGTTTCAAGAGGCAGAGTCTGCTAAGCAGCCTGGCATGAAGTGAGAAGATCACAGTGCGGGCTGGAGCCGCACCCTCTGGTGTAATGGATGAGGAGGGCATGTGTGATGTGGACATGGAGCAGGGCAAGTGGAGAGGCGGGTGGGGTTCCATCTGCAATGACTTGAGCTGCAATTGGAAGGGAATGAAGAGCAGAGGACACATATAAGCTTTGGCTACTGAAAGGAAAAACAGACACAGGGCAACTGCTGGAGGAGGATGTACTGCTCAAAAATGCTTTTTTTTTTTTTTGTGAAAGGAGACACATGAGCAGTTTTAAATTGACTGTATCAAAGCTAGGTCACAGGTGTTGATATGTGCATCTTCTTCCTCATCTTTGGAAACTGAAACCCGTCTATCGGTTCACACTCACCCTCTGCCTGTGGTCCAAAGCCGTCAACAATTTGTCCTGTCTTTATAGAGAGTGAACAGAAAATCTCTGAAGGCCAAGTGTTGGGTCTGGTTTTTAAAACGTTTGGCATCCTACAATGATTTGAGAAACTTAAATAATGGTAACAACAACCACAAGAACAACAAGACAGATTTGGTTGAGGTTTGATATAAAGTAAACTTGTTTTTCACTGAGTTTAATAAATTAATACTAGAATTGAACACACAACATCATGGTTTAAGAGTTACTGTTCTGTCAGAATGAACCTCCTTTGTAACACTATGAAAACCTGTTCCAAACCAAGGTTCAATGACGTTTTGCTTTCTAACAAGAAAGCTTCATACTGTGGAGTCTATTTAAATAATTCTTAAGCTGTTGAGTTTTAAATCGAGTAGGGCATTCAGAAAATGCTCAAGAGGTCACTGTAGAAATTTCAGTAAATATGTTATCTCCGCATATATTTGTGGTTGCAAAGCTTATTGGAAACTTCTCAATACTTTAAAGCAAGATAAGAATGCAAAAGGAAATGTGTGACAACCTTGCATGAATCAATGGTGCATTCTAACGGCTGTTCCATTTTGGTTAGTTCAGCTTAACACCGTCTTTTAACAATAGAAAGTGGTTGAGAGAAAGATACCCAACAACAAAACAGCTCCAGGGTCTTCTGAATAAGGAAAGATGAGAGACTTGAGTTATTGATTATCTATGAATGAGAAGTGACAGGAAAGACAGGTACGAATTAACGAATGGTCTCGTGGAAATCAATTGGCTGCTCTCCTTCATTCAAGTTGTTAGGAGAAAGAGGAAGGGAGTCACTGAAGTGGGCCAGGAACAAACGTGAGGTTCATGAAAGACATTCCTCTTGCCGCCTCATAGTTTAAGTATATTAAAGTCATTGTGGCAGAGTATTGTTAAGTATATTTTAAGAATATTAAAGTCATTTTAAGCACACTCTAAGTATATTAAAGTCATTACTGTGGAGTATTTTTGGGGAAAAAAGCCATTCAAAGGTTAAATTGTTTTCTACATGTCTAGTTCATTATTCTCTACTCTGTTAAATTTAGCTTTGGAGGACCGAGTTGAGTTTGAACCCTTTCCACAGGGCACTCATGAGCTGAATTTGTGCAGAGTGACACTTTGCTTTACTTTTTCTCTTCTTAGGGAATCCTAAACAAGTCTTCATTTCCCTTTCATCTCACAGTGATACATGAAGCACATCACTTGTGATATACCCACAAAATCAGTTTACGTGAAATTCAGTAAATCATCCCGTGGCATAGTTGGCCAGTGTGAGCTGTAGTAACTAAGGCAGCCGTGCAGCCTGGGCAGGGAGGCAGTACCTACCCTGCACAATCATTTGGGGAGACTCAACGGCTACTTATGGGACCACAGGGCCAGTCCTAGGGTATCTTGATCAGTTTTTATCATCACTTAATTCTTCTAGGGCTTGCTACTTAATTTCCTTATTTGAAAAATGAAGCTAAAGAAACCATCCCAATTCATTCCCTAGGGGGCTGTGAAAGCCAATCAAATTATTAATAACTTCTCCCTCCCTCAATTCTTTCCTTTATCCATCATACACATTCACCTAATTATGCAGTCAGTTCTTACTGAGCCACTGCAGGATACAGGTCAGGTACAGGCACTGCCCCTGTTATGGGACTGTGGATGTGAAAAGGACATATTTTTTGCCTGAACTCCAGTCTGCAGTCCAGTGACAACACGTGAAAGCTCATGGAAATGTGTGATATACCATGCAGATTGAGAGACTGCAGCAGGAATGGAGTTACTCTGTTCTTCCCCACCTTAACCAGACATAGTGGTAGCTTTGGTTGACGTTTCTTTGTTTGTTTGTTTGTTTTTGGAGACGGAGTCTCATTCTGTCACCCAGACTGGAGTGGAGTGGTGTGATCTTGGCTCAAGCGAATCTCATGCCTCAGCCTCCTGAGTAGCTGGGATTACAAGCATGCACCACCATACCTGGCTAATTTTTGAATTTTTATTAGAGACACGGTTGGCCAGGCTGGTCACAAACTCCTGACTTCAGGTGACCTGCCCACTTCAGCCTCCCAAAGTGCTAGGATTACAGGCATGAGCCACCACACCCAGCCTTTGGGTGTTTCTTTTATCTGACGCCTCTGATTTATAGCAAGTGACTGAGGCTGGCATCTGTTCACAAGACTTCTTTTCCATCTTTTTAAAAAATAACTAGTTTTATTTACTAATCATACCCCTCCACATTTTCTCTTATTAAAAATGTTCATTATGACAGTATGTAACTGAATCCCCTCAGTATTTTGTAGATTTATTTCAATACTTTGCCTATTAACTTTCTGAAAGTCTGGTTCTAAATGAAACTATCTTCCATTATTGTTTTGTCTATTTTGTTAAGTCAGGTTTATGGAGGTATAATTTACATGCATAACTTATTTTTAGGTGTATGGTTAAAAATTTTTGACAAATGCACACCACCACGTAAGTGCCCCACAACGAAGGTGTAGAATATTTTACTCACTCCAGAGAGTTCCCTTGTGTCCTTTAGAGTCAATCTCCTTCCATAATCACTAGACTCTGTCAATCACAGGTCTGATTTCTGTGTTTATAGCTTTGCGTTTTCCGGAATGTCACGTAAATGAAGTTATACAATATGTGATCTTTTGAGATTGGCTTTTTGAATCCCACATCAATGCCCCTGAGATCCAGCCAAGTTGTCTACCGATGGCTTCTTCCTTTTTATTACTGAGTGGTATTCCATGGTGGGGATGCACATGGCTTGTTGAACTATTCACCTACTGAAAGACATTCTGTTTCTTTGTAGTTTTTGTCTATTGCAAGTAAAGTTACTATGAACAATCCTGTACTGGTTCTTGTATGGACACAAGTTTTCATTTCCTTTAGTAAATGTTCAAGAGTGCAATTGCTGGGTATGGCAAGTGTGTTTAGTTGTTTAAAGAGACTGGCTTTCATTCTTTAGCATGATGCATCCGGGAGTCATCCACGTTGATGCATATATCACAGGTTTTTTCCTTTTCATTGTTGAGCAGTATTCCCTTTTATGGATATATCACAGTGTGTGCACCCCATTCACTAGTTTGTGGGCATTTTAGTTGTTTCCAGTTTGGGGCTATTATGAGTAGAGCCTCTATAAATATTTAAAGACAGGTTTGTTTGTCTTGCATGGGTGCATGGTTTTATTTGCTTCAGGTATATACTTAAATACTTAGGACTGGGATTTCTCTTGCATCTTGACACACTGAAATTCCTGGCCTGCCATGGAGGATTTCACTAGCAGAAATCATAAAAATGCTGTGCTCAAACCATTGTGATTTAATTATTAAGCCACTGAATGGGAAATATTAGATGAACCATTCTACTTTCAAAAAAATCTCAATTGGGCAAGTTCAACACAGAATATTTCTGGACTTTCTTCTTTCATTGAATCTATTATGTTCTGGGCCCAGTTTCCTGGGCTTGGGGTTTCTCTTTCTGTATGTGGCTCTTGAGTTTCGGATCCTCAGCTCCAAGACAGAGAGAAATTCCTGAGCTCATTCTGCGTATACAGTAGGCTTCTGGTTTCCATGGCTGTGTGGTCTAGCAGTGTCAGCCCAGGGATGCTCCCACACTGTCACTTTTGATGTCTTCCAGCTTCAGATGTCCAGGGTTCTTGTACTTCCATCACTCCACTCTCTTTCCAGATACCTAGTCTCAAATGGTTGGAGCATCTATTCTATCATCTATCTGTTATTTGTTTAAATGACTGCAACCCATGAGCTGAAATAATAAACTTTAATCTTATTTTACTATGTTAACACAATGGGAAGGCTTTGCTCTTTAAATAATTAGTAGTGATGGTGTTTTTTTAATGGAAAGCCCATAGTCTGTTTACATTTCAAACTGCTTTGTAAAGAAGAAATTCTTGATGAAATTAAGCTCCAAATTTTAATTAACAGCCTCTAAAATATGTAGCATTTAATGTTTTTTTCCTCATTTACTTACTAACTTTGCCCTTATCTTCATCTATTGATTCAAGCATAAATGACATTTCAAAGGTGTATTTAAATAATTGGTTTTCAGTCGTGACAATGAAGGCCATAGAAAGAGAAACCTGTGTTTAACACTCACACCCATGAACGTGCCAGAAGATACTGCTTTAAAAATGTAGTCTGGAGTATAGTTCTCTGAAAATATTTTTAGATTGTTTGGTTAGTAATGTTTGATGAAGTTAATAGTGTCAATTTTATTCCAAGAATATAAGTAGAATAATACCAGCAGCATTCTTTAAACTGGTTTTCTGAAAATTTGGAAGTTCCAGAGTGCTGTTTTGGGCTGGTTTCTAGAAGTTCTGTGCCTTATCCCTGTAACCCCTAGGAAACAGTAGCAGAGGCATCAGGGGTAAAGACAAGAGAAGAGACAGTGGCCACTACAGGTCTCCCGTGTCTTCCCCACTCATAATGAAGACTTATTTTGGACCAGATCTAAGCTAGGTCTGGGTTGTCAGGACTAGACTGATCATGCACCAAAGCTGGCTTAGAGTTAAAACCAAACTTACATTGATAAGATCTGACACATTTTCATGCTATTTTCAATAATATTTGGTAAAATAAATTGAGTCATCAGTAGTAATCCGTCCACATGAAAGACTGTCGTAAATATTCTTTAATGAAGTCATGTTTCAGCAGTTCGGTTCTTGATTCCCCAGTGTCTACAATAGTTTGCAGTGTTGAAAATGACCCCTACACCTTGTATGTTTTGTATGTCCACTGTTTCCTGTAGCTTTAAAAAGACTCCCATTGTGATTCTTAACATTCACAGAACTCAAATGTCCCACTCCATGCCCCAGATCTCCTTCCACCAACCTCCTTCCATCTCCCACAAAATAAGGAGTATGGTCTCGTTCATCTACAAGGGTTCTGGGGAAAAGATCTCCAGTGGTTTTCTCCTTACCAGCTGTGACTTTGCTGAGGAAACACACCGAGTTGCATAAGATGATAGATAAATGTTGGATGGAATTACATGGAGGGTGTTAGATGAGGAGAAGGCTCTGAGTGTCTGAAAGGAAGGCATATGGCCTCAGGTAGCAACACAGCCCAACACTGCCCAGACCACCCTTTGTATCCTCCACATCTACCTTTCCCTATGCCAAAGGGTTGAAGCTGGATCCACAGAGGAAGTGGAATCAGTACTTCCAAGTTTCCCAGTTCAAACTGAACAGAGCATAAGTAGCCCTACCCCAGGGCGCAGGAAGGTGGGGACTCAAGAGCCAGGCAGGAAACCCTCTTAGAAGTGCTTTCAAGGTCATGCACTTACTCCCAGCCTTGCCTCAGCTCTGCCCAAGGTTCAGGCTGACTGCAGGTGACCCCTGTCCCCTTGGGCACCACATTTTCCCTAGTTCCTTAGTTTGTGATCACATGTCTCCATGAGAAGAAAGTGGTAGCTTCCATGAAAGAAAAGTAAGACAGGGCTGTTTTTTTTTGTTTGTTAGGTTAATTTTCTTTCTTTCCCTTTTTAAAATTTTCGTAATGTATCTGGATTATATCATCCACGGTACAGTTTTTGGCATGCTTTTCTTTCTGTATTATTCAATTAATTTTTAACATGTGACCAAAGATTTTAGAGGCACACCGATGAACCACAATACTCCATTTTATTAATATATTTGGAAAAACATTTTAGTTGACTGTTGATTTAAAATCAGCTGAGAAATTGTCCTGGTCCTGTTAAAGGACAGTAATAAAAGTTATGGAAAAAAACCTGTTATGCATTAGGGTAATTCCTCATGCCTCTCTTCAACTCATGATTAAGCAATTTATGTCATTCCGTAGAATTTATAAATTGGCATTAAGTATTCATCTTTGAATTTCAAAATTTTAGCCTTTACCAAATTTCAGATCAAAAGGTATGAAATCCACCTTGACCTTCTCCAAACACTAAATTCTCCTTCTGCCTGAGTGACCTGAGCACTTTATCCAATCCTCCTGTAGGTATAGGTATATTTAGGCCATTGTGCTATGAAAGTATTCTGTGACTAGTATAATCTGTCAAAAGAAGACAATATTGGTAATTTTGACATTGTTTAGTAATAATTAAATGCACCCCTTTGAAAATCACGTGTTGCAATATTTTCTCATTTTCATAGCTTTAAAATATGTAATAGGATGAGACTTCTGCTTGTATATATAAACTGACAGCTAGTTTAAAGAAATTGTATGCAGCTAATGTCTGTAAAATATTATAATTCCTTGATGGACATTTCCTACTTAAAACATTGTCAGCTAACAGTATAAATATGTATTCTGATACATATGAATTGATAGTTGATACATTTGCATCATAATCATATGCAATAATATATTGTCCCCTCTTCTAAAATCCATGGCATTTTACCCTTTTTAGTGATGGTTTTACCTTTATTCTAGTCACTATAATTTGAAAGTTCAGAGAACCTTCTTTCTCTACCTTCTGACTCTGCTTTCTCCATTGTCACCCAGCGGGGCAATTCACCATCTCTCAAAGGTCCTTTCTCTTCATAATCCCTATCATTCCCCCTGGCATTGCATTTTTTTGTTCTAACTCAGAGTCTCCTAACTTTCTCCCAGAATCAGTCCATATGCTTCCTGATGATGCTCTCCATTGTGTCTCTCCATCAGCTGCTATAGAAGCCTCCAGATTTTTGATGGACTCCACTATTTTTATTGCAATGCTGTTTGTAATCCTTTAATGGCTCCCTGTGGCAGAACTAAAAATGATGAAACTATTTTTGCTCTCTCAGAAATGTGGATATTCCAATTCTTGTTTTAGCTTTATTTTCAACTTTTCACCCTTATGCAACTTTGCTTCTGCCAAACTAAGTGCTTGAGATGATCCTGTGACTTCTGACTTTCTTCCATTTTTTTTTCTCCACTTAAAATTGAGATATTTTTTCTCATTTTTGAATTTCAAATTTTTAGCTGTTATAAAATTTCAGATCAAAAGGCACAGAATCTCTAAGTACTAAATCGTCTTTATATATGAGTTAACTTAGCACTTTATCCTTTCCTCTTTTTTAGATATAGGTATCTTTTTGGTAACTATCTTCTTTATCCTACTCGGTAAACAATATCAATGCAAAGTCACTGATTAAACTTGTAATCATCAAATGTCTAAGGACAAAGCTTTGCATATAGCAAATTCTTAAAAGTAAACTTGAATGAGTGACAACATTATCAGATGAATGAATGAATGAGCACCTTTAACATGGCAAGACCCTTCAATTCATGAAGTTTATGGTCTATAGGGCAGAGGGAAAAAAAGAATACTGATTAAAGTCTTCCTTTAATCGCAAGAGTGTAATTATGTGGTGAGCCAACTGCTTTACATCAACTTTCAGACACATTCAGATGTTAAAAGAGTACAGTGCAAGAACTGGGCTCAGTGGGCCATAATGGGACAAAGATGGCTAAACCTAACTTGCAAGCTCTGGTACTTCTCCAGCTTTAACATCCCCTGGGAATGGTCAATGGTGTCTCCATATCCCAGGAAGAGAAGCACTGAATACCGATTTTCATTGCCTCTCAATTCTTTCTTACATGTGTGCACTCTCACCCCCATAGTTATGTCTTCATGACCAGGGATTTTATCTTCTACCTTTTTATGTCTTAGTTCATAGCCAAATGCACAGAAGACGTTCAATGAATTCTTTGTTTATGAAGAATCAACCAACTGAAGGGAATTGTTCTCACAATAAGTGCAGCACATATCAAACACAAAATATGAAGCTTTCTGATATCAGAAAATGTATTATTTAAAAATAAATAATATATTATAAATATGCTATGTAACATTTAAACTCTTGTTCTACTTGTGGAAATAAGCTATACATTCAAAAGAGGACAGAACTAGATATGCCAAAAGCATATGCCCTTTGGCGTGAAGAAATAGATCACATGGATTTCTATATTACATGAGTCACTTGGTTGCCATTGACAGAAATCAACTCATAAGGTTTTAAATAAAAAAGGGAATTTCTTGGCTTTCATATTTGGAAAATGGCCCTTATATTCAGAAAATCTGAATGCCAATGGCTTCATGTATTGCTGGATCAGGATTTTGGGGATTTGACTGATATTTTTCCATTCCAATTCTTTCTTTTTCCTTCTTGCTTGCTTGCTTTCTCTCTCTCTCTTTCTCTTTCTCTCTCTTTTTCTGTGTCAGAAGAGATTGACCTTGACAGCAAATGGCTCTATTTTCATGGACTAATATTAAAACAGCAGAGAGAACATTAAAAAAAAAAATCTTCCAGTGTCCCTTTATCAAGCTTCAAGAAAGATCCTGCATTGCGGTCATGTCTTACGCTGGAATCAGTCATTGATTGTCAGTGTCAGGGCCCATATGGTGGACTCAGCCCAATTCAGATTTCCAATCCTGTGGGAAGTTGAATTGGACAATGTTTCTAATAACTTCAGGACCACATGGATTGACAAGGATGAGGTAATTCTCCAGGGGAAGGATGCTCCCAGAAAAAATAATGGACCACTCTAGATAGTTCATTGCAGACTCTGTATAATGGAGTAGCAGGAAAATAGAAATAAGGATGGAAGATATATGGAAAAAACTGACTTTGTTTGGAATACAAATTAGTATTAACTTTCAATAAGCAAGGTAGAACCATTGACAATGAGTTTTAAATTTTGACCAGTCCTATTTCTGTATGATTACTCTGAGTTAGTATAGAAACAAACATGTTTTTGAAGAGTGATGTGGTGAAAGAATAAAGCCAAGGATGTTTAATGCAATAATTCAGACTTGTAATGAGGAGGGTTCTTATGTGGTACACAGAGAAACTTACCTGTGAATTGATTTCTGTGTTCTTGCATTGATCTTTAAATTCACCTTGCAGAATTTCTTTCATCTGAATGTGTCTTAGAAATTAATAAAAAGGGCAATGAAAATTATTTAAAAATACGGAATGTAAGTAAAACCTAAAAATGTCAAACAGAAATTTTAGCATCTTATTTTCCCTAAATGTATTTACAATGAAAAGGAAAATAAAACAGGCATCATAAATCCAAAATTGAATATTAAATGTGAATTTTAAATTTGTCTCAGGTCTTTTAATACTGAAAATATTTTACATCAAAAAATTAAATAGCAAATATTTTATATCAACTAATTTTTTTAAATAAAATTATTTTCAAGACACAGGAATATCATGAAATATCACGTAAATTGCAATCATGAAATTTAAGTTACCTGGGTGCATACACACATATGTACATCCTTTTTTTTATTTATTTTTTTGAGATGGAGTCCTGCTCTGTCGCCCAGGCTGGAGTGCAATGGTGTGGTCTTGGCTCACTGCAACCTCCAACTCCTAGGTTCAAGTGATTCTCTTGCCTCAGCCTCCCGAGTAGCTGGGATTATAGGAAACCACCACAATGCCTAGCTAATTTTTTGTATTTTTATTAGAGACAGGGTTTCACCATTTTGGCCAGGCTGCTCTCAAACTAGTGACCTCAGGTGATTTACCTGCCTTGGCCTCCCAAAGTGCTGGGATTACAGGTGTGAGTCACTGTGCCCGGCCATACATACATACTTTTAAATTAAAAAAAAAAAACAAAAAACTGAATTTAAGTGAAATTATTAATATAAAGCATATGCTTGATAGTCTTGTATCTGAAATGTGTAATGTTCATTTTGCAATGTTGCTTCAGACTCATGCTAAAGGAATCCAGGAAGCTGCCTGAATCAAGCCAGCACGGGCTCCTGTTTCTGTAGGAGGGAATCCTGTCTGAGACAGTCTGAGCACCAGAGAATTTGTCTATTAAATACCTTTCTGGCAGGAACAGTGAGCTGAGTCTCTTCCAACCGGAACTGAAGATGTTGGTTAAAGATGAAATATGTAGATATGGATTCAGAGCAGAAAATTGTTCAACATTTGAAGGTTCAAAAATGTATATTTGTGGTAGTGCATCTAAATTTATTTTATTGAGTATAAAACCAAAAAGAACTTCTCTCTTGGGATATAGCCTGTTTGAGCCAGGAATCCAAGCTTGTCTGAGACTGTCTTAATTCCAAAGCATCATCTTCTCTTGGAAGAAACAGAGCAACAAATTGCACTTCCAAATCTTGAAGACACTCAGTAGTGGAAGCATGGTGTTTAGAACAGCAGAGGCATTTAGAAAAAGACAGGTCCTGGCATCCTGCTTATGGCACGTCATCCAAAGGCATCTGAGAACAGCCATAGGGGGCAGTTCGGATCTTCAAGGGGCCAGGTCTTTTAGAGAAATTGTCATCTGATAAGTCGATAGCTACGATGGGATGTGTCAGACCTTTGGCTGACACTTCACGTGCATTTTATCATTGGATCGTCCCTGCGAGGTAGACATGAGACAGAGAGGAAAAGGAGTTTGCCCAAGTCACATAACCAATAAATGGTTGAGTGAAGATTTGACATCATGCGGTTGGTTCCAAGGGCGGGGCTTCAAATCAGCAGACTCTCCAGAGCCTGGATGTAGCTGGCTGGTCTCTGCAGGGAACCTGCATGGAGGAGGCCCCCAGCAGTCTTTGCGCTGGGGCCTTAGCACTTGGATATGACTTTGGAGCTGTGTGTGGTACAACCTGCATGGCATACTACACTCCATCGGCCATAGGTGTGACTGGACATCTGGGCCTACTGGGACAATGAACCAAAAACATCCCATCATGGGGAGAACCTTCAGTTTTATTATTACCCTGAAACAAATCCTAGAAAGAATTATTACTGTAAATTTATATCCACTGAAAGATTTTTATCGTAATCAAATCACTTGTTATTTAAGAAATATGGTAAGAGAAATATTAAGTGTAGAAAAGCATAGATTGATGTACAAAAAGTAAATATATCTTACATTGTACAGTAATTTTTATGTCATGTGTATTTGTGTTATTTCCATTTTAAAGAGAAAATATTTATTACATTCTCTCACTAGAAAAGCATGCCCAAATAATTGGATGGAAACACAAGAAATGGCCTCTTGATACATAAAGTATTAAAAGATAGCTGTAAACTAGTGAAATAAAAAATATTGTTGAATTTCTTGAGAAGAATTAAAATTATTTTATTTATCTGTCTTTCAGAGAAGGGTTTAAATGCAGGATTACGTGTAGACCTAAGTCTTCAAATATTTTAGGGCATAGCATCTATCTCTTGCCCGAATGTAATTTCTTTAGACTATTTTTTGCTCTAGAAACAGGGATATGGGCCTGCAGCTTAATTACAAGGATGGTAAAACACAACACATTTTAAAGACTTCAGTGCTTAAGGAAGGTTTTTTTTTTTAGGCTCTGGGGGATTAGGTTGAAATTGATTATACCTCTTGTCTTTGAGAATCCTTATTGTTCCTTTGTTTCAGTATTATTGTACATGCAGTAATAAAAAAAAAAGTCTTTGGAACAATGGATTCTGATAATAAACCTTCTGCTAGAGGAGTTGCTGGGAGCACAGATACCAATGTCTGTGTGTGTGTCCGTGTGTATGTCTGTGTGTGTGTGTCTACAGCACGGGCTTGTAAGCGTGCTGTTTCCTGAATAACCATCTTTTAGGCTCTCAGAATTTCTAGCAAACACTTTTATAAAGTATGGTAAACAGTAAGTTTGTGATTACATTTTTTTGTGAAATACTTCAGCAAAGTCTTCATGACTAAAACACCAAAAACAATGGCAACAAAAGCCAAAATTGCCAAATAGAATCTAATTAAACTAAAGAGTTTCTGAACAGCAAAAGAAACTATCATTAGAGTGAACAGGCAACCTACAGAATGGGATAAAACTTTTGCAATCTATACATCTGACAAAGGGCTAATATCCAGAATCGACAAAGAATTTAACAAATTTACAAGAAAGAAAGAATCCCATCCAAAAATGGGAGAAGGATATGAACAGACACTTCTCAAAAGAAGACTTTTATGCAGCCAACAAACATATGAAAAAAAAAGCTCATCATCACTTGTGATTAGAGAAATACAAATCAAAACCACAATGAAATATCATCTTACACCAGTCAGAATGGCTATCATTAAAAAATCAGGAAACAACAGATGCTAGAGAGGATGTGAAGAAATAGGAACACTTTTACACTGTTGGTGGGAGTGTAAATTAGTTCAACCATTGTGGAAGACAGTTTGGCAATTCCTCAAGGATCTAGAACTAGAAATACCATTTGACCCAGCAATCCCATTACTGGGTATATACCCAAAGGATTATAAATCATTCGGCTATAAAGAGACATGCACAGTATGTTTATTGCATTGCTGTTCACAATAGTAAAGACTTAAACCAATCCAAATGCCCATCAATGATAGACTGGATAAGAAAAATGTGGCACATATACACCATGGAATACTATGAGCCACAAAAACGGATGAGTTCATGTCCTTTGCAGCGAAGTGGATACAACTGAAAACCATCATTCTCAGCAAACTAACACAGAAACGGAAAACCAAACACTGCATGTTCTCACTCATAAGTGGGAGTTGAACAAGGAGAACACATGAACACAGGGAGGGGAACATCACACACCAGGGCCTGTCGGGGGTGACGGACTAGGGGAGGGATAGCATTAGAAATACCTAATGTAGATGACGGGTTGATAGGTGCAGTAAACCACCACAGCACATGTATACCTATGTAGCAAACCTGCACATTCTGTGCAGGTACCCCAGAACCTGAAGTATATTTTTTAAAAGCCCCCATAATGTAGCTCCTTGTGTCTTATCACTTTCTTTCATGTTCCCATAGTGGTAAAAATACATAACATAAAATGTACCATCTTAACCATGTTTAAGTGTACAGTTCATCAACGTTAAGTATATTCTCATTGTTATGAAACAGAGTTCCTGAACATTTTCATCTTGCACTTCTGAAGCTCTGTACCCATTAAACATCAACTCTCATTTTCCCTCAGTCATGGCAACCACTATTCTACTTCCTGCTTCTGAGCTTGACCTTTTTAGAGACCTCATATAAGTGGAATCCTACAGTATTTATCCTTTATTGATCAGTTATTTCATTAAAAAAGGTCTTCAGTAGCCATTCATGTTGTGGCATGTACAAGAACCTCTTCCATTTTAGGCTGAATAATATTCCATTATATATGAATACTGTGTTTGGTTTACCCATTCATCCCTGGACATCTGCTTCCACTTCCTGGCAATTGTGGATAGTGCTTTTATGAACATGGGTGTACAAATATCTCTTCTACACCCCACTTTCAATTATTTTGATGTATACTCAGAAGTAGGATTGTCAGATCATGTGACAGTTCAATTTTTCATTTTTTGAGAATACTCCATACTGTTTTCCGTAGTGGCTGCACCACTTTACAATCCCAACACAGAACAAGTATTACAATTTACATAAATCCTCACCAACGCTTTTTATATTCTGTTTCTTTGATAGTAGCTATTCTTTCAGATATGAGGTCATATCTTGTTGTGGTTTTGACTTCTATTTCTCTGATGATCAATGATGTTGAGCATCTCTTTCTATGCTTGTTGGGAATTTGTTTATTACCTTTGGAAAGATGTCTTTTCAAGTCCTTTTTTAAAATCAGATTATTTGATTTTTTTGTTGTTGAGTTCTAAGAGTTCTTTATATGTTTTACCCTCCTATTAGGTATATACTGGTGAATATTTTCTCCCATTCAGTAAGTTGCCTTTTCACTCTGATGATTATGTCCTTTTATGCACAGAAGCTTTTAAGTTTGATGTAGTCTAATTTATCTATTTTTTCTTTTGTTGTCTGTGATCTTATTGTCATATCTAGAATTCATTGCCAAGTCCAATCTCACAAATATCATAAATATTTTTCCCTTTATTTTTTTCTAAGAGCTTTTATAATTTTAGGTCTTTAATCCATTTTGAATTAATTTTGTGTATAATATAAAATAAGTCCAATTTTATTGTTTGCATGTATCTTATTTTTATGCTTTTATTATTTTTTTAATTTAAAAACAATATTATTAAGTATGTACAATCTGTGAAATATTTGTATTTACTAAAATATATTCTCCCTGGTATAAGACATGAATGTTAATAGAAAATAGAAGAGGATATATATGCTTATATTCACATACACATATATGTATTCTTATATAGATTGTGCCCTAGAAGCAGAATATGAGGAGTCAGGTGCACATTCCTGTGTATTGAGACAGCTCAACAGAGAAAGCCCATAAGGGAGTGAAGGAAGCAGGGCATAGAACAGAAAAGAGCAGAAAAACTATGTAGTCTTTGGCAGAGTCTATTATCATTCCAATCTGCTTCACTTTAGAGTATAAATCACACCATGGAGTGTCTCTCCTTGAGTCAATGAGACATGTTTTGGTATCCTTGTGTAGGTCTCTCAGTGACTATGGCTTATGGGATGGGGTTAGGGTCTTCTGCTACCTGGGAGGCTGAGGCTGGCAGGGCAATTGTTCAGAGGAGGGGACAGCTGTGAATCCTTTTAGCCACTACTGAGGTGATATGGTTTGGCTCTGTTCCCACCCAAATCTCATCTTGAATTTTACTCCCATAATTCCCACATGTTGTGGGAGGGACCTAGTAGGAGATAACTTGAATCATGGGGGCAATTTTCCCCATACTGTTCTTGTGATAGTAAGTTTCATGAAATCTGATGGTTTTGTCAGGGCTTTCCATTTTTGCCTCTGCCTCATTTTCTCTTGCTGCCACCATGTAAGAAGTGCCTTTCACCTCCCACCGTGTTTCTGAGGCCTCCCCAGACATGTGGAACTGTAAGTCCAATTAAACCTCTTTTCCGTTCCAGTCTCGGGTATATCTTAAACAGCAGTATGAAAATTGACTAATACAGTAAACTGGTACCAGTAGAGTGGTGTGTTACCAAAAAGATACCTGAAAATGTGGAAGGAACTTTGGAACTGCATAACAGGCAGAGGTTTGAACTGTTTGGAGGCCTCAGAGGAAGACCGGAATATGTGGGAAAGTTTGGAACTTCCTAGAGACTTGTTGAGTGGCTTTGACAAAAATGCTGATAGTGATATGAACAATAAGGCCCAGGCTGAGGTGGTCCCAGATGGAGATGAGGTACTTGTTGGGACCTGGAGCAAAGGTGACTCTTACTACATTTTAGCAAAGAGATTGGTGACATTTTGCCCCTGCCCTAAAGATTTATGGAACTTTGAACTTGATAGAGATGATTTAGTGCATCTGGTGAAAGACATTTCTAAGCAGCAAGCCATTTAAGATGTGACTTGGGTGCTGTTAAAAGCATTCTGTTTTAAAAGGGAACCAGAGTGTAAAAGTTTAGAAATTTTGCGGACTGATGATGCAGTAGAAAAGAAAAACTCATTTTCTGAGGAGAAATTCAAGCCAGCTGCAGAAATTTGCATAAGTAACAAGAAGCTGAATGTTAATCCCCAAGAAAATGGGGAAAATGTCTCCAGCTCGTGTCATAGTTCTTCATGGCAGCCCCTCCCACCACAGACCCAGAAGCCTAGGAGGAAAAAGTGGTTACATTGGCTAGGGCAAGGGTCCTCATGTTGTATGCAGCCTAGGGTCCTGGTTCCCTGTATCCTAACCACTCTAGCTATTGCTAAAACGGGCCAAGGTTCAGCTCAGCTCATGGTTTCAGGGAATGCAAGCCCCAAACCTTGGCAGCTTCCACATGGTGTTGAGCCTATGGGTACACAGAAGTCAAGAACTGGCATTTGGGAACCTCCACCTATATTTCAGCAGATGTATGGGAATGCCTGGATGCCGAGGCAAAAGTCTGCTGTGGGTCGGGGCCCTCATGGTGAACCTCTGGTAGGGCAGTGTGGAAGGAAAATGTGGGGTCAGAATCCCCCACAGAGTCCCTACTGGGGCTCTGCCTAGTGGAGCTGTGAGAAGAGGGCTACCATCGTCTAGCCCCCAGAATGGTAGATCCACTGACAGCTTGCACCATGTACCTGGAAAAGCCGCAGACAACACCAGCCTATGGAAGCAGCCAGGAAAGGGTCTATATGCTGCAAAGCCACAAGGGTGGAGCTGTCCAAACTATGGGAACCTACCTCTTGTATCAGTGTGACCTGGATTTGAGACATGGAGTCAAAACAGATCATTTTGGAGCCTTAAAGTTTTACTACCCTGCTGTATTTCAGACTTGCATGGGCCCTGTAACCCCTTTGTTTTGACTAATTTCTCTTATTTAGAAGGCTATATTTACCCACTACCTGTACCCCCACTGTACCTAGGAAGCAACTAGCTTGCTTTTGATTTTACAGGCTCATAGACAGAAGGGACTTGCCTTGTCTCAGATGAGACTTTGGACTGTGGACCTTTGGGTTAATGCTAAAATGAGTTAAGACTTTGGGGGATTGTGGGGAAGGCATGATTTGTTTTGAAATATGAGGACATGAAATTTGGAGGGGCTAGGGGCAGAATGATATGGTATGGCTGGGTTCCCAACCACATCTCATCTTGAATTGTTCTCCCATAACTCCCACGTGTTGTGGGAGGGACCCAGTGGGAGATAATTTGAATTGTGGGAGTGGTTTCCCCCACACTATTCTCATGGTAGTGAATAAGTATCAGGAGATCCGATGGTTTTATCAGGAATTTCCGTTTTTGCGGAAAATCTTCCTCATTTTCTCTTGCCATTGCCATGTAAGAAGTGCCTTTCACCTCCCGCCATGATTTTGAGGCCTTCCCAGCCACATGGAACTGTAAGTTCAGTTAAAGCTCTTTTTCTTCTCAGTCTTGGGTATGTCTTTATCAGCAGCATGAAAATGGACTAATACACTAGGTCAGCAGGGGATGGGTAAGGGGAATTGGGCAGGGCATCAACAGCGTGCAATTCCATATTCCTGACATCTGAGGTCTTTGATATAAAGCATCTCCTAAATAAAAAATATAAGGAGAAATGTTTGAAATATAATTCATCCACATCAGACAAATATACATTCTTAATCATAAATGATAGTCTATTTTGTTTTCCCTTACAGAAAAAAAATTCCAACAATTATTTTGTTTCCTTCTGTTGATTCATTTTCCTTTTTGAAAAAAAGTGGAACAATAAGCAATTTACTTTCATTCATGTCCAGAATATGTTGAACCTTTCACTAGAATCCACTTTATTCTCAGCTTTTTGAGGTCTACTCATATAGGGTGAATATATGCCCACTAAAATCTAGTTCAAAAATTAAAGAAAAAGCAGTCAGTGAAAACAGGCTCTCCATCCTAATCGTCCTGCTTCCTTGGTGCTCCATGGAGACAGCTGACTCAGCACTAGACAGCAGACTGCCAGTGTCCACCACACATCCCCCTTGCAGGCTCACCTAAGAAGGCACACAAGCCTGCTTGCATCTGAAGCTTCCAAGCCCCCCATGTTGAAAATCATCTGGAACAGTCTTCATGAACCACATAATTTCATCTAGAAATACTACTACATAATGTAGCTAAAGAAATTGCCAAACTATTTTTCTGAATAGCTGTGATATTTTAATTTTGATCGTAATCTGAATATGATCCCTCCATTGGCTAGCTCTTTGAACCTCTGTCACAAATCAAGTGGCTGTGTTTGTGTAGAGCTCTTGGTTTGTTCTGTGTTCTGTTCCATTGGTCTAAATGTCCATTCCTCTACCAAATCCCCAGTTAGGAAATATCAAACAGAGAAAGTGGCCAAATAGACTTACATCCTCCAAAAATAGAGGAGTTATTTGAAAGGTTTATTTTTGTTACCTATAATTTTTTAATTGCATGCTACATTGTTTTGTGTTTGTTTAATTTTATCTGCAGCAGATTGTTGAAGAAATATATACCTTGGCTGTAGGAAAGACGATTCTACATTTTATGAAATATTTCCAATTTGCTTTTTAATTGTAATGACATTTATGTACATAATCAATGATGTTTTTCATCTTCTTACATTTTCCTATGTGTTAATAAGGTGGAGCATCTTTTGTTAGGTTTGAAAATGTAGCTCTCTTCTTCTGTGTATATTTTGACTTGCATTCAACAAAGTTCCGGACTATCACTCCTAATAGCTGACTCATAGGGTGTGTTGGTTTTTCTACATAGATAACAGTATTTACAATAACTGATTTTTTTCCTCTTCCTACCCACATAGTATGCTCCTTATTCATTTTCCTTTTCTTCTAAGCTAAGACCACCATTTTGAGGTAGAAGCAGCAATAAAGGGCCTTCATTTTCTAAATTTTAAACAAAATATAAAATAGAAACATATTAGTACATGTTTTATAACAAGTCATCCTTCTATTCCACTGACAAACTACATTCAGGGGTTCATTTTGCTGATATGTATGCATGTATGCTATTTGCATGTGTTTATATAATAGATTGACCTGTAATTCTCCTTTTTAGGGATGGCCTTATTTTGGTATCAAGCTTATGCTGGTCTCAGAAAATGAATTGTGGTAAATTTCATCTTTTTCTATTGTCTGAATGAACTGTATGAAAATGCAGGTTATCCCTTCCTTAAAAACAGGTTAAATCATGTGGGTCATTTTCTTTGTTTGCTTTTATTTCTGGTCTATAGATTTTTAATGACTGATTTAATTTATATAACGGTTACACAAATTGGTTCATTTCCTACTTCATCTTGAGTCATTTTTTGTAAGTTAAATCGTTCTAGAAGTTGTCAGTTTCTCATGTCTTTCTTCACCTTTGCTCTTTTCTTGTTTTATTTCTATTAATTCATAGCATCCTTTTATTTTCTTCTTTCTTTTTTGTTTCAGCTTTTGTGTGTGTGTGTGTTCCTTTCTAACTTCATGTGCCAGATGCTTTGCTATTGACTTTATATTCTTTTCTAAAATGTAATTAAGGTTATTAATTTATTTCTATGAAGGACTTTACTTTTATCCACAAAACTATGATGGATTTTCTTTCATCAATGGTTTGATCTAAAGATTTATTATTTCTGTGATTCTTTTTTCTCTGAAGCATGCTTTATGTAGAATTGGCTTTATAAGTTTCTGAACATATGGGGAGGTATGGTTTCATTTCTGTAGTTGACATTCCATTTTCAATTATGTTAGGAAAATGCCTGTGTAATTTTGGTTCCTCAGAATTTATTGAGATTTGCTTTGCTTTATGGCCTAAAACATAGTTAAGACCATATATCATCTATGAATTCTTGAAAAAGAATGTGCTTTTTGCAAACTGTCTACAAGTTTTTATAAATGTACTTAGATCAAATTTTCTGTGCTCTCAGTAACGTTTTGCCTCTTTAGCAATCACAGAGATTTGCTTAAAAATCTTGAACGCTGAGTGTACCATGGCCACAAGAAGGTTTTTATTCTACATGATATGGTGCATTTCTGGTAGCTGTACAACAGAATAATTCTTATTTATTTAATTATTATTTTTATATTTTTAGTAGAGACAGTGTTTCACCGTGTTGGCCAGGCTGGTCTTGAACTCCTGACCTCATGATCCACCCATCTGGGCCTCCCAAATGGCTGGGATTAGAGGCATGAGTCACCGGGCCTGGCTGAAAATAGTATTTCTATAGCAGTTGGGGGTAAATGGACAATGGCTTTTGTGGCCAGAGGTAAATGGCCCAGGGGCCCCAGAACTCCAGGTCCCACTGAGCCTGCCGCACAGCTGAGGGCATCGGCATTTCCACACCCTACAATGCATGATGCCCCAGAACAGAGATCGGATGCTCTCCTTTATTCGAATGGGAAGTTGAGAGTATTGTAATTGTAATTGAATAAATAAGTATTCGTACACTTTTTTTTTCAAGAGATGGAAATTAAATATATATATATAATTTATGTAATTATATACATATATATAATAGGGCTTTAGTGCAAGAGAAAAGGGCTTTACTTCTTTCCCTGCCTGTGAAGTCTACATGCCTAATTCACACCCTGTCTTGAGTTCTGGCCAGGAGGCTTCTTATCCCGTTCAAATTGTTACAAAGTTCAGCTAGAGAATTCCTTCTCCCTGTGGAGTTTTACCCCCTGCTCCTCTGGCCACCCTCCCAGTTGTTCCCTGTGATGCCTGGCAGGAATGGGCTGCTTGGCAACCCAGTCAAGTAAAGTCAGCTCAGGTAAAGTCAGAAACTTTGACTCAGCTCCAGGTAAAGTCAGAAACTTCTGCAAACAGACTTTAAGTGTCTCCAGTTGGGAGAGAGTGTGTTCAGGAGAGAAGGGTCTCTCTTTCCCACTTCGGCAGTTGGGCATTCATTGTATTTGAGGCGTCTCCCAGGTCCTGCAGGAGCAGTTCACTTCCTTCAGGGGGTCTGGGGTTCCTCTTGCGATTGCTGGTTTCTTCTTGAAGTTTGTCTGGAGCTAAAATTCACAAGGCAAGCCTCCACATGCTGTTCTGTCCAGAGCTGCAATCTAGTCCTGCCTCCCATCAGCCACGATCCCCTAAATCCCTGTGTTGTCTTATAGATTCTTTCTTTAATTGTTTTTGAGATAAACTGGTCATATCATATGTTTTATAGATTCATTGACATGTACATGCATGACACAGCTGGCCCACTTGTAATTAGATTAGAATAAAGTCAAAATGCCCAATAAATTTTCAGAGTATAAAAGAAACAATTTATAAACTAATGTTTTAGATCAAAACTTGGGGAATTATTAAACAAAATTATACTAAAAATCAAGATTTGAGACATGAATGAATTTGAAATTTAACAATCATGGACTTTGAGTTTTCCAAATCATAAAGTAAAATGAGAAAATTAATTTAAGAGCCACCCTGTACATTCCCTCTTGATAGCCTGTAAGGGTTAACTCAATGAATTATGATCTGTCGCCATGGATTCCTTAAGAGTTAATTGAAAATTTCACCAAGAGACCCTTCTTAAGAGTTACAAACTAGAGGACTGCTGTGTTTATTAGATGATCCTCATCCATCAACTGCTGGCTAATCAGCACACGGCACTCCGTGATGTTATTTGCTTTAATTTTTTAGGTGTTTTTTTTGTTTTGTTTTGTTTTTTTGTGGTTGGTTGTTTGTTTTTGGCCCTGTTGATCCCCTGGGCATTTAATGACAGGCCAGGAAAGTCACAGAAGTCAAAGTGTCACTAGCATCAAAGTCAATCAATCAAACCCTCTGTAGTTTTCTAAACAGATGTGAAACAAAAGACATTTACGCTTCTTTATTAATGAGCTCTCTCACACAATCTGTTTGTGGCAGTGATCACAGCTTTTATAAAGTAAGTGTACTCCAGAGCACTTTGTCATCATTTCAGAACCGCTGTTGTCTATTTGCATTTAGGTCACGGGAAAGGGAACATTTTGTGTATAGCTAGCTGATACTTCTCACATCACTTTCACAAATACTTTTGAAGAGTGTTATGAAAACATATGATACTCGCATGTATAGCTTTTGTCAATGCAAATAAATGAACACAAATCCCCCAACACGGCTTCTTTTTCTTCCTACATCTTACATAAAAACACTTATATATTCAATACCTAGCATTAGAGAATCACAGCGCTTTGGTTTGTTTCTCCTTTATGGAGCATTTTTTAGTCTGTTTATCTAATTGTCTCTTTAATCTTAGACAAGTCACAGCCTCTCTCGACTTAGTTTACTTTCTGCGCTAAACAGGGATGGTTATGCTGGTGCACCTGGGGCCTGTGAGAATAAAAAAGACTTACAAAGTGTCACAAGAAACAGAAGTAGAAATAGTGTTGTCCTGACTTCTTGTTCCTTCAAAGGAACATGGCATCTTGCTGAAGATGAACTATGCCCTTAGTATATGATCTCGGATATGGCACATGGTCAACCACATTTTGTACATGCATGGTTACTTTAACCTCCTTGGGACTTTATATCATAAATATCTTAAGAATGTATAAACACATCTGAATCTGTTTGCAAGCCAGCTTCTAGAATTTTTAATGCCTTAACATTGATTTTCTGCCAATAGTAAAATTTTAACCTGGTGACAAATGTAAGGGTTTGTACAATTCCATTACAGGTGCTTTGGTGTTTATAGCAAGTAGCCTTTTGAAACAAAGTGAATATTTTAAGTTTCAGAAATGGAAATTCAGTTTGTTAATCACTATATAAATAAAACAAAGACCGCAGCAGCCAAAATTCTCTGCACGATTTTTAGAAATATCTCTGTGCCAACCCTCAGGCTTTATGCTTAACCGCAGGTTTCTTGGAAATGAATTTCACTGATTATGAGAAAAAGAGTCTAACAATAAATTGGTGAAAAATGACCACTATATCATAGAGGAGTTGATAGCACATATATTCTTCTTGCCTCCTCATTCTGTCACCCAGACTCTGTAGTACAGTGGTCCAATCCTAGCTCACTGAAACCTTAAAACTCCTGGGCTTATGCGATCCCGACCTCAGTCTCCCAAGTAGCTGGGACTACAGCCACATGCTACCACGCCTAGCTAACTTAAAACATTTTTTTTTTCAGAGATGGGGCCTTCCCATGTTGCCCAGGCGAGTCTTAAGCCTCTGGTTTTAAGTGATCCTTCAGTCTCAACCTCTCAAAACACTGGAATTATAGGCTTGAGCCATCATACCTGGGAGCTTATATGTTGCATTGCATTAAATTAACAAAGTCATGATTAGGCATAGTTGGAATGACTTTATGCCAACATTTAACATGCAAGTTAGTATTATTCAACTAGACAGAAGGAACTTGACACAACGGTGAAATCTGGAGGCTTTTGGTATGGATTGAAAGAAATAGGAAGGGACAGGTGGTTAGAAATTGTGTTGAGCTTAACTACATATGCATGTCTAATTCTACCATTTGTTTTATTACCACAGAATCTTGAGAAACACACAAACTGTCTTCCCCTAATCCATAAAAACACTTTGGATTTGCATATCAAGTGCAAGGAGAATTGTTGGGTTTATGACCTGTGCAATGGGCAATATAAAATCAAGTGTGTTGTGGTGCACACTGATAGTGGTTATATTAACAGTTCTGGTGACGCTCCCCTTGCATTTCTTCCAGGTTGCTTTCAGCTATGTAACGTTTTCCGATCCCATGAGATGGAAATCGACCAGTGCTTGCTGGAATCCCTTCCCCTTGGCCAGCGGCAGCGTCTGGTGAAGCGCATGCGCTGCGAGCAAATCAAAGCCTACTATGAGCGTGAGAAGGCTTTTCAGAAGCAGGAGGGGTTCCTGAAAAGGCTGAAACATGCAAAGAATCCGAAAGTTCACTTCAACCTCGCGGACATGATACAGGACGCCATTATCCACCACAATGACAAAGAAGGTACATAAGAACGAAGAACCCATTTTCTGATGTGGTTTTTCATGATTGATTTTTGTTGGTTTGTTGTTTTTTGATAGAGCGATTGGGCAGAAAAGTTTTAAATATTGGAGGCTGCTCTCTTTTAATGGTTTGAATTATTCAAGAAAAAAAGGTCTTTCCAAAGAACATCGTTAAAAGTCCTGCCTCCTAGTAATATGGAAAAAATATATATAAAAATTGTGATGAAATTGTATTTTTTAAATTATTGTACTTTAGGTTATGGGGTACATGTGCAGATCATGCAGAATTGTTGCATAGGTACACACATGGCAATGTGGTTTGCTGCCTCCATTCCCCCGTCACCTACATCTGGCATTTCTCCCCATGTTATCCCTCCCTAATCTCCCCATCCCCCTCCCTGGTGTCCCTCCCTTGGCCCCCCCACAACAGACCCCAATGTGTGATGCTCCCCTCCCTGTGTCCATGTGTCCTCATTGTTCAACACCCACCTATAAGTGAGAACATGCAGTGTTTGATTTTCTGTTCTTGTGTCAGTTTGCTGAGAATGATGGTTTCCAGGTTCATCCATGTCCCTACAAATGACACGAACTCATCATTTCTTATGGCTGCATAGTATCCCATGGTGTATATGTGTCTATCATCAATGGGCATTTGGGTTGGTTCCCGGTCTTTGCTATTGTAAACAATGCTGCTATGACATACATGTGCATGTGTCCTTATAACAGAATGATTTATAATCCTTTGGGTATATACCCAGTAATGGGATTGCTGGGTCAAATGGAATTTCTATTTCTAGGTCCTTGAGGAATCGCCACACTGTCTTCCACAATGGTTGAACTAGTTTACATTCCCACCAACAGCGTAAAAGTGTTCCTATTTCTCCACATCCTCTCCAGCATCTGTTGTCTCCAGATTTTTTAATGATTGCCATTGTAACTGGTGTGAGGTGATAACTCAATGTGGTTTTGATTTGCATTTCTCTAATAATCAGTGATGATGAGCATTTTTTCATATGTTTTTTGGCCTCATATATGTCTTCTTTTGAAAAGTGTCTGTTCATATCCTTCTCCCACTTTTGGATGGGCTTGTTTTTTTTCTTCTAAATCTGTTTTAGTTCTTTGTAAATTTTGGATATTAGCCCTTTGTCAGATGGGTAGATTGCAAAAATTTTTTCCCATTCTGTTGGTTGCCAGTTCACTCTAATGATTGTTTCTTTTGCTATACAGAAGCTCTGGAGTTTAATTAGGTCCCATTTGTCTATCTTGGCTTTTGTTGTCAATGCTTTTGTTGTTTTAGTCATGAAGTTCTTGCCAATGCCTATGTCCTGAATGGTTTTGCCTAGGTTCTCTTCTAGGGTTTTTACGGTGTTAGATTTTATGTTTAAGTCTTTAATCCATCTGGAGTTAATTTCAGTGTAAAGTGTCAGGAAGGCGTCCAGTTTCTGCTTTCTACACACTGCTAGCCAGTTTAACCAACACCATTTATTAAACAGGGAATCATTTCCCCATTGCTTTTTTTGTTAGGTTTGTCAAAGATCAGATGGTTGTAGACATATGGCATCGCCTCCAAGGCTTCTGTTCTGTTCCATTGGTCTAGATCTCTATTTTGGTACCAGTACCATGCTATTTTGCTTACGGTAGCTTTGTAGTATAGTTTGAAATTAGGTAGCGTGATGCCTCCGGCTTTGTTCTTTTTGCTTAGGATTGTCTTGGCTATGAGGGCTCTCTTTTGGTTCCATATGAAGTTTAGGGTGGTTTTTTCCAGTTCTGTGAAGAAGGTCATTGGTAACTTGATGGGAATAGCATTGAATCTATAGATTACTTTGGGCAGTATGGCCATTTTCATGATATTGATTCTTCCTAACCATGAGCATGGAATGTTTCTCCATTTGTTTGTGTCCTCTCTTATTTCATTGAACAGTAGTTTGTAGTTCTCCTTGAAAAGGTCCTTTACGCCCTTTGCTAGTTGTATTCCTAGGTATTTTATTCTCTTTGTAGCAATTGTGAACTGGAGTTCCCTCATGATTTGGCTCTCTGTTAGTCTCTTATTGGTGTATAGAAATGCTTGTGATTTCTGCACATTGATTTTGTATCCTGAGACTTTGCTGAAGTTGCTTATCAGTTTAAGGAGATTTTGGGGTGAGATTATAGGTTCTTCTAAATATACAATCATGTCATCTGCAAATAGAGACGATTTGACTTCCTCGTTTCCTGATTGAATACACTTTATTTCTTTTTCTTGCCAGATTGCTCTGGCTAGAACTTCCAATACTATATTGAATAAGAATGGTGAGAGAGGGCATTCTTGTCTAGTGCCAGATTTCAAAGGGAATGCTTCCAGTTTTTGCTCATTCAGTATGATATTGGCTGTAGATCTGTCATAAATAACTTTTATTATTTTGAGATATGTTCCTTCAATACCTAGTTTATTTAGAGTTTTTGGCATAAAGGGCTGTCAAATTTTTCGAAGGTCTTCTCTGCATTTATTGAGATAATCATGTGGTTTATGTCTTTGGTTTTGTTTATGTGGTGGATTATGTTTATAGACTTGTGTATGTTGAACCAGCCTTGCATCCCCAGTATGAAGCCTACTTGATCGTGATGGATAAGCTTTTTGATGTGCTGTTGCAATCAGTTTGCCAGTATTTTATTGAAGATTTTTGCATCTGTGTTCATCATGGATATTGGCCTGAAGTTTTCTTTTTGTGTTGAGTCTCTGCTGGGTTTTGGTATCAGGATGATATTGGTCTCATAAAATGATTTGGGAAGGATTCCCTCTTTTTGGATTGTTAGGAATAGTTTCAGAAGGAATGGTACCAGCTCCTCTTTGTACTTCTGGTAGAGTTCAGCTGTGAACCTGTCTGGACCTGGACAGTTTTTAGTTGATAGGCTATTAATTGCTGCCTAAATTTCAGCCCTTGTTATTGGTCTTGAAGGTTTAGGCTTGGAAGGGTGCAAGTGTCCAGGAATTTATCCATTTCTTCCAGGTTTACTGGTTTATGTACATAGAGTTGTTTGTAGTAGTCTCTGATTGTAATTTGTATTTCTGTGGAGTCAGCGGTGATATCACCTTTATTGTTTTTTATTGCATCTATTTGATTCTTCTCCCTTTTCTTTTTTATTAATCTATCTAGTGGTCTGTCTATTTTGTTGATCTTTTCAAAAACCAGCTCCTGGATTTGTTGATTTTTTGAAGGATTTTTTGTGTCTCTATCTCCTTCAGTTCTGCTCTAATCTTAGTTATTTCTTGTCTTCTGCTAGGTTTTGAGTTTTTTTGATCTTGCTCCTCTAGCTTTTTCAATTTTGACAATAGGGTGTTGATTTTAGATCTTTCCTCGCTTCTCTGATGGCCATTTATTGCTATAAATTTCCCTCTAGACGCTTCTTTAAATGTGTCCCAGAAATTCTGGTACATTGTGTCTTCGTTCTCGTTGGTTTCAAAGAACATCTTTATTTCTGCCTTCATTTCATTGTTTATCTAGTTTACATTCAGGAGCCAGTTTTTCAGTTTCCATGAAGTTGTGCAGTTCTGAGTTAGTTTCTTAATTCTGAGTTCTAATTTGATTGCACTATGATCTGAGAGACTGTTTGTTATCATTTCCATTTTTTTGCATTTGCAGAGGAGTGATTTATTTCCAATTATGTGGTCAATTTTAGAATAGGTGCCATGCGGTGCTGAGAAGAATGTATATTCTGTGGATTTGGGATGGAGATTTCTGTCGATCTATTAGGTTCGCTTGGTCCAGATCTGAGTTCAACTCCTGGATATCCTTGTTAATTTTCTGTCTTGTTTATCTGTCTAATATTGACAGTGGAGTGTTAAAGTTTCCCAATATTATTGTGTGGGAGTCTAAGTCTCTTTGTAGGTCATTATTCTTGAGGAATATCTGTGGTGCTCTCTATATTTCCCGGACTTGAATGTTGGCCTGCCTTGCTAGGTTGGGGAAGTTCTCCTGGATAATAGCCTGAAGAGAGTTTTCCAGCTTGGACTCACTCTCTCTGTTACATTCAGGTACACCTATCAAACGTAGATTAGGCCTGTTCACATAATCCCATATTTCTTGGAGGCTTTGTTTATTTCTTTTCACTCTTTTTTCTCTAGAATTGCCTTCTTATTTTGTTTCATTGAGTTGATCTTCAATCTCTGATATCCTTTCTTCTGCTAGGTCAATTCAGCTATTGAAACTTGTATATGCTTCACAAAGTTCTTGTGTTTTTCAGCTACATCAAGTCTTTTATATTCTTCTCTAAGTTGTTTATCCTAGTTAGCATCTCATCTAACCTTTGTTCTAAGTTCTTAGTTTCTTTGCATTGGGTTAGAACATGTTCTTTTAGCTCTGAGAAGTGTGTTATTACTCACCTTCTGAATCCTGCTTCTGTCAATTCATCTGATTCATTCTCCATCCATCTTTGATCCCTAGCTGGTGAGGAGTTATGTTCCCTTGTAGGAGGAAAGGCATTCTGGTTTTTGGTGTTTTCCTCCTTTTTGCACTGGTTTCTTCCCATCTTAGTGGTTTTATCTACCTGTGGTCTTTGTAGTAGGTCACTTTCGGATGGCATCTCTGAGTGGACATATTTTTCATTGATGTTAAAGCTATTTCTTTCTGCTTCTTAGTTTTCCTTCTAACAGTCAGGCTCCTCTGCTGCAGGACTGCCAGAGGTCCACTCCAGACTCTGCTCATTTGGGGACTGCCTGCGGAGGTTGCAGAACAACAAGGGTTGCCACAGGTTTCTACCTCTACTATCATCGTCCCAGAAGGGTACCCGCCAGATGTTGGCCTGAGCTCCCCTTTATGAGGTGTCTCTTTTGGTATATGGGGTTTGGGGAACTGCTTGAGGAGACAGTCTGTCCCTTATAGGAGCTCAAGTGCTGTGCTGGGAGCTCCGCTGTTCCATGCAGAGCTGCTGGGCAGGTACCTTTGTCTGCTGCAGCTGAACTCATAACCGCCTCTTTTCCCAGGTGCTCTGTCCTAGGAAGGTTGGCTTTATTTATAAGTCCTGTTGTGCTGCTGCCCTTTTTAATAGATGCCCTGCCCCGCATGGAGTAGTCCAGTCACAGTCTGCCAGCAGAGGCGTTACTGAGCTGCTGCAGGCTCTGCCCTTCTGTTGTGTGAAGTGCCTCGGTCTTGGCAGACTGCCTTGATAGTGGGGGACGCCCTTCCCCCCACTAAGCTGGATAGTCCTGGGTCCAGCTGCACTTGCTGCAAAACTCTCATTCCAGAACGTTTCAAATTGCTTGTTTTGTGTGGGTGGTAACTGCCGAGCCAGATCCCCTGGCTCCCTGTCTCAGCCCCCTCCCTTTCAGTTGAATGGGCAGCTCTGTCTCCCAGGAGTTCCAGGGTCAGCTGAAAAGGCAGCCCAGGCTTGTGTGAGTTTCTGTGTGCTGACCTGGCACCGGCTGAAACCGCCGTGCTGAAAATTTGTTGTGCTTTTGGTCCCGGGAATCTCCTGGTCTGTGGGCAGTGAAAACTTGTTTGGAAATGCGGTGAGCACTCACCCTCTGTGCTGCTCTCCCTGGGAACTGCACTGCAGAGATGTTCCTATTCAGCCATCTTGGATCACTCTGTCAAAATTATATTTTTTAAAAGAATTATCTATCAGAAATACAAGTGAGTTTCTTTCAATTTGTCCAATTCTAATTGTTAGGGAAACACTTTATCAATGATGTTTTTTCTATTTAAAACATTTTTATAGAGACAAGGTCTCACTGTCTTGACCAGGCTTGTCTCCAACTCCAGGGCTTGAGCAGTCCTGCAGCCTCAGCCTCCCAGAGTTCAGGGATTACAGTGAATTTTTTTCCTGATGATGATTTTGGATTGTGAAACTTATTAATCCTTAGCTAATGCTTAGATAGATGCCGCAATAATGTCACCTCCCCTGACTCTCAGGAGTCAATTTCTTTCTCCCATAAAGTTGTCTGGCTTGTGGTATCACGTTTTTCTAAGATTTCCCAATGCAAATCTCAATTGTCTTTACAAGATTGTTAAATTTTTCACTTTTCATACATTCTCGTGTGTGAGTTTTTCTGTTTTCCTATATAGTACCCACTTTACCAAGTTCTAATATAAGAGAAATGTTCCAGCTCTGGATGTAATTCAAAGAAACAGATATAAATCAATTTACCTTAATTGGTTCTCAAATCAGTGTTTGAATGAATCTAAAATAAGCATTCTTCACAATTCATTATTCACAATTTGAAATCCAAAAAGCTCTGAAATCATTTTGATAGCTCATTTAGTGGTAAAACTTTCCCTGACCTATTTATGGTTTATAACCTGCTCAGTTTGGAAAAATAATAAATTCAGTAATATACATGCTTTGAAAACTTTCAAATGGGGATTATGGATCTATAGCTAAGAAAACCTACAGCACATTATATATAGTAATAGTTATGTAGAGTAAGAAGACTCAAGTCATTCTTTTCATGGTTTTGTGTGGGCTTTTTTAAGTTAAACTGGAATACTCTGAGAAGTTCTGCTTTTTTTTTTTGTCTTAAACTGCAATGACAGTAACAGTGAATTTTGAGCTGGAAAGTACCTACAAACATTTGGTCTGATCCTCTTACTTTACCCATGAAGGAACTGAAATTCAGCCATTGTATCGCATTCTCTGGAAAGCTGTCTGGAGCACTCTGACCTTTCACTTTATTATTCTCCTCTCACCTACAGCTGTTCATTTAATGGCCATTTCCTCTGTGAGCCTGTGAGCACATCAAAGGTAGAGAAAATGCCCATTAGGGTCATTGCTCCCTCCTGCCCATATACCTTCCAGCAGCGTGGAGTAAAAAAGACAAAAGTGATCGGTTCTTGTTCAACACACAGTAGTTGTTACAACAAACTTAAATTAGAAAGCAGGTCTTTAAATTGAAGCCCTATGTTGATTTAAATGTATTAAAACACAAAAATTAATTGGTGCCAGGTGCAGTGGCTCACACCTATAATCCTAACACTTTGGGAGGCAGAGGTGGAAGAATCACCTGAGGCCGGGAATTTGAAACAAGCCTGGGCAACACTGTAAGACCCCATCTCTAAAAAATATTTTTTAAAATTAGCTGGACACAGTGGTGCATGCCCCGCTACTCAAGAAGCTGAGGTGCGACGCTGTTTGAGTCCAGGGGTTAAGACTATAGTGAGCCATGATGGTGACCCACACTCCAATCTATGTGACAGAGCAAGCCCCTGTCTCAAAAACGCTTTATAAAATGTATTGGAAACGTTTTAAAATCTCTTATGCCAAACACCTACAGTACACAATAATGTCTAGGTTAGGGTTAAAAGAAAATTCATAGTAATAAAGTACTAAAACAAAGGCCAAGAAACAGTTATTATGTAAGTTATGTTTCCCAAATATTCATGTCATAAATCTGAGTTAGTCCTTTCTAAGCAGCTGTTGTAGGTGTGACACTATGCAAGCTAGTTTCTCATGGCAAGCTAGGCGAGAGATGATGGTGGCTTGGACCCAAGTGGAGCAAGGGTGTGGTGAGAAATAGTTTTAGGATTTATTTTTAGGATAGAGCTAATGGGAAATGCTGATTACCTGGCTATAGGGAGTGTATTAATTTTCTATTCCTACCAAAACAAATCATCACAAATTCAGTAGTGGAGAACAGCATAAGTATTATCTTACAGTTCTGTAGGTCAGAGGTCAAGTATGGTCTTCAGTGAGATGAAAACAAGGTGTCATCAGAACTGGTTCAACAATTCTAGTTTCCAGAGGGCATCTGCCTTCCTTGGATCAGAGCTCCCTCCTCCATCGCCAAGGTCAGCAGTGATGGATATGGGGCAGGGACAGTGTTCCTTCCCGTGCTTCAGTTTGCCTGTTTCTTTGTCCATCCTTGCATCTGACTGAATCTTCTACCCTCCTCTTGCACCTTTAGGGGTCTAGGTGATGGCAGTGGGCTACCTGGGCTATTCAGGTTCACCTTCTGTTCCAGAGGCAGCTCACTAGTAACCATATGCTCCTTAGTAACCACACATCCCTTTCTCCAGGTCATGTTGCGTAGTCATATGTGTAACCCCAGAGGGTGAATCAGGACAGCCAAAATCTTCCCTACCATAGGGAGTGAGAATTTGAGGATAACATCAAGCTTTTGGGGCCTCAACAACTAGAAGAATGAAGTGCTATTGGCCACAGTGGGAGTGCCTCTAGGAGTTGTGAACAGGATGGGGTGGCATCCTGACTAGAGATGTAAATTCAAAACTCATCTATATGCATAGATGATACTGAAAACCTCAAAAGTGGATAAAATGACTTAGAGAAATAGTTGAGGTAAAATGATAAGAAGTCTAAGAACTGAGTCCCAAGGAATTCCAATATTAAGAATTTGGTAAAACGAGGTCCAACCACAAGGAATGACTGGGAAGAAAGGCTAGAAATGAGGGAGAGTGCTTTCCTGGGAGCCAAGATAAGAAGTTTAAAGGAGGAAAAAAATTTTGTTGATCAAGCAGAAGGGAGCCTGAGAATTAACCATTGCATTTAAACGTATGGAGGTGATTAGTTTTCATGACTTGTTGGGAAGCAAAAATTTTAATGAATTAGGTTTCAAACAGAGTAGGAAAATAGAAAATATAAAGTAGACACAGAAAACATAAAGAGCTCTTTAAAGGAGGTTTCTGTAAAGAGGAGAGAAATGGAAAGATTGCTGAAGACAGAAAAGACATTAAGAGCTTCTCTTTAATGATGGGAGAATTAACAGCAAGTGTGTGTGCTGATAATAATAACTCATTTGCATTTCTCTAATGACCAGTGATGATGAGCTTTTTTTCCTGTTTGTTTGCCACATAAATGTCTTTGAGAAGTGTCTGTTCATATCCTTCACCCACTTTTTGATGGGGTTGTTTGTTTTTTTAGTGTTAACTTGCTTAAGTTCCTTGTGGATTCTGGATATTAAATATGGTACATATACACCATGGAATACTATGCAGCCATAAAATAGAATGAGTTCATGTCCTTTTAAGGTACATGGATGAAGCTGAAAACCATCATTCTCAGCAAACTAATACAGGAACAGGAAACCACACACCGCATGTCCTCACTCGTAAGTGGGAGATGAACAGTAAAAACATGCGGACACAGTGGGGGAATCATCACATATGAGGTCTGTCAGAGTGTGGGGGGGTAAGGGGAGGGAGAGCATTAGGATAAATACCTAATGCACATGAGGCTTAAAACCTAGACGACTGGTTGATGGGTGTAGCAAACCACCATGGCATATGTATACCTATGTAACAAACCTGTATGTTCTGCACATGTATTTCAGAACTTGAAGTAAAATTAAAAATGATAATAATAATAATAAAATAAAATAATTCACGTGAGAGGGAAAATCTGGTGACACAAGAGAAAGAGACGACAATTCATGAAGCAAGCCAGTGCACATGCACACTGTGATGAGGTCAGGTGCTCACTGGAAGGGCTTGGCTTCAACAGGGATGACCTTTGGCAGTCATTCTCAATCCTGGCTGTATAACAGAATCACCTGGGAAGATTTTAGTTTTTAATTTCCAGATTTAGGACCTGCCCATAAAGATGCTGAAGTAATCAGTCCAATGTGGGTCCAGGACAGTTTTTTTATTTTTTTTGAGACAGAGTTTCACTCTTGTTACCCAGGCTGAAGTGCAATGGCGTGATCTCGGCTCACCGCAACCTCCGCCTCCTGGGTTCAGGCAATTCTCCTGCCTCAGCCTCCTGAGTAGATGGGATTACAGGCAAGTGCCACCATGCCCAGCTGATTTTTTGTATTTTTTAGTAGAGACGGGGTTTTACCATGTTGACCAGGATGGTCTCGGTCTCTTGACCTCGTGATCCACCTGCCTTGGCCTCCCAAAGTGCTGGGATTACAGGCTTGAGCCACCGCGCCCGGCCCAGGACAGTTTTTAATAGTGCCTAGAAGACTATGGTATACAGAGAGAGCTGAGAACCTCCGATCTAGGGAATAGCAGATGTGGTGTGAACCTGTGGTGATTCTCTTTCTGGTTTTGTTACTAATCGGTGAAAGAACCATGGCCCTTGGCTAAGAGTGAGGGTGTGGAAGATGAACTGAAAGTGAAGCAAAGAGGGGAACATGCAAGAATGGGAGAATGAATGGACCAAGGCAAATACTGTATTTTTTAAAATGAGACTTTGTAGAAAAAGATATAAAAATAAGAACTACAAAAAAGAATCAAATATGATTCAAAAGTTTCAGTAATGGTTAGGCATGGCCTCTCTGTTCCTTTGTCCTTATTCTTAGAACATATAGGACTTCCTATCTTGAAATTTCCTATAGTTTCTAGAATACATCTGTCCTTAATTTGTCTTCCCTGAAACTATTTCACCATTTTGGTGGAATGTAATATAATCTTATCAATAGGCAGTTACTATTTGTTACATAATTAGAATCCATTGGTAACCACAAATGCCTGGCAAGGGTTTCTTAACACATATTTTTAAGTGTAGTAAATGAATGAGTGTATTATGTATAACAGTTTGTTTATGTTATGAATGTTGGTCCAAAGACGAAAATCTAAGGAAGCAGTCAGATCTGATTTTCAATCAAAAGAAGCAAAGAGTATTTTTTAATTTAAATTAATACATGATTAACTTTGAGTTGTGTTTTACTTAAGAAATTGCTTTTTTATGTCTTTCTTTTTTCAATGTCAGAGGAGAGAAAAGACTGGATAGAAAAGCCCCACATTTTGCATGGCATCATGATCATGTTAAGGTACTCAAAGTGGTAGGGACAACAGGAGGAAGACAAAAATAATCACACACAAGCACATACACATATGCACACACAATGTGTTTTACATGCTTTCTCTGTGTACACAGCAAACTGTATACACCCTTCCTACACGTGATGTTGTTTATGCTTTACGACAGGAATAACACAAACATTTCTGAAGATATTGGAGGGAAATAGCTTCAGAAAGGCAATCAATATAATTTCATTCCTTTTAGTGAACAGCTTCCATTACTAGGGGAAGTAAAAATGATGGACTATAGTGAAAGTCATCATTGGCATCAAATGATGAAGAAATAGTTAAATGACTCCTAGAATGCAATCAAAGTTTGAATATTAACCATTATTATAATTTCAAATGCATTATTGCAATGTAAAAATTAAAATATTTGGCTCTAGAGGGTTTCTGTTCAGCTCAGGCTGCTATATCAAAATATCATAGACTAAATGGCTTAAACAGCAGACATTTATTTCTCACAGTTCTGAAGACTGGGAAGTCTAAGATCAAGGCACTTGGCTTGCTAACAGCCACCTCCTTGCTGTGTCCTCACATGGAAAAGAGGAAGCTCTGATATCTCTTCTCTGCTTTTAAGAGCACTAATCTTATCACAGGACTTCACTGATCATAAACTGATCAAACCTAATTTCCTCCCAAAAGCTACAACTCCTATTACTATCACATGTGGGTTAGGGCTTCCACATATGAATCTTTTGGAGAAAGTAACATTTAGCCTGTAATAGGATATATTTATTTGGTACTTGGAGCTGACCCAAGTATAAAATAATGGCTATACATTTATTACTTCGCTTGAGTTTCTCATCTACCTTGGAAATACCCTTGTGAGTACTCATATTCCTCACTGTGCTAGGGGAAAAATATGAATTTCTTACAATTTAAGAAAGTTGGATTGCAAATGAAAGTAATCTCTTAGAGACAGCATAACACCTCTAGCATATGTATTACTTCTCACAAAAATGCATATAAGAAAAAGTTTTCACTTCATAGTGGTCATATTTTCATTTATCTTTAAGCTATTGAAATAGTCAAATGCACTTGTTTATGCAATTGAGAAAGTTAAAAAAAAATGCCATAAGTAAAAAAGCTTCCATTTAAATTGTTGTTTAAACTTGTAGATTGTATATTTGTATGAATAATTTTATCTCTTATTTCCAAGTACTTTTATTGGCTTACTGAGCATAAAGAATCAAATATACTTTTTCAAAGCACAACATATCTGTGCTGTTATTTATGTTAAGTTTATAGCATGTCATTTAAAAGTAATTCAGGATTTTTTTTTTTTTTTTTGCTTTATAAATGTTGTATTTTTGTCAGTGTAAAGTTAGTGTCTTTGATGTTTTTATTGTTCTCTTCCGGGAGTTGGTGATATTTTAGTGTGCAGTTTGTCATTTCAATATACTACATCCATCTAAAATGTGTTCAACAACTCTTTTTCCCTCTATAAGGAAAACTGTCCTAAATTTTCTTTTAAGGCTGTTAATTCATCTCTATTTGAGTTACACCACATGAAAGAAAAGGGAAGATGAAGGGAGACAGAGATAGAGAAATAGAGTGAGCAGGTGACTTAAAGAGAGGAAGCACATAGGGACAATTTAAGAAGGAATTAATTCCTCTATTGGAATTGCCACTCCCAAGTATCACTTCTTACTAATTAGTCCACAATATGTTTCCATTAAAAGTAACTGCTAATGTTATTATCTGGTGCTTTGCAGGTATGCTTGGTACTGTCCAAGCTTTGCATGACTTGACTTACTCCTTTCAATAACATAAGTGGTAGGTACACATGCTATTGAAAGTAGTAGGTCGGACATGCACCCTACTTGGTGGGTGAGGCTACGGAGCCCTAGAAGAAGAAACTGCTGCCTCAGGGCTTTCTGAGTTGAGAGACCATGTTTTTATAGACAACATCATACAGCAAAACTGATTTATGATGGTATAGTTAGAAAATCTATTAACTCTGCAGGTTGATTTAGATTCCTTGCCATTTGAAATTCTTTCTTCCGTCTTTCTAGTGGAGCTCTTTGCCTGCTGTCAAGGGAATGTTCAAAGGCCAGGAGAAGTATACTTTATGCTTTGGGGTTTTCTCCATCTTCTTTCCCTCATCAGTTCCTCCGCGTTCTTCTTCCTTTCTTTCAAAAGCAATATTATTTATTTACTACTTAAAATGCCAAATGTTTACTGAGGGTCTGTTTCAGTCCAGCTACACAACTCGTAAGCATACTTACAGAAATATAGTATCATACTTTTTTTATATCTCCATTTTAACACAAAATTCTAAGTAATTTATAAAGAAAATTAAAAAATGTTAAAATGTAACACTGGGATACCTCTGTTTTCTTCTCCTGCTTCTCAGACTTTTTGTACCAGCTTCCTTGGTGGGTTTCCTATTCTATTGATCTCAGACTCTGATTCTCTCTTTCTGCCCGTCCTCCCCAGGAGATCTAATTTTCCCCTATTGCATCCACCTCACCCACTCTAATTATCCCTAATCTGTATCCAGACCTTCTTCCTGAGTTCCAGTCTTCATTTTTCTGATGATCTTACCTTTATAAATTGCCATATTTGAAGTTGAATATATCTGCCTCATCTTCTTCCCAAACCAAAACTTCATCTGCGATTCTCCACTGATGTTGCCATCACTCCCCGGGTCTTCCAGGACACAAACCTTGAAGTAACTGTGATTTTGGTACAATTTTGTAAAGTATTGATGGTTTTACCTCTTCTGAATAATCTACAAGAAATATCAACTGTCTGCATGTCATTAAGAGCCCTCTAAATAGTTGCCTAAAATATGTCAATGATCAATATACATTGGATGATGTATTCATTGATAGGCTGGACATTTCATTTAGAATTTTATAGGTAAGTCATCAGGACCAAGCTTTCTCTCCTCTACATACCCTAATCCCAAAAATGCATACTGAGGTCAAAGAACAAATTTCATATAAACCTTAAGTGTTTTATACACAAAAAAATGAAATAAGACTGCGACTGCCCATTAACTTAGTTCATGATTATTTAGTCCAGCCATTTTCTTGTATTTACTAGATTATCTCAGAAGTTAAAATTCAGCAGTAGCTGGTTATCAAGTAAGCTTATTTTAAAAAATTTATCTCCTAGTATCTAGGGTCTAAAGATAGAAGGAGCCTGTTATAATTTTCATGACTAGCGTTTAGTGAGTGCTGTTTTTACGAGCATGACCCATCTGGGCCGGCATTGTTTCCACAGTGGTGGCGATGATGTTTTATTGGATGCAGCTTCACCCTCTCTCCCTGACCTCCCCACAAATTAGCAGTTAGAAAATGTGATACTCAATAAGCGGATTTAAGCTGACACCTCAGAAATGGAAATCAGAGCCCTGCCACCTTTGGAATTGGTCAAATCTAAGAACGTGACCAAGCCTGGATCTGTATATGCATTTTTAAATGAACATTACTGCACATGATGTATGTTAAGTACTCTGCAAGGATGAATATTTCTCAAACTCAAAATTAGGAGTATATTTGACATGGAATGTATGTAGATTCTCCCCAAAAGAGTCAGATTTCACTGACACTATGAGTGTCTCTGATATTAGATACTTTGGGTTGTAGAGCAAATATAAACCATCATCGTGTCCTAAGGAAGAACTGGGGAAGCAACATTCCCAGTGAAAAGACTTTGAGAGCATGGCGCTGTCTGAATATTCCCTGCTTCAGAGTGGCACCAAGCCTGGGCAGAGAGAGGGAAGTGGCTGCTTCATCGGCGTCACTCCCATTTCATTAACTGCTCAATGGGACAGGAACATGCCACCCTCTGAATGCAAGGCTGTGGATTCATCCTTTCCTCTAACTTCGCCCAGGAGGGGAAGGCTGCAGGAAGAAGTAGCTTGGATAAGATGTTTGCTGTGGCAGCTACGAGATACAAAGAATGGCTTCTGGATTTTCGACAAAAAGTGTGAGTTTTCTAGCTCTATGTACCCACCTATGTCAGAGATTTGTATGGCCAAATATGTAAAGCTCAGGCACGTGCTGACTCTAGCCCTCCGGGGCAGGTTAGGATTTCACAAAGATACATTCAGTGTGTTATGATGCCTTCAATTAATAGGTAACAGCTGCTAGGTAATTAAAGGTGCCCATTTCCAAATCAGATATAAAATTACAAAAGGTTACAAATTAATTGCATTTAAATTCTGAAGGATTCTATATGAAGTGAATGCATGGCTTAACATTTCCTGAACACAAATTCATATTTCTGAGCAGTACTATTTTAATTGTCTGCTATACAGTCACGACTTTCATAGGTGTTGTGAGAATAATTGGAAAAAGAGGAAAAATATGCTTTATAATCTTTTATAATGTAGATGGAAAGATGCACCATTCATTAAAAAGGAGTTGTTGTGGGCATTCACTGGGGTGAGTAGGATGGCATGAATCTGAAACTGTGTTCTCCTCAATACTTTATGAGTTTGATAGGAAGAGAGAAAGGGACTTTCCGCTGTGATCAGTAGCGTGAGGGCAGCAATGGAGCCAGAGGACAGCAGATTTCTGATGTGAGAGCATCACCACAGAGGCAGCATCACTTGGGTTTAGCATCAGGGATCTAACTCTGGAGTTCAGTCTGGGGGTTGATCTGTACACTGGTACTTAAAAGCTGTGTGTCCCCTGCCAAGGCACTTTCTGCGCCTCATCTTTCTGCAAATAAGGTTAAGTGGTGTACCTCTCCTGTAAGTGGTCGTGAAACTTAGTAGGTTAGATAATATATGCAAATACCTGCAAATAGAATCTGCTGTGCATTGTCATATGCATAATAAACATTAGCTACTATTATGATTTGATGGGAATTAAGAGATATTATCAGAGGAGTAAAGAGTGGCTAAATGATGACATTGGTATATGATTCAATGATAGTCACCATGAATATAAATATGTAGGAATAATAGCATGGCTTTACGAATGTTTTAGGTGATCATATTTTAAATTATAATGAAATGGAAAAAAGCTGAAGATAGGTAAGCTAAGGGCACTGATGTAAATGACATAATGAGAAACAGGAATTTGATAGTTTCTTTGGAAATGTATTGAAAGGGAAGTATTTGCATTATTAGGGAGCATGGAGAAATATTTTTATTCATTGTTTTTTGCTAATGTGTGATTATATGTGTGTGTGTGTGTGTGTGTGTGTGTGTGTGTGTGTGTGCACGCCAGCCATCTCTCTAAACACTTTATATATATTGTCTCATTTAATCTGAAAATAATCCTATGAGGTACTGTACTAGGTTAAAAATTTATGTCTACTGAAAACCTGTATGATGTTATTTGGAAATAGAGTATTTGCAGATGTAATCAAGTTCAGATAAGGTCATCAGTATGAGGGTGGGTCCTCGTCCAGGGACTGGTGTTCATTGGAAAGAAGGGGAGTGTGTGGGCACACACAGAGGGAGGACAGCATGAGAATGTGGACCAAAGTCCACATGGAGTGACACAGCTGCACGTCATGGGACTGGCCTTCTCAGCAGCTGCAGAAGCCAGAGGAGAGGCGTGGTTGGTTTATCTGGTAGTTCGGCAGTTCCCAGAATGGGAAATGCGCTTGCTTTCTGCTGTGTCTACTGTGTCTTTGCTCCAGGGATTTCCCCACCTGCCAGGAGCACCCTTCCTCCTTTCCTTGCGATGAACCTCTCCTCTCCCTAATGGAGCCCTCCCTGACATCCTCAGGTGGAACACACAGAGCCCTTCCCCTGCACCACTGCCAACATGAATTTCTTGAAGTGTAGTCTTTTGTTTGCATTCCCACATCTTTCACTAAAATGTGTGCTATGCAAAGAAGAGGATCAAGGTTCCTTCATCATTCATTCATTCATGTAGCAAATGTCGATTGAATCCTTGTCATCTTCCATATACTGTTCTAGGTGCTGGGGGTGTGCAGAAGGGAGGGGGGATTCAGGGAAGAAAGCAAAGCTTGAACAAAGGCACAATGAGAAAGAGTTTTCTCTTCCTGCCCTAATGAACTTCGTAATATTTCTATCTCTATTCCTACCACAGAGACTGTGTATGAGCCAGGGTTCTCCAGAGAACTAGAACCAATAAGATGCACATACATGTATCTCATATATATATATATATATATATATATACACATACACACACGTATATACACACATACATATATACACACACGTGCATATATATATATATATATACAGGTATATATACAGTATATACATATATTCAGGTATATGTACATATCTATGTACATATACACATATATATACATGTGTATATGTATATATGTGTGTATATATGTATATGCATATATGTACCTATGTATATAATGTACATATATACTTATTTTAACCCAGTATTTTTGCGTATTTAAGGAAGTGGGAAGGAAGTCATGAGTAATGGGTTCTGGTCTTTAAAATTGTAGTGTCACTTCCTCTGTGTAACTTTCTTGCTCCATACGATGTTATTTCTTAGAGCTTCTCCCTTCTCCTGAGCCGGATGTCTAATTAGGATTAATGGCAATACATGAAGTCTGTCATTTCTTTCTCTTCACAGTCAAGTTTTGATTACATTGAAACTGAAAAAACGCAAACATTTTAGGTACCTGAATGAACGCTACAGCTCAGGTCTCTGATCCATCAAGTTTTAGACAGTATTGCCATTCCTGGCATAAACCTAGAGTTTTCTGATTTATTGTGCTCACAACAGTCTATGAGAAAGAAGAAGAAATGACTGGTAATTTCATAGGAAAAAGGCACAATCTGTCAGCGGGCTGGACTGCTTTCTGCTCAGTGTGCAGGTGAAGTGCAGCTGCCGAACAATCTGCAGGTGATCGCTGCCTCTGACAGCGCCACCGCAGTACATGCAGAAGCACGATGTTCTGCAGGGAAGATGTAGACGTGCCATTTATGAGAGCAGAGAAGTCGCTTACTGAGTGCAAGAATGGACAGAACAGAATATATTACCAGGATTTTTCTGAGCCTTTTCAGTACACAGAGAATTTCTAAAACTGGACATGCATAAACGCTGCTTCATAAAGCAGCATTTTGCAAACAGTGTTACAACTGCCACACTGGAGGCAACACCTCTGAACTTCTCAAGATCATTACTCTTTCAGCCTTTCGTGATCCACAGAATAGGATCATATCCACAGAAGGGGAAAAGAATTTTAATGTCTTTCGAAGTAAAAGGAAAAGAAAGCCAAACCACCTCCCCTTCATTTTCGTTTCCTTCGTAACCAACATGCCTCAGAAGTTGTCTGTACTCACAGTCTCCACTTTCTCTCTTCCATTGTCTCTTGAATTGTCCTAGCAGGCTTTTCCCCAGCGATTCCACCAAACCTGCCTGTAGCCATGATCTCCCTGCTGCCAAGCTCAAAGGGCACATTTTTAGTCCTTGTCATATTCATCCACAAGCATCACTGACATCCATTATTTCTTCTTTTTCCACTGACTTCTTTCACTTGCTTTTCTTCAGTTGGCTTTCTCTCCTTAGTTCTTCATCTACCTCACTGATCTTTCCTTCTCAGTCTCCCATGCAGGTTACTCTTCACCTCTGCAAATTATAGAGCTCATATGAGTATTGGTTTGCTAGGGCTGACATAACAAAATACCACACACTTGGTGGCTTGAACCGTAGAATGCTTTCAAAGAGCTGTAGCCTGGGAAGTTGAGGCTCTGGCAAGTTTGATGTCTGTTGAGAGTCTGCTTTCCAGTTCATCGACGGCAGCTTCTCACTAGGTACTCAAAGGATCGAAAGGGCAAGAGAGCATCCTGTGGTCTCCTTTATAAAAGCATTAATCCCATCAATGAGGACTTTACCCCCATCAGGTAATAACCTCCCAGAGGCCCCACCTCCTAGTACATCATATTGGGAATTGGGCTTTGACATAAGAATTTTTTCCTTAAATACCTCTAGACTGCTCCTGCCTCAGGGTCTTTGTACTTACTAATCCAGATTCTGCATGGATCACTATCGGCATCTATCAGATTGCCACTCAAATGCTGCCTAATCAGTGAGACTTTACTACTGACCTACGTCAACCCAACCCCCTCACTCTCTCCACTCACCTGCTTTCTTCTTTTTCATTGCACTGATCACCTTGCAGCAAATTCCTTATTTCCTTGAGTTTCTGTTGTCTGACTCCTCCTGGTAGACTGCAGGTTTACATGAGTAAGAGCTTTCTCTGCTTAGTTTAGTACTGTTCCCTGGCTTCTGCAGCAATGACTTGCACAAAGTAGGTGATCAACAATATTTGCTCAGTTAGCAAATAAGAAAAAGGAGCCTCTTCCTAAGCATCTTTTACATATGCCAGGATGCTCAGTTCCCACTGTCAGGACCTGGTTGTGGCCGGCCACCATAATTTTGCATCTGGATTATTGCAACTGCCCCTAAACTGATCACAGTATCTTCAGTCTTGTCCTCCCTTAGATTCATTCTTCTCTCTCTAACGAAGATAATCCTAAGTGTAGTAATGCTTAATTGCCAAACTTACTTTCAAGAGAGTAGTCCTTGTTGATCTTTAATCCTTCCAGAGTGATTGCTGACATAGCCAGCCTTCACCCTTCCCATTTCACACCCAGCCCACCTCCCACACCAGCCATTCCCATTGAACCTAGGCTCATTCAGCTCCTCAACCTCGTGTGCCATTCCCTATCTAAAACTCTGTATGTTCTAGTTCCAATACTCTCAGAACTTTCTGTGTGGATAATCCCCATTCATCACTTAGATCCCAGTTTCTATCTGAGCTCTGAACCTAGAGCTCTTCTTCAGAGAAGGCTTTGTTGCCTCCCAGAATGGTCCCTTAGTGCCTGGAGCTGCTCCAATCCCAGCAGATGCCACAGAGTGTATCGCGACATTGCATGTGTCGCTGGGACCAGAACTCACAGTGGGCTCCAGGAGAGCAGGGCCTGGCTCTCCTCTAAGTGGCTGGATCCCAGTGCCTGGCAGAGTGTATTTGCTCACATGTTACACGTTTCAATTACTGTCTATGTTATTTTTTGCATATTTGTTTTGCAATTAACATAAGATGTCTGTTTCTAGATAGCTAGCTGGAAAAAGACAATGAGTTTTTTTTTTCCATTCATCTTACTGAATATTAGATTGCCAGCTGTCTAGTCTGTTATTTGCCCACATATCCAAGGTCAATATATGATGTCTGGATCAACCTCTCCAAAATTCTGTAATGCGGGCTTTGTGTTGAGTTTGGCACTTTTTAAAATTTATCTACGTAGAGAGAGAAAGCAAAATTAGCTGCTATGAGCGCCATCAAGAATACCACTTTTTAAAACACCCTGAAGCACTTTTTAACCCAAAACTTACATTTCTAGTTATTATACACATGTGGGTCAATTGGTCTTACTATTTGCCATAGGACAAGGAGGCATAATATTGGTAAGAACCCAAATTTCTTCATTACATAGCTCCTCCCACCATTGTGGATGCCCCAGTGGACTCAGCCTACAGATGGGGAGCTGAAGGAGGGCATGGGAGAGGTTCAGGGCTTTATTAGGGTCCCAGATTTCATGTGTGAACAGTGGTGTGGTAGCTTATATTTTGCATTTGTGTAGTGACTTCTTATACAGTGATTTTATTAAAATCTCAATGCCTATTTACAAATTCTTGCCAATATGATTTTTGACTCAAAGATGTCAAATGTCTTTCTCATGACCTTGATCTCTTTCATAGGATCATATCCAAATTTGATTTTTCCAAAATCTGGTCACTGCTCTAACTTTTTCTCTTACGTTTTTAATAAAAAACCATGCAGGCATGTAAAACCACTTGTGTCTAATGCAGATCTGTTTTTCCACACGCCCACTCCTCCTTCCTCACAAAAATATGCTTCTCTTCCACACATGTGTGTGTGTCAATAATGTGGCCGTGTTTTGTTTTTTTTTTTTCTAGAAACTCCAGACTGAAATCTAATAATTATATTTGATACTTTCTGTATAAACTGACCATGGCTCTTTCACATCTCCCTTCCAGACTCTGCTAAGGAGTTTCAGTAAAAGGCTTTGCCCTTCACCCTGCATGTGACAAGCCTAATAGGAGGCTGCAACTCTTACAGTGTCCTTCTCTATCGCCTACTCTTCACTTCCAATGTTGTTCCAGTTCTCATTCATTCATTCCTTTGCCATATATATTATGTGTGGCATGTATGTGCCCAGAATAGTGTTCTATGTGGGAGGTTGTACTGAGCGAAATCAGGTGAGGTTCTGGATTCGTGGAGCTTATAGTCCAGAATAAACACTCATCCCATTGGCCTTGTTTTTCTGATCTTCCTCTTCTTTCTTTTTTTCCATCAAGAAAGTGAACATATGCTCCTTGTTATTACTCTGCTGGTAGTGCTGTTTCACAGTGACAGGGGGTAAATACAGAGAGCCAGAGTTTTAGTTCTCTCCTAAGAGATTTCTAAAGCCATTCATGTTTCTCTTTTATGTTTCTCTCTCTTTAAGTCTTGAATGGAATGGTGGAAATGTAGTTAGGCATTTGACTTCAGAGACTCTTTATCCCTATAACTATGTTGCTATTCATGATCCTCCACAATCTTATTATTCCAATATGACTTTGCATTTCTTTAGTTTACACTCCATAGACAATGGTGCCCCAAGACTCTTCCCAGGACAGGAGTTCCTCCTCATCTGAGAACTTGTTAGAAATGCACATTACCAGATCACATCCCAGACCTGCTAAATCAGAAACTGGAGGGTGGGGCCAGAAATCTGTTTTAGTTAGATTCTAGTGGTTTTCAACTTGACATATTTGCCAAATGACTCTTGGATACCACTGAAATGACCTTTTCAGGGGATAGAGACGCTAAACATTGTGCAGTCTATGGCACAGTGCTAAACAAAAAAGCTCATGCCATTCCAAGTGCCCTAATCACCTCTGTTGAGAAACATGATGAATATGACCTAATAGGGACCTTGCCATTCCTTGAATACAGTGGTTGGTTTCCTGCCTATTGTGAGCAGTGCAAGGTCAGAGAAAACAAGAGGAACAGCTTTGTGTCTTTCCACAATGTCAGGCTTTTATTGATGTTATTTCAATCACAAAAGCCATGAGCTGCATGGAATTCTCAAGGAGGCAATTCTTGGTAGTGCTTCCCATTTACTTGTAGTCAGAGCTGCTGGGGCACACAAACTCAAGACACTCCACACATCAATCAATATTGCAAACCATATATACAAGTTTGTTTAATCAATGGATAAATGCTATAGATTAAATATTCCACAACAAACAAAGTAACATTTAACATCAAGGGTAAGGGAAAAGGTTTAAGGAACCAGTCCAGGGAGAGTAATGTAGACAAAATGAATATCCTGCTCTGGCCTGGGCAGACCATGCATAGGCAGTACATGGAAGAGTCGGTGGTGTGGACAGAACATTCGGTGGTAGATTCCGGGTGCTTATCACAAGGGACAGTAAGACGATGTCTCTTAAGAGGCCGTTTCGAGCTTCTCAAGTCTTGCTCTTTTTATGGCTGAGAGTCCTCTGGTTAGGATTGTTAGTGGAAGAACGTGCTTCGTCATGTCCTTATCTGGTTGGATGCAGTCTTTATTGATCAAGTAAAATATATGGCCCCTGCTGGCAAGGTGCCTTGTGAAATATAAGATAGAGTCTTTTTCTAAGATGGAGCCACTTATGTGAAGGGTGCTGTATAAATGGCCTCTGTTGGTTTCCTCTTTCTGTTTCTCATCCTTACCCCCATCTCGAAATATCTGAATTCTATTCATCCTAATGCCTGAATTAAATAGTACCTCCTTCAGAAATCTTTCTGATTTCCTCAGCTGAAAGAGTTATATTTCTCTTCTGTACTCCCACGGGCATTTTATCTGTGGATCTAGAATTCACTTATTTATACAATTATGATTCAATTCTCGATATAAGTGCCTTATCCTTCCCACCCTAAGCAACTGAGATGTGAGATTATGTCCTCAATCATTCATAATCCCAAGCAAAGTTGCTGGCTTGTGATAGACTTGCAGAGAATCTTCTTTTTCCTTCCTTCCTGCTGTTCTATAGTAGCCTTTGACCACAGGCAGTAAGGATTACTGATTAATTTAGCAATGTGCAAAAAAAAAAAAAAAAAGAGAAAAACTCCCAAATCTTACAGTCCATGACCTAACTCTCACAGGAAGCATTTATAAGCAGGAAATCTGTTTCTGATAAATGAGCCGCTTTATGCAGAATTGGTGTGTGATCTAAGAAGCTGTAATTTGGCTAACCACTGCTGCATGATTGTAGAAGCCATTTTTGAATACCCTGGGGCAACACAGATTTTGACAACTGCCTCTGTTTCCTTCTCAATTGAAAGTGATTCTATAAAGAAACACAATTACCTTCTTATTCTAATAAAATAAAGATCACAAACACAATTTTACATCCCATTTGAATCATAGAAAGATAAAGCTTAATGTTAAGCCTGAGAATCCGGGGACTTGGTGCATGTCCCCTGAACTTCTTTTTTGAGTGGGACAGATGATAGGAAGAAACATGCTTTATGCCTCTGGTGATTCTGGAGAAGCAAGATGTGTTGCCTTCTTTTTCTTTTTATTTTTTTTTTGTTGTTTTTGAGACAGAGTCTTGTGCTTTCACCCAGGCTGGAGTGCAGTGGTGAGATCTCAGCTCACTGCAACCTCTGCCTCCTGGGTTCAAGCACTGCTCCTGCCCCAGGCTCCCGAGTAGCTGGGACTACAGGTGCTCACCACCACACCCAGCTAATTTTTGTATTTTTAGTAGAGACAGGTTTTCACCATGTTGGTCAGGATGGTCTTGATCTCCTGACCTCATGATTCATCCTCCTCGGCCTCCCATCGTGCTGGGATTACAGGTGTGAGCCACCATTCCAGGCCAGATGTGTTGCCTTCTTAGATGACAACAGGAAGGGTGTGCAGACTGGATTCCATGCAGAGGGCAACTCCTAGGACGTTCTTTTCTCTTTTCACCTTATGGGGCTGTTTCAAGCATGAACGGTGTGTTTTGGCTTGTGTCTCCTTTTAGCAAGTCTGTGTTGGTTTGGATCCATTGAGAAGTAGACACCAAGAGGAGGTTAGATATGCAAGAGATTTGTGAGGGGAACACCAGCAAGAGAAAAGGGATGTGTGCTATCGTGATAGAATAAGATATATATCTTGTATTGTGTGTGTATATATCTCTATCTGTGTCTATTTATATCTGTGGATTTGTGGATCTGTATGTGTGTGTGTATACATATATATATATATATACACACACATACATATATATATATACATATATATATGTACACATATACACATTTGATCTCTACCCTTAGTTTCCAACACAGAGCTCCTAATCGTTTGGGATTTCCTGGGTGATAGGGACATGTTTTATTCTAATGAGGCAGCTGCTAGTGGCTCCTGGCTGGAGGCTGGTCACCCAGCCATGATTAGGAGCTTGGAATTCTCAACTCCAACCCCTAACCTCTGGAAGAGGTAGAAAAGTTGGATATTGACTTAATAAGTGATCATGCCTATGTGATGAATATTCCATAAAAATCTCTGTACTGTGGGGTTTAGGGAGTTCCCAGATTACTGAACTCATTAGGGAGCTGCAAGGGCTGCCTAGTGATCCTAGAAACTCCCTGCCTGGCCCCAGACACACCTTATGTGCCTTCTTGCCAGCCGTTCATCTGTGTGTGTCTTAATACCCTTTAGAAAAAATGGGTAAACGTAAGTCAAGTGTATCCCTGACTTCTGGGAGTTGTCCTAGAAAATTATTGAACCCAAGAAGGGGCTCGTGGGAACCCCAATTCATAGCTGGTTGGTCAGAAGTGCAGGCCACAACCTGGGGCTCAGAACTGGCATCTGAAATGGGAGGAGCCTTGTGGGACTGAGCCCTTACCTGTGCATTTACCTGTGCAAAATCTAATGGAATTGCTGGTGTCCACTGGGTGATTGCTTGGTGTGGTGAAAACCCCTATGCATGTGATTGAAGGACTATGTTAACTACTTCTCTTCCTGAGTCCACAAGGGGCATGGTTTCAAAGGCAAGAACTTCCCAGCACCATGCCTCCATCCACCTTCACATCCTGGAGACCAGAGTTCTTTGTCTAACTTTCCCTTGTACCGGAAGGGTCAACACTTCCTTTGTTTAGAAAACTCGGCAAACACCTTGGAAGGATGGACTCTATTGCAAGCCAGGCAGCCAATCCAGCATCAAGAATCGAAGATCAATCACTCCAGAGGAAGTTTTAAAAAGCTCCTCTCACTGGATGAGAGCTTGAATGGGGTGGGAGTAACTCCAGGGTTAAAATCCCTGCTACTCCCTTAACTATGTGGACTCCATCTCTAGATCCCCTCCGAAGACAGCATGGGAGCACTCTCTCTCTCTCTCTCTCTCTGCCTAATAAATTGCTTTTCTACAAAACTCTCTCTGGGTCCGATACTTACTTGAACAAGCTCACCATGCCACCAGGGCCCTCTCCCCATTCTTGGGTAAGTGAGGCCCAAGGACCTGGGAAAACACATCTGATCGGGGAACAGTAAGCGTCTTTGGAATGCCTCTCCCACCTGCTCCCGTCCCCCAGTTACATGATCACAGAAGTGTTTGTGTTGAGTGTTTAGGGTGTAGTAGAAGGAAAACCAGTTGTTTGTTCTGTTATACAAGGAATGTCCCAGATGAGGCTGGGAAGACCTTCAAATGCCCCATCCTGGTGAGATCCTCACTGACAGTCGATAGCTGCCCAGACTACTATCACAAAACACCACATTCTGGGCAGCTTACACAACAGACATGTATTTTCTAACAGTTCTGAAGACAAGAGGTCCAAGATTAAGGTGCCATGTCAGGAAATTTGGTTTCTTCTGAAACCAGCGTCCTTGGCTTGCAGGCCATCTTCACTCTGTCTTCACAGGTTCATCCTCTGTCCTTGTGTGTCTGTGTCCTAACCTCCTTGTCTGTGAGGACACCAGGTATATCGATTGGATTAGAGCCCAGCCTAATGACCTCTGTGAATCTTCATGAACCTCCAGAAAGACCCTGTTTTTGGATGCAGTCACATTTTGAAGTTGCTTCAATATAGGAATTTTGGGAAACACAGATCAGCTCACAGACCTGAGGAGGAAAGAAGAAAGCAGCAGATCTGGTAGGAAATGTTTCAGGACATAACAAAAATCTAAGAATTCCCCAGTAGACTGAGAAGTGGTTCTCATCCAGGCAGAGTTGGCTGCAAGAGAATCCCACATCTTGCAGGAGTAGAGCTGCCTTGATGAGCATCCGTCTTATACTCATTTGAGTGGGCTGGGAGCAGCTGGTGATGTGTGGCCTATGTGTGACTCCCACAGCAGCTGGGCCTGACCGACTTACGCTTTTTGCTACAGGAGATTTAAGTAGGCCTTTCCATGGGCAATACAATCCATTTCATCATATCTTAAAAGTACTTTAAAGATATTACACATATTAAAATATCTTCAAGTATTTTAAAGATAAAGGCCTGTAATATTTACATTGAGAACCGAGATCCAGGTAGGACTATAAGGGCAGGAACTGCGCCTGGCACATGTAGTGAAGGAAGCTGTGATGATACCAGGCCAGAACAGGGCCAGGGGCCCAGCCAGGGGCTGTGCAGGTGATCAGACATCAGCTCTGAATACTTTGATTCAGAGTCACAAAGAAGAGACTCGCAATGATCGTTCCTAAAAGTATTTGAGGGCTTCAACCAGAGGTTCAAATGTATGAACCAAAATAATTCCCTAAATTTTTATTTTTACTCATAGGAAGTTCTAACTTCCTGACATGTTGTGAAATTGATGCTGCAAATCATGAAGAAGAGAACAAACAACCATTTTCCTGGGTGATATGGATGTTCAGAGGCCTGACGACAATGCAGCAGCAGTGGGAAGCGGAGTGGTTTGTAACTGGGGAGTGAGATGCTTCCTGGAAAATAGCTTATTTTCTGTGAAGGCAGCGCAAGACGTGGGCTGTGGGTGGTATAGCCGACAGCAGCAGCCCAGGCTGGACATGGTTCTGGAACAATGGCTGCTTACCCCATCAGTCCCCTAGGATATCACCATGGGCAAGAACAATTACCAAGTTCATGTGGCTCTGTTTTGGTTTGACTACCTGCTCTAAAATTCAAAAGGGAGCTATATGACTTTGCAATTTTTTTTTCAGATAACAAGGATTCACGTCTAATGACTGATTCCACACAATGGAAGAAGATTATGTAGTTATTAAATATGGATTTATGTTAAGCATAAATATAGGCATAGCAAAGTATAATTAGAATATAAATCTCACATCTCCGTAGATTAGTGGACTAACTGTAGTGCAGCTTCTTCTCCCCAGGGGTTTGATAAATAACATTGGCAGAAATGGTTATGGGTAAGTCCCTGGTTCTGGACTCATGATTTTCAGTATCCTAAATAATTATAATCACACAGTCTCTCCTGTGTGTTCCAGGCTGATGTTTTTTTTCACATTGAACCATACCAGGCTTGTCACTTCTCTCTCCAGAGCTGATCTACCAACTGTAGAAAAATCATAGCCGCTCACAGTTGCACAAATTCTTTACTTTAAGGTTCAAAATTCCTGCAGCTTCCTGGTTCTTGCTTTGCATTCATTTTAAATCACTCATTTCTGGGCTGTATACATTTTCTAAGTCTGTAGCTGGAAGAAGTAGAAAACACCTTGAGTGTAGAAGGAGAATCTAAAAACAGTGTGATGAATTTGAACAACGTACTTAACCCACAATACAAAAATGAGGCAAGGGCAAATGTAAATTCTAAAATACTGATTACTTAAGTAAAGAATTTATCAAGTGTGATTTTTTGGGCAATAATGTAACATGAGTACTACTCTCTCCTAATAAATAAATCCAAAGTTTGTAATAGTGGAATATGTTATCTAAAACAAGCAAGGCAGAAGGACTGGGATAACAAAATGTAATTTGACAGCCTTGGTGGATCTAGCTATAGAGAGGAGATTCTAGGACAAAGGACATTTGATAAAGATGAGGAACCTAAAACCATCTTACATAGGAAGAGGCAGAGTAACTATGGGTATTTCACTCAAAGAAGAGAAAGCTCAAAGCAGAATAGCTTTGAAATTCCTGAAGAATTTGCCATGTAGGGTTTTACTCTCATAGCTTATTCTTCTTATTGTGACTTATGTTTGTTCAGTATTGGAGCTGGGTAAAAGAAGGCCCTTTCAATTCTTTCTCTTGTGAAAAATAGGAAATTACAAGGCCCTAATTACAAGGGCCCTAATTACAAGGGCCTTGTAATTTTTTTCCCTAGTAAAATTTACTAGGGAAAATTTTCCCTAGGAAAAATTTACTAGGGAAAAAAATTACAAGAGAAACAGAATGTAGCTCCGTGCAAGGAAGCAGATTTACACCTTGAGAACAGGATGCCCTAGGAGGTCGTGAACAAGTCAGGGACGTTAACTGAAGCTTTCTGAGCTTAACTAAACTATCTCATCCGTAGAAATAGTACTGACGTGATGGATCCTATGCGTGTGAATTTGAGGCTTTATAACTAGAAGTTATAACTAGAATATTACTTTATTATTTTGTATATAATTGAACTGGTTCATCTTTAAAATTTCAACCAATATTATCAAAGTCCTGTTCTCCAAGTTCTTTATACTAAAATGATGACATACTCAAACTAGAGCTTCAGGCTGAACTAGAACTGCTCCATAATTCCTGAGACTGTCAGGATCAGACTTTGCATAGGTTTCATCATAAATATACATTATTTTTAGTCCAGAAGTAGGATTTAGCGAGAAAACAGACTCCCATTAATTCTCCCTTCTTTTCCCCTGAACTTTTTATGCAGGTGGGCATTTGAAGGGCTGTGGATTAAATATACAGTTGTATAAATTTATTAAAGTGCTTCACGAAAATATATTTTAGAAAGACCATCAATTTTGGAAGCAGTGATGTGTGAGTTATAAATGTCACATAGGTTATTTATGTCTTGATGGTATCATGCAAGTCAAGTTAATGTCTTTGAGCCTTGGTTTCCTTACCAGTTAAGTAGAGTTAGTACTGGCTTACAAACGTGTTATAAAGATTGGACGTCAGCGAGATAATTCTTAAATAGTGGCCTTCTTATTAATAAACTGTCAAGGGATCACTATAAGCATGTATTGTCTTTATGTTTAATACAAATTATAATTATTACAAGGAAGAGATGATTAAATTATTGCTGTAAAATACTGTGACAATTTTAAAATTTTAGGTGATGATCTTTAAGAACATATATTGTTGATATGACAACAATTTGCTTTTCAGTCAAATAGAATTTTATTTTCATAGTTCAAATGGGTTTCAAATCTGCTAATCATAAGAAATAGTCTCTATTTTGAATTTTCCAATGTTTCATTAAACCATTATTTTTATCACCAAGAACCTTCAAAAATGCATCGTGGACATTAAAACACATTAAATAATATAATTATTTAGCTACATTAAATAATTGTACATTTAGTTATCTATGTCCATGCTTGCCTTTAAATACATATACAGACATTTTTAATCTTGCTTGCTAATTAAACTAATAATTGTAAAAGAACCCATTTTATTATGATATTGTATTATAATAGTTAAATCATTTTACTTGAATGATCCATAAGGATTTCTAAGTGAATAATAGACATTTTTATTATCTTTGCAATTATCACATTTAGTAAGAATTCAATTAACTTTCATTGTCAAAACTTACTTATGTTGAACTCAGACAAATCATCTATTTCCTTGCCTAATTCTATTAACTGCCATTTTGTAGAAAGGTAATGAATGTACAAATACAGTGTCTCCAAAACACAAAAGATAAAAAATGTAATAGCAGCAAAGAAGTTAAAGCTGAAAAGCTCAAACAATACCAAACCAAACTTTTAAACCACCACAGCCAACATTTTTTTAGTTGTTTCATTTCCAGCAGAAAATAATCAATTAATCAAGGAACTGCATGTTATAGAAATAGTATTCAAAGTGAGATTCTACATCTAACAATTGTGATGGGAACTGTAGCGTGTCACTTGCTTTTCATATGATATAATGAGGTGTATATGTACCTACATTATTTTACCAAATGTGTATATGAACCAGCTCTCATCTGATGTCCCACTGCTTTTCCCACTAATTGAATAAAAATCCTCATTTCTCAGATAAGCCCAATGCCTTCCACAAGATACTCTCAAATCTGTTTAGCATAGAGGTCAAACTCAAAAAGTGGATACCATGCAAAACAAAATAAAAATGCACTTGTACAGGCGTTTATGAATCCTTCAGACTTCAGTAGGAAGGTTTGAAGGAACTTTCAACAAAAGAATAAAGCCATCCTTCATTTTCTTACCCTTTCCTTCTTTTCTTTATCCTCCTTTGCACAAAATAAAAATTCCTGCTATTTTCTTTTGCAAGTTATTTCCAACCTTTTACCTTACTGCCCAACTCATTTCCTACCTAAGAACAGGAAGGACTTGCATATAAATGATTGAGTTTTTAGCTAAAGTCTTTTCTTTTTCATCAGCTTCTGTTTAGTGGAGAATTATTCTTTCAGAATATATATGATCTCATTGATTCTTCTAATTAATGTCTTCATTGCAAAGTCTGAACTTAATGAATCTCAATGAAAACTTGATTAAATAACAAAAGCCACAACGATATTGACTTAATGTTTATGCTTGAACAATGCTTATTCAGGATTGAGTGAATTGGGCAGACCAGAGTTTTTGCCAAGTTGGGCTATTCTTAGATGATTGTAATAATCCTCTACCTGGTGTTTCTACCTTTAAAGTTTATTTTTTCCAATATGTCATACCCAGCAGTATATTAACACTATTTGTAAAAATATCCTCTTTTTACCACATTATTCCCATTCTATCTGTCTTCCTTTACCTAGCAGGATAAATAATCCTTTTTATGTTGCTTAGTTTCAAGATGTTTGTAAATTGACTTTTCATGTTTTTCATCCTCTCTAATTTTTCTACAATAAGTGTTCCTATTCCAGTTCCTCTCTCTGTGGTTCTTCAAATGCATCTTGCATTTTCTTGTTCCATGGCTTCTTAATAATATTAGTTCCACTCAAAAGTCTTTCTTCAATTATCTCAACCTCTGCTATGAATACCCTGTAAATAAAATGTCTGTAACCAAAGCTTTCCAAGAAACTCTCTATTACCTATTGTCTCTCTCCCTTTTCCCCTAGGCATAGTTGATAAAAATTACCCCACAGATACTCAAAAATTATGAAAGTAATTTTTTCTTGATTTATGTACTGGTTTTCGTGAATTGCTTTAGGCTAGTTTAGTTTTCTATTGTCCTATAGTAACTTACCATGTGCCTTAAAATGCACATTTATCATCTCAGTCCCCACAGGTCCAGAGTCCGGCGGTGGCTTAGCTGAATCCTTTGCTTAGGGTCTCAAAAGGCTGCAGTGAAGGTGTTGGGGGTGGCTGTGTTTGCACATCAGAGGCATCCCAGGAGAAGAATCCACTTGTTGATGACAGAATTCATTTCTTCCTGGTATAGGACTGAGGGCTCTGGCTTCCTGCTGGCCATAGGCCACCCTCAGCTCCCTGCACCCTAACCCTGCAGCATGGCTGATTACAAGGCCAGACCCCAACAGAGAGGCTCCAGTGTAACTCCACCAGCAAGGCTGCTTCCTGGGACCAATGTCCCACTGCCTTTGCTATGTTCTGTTGGTGAGAAACAAGTCACAGGTTCTGCTGGCACTCCAGGGGAAGGGATCATAGAAGACATGAACACCAGGAGGTAGGACCCCAAGGAGGGATACACTTGTGTGTGTCCACCTCCTGCACTAGGCTGTCTTCTCTGTGATTGAAGCCTGGTAGAAAAGAAATGCACAGTGTCCCCTCTCATCTGAGGAGCACACATTCCAAACAGGTATCCCCCCTGTGGATACCTGAAACCAAGGATGGCACCAACCTGATCGCTGTCAATCAAAACGCATTTCTCTTCATGTCTTTAACCCGCAAATGTAACGCCTTTTCTATCTTGACTAAGCAGTGATTACACATTGTCGCTGTAGCTTTTGCTGGTTGTAATGTAACCTCAAAACTAGGATGAATTTCTTTTTCCTTCTTCCAGTTTCGCAGATAGAAGATTCATTTCCACTGTTGATCTTAGCAGCCTCTCAGCATATGGGTTTTTTTCTTTCTTGAAGTTGAGAACTCTCACCTTTCATTTAAAGGAAGTGCTTTACAGCTTCTCTTTGGCGTCTTTGAATTGCCAGCATCACTACTCTTGCACATACCCTTCACACAAGCACTGCGATGCCATCGCAGTGGACCTCATCATCGCGATGGCTCCTAAATGACTAATGGGTAGGTACTGCAGAGTGTGGATAAAGGAACAATTCCCATCCTGAAAGGGACAGTGGGGAGCTGCTCTGGATGGTGCAAGATTCCATCATGCTACTCAGAGTGACACACAATTGAAAACTTACCAATTGTTTATTTCTGGAAGATTTCATTTAGTATTTTCAAACTGTGGTGGACATCGAGTAACTGAAACTTTGGAAAGTGACATCTCAGATAAGGGAGGATGTGTATTTACACTTTTCTCTCTTTCTTTTCCTTTCTCCGTTCTATAACACACATGCATGTTGACCTCTGTTGGTCACTTGAATCCCATATCCCTGCAAAGACTAATTAATTCATACATGGTTTATGAATCTAAAGCCTTCTTCATAAAGTCCTTTAAATTCATTTGATGTCAAATGTCTTTAACTGCTAAATAGTTTTTAAAAGACCCTTCAGATTTAAGTGAATTAAGTACAATTCACAGCATTTTAACTCTTATTATAGGATGGTTAGAGTACAGGCAGGTGCAATGTCTCATGCCTGCAATCCCAGCACTTTAGAAGGTTGAGGTGGGAGTATTGTTTGAGACCAGGAATTCCAGACCAGCCTGGTCAGTATAGTGAAACCCCATCTCTACAATTTTTTTCTAATTATCCAGGTGTGACGGAACACACCTGTAGTCCCAGCTACTGGGAGGCTGAGGTGGGAGGATCTCTTGAGTCCGGGAGTTTGAAGCTGCAGTGAGCACTATCCTCCAGGCTGGGCCACAGAGACCCTGTCCATGAAATCAAAATAAATTTTAAAATCCTTAGCATATAAACTTTGAAAGAAAGTTCTATTATCCAAATTAAACCATTTCCTGTGGACAAAACTGTGCATGTATGCACTGTATTATTTTTCATTTTTATGTTAATACGTATATGTGGTTCAGAAAATTCAAATTAAATAATTGATGTGATTTACCACGAAGGATTTACAATTGTTATGTACTATCAATTTTTAGATTATTATATTTTTAACTCGGGCTATAGTTATAGTCTCCTAATACCAATATACTTTAAATAAACAGTTTTTTCCATGCTGATTTGGAATTACCATTTTACTATTTTAGATCTATATTATAAAACTAAAGGAAAAAAGTTCTATTGAAAATAACAATTACAAGATACTATGCGTGATCAAATTAGAAGATTAAACAAAAACTCTTTGGGAAGAAAAAGGAAATGTTGAAAATATTTTAAAGTATAGGCCAGTTAGGTAAGACTAGAATATTACACATGTATGCCAAGATCTCCTTAACATATACAATAGATTGAACCAATTAGCAAATCTGTATGATAGAATACAATACCTTTTGTTCTACAAGAATTTCGTTCTGCATTTGCTCCCTAAACTTTGTTCTGTGTAATCACACCAATTTTCTGATTAAAGAATTGAACTGCTTGCTTTGATAATCAGGAGTGATTGTAATCAGTGAAATTAAGATAATCATATCAGCACAAAACACTGCATGCCTCTCTGCCTCTCCCTCTCTCTCTCTTCTCCCTCTCTCACTCTGACGCACACATACACATACACTCACACGTGCACACACACATGCACACACATACACACACTCTCTCTCCCCCTTCTCCCTGTCTCTCACTGACACACACATCTACACACTCACACATGTACACACACACTCTTTGTTTTTCCCTCTCTCTCTGACACACACGTATACCCACACACATGCACACACACATACACACCCTCTCTTTCTCTGACACACATATACACACATGCACAAACCCATACACCCTCTCCCTCTCTCTCTGACACACACGTATACCCACACACATGCACACACACATACACACCCTCTCTTTCTCTGACACACATATACACACATGCACAAACCCATACACCCTCTCCCTCTCTCTCTGACACACACATACACACGTTCACACATGCACTCTCCCTCTCTCTCACTCTTTCAATTATGCTCTGAACACCATGATTGGGCTTTTGTGCCTAGGAGGTTTTACCTTCGAATACTTTTCCCTTCATTGTCCTTTGCCATCTCTGGTCGGCTTTGCTGGTGGAGTACCCATACCCATCGCTTCCTCTCCTCCACGGAAGCTCTATCCGGTGGCCACAGCACTTGGCTCACCTGTCCTGCTGTAGTACATCTTCCTCTATCTCTAGGTCTCATTGTGTCTCTGATGTCAGCTCTGTCCTTTAATTCTGCAGGGATGTTGCTTGTCTGTTTTCTTTCAATTCATGCCTTAATCCCCTAATCTTCTAGTCAGCCGCCTATCTTGACTGTCAGTTGTGGTCTAGGTTACTGCTTCCAGTGCATTAAATGTTTCAAAGTTGCTAAGCCTTTTGATCCAATCAAAATCAAAATCATTATCTTTTTCTTACTTTGGAGCTTAAACCTTTTTTATTACACATATAGAAACCATGGACGCATTTTTATTATAAATTCCTTTTTACATAGCTTGAGTAGGTGATTAGAATCTAAAAAGGTTTTTGATTATTTGAAAATGCAAGTTCCTAGCTTAGTACAAAGATGAAACCTTTCATAATTCCCGGAGCTAAACTTTAAATGTAGCACACAAATATATAAAAATAATGATAAACTAGATGGGTAAAAATTGTGAACATTGTTCAAGTCATTATTATGAAATGGTGTTTATTATACTTCAATATATGATACAGTATTTACAATCTAGGAAAAGTGAGATAGGGTTATTTAACAAATGGGCAGGATAAAGGGCTAATTTGGAAAAAAAAAAGAAATCAATTTGTGATGATATTTTTGATTACTCAGGTAGGGAAGGGGACTATGTTATATAAGAATTTCTTACAATTTTTTTTCAAAGTACCCATTCCCTCCTGTGTGGAGTTTTGTGAAGTTTCCTTGGTGTTATGGTGCTCAACATCCTGCTGCTCAGCCTCCAAAGCTATGGGAGTGCTTTGGAGCAGAAACGACATTGGGAATCACAACACATTTTATGTCATGCTATGGCCTTAATTAAGTTGCAGCTCCATTCATCAGTTTAATGTCTAAAAAACTTTTAAATATAGTTAGATGTTTACCTGATTTCCAGAAGGGTAAAGTATTCATAAATAAAATGGAACAAATGCTATTTATTTATTTTACTTAAATTTCTAATTTGAAGTTGGCAGTGAATCTAATATTTATGAAACAATTTGTCTCCAGCACTTTTTTGGGTAATAAACATCAGTGTGGCCAAATGTTACCTCATTCCACTTGTATGTCAATGACAAATATTTATAACAATGTTACTGACAAACGTATAACATTTTTCTTATAACTATTTTGTTTCTAAAATTAAACACTGTTAAAAAAAAGTTGTATCAGAGCCCCACAAGGCACATTCCGAAAGGTATGAAATTTGTGGAGGTGGCGGGTAGGGAGAGAGTTTCAGTTCAAGTATATTAATTCTTCAGATTGCTAAGGATCATGCCTTAATACCAAACTGTTATGTAACTAAGCTTCTTTATGTTCTGAGTCTCCTCCTGTTTTTAAAATTATGATTCTTATGGTAGATGTAGGTTTTGATTAATTTTAGCATGGCAACAAATTAGCAAATTATTATTGATACAGGCTTTTCAGTTTGCTCTTTCATGTGTCCCAGTTAGAATCAGCCTCAAATCTTCACAGCATGTCGACTTTCAAGGCATTGGCTACCGTTCTGGTTTTTTATTGAATGGAATATATGCTCATGTAACCTAAGTAAGTATGAGGCTCATGAAAGTGACTTGGTGCTAATTCATTTACTTCACTTATTCTTTACACAAAGGATTTATTTTGTGAGCAATCTGCCAGATTTTGCCTACTAGATTGTATTGTAAATAATGGAAGGAAACCCAGATAACCAGAGTTATCTAAGTCCTGTAGATAAATTAGAGGAGTAGGGTGTGTGTGTGTGTGTGTGAGAGAGAGAGAGAGAGAGAGAGAGAGAGGGAGGGAGAAAGAGAGAGAAATATTGAGGAGAGAGAGAGAAAAAAAGAGAGAAATTTGTGCTAGAAACAAGTATTTCCTAGCACAAAGCATTAGATTCTTTGGGTTTTTGCTTATGTTTACTTGCTTTTATGTTTGTCTTGTTGTTTTCTTTAGAGACAGGGTCTCACTGTCCTGTCCAGCCTGCAGTGCAGTTAGAGATCATAGCTTACTGCTGCCTTGAACTCCTGGGCTCAAGCGAGCCTCCTGCCTCAGCCTCACATGTTGATTTGTATAGTAAGGATTCACTTCATCTGAATTCAGAAGGATAGAGGACGTACTTATTCAGTAATTCTTGTCAATTGCTTAGTCACTCGAATTTCTAGCTCAACCAATTCTTTTGCAAGAACCAATTCAAAAGCAAGATGACTTTTGCAGTTCACATTAACAGTTGATGATATATGTGATGAACAGAGATAAGCTGGAAAACTAGCTGGGACTATTAAAATGGTCATATTTCTGAATTTTTAGTAAATAATTCTCTATATGGGACAAGACCTTGGTTTAGAAGTTACAACTCAGTGACAGCACAGGAAGTGCCCCCTTTCCCAACAAAAGCAAATGCATTTTTACTGTCTCTAAGTTGACTGAAAGACATCACTTCCAATAGCAATATTTTGAAATCTTGCTAAACTCTGACTCATTCCCTTTAACTTTGTTTTTGTTTTTGTTTTGAGACAGAGTCTTGTTTTGTCACCCAGGCTGGAGTGCTGTGGTGTGATCTCAGCTCATTGAAACCTCTGCCTGCTGGGTTCAAGTGATTCTCCTGCTTCAGCCTCCCAAGTAGCTAGGATTATAGGCACCCACCACCAGGCCTGGCTAATTTTTGTATATTTAGTAGAGACAAGGTGTCACCATGTTAGACTGGTCTCAAACTCCTGACCTGGTGATCCACCTGCCTTGGCTTGCCGGAGTGCTGGGATTACAGGCATGAGCCACCGCTCTGGCCCTCTAATGTTTCTGACTTACTGTTTACATCTAATAATGAACTTTAAAAAAAGACATCATGAAGCAAATGTTAAGTCTTCAGTGTATTTAAGTGAATCAGACTTGGGCACCAGGAAAATAGTGCTCTTGAGCCAGCACTTGCTCTTTAAAGAATGATCTTCATTCCAAAATCTTTCTATTTCCTTGATTTTTTCATGAAGCAGAAATGCCCTCAGCACTTCTGAAACCAACTGAGGTATTTGGTATTCATCAGTATAACCTAGTTTGTTCACACAAAATTGGATTTTAAAAAATGTTTCAGGTAAAAACTGAAAGCGAGTAAATTAAAATAAAATACTCATCATGCAAGGACATCAGGTACTGTTGATTTTGCCTTTGTGGGGCAGTTCTCTCCTGTGAAGGCCTAATACTGACAAACAGGTTGTTCCTGCAGCTTCTGTGGTCATGAGCAGTCTGGGAAGGAGTAGGCTCTGGCAGTTTTGTGGAATTCTGAAGCCTCTGGCAAATGCTGCAATTGGAATTGATAATGTCCTGAGGGGCGGCATTTATCTCTCTTCCTTAATATGTCACATGCCACAAATCTTTCTACACGAGCTTCTCTGGGGACCACAGTAGTGAATGCTTAATGGGGCATATGTGTGAGGATTAGAAGAAAAATGTGCCTATTAATGAAGTACAAAAAGAAGGATAGTGGTTTAACTAGGAACCTGGGAAATAACTGGGTAAATCGTCAACCATTTGACAATGTCGCTTATCTGACTCTGAGTAGAGACCCTGAATTGCCGATGTCTGCATTGTGGACAGGATTTGAACTAGCTCCGTCTCTATGGAGCCATTCTTAGGTGATCAGAAACCATAACCATGAACTCAAAACTATTCTCATGGCTACATGTACATGTGTCTTGCATATCAGAAAGAAATTACAAATGAATACCATACAGACAAGAAGGCTTAATTATCCTCCAAAATCACTTTCTTCATAACGCATATTTACAAAAAAACATGAACAGGATTTATGCAAATAAAATTATTTAACATTAGATTTTCTTTACAGACAGTCTTATAAAATACAATCATAATAAATAATACATGGCTTAAGAAGTTTATAGAGTTTAAGAACACCGGTGTCAGGAATTGTGGCTCTTTATGGTGGTAAAAGACACCTAAAATGAAACTCATCCTTTTGACCATTTTGAAGTGTACAGTTCAGTGGCATTCCTACATGCAGAATGTCATGTGTCCGTCACTTCTGTCTGGCCCCAAGACATTTTCATAGCCTCAAGTAGAAATCTTGTGCCCATTAATTAGTCACTTTTCATCTCCCCACTTCCTCTAGCTTTGCAAACCACTAATCTGTTTCCTGTCTTTGTAAATTTCCCTACTTTTGATACGTTTTGTAAGGGAAATTATACAATGTATAACCTTTGTGTCTGGCTTATTTCACTAAGCATATTTTTAAGGCTCATTCATGTTGGAGCTGCACTGGTACAGCTAGTGCTCGACTTACGACCACAGTCAGGACCGCGGACCGGTCGTAACACGATTTGGTCGTAAGTTGAGTAGGCTATATGCACGCGGAGATGGTAGTGCTGCCGGAAGCTGGTCCGCACTGTCGTACGCCCAGCTGGGCAACGTGTGCGCTGCCAGACGCGGAGCAGTCGTTGCTAGCGATTGTGGTCATAGAGTCGAATGGTTGTAAGTTGCATAGGTGGTAAGTCGAGCAATACCTGTACTCCATTTTTTCTTGGAATAACATTCCATTGCATAGATATAGAAAACTTGGTTTATCCATTGACCAGTTCATGGGAATTTGGCTTGTTTCCACTTTTGGCTGCTGTTGATAGGGCTGCTATAAACGTGTCTTGGTCGGACTACCTGTTTTTCTTAACTTTTCATTTCAGTGGTACATGTGTAGGTTTGTTATATAGGTGAACTTATGTCCTGAGGGTGTGTTGAGTAGAGTATTTAACCATCCAGGTCTAAAGCCTAGTATCCAGTAGTGGTGGTTTTTTTATCCTCCCCCACCTCCCACACTTCACCCTCCAGTTGGCCCCAGTGTCTGTTGTTCCCCGCTATGTGTCCATGTGTTTGGATCCTTTAACTCCCAGTTTATTAGTGAGAATATGTGGTATTTGGTTTTCTGTTCCTGTGGTAGTTTGCTAGGGATAATGGCTCTCAGCTCCATCCATGTCCCTGCAAAGGACGTAATCTCATTCTTTTTTTATGGCTGCATAGTATCTTATGCTGTCTATGTACCATATTTTCTTTATCTAGTCTGCCTTTGATGGGCATTTAAGTTGATTCTATGTCTTTGCTTTTTTTTTTTTTTTTTTTTTTTTTTTTTTTTTTTTTTTTTTTTTTTTTTTTTTTTTTTTTT
>NW_016107329.1:7077990-7144348 GCF_001604975.1 Cebus imitator
TGGCCAGGATGGTCTCGATCTCTTGACCTCGTGATCCACCCGCCTCGGCCTCCCAAAGTGCTGGGATTACAGGCTTGAGCCACCGCGCCCGGCCGTCTTTGCTGTTTTTAATAACTACTAAACTGTTTTCTACAGCGGCTAAACCATTTTACGTTCTCTCCTGCAATGTATGAAGGCTCTGATCTCCCCACATTCTCACCAATGCTTAATGTTCCTTTTAAAAATGTATTTATTATAATCATCTGATTTCCCAAGCATCTTTCGTGTCTTGTTGGTCATGTTTATCTCTTCTTTAGAGAAAAGTACTTTGTCTGTTTTTGTTAGACTTTTTTGGTGTTCAGTTGTAAGAATTCTTTGTATATACATTTTATGTGCTAGACCTCTATCAGATACATACTTCGCAAATATTTGATCTCATTCTGTGGGTTTTTAAAATCCTTTTGATAGTGCCCTTTAATGCACATTTTAAAAATCCATGTGTATCTCCTCTCTTTATTCTCTCTTGCTGTCAGATGCCCTTTCTTTACCTCCAGGACTACCCAGTCCCCTCAACAGTGCCTCTGTTTATCTTCCACTGTGATCGTGAGGTTGGCTAAAGTCCTATCCCCAGCTATCCACAGAATTCCACCCAAAAGAGAAAGTCTAGAGATTACTCAGAATAGGCGGCCATTTCTTTTCTAGGAATTCCAGTACACCTCCTTGCGTTGAAGTTCAGTTGTGTCAGTGATTGTGACACAAGGGTTTAATGTACAACAAAGTCATTAGCTCACACGTAAACTGTGTAGAATTTTTGATTTAAATTTATGACTATCACTGCTGCTGCTGAAATAAAAAGAAAAATAAGAGTATTTTTTAGAATCAATTGGTATGTTTTTGTTTTTAATATCTGATTTATAATCAGTTATGTTAAACTTTATTTACAAAGGGATGTGTATTGCTCCTTTTGTTTTGAGCCTCACTGTGTCATCCAGGCTGGAGTACAGTGGTGTGATCTCAGCTAACTGCAACCTCTACCTCCTGGGTTCACGCAATTCTCCTGCCTCAGCCTCCTTACTAGGTGGGACTGCAGGCATGTACCACCAAGCCTGGCTAATATTTGTATATTTAATACAAATTGTGTTTTGCCATGTTGCCCAGGCTGGTCTTGAACTCCTGGCCTCAAGTAATCAGTCCTCTTAGGCCTTCCAAAGTGCTGGGATTACAGGTGTGAGCCACCACACCTGGCCAGGATGTGTACTACCAGATTAATATCTATGTCAAACCACTCTTAAATAATATTTTTATTAATTTGTGTCAACTGTGAAAAATCGACAGAACAGTTTACCCAACCTGATAAGGTAATATATTAGTCTCCCCCTTTTCGAGAGATTAGAGCTCTATAAAATTCTTATTAGTAGTTTAAATTCATATTAGTAGTTTTTAAATCAGGATTTTAAGCATTTTTTTTCTACTTACAAGACACAAGAATATCTTGGTTTTATTTTGTGACTATTTGGGTGAGTTATAACTGTGGTAAAGTCTGTATATTTTATACTAAATGAAAAAGGAATAGATAAAATTAATAAAAGTTATGGTTTGATAAATATAAATATTTGATGTGCTATAGCATTCACGTAGTTCAGCATTTACTTGACAAATTGCTCTAAATAAAAAATCCACTTCCATAAAAGATAGCCCTGTAGACCTTATTGTGGCATTTCTTTAAATACAGTAAAAGCAGAAAATGATTGCACTAAATTTATTATAAGTATGGCAGATTTGGCCTCATCATGCTCACCCACATCATAGAAGTGGCTGATGTGACATTTCCAACCCACTGCAAGGCAGTGAATTTTCAAAAGGTAACTCCCACTGAAGGGGTGTAAAGCACATCAGCCAGTTCTCTGCCACTCCTACCACTGACGCTTGGAGTCTGCACCATTTTTTCTTGCACATCGGCAAGACTTTTTGGTTGCCAATGTACAAAACAGAACACAGCTCATAGATGCTGCATGACCTCAGACTCCACCAGAAACTGGGCCATTTGCTCTGTGAGGTTCCACTTGCTGTGCAAGAAGTCCTGACTGTAGAACCACTGTGTGGAGACTTTACATGGGTAGAAACATGTAGAGAGGCTGAGGTGGGTGGGTTGCTTGAGCTCAAGAGTTCGAGATCAGCCCGGGCGATATGATGAAACTGTGTCTTTACCAAAAATACAGAAATTAGTTGGGTGTGGTGGTGTGTACCTGTTGTCTTAGTTACTTGGGTGGCTGAGGTGGAAGAATTGCTTGAGCCTGGGAGGGAGAGTTTCCACCGAGCTGAGAGAGTGCCACTGCCCTCCAGCCTCAGCGACAAAGTCAGACCCTGTATAAAAGGTAAATAAATTAGAAATATAGAAGCAATAGATTGTAGATAGATAAAGGGATTATATATAGAGATAGATAGATTATATAGGTAGAATATAGATGATAGATAATAGATAGATGGAGGATGATAGATGATAGGTAATTGATGATAGATGGGTAGGCAGGTAGATAAGAGAAAGAAAATCTCTGTCTCTCATGTTCATGGGGCCTCAGCTAGTCTAGTCCCTAAGTTTTCTCAGCCCAGCATATAATTGAAGAATCATTCAGAATGACCCATCCCCAGCCTCCCTCTGACCACTACATAGAAGACCTTAAACCAGACCTGGTCAACAGAGCCCCATCACACCCCAGATGTATGGGCAAAGTAAATGATTTTAATTTCAAGCACTGTATGGCGGTCATAAGTCACATAGCAATAGATAACCTACTGTGATCCACCTAAACTGAAAGCTCTTTCACCACCCTCTCCAGTTTGGAGCCTTCACATCAGTGTTTGAACAAGGTAGGATGGATCTGCCATTACCTAAATTGCTACTGCTCAGTCATAATGAGAAAGTCTCCTTTGATCTTCGCATTATCCTGGCTTGGGCAATACGTTATATGGCTACCCTAGGAATTAACTACAGATGTATTGCCTGAGTCAGGGAGGGTTTTGTTATTTAAAAAAACAAATAACTCATGCTTACTGAAGTGCACACCATGTAGGAACAAGGAAGTATCCCACAAATTTAAGTAAAGAATGTGAAGTGAGACCACCCACGGAACTGAACATCAGACCCAGGGACTGGAACGTCGGTAGGGCGTCTGCTTCCCTTTCTTCCTGGTCTTCCTGCCCTCAAGTGAGTAGGCTCGCTCTTTTTATTCTCCCTCTGCCTTCATTCCTCCTCTGCAGACTGGGCTCTCATTTGCATTTAAGCTATCATGACTATCTCTATATGGCACTTAGTCAGGTCACTTTCCCTGTCCAGGGCCCATAACTAGTAACTAGTCTCTGTGTCCCAATCCCAAATTCCCAGCTGGAAAATCCATTATGCCCAATGAGTCAGATGTCCAGGTCCACTCAGTGATATTCGGAGAATAAACGTAATATATATATGCAGTAGGACCCCTCGCTGAACAGCTGAAGGGGATACTTTTCAGAAAAAAAAAGTGTGGACCAATGTATACTGTGGTGATTACAGAATATATGAGATAAATAAAACTTGAGATGTGATTTCTGTTCCCAATTGGAAATGTGTCCTTTGGTAATTTACATGGTGATTGTATCTTATTGCTGAGGGTTTGGGAAATCTTGTGATCCTGTGGAGTTTTCTCAAATCTCACATGAGACAAACACAAAGACTATGTAAGTACTAAGACTCCTTGATGAATTAAAACCTGACAAGATAAGAATGTCGTAAAATTATCTAAGATAAAAGGAAATACATGATGAAACTGCAGGGTAGGGTGTGTCTTCCGTTCCATAAAGGCATTTCTCCGATAGGACTAAAGGACATGTCTGAAAGGAAAGGAAAGTAAGAAATAACTGGAAGTTATTTCTGCAAGTTGTAGTTGAGATTTCTACCACAAAAGCTTTGCTTTCAAAGCCACATGCTCAATAATTCTCACCTTTTTGAAAAGCTTTCTCAAAGAATGTCTACTGCCTCCTTTATACTTTCATCCTGTCCCCAAAAGAAATGAAGTAATAATCAACCATAACATTTATACGGTATCTTATCTCTCACAATAACATAGTGCTTTCGCCATGGTTTTACAAATGTGGAAACTGAGGCTCTCACAAAAAGTCAATGAGCAGAGTAAGTGCCACAAACAGCACTGTGATATAGCCCTTTTGATTGCCAGATTAGCTTTATGTAGTGGTCAGTGACATACTAAGATATTTCTCTCCCCCTTGACTTATCTTTAAAACACCATATATATATATATATATATATATATATATATATATATACATACACATACATATATATATATACACATATATATTTAAAAGACTATATATATGTATATGTATGCATGTAAATTTATAGTTATTACATATAGACATATGTATGTATTTATACATAGTTATTATATATATGTATATATAGCTATTATAAATAACATTTTACTCACATTTTAATAACTTCCACAGATATTGGCATGGTTTCCTTTATTTTTGTTTCTATTATCTCAAGATGTAAACAAAATTCCAGATTAGCAGTTATGTCAGTTCTTTTTGTTTATTTGTAAAAATGAGTCAGATTTTGAAACTGTTCGTTTCTAAAATTTGGCATATAAAAGAGCATTTTAAACTTACATAAATTAGCAGAGAATTATATAGAGAGAAAATAAGAAGTGAAGCATGTATTTATATTGCATGCATCCTGGATTTATTGTTTCTACATCAAGATCTGAGGAAACATGCTCTCAATTTTATGATATTATAATACTGTCACTTTACATCTGTTCTGGAATATATAGAGTCAATGATTTATAGGACTGGCTTTGGTAAGCATACCATTCCTGATTCCCACCAGATAACTCGTACCACAATAGGATATGGTAAAAGTTCCGTGGAACATGTAAATTTGACAATAGCCTTTTGAATACCTTTTCTATCTTACAGAAACTTGGAAATTTAATCTGTAGCAAATACTAATTATTACTATCAGTTTAATGTTAGCTAATTTATTCTTCTCAATGGGAGATAAATGGTTCTAGGGATTCTTCTGTCAGGTTTTAAGATAACCGGGGGAGACCGCTCCTGGGACTACAGAGAGAGGATCACTGAAAATCTGTCCTTCATAAAGCAACAAGAACACTGGTACAGTTAACTGTTTCAGCACTTTGGAGATTAAGCAAAGGCTTCCAACAATCTAAGAAGCATTGATTCAGGAAGAAATGGTTGAACTCCGGCAAGAACAGTGTTTTGCGGGGCTTTGACTTTGGTAGCCACATCCTCTTCTCTCCAGCTCTCCAGTAGCCCTGAAAAGCAGCAGCCTTGGAGCCACTGGAGGCTGCAAACTGGGTCTGGATCTCCTCCAAAAACCCCATTCCATCATCATTTGACATATCTGGCAACTTCCACTCACAAGATTTGTTTTTATTTAAAGTGACTCAGAATAATAAGCTCACTACAAACCTTTTCCCTGGAGCATTTGTGGAAAGCAACTGGCAGTAACTCTTTCGTTGTGCAGCAATTGGGACAAACAAGAAGCTGGCCAAAACACTTAGAAGAAAAACCACGGAATGAGATCCTCAGAATCTAGAAGGTTATGCACATGTTCAGAGCTGGGGGTGTACTCGTAAGATACCTGGGAAGAACCCAGTTTCTCTCCTAGGACTGACATTAAGGCTTTGCACAAGTAAGAAGTGCAGACTAAGGAAAAGATGTGAACTGCCTCCCAGGGCACCACAGGAATGCCCCAGCACAGACGGTGCTCCTTAGCAAAGGCTGAGAGGTTTATTGGTTCAAGCTGTTTAAGGAAATATGTTTAGTCATTGACTACTACAATAAATCAGCAGATTTCAGTGGCTGTGCATGACACATAATGTAGACATTGCAGATGCAGTTAAGAAAAGTAATGAAACAAACTAACAACAATTAAAAGCAGAAACAGCAACTTACCCTGGAGAGGAGAGTGCATCTGATTTTCCAATTTTCCACATTTTATTATTTATCATGTTTAGTGCTGTGTTTGGAAAGTTTGTCCCCTCCCAAGCTCATGTTAAAATTTAATAGCCGTTGTAACAGTATTAAGAGGTGATTAGGCCAGGAGGACTCTGCCCTCATAAGCGGTTTAATGCTGTCATCACAGGAGTAGGTTTATTATTGTGGGAGTGGCTTCCTTCTGAAAGGATGACTTTGGTCCCTTTTGCCCTCCCCTTCTTCCTACCTTACACCATTGGATGACCCAGCAAAAATTTTCTCATGATATGCTAGCCCCTTGATTTTAGACTTCTCAGGATATAGAACAGTTAGAAAATAAACTACTGTTTTTAAAAATAAATTATCCAATCTGTGCATTCTGTTATAGAAGCACAAACCAAACTAAGAAACACAGTTAGTTGTCAACCAAAAATTATATTCAAATAAACAAGGCAGTATGTTCCATAGAGAGAAAAAAGCCATCAAAGGAGAGGGATTTTAAATAAACAATCATAAAAATGTTCAAATAACTAGAGAAAACCATGTCTAAATAGCTAAAGGAGAGTATGAGAGGGGTATCTCCCCGTATAGAAGAGAACAATAAAAAGATGAAAACTATGAAAACAAGTAGAAATTCTGGAGTCAAAAAGTACAGTAACTGAAAAATATACATTAGCAGAAATAAAGTGTATTTAAGCTGGCAAAACAAGCAGTGAATTTAATGTGAGTTCAATTAAGATGATTCAGTCTGAGGTAGAGAGGAAAAAAATAATGAAGAAAAATGAACACAACCTGAGGGGTCTGTAGAGCACCATCAGGTGTATCAACATACATAGTGGAGTCATGGATGAGAGGAGAAAGACAAGGCAAACAGAATATTAGAAGAACTGATTGGTGAAAACTTGCTGAATCTGATGGAAAATATTATTCCACACATAAGAAGAAGCTTCTCAGATTCCAGGTAGGATAAACTGAAACAGATCCATGCCTAGACACAACATAATCAAACTGTGAAAAGCTAAAGACAAAACATATCTTGAAAGCATAAATACAGAAGTTATGCTTCATGTACAAGGGTTCCTCAAGAAAATTAACAGCTGACTTCTAATCAGAAACCATGTAAGCCAAAAGGCAGTAAGATGGAAAATTCAAAGTGCTAAAAAAGAAGACTGCCAGCCAAGAATTCTATATCCATGGCAACCACACTTCAAAAATGGAGGAATATTAAGACATTCATGACAAACAAAAACTAAGAGAATTTGTCAGTAATGATCTGCCCTTCATGAAATAGCAAAGGGAAACTTTCAGGCTGAAATGAAAGACATTAGACTTGAATTTGCATAAAAGATAAGCAGCACTTGGAAGTTAAACACATAAGTAAATATAAAAAACAGTACCGCATATTTTTGTTACTCTAATTTTTAATTATATTTAAAACATACTTACAGAAATAAATAAATATATGTCTGTATAAATGAGCTCACAATGCATAAAGATGGAATTTGTTTGAATATAATGACCCAAAGTTAGAAGCATAGGGCTAGAGCTGGCTATATAAAAGCAAAGTTTTGTACCCTATTGAAATTTAGTTGGCATTAATCTGAACCCAATTATTATAAATTAATATATTAATTGTAATCCCTAGGGGAATAATGAGAAAATAAATAATATATGAAAATATACACAAAAGAAGGCAACAATGGGGCATAGAAAAATGAAACATATAATACACATAACAAACAAAAAGGAAAAGGCTAGGCATAAATCCTACTTTATCAGTAATTGCATTAATATAAATCGATTTAATACTCAAAAGGCAGAGATTAGCAGAATTGATTAAAAAGTCAGTCAGTTGTATTTTGCCTGTAAGAGACATCTATTGGATTCAAAGACACAAATCGACTGAAAGGAAAAGATGGAAAATCATATACCATTCAAAAAGTAACCCATGGAGAGCTAGAGTACGTATGTTAATGTCATGTAACTCAACTTTAATGTAAAAATTGCTATTAAAGAAAAAATAAGGACATTATATAGTGATAAAGAAATTATTCCATCATGAAGACATACAAATTATATATGTGCCTAACAACAGGGTTTCAAAATACATGAAGCAAAACTGACACAATTTAAAGGAAAAATAGAGCATTTATAGATATTTGAATATTCCAGTACCTTTCATAGTAATGGATGGAACTAGACAGAAGTTCAACAAGAAAATAAAAGACTTGAACAGCCAAATACAGCAGAAATGTATCAAACCCACTATTCCACAACAGCAGAATATGCATTCTTCTGAAGGGTGCTGAAGCATTCTCCAGGACAGACCACATGGAAAGCCAGAACCAAACAAGTGTCAGTAAATTTTTAAAAGAATTAAAATATTACAAAGTATGTTCTCTGACCATAATGGAATGAAAATAAAAATACTTAATAGATGGAATTTTATAAAATTCACAAATATATAAAAATGCTCTGTCCCGGGCTAAATTTTGTCCTGCCCTGTCCCCTCCCCCCAATTCATATACTGAACCAGTAGGCCCCAGTAACTCAGAATGTGACTGTATTTGGGAATGGAGCCTTTAAGGAGGCCAATAAGTTAAAAATAGGTCATTAGGGTGGGCTCAAATCTAATACAGCTAGCGTGTTAATAAGAACAAATTTGGACAAACACAGTGTGTGCCATCAGAGAGTCACGTGAGGACACAGTGATGACACACTGAGAAGGCAGCCATCCACAAGCCAAGAAGAGGCCTCAGAGGAAATCAAACTGCCAGCACCTTGAGCTTGGATTTCCAGCTTCCAGAATTGTGAGAAAATAAATTTCCATTGTTCAAACTGCCCATCTGAGGTCTCTTGTTATGGTAGCCCTAGCAAACTGCTAAATTAACCAGAATACTCCTAAGTGATCAACATATCAAAAAAGAAATCATGATAGATATTATAAAATAATTTTAGATAAATGAAATGAAAATACTACATACTGAAAGATTTAAGGTGTAACTAAAGCAGTTCTTAGAGAGAATTTTATAGCTGAAAACATTCATCTTTCTTTGAGAATTTTATTTTTAAGAAAAGCTTTAGATTCACAGCAAAATTAAGAGGAGTGTATAGAGATTTTCCATACATCCCTTGCTCTGACACATGCATAGCCTCCCCTGTTATAAATCTCCACCACATGAATGTTACACTTTTTACAATTGATAAACTTACATTGACCCATGCTAATGACAGAAAGTCCATAGTATTAAATGCCTGCATTTAAATAAATTAATAACCTGACTTTTTATATTAAAAAATGAGAAAAATAGTAAACAATATCCAATGCCAATAAAAGGAATGATAAAGATGTGAATAGAAGTAAAAGAAATATAGACAATAAATAGAGAAATCAATAAAACCAAAACTTGTTTCTTTGTAAAGATCAACACAATTGAAAACCTTAGTTAACATGACTAAAAAAAAAAAAAAAACTGACCAAAATAAAATTAATAAAATCAGGAATGAAAGAGGATACAATAATGCCCCCTTACCTATGATTTTACTTTTCATGGTTTTAGGTACCTATGATCCATCCTGTACCAAAAATAAAAAATTAAAAATTCTAGAAATAGATAATTCCCAAAAGTTTAAATTACACAGCATTCTGAATAGCATAGTGAAATCTTGTGCCATCTACACCATTCCATCTGGAACACGAATTAACTCTTTGTCTAGAATATACGCTGTGTCCACTGCCTGCATGGTAATCATCGCTATTGTCTGCTCCTGCCATCTAACAATTGACATTATCATGGCTCAGTGATCTGGGATCACCTGGAACACAGGAGCCTTTTTCTAACCTATCACCAGAAGGTCAGTTATAGCCTAAAGCAACATCACAGCATCTGTGTCTCCTCGTCATATAGGCATTTTATAATCTCACATCATCACAAGAAGAGTTAGGGTGAATATGATACAATAAGATATTTTGAAGAGAGAAAGAGACCATATTCATGTAACTTTTATTAAAGTACATTGTTATAATCAATCTATTGTATTGTTGTTGTTAATATTCTCCTGTGCCTAATTTATGAATTGAACTTTATCATAAATATGTATGTGTAGGTAAAAAAAAAACATAGTATTTACAAAATTTTGTTCTATGTGAAATTTCAGGCATACACTGGAGATCTTGGACTGTATCCCCAGAGAAAAGGGGAGTATACTGTACATTAGAATCAAACTTAAAATGAATGAAAAGGTAACACTAGAAAAATAATATGCCAAAAAATTAGCCCACATGAAACAAAACATTTCCCAGCAAGACACAAATCGTGATAGGCTTATAACAAATAGATTTAATTAATAAAATCTTTCCACAAAGGAAAGCCCAGGCACACATGGCTTCATGGAGGAATTCTTCCAAATGATTAAAAAATAATTAATAGTAATTTTCATAAATGCTTTCAAAAAGTTGAACAGGAAGGAGTACAGCCTAACACAGTCTATAAGACCAATCAAATAATATCAGTAACAACAGGCATACCAAAATGTAAGATCAAGAGAAACAATAGAAAAATTGAAACTGACTCACAAGTGATACACATGAGATAGTTAGGAGATTTGCTTTCATAATAACTCTAACCAATAGGTACAAGAAGTAATGATACAAAGGTAATTAAAATCTGTATGACAGTATCAAATGGAAAGTCCAGGACTAAAGAACCATGTGACAAATTAAAATTGAATTGATGGGCTTAACAATTGATGACTTGTACATGGCTGAAAAGGATTTCACATTGTGGCAGAGCAGTAGAAAATATCCAGGGTAACGTATTGGGAGAAAACAAAGGAAAGCCCTAAGAAATAGAAGGAACATGGTGATAATGCTAAGCATACATCTCAGTGTGATCCTTGAGGAGGAGAAGGAATGAAATGGTTACAAGGGATAAATGCTAATTCAGTTTTCAGAACAAATTCAAGATACTTAGCCGGTGATTCCAGAACTACTGCAAATCCCTCTAATATATGAGTATGATCCTATTTGTTCTCTGTCTTCTCTACTTCCAGCACCCACTAGATTATACACTCTATGAAGGCAAGATTGTTTTCTATTTCTTCTTCTCTGTACACCTGCACCTCTTGGGACAGTGATAACTATTAATATGTAAAGGACACTCACTAAATATTTGTTTCATTTGTTGTAACTGCACACTGGATTGGGATCAGAGAATCTGGGTCAACCCGGCAATGAAGACCTTAGACTTGGCTTACGATCTTCAGGATTTAGTCAGGTCCAGTTTTGGTCAAGTTGAGTAGGAAAGAAGAAATCTTAAACCCATGGCCAAAGTGACATGAAATGAATTTTAACTGGTTAAGACTGTTGGGTCTCTGGGGCTAAGGTGGGTCTCAGCCACGGCTTGACTCCAGGGAACTTCAAGCTAATTGGCCCATAATTCCCTTGCTAAGGCTGGAACCTAATGCAGCCTTGACTTCATGTCTGGTCCTCATTGGTCTTCTTGTCCAGGAGGATGGCTGGTAGCAGTCTTGAGCATCTTGTGAGTGCATGTGGATCTGATTCAAAACAGAAGCAACTACTTAAGGCATGATTGAGCCGCTCACTTGAACAAGGACTTCAGGCAGAGCCCACCAAAGCTCCAGCAACCTGGCTAGACCCTCTTATCATGAACCTACTGTTGCCAGGCTGGATGGGAACAAGCTGAACAGTCCTTGGATGCTGATTCCCACGACTGTCTATGCTTCTCAGTATTACAGTCATCAAGGAACATAGGCCTCAATGGATACACCCTTGACTGCCTGGATTTAATAATCTGGTGACAGAACCCAGGAATTTGTATCTTTATGAAGTTTGGATCGGGATCTAAAGCATAGTGAGGGTCGGGGGTCATTGCCCAGACTCAGGCTCTGACCGGAGGCCTCCCCATCCACTGCAGCCTGAGCACCTCCTGTAAGATCACACTGATTATTCCAGATCCATGTGTGTGTGTGTGGGGGGGGGGTCCAGCGTCATATGCATGCACTGAGAATCCTGTGTGTCCTCAGGGATCACTAGAGGCCGAAGTCTCAGTGGCAAATTAATGAGAAAGGATCTGCCATCAAGTCTTATCTTTGCCACTTACTAACTCTGTTGCTTCCAGATGAGGCGTTTAGAGGTAATTTCCTGAGACTGTAAAATCTTAGCAGTTTTTCTCAGAATGTCTTTAGGGGACCATCTGCACCAGAATCTCCTGGAGTGTGTGTGTGTGTGTGTTTTTTTTTTAAATACACAATTTTAGATCCCACAACAAAGCTCTTGAATCAAACGATTGAAGAGATGGGACTAGGGCCTTATTCTACCGGGGGCAGAAATAGCTCCAAAGGTGCAAGAATGGGGTTCTGGAGGACAAAAACTCCTAGCTAAAGCAATGGTTTGCGACCCTCCATCCAGCCACACTCCATAAGCAGATATCCCAGCCTGTCTGCGTTATTACAGTTTCACGGAGGGCGAAGGGGTGATAATAAAAAACAGATTGAGAAGCCTTGACTTAGGGAAATTCATCTTAATAAAATTATCAAGTTATTCCTCTACATCCTAAAGTTTGAGCTCTACTTAGAAAAAGAAATCTGCATTTCAGCAGTACTGCTGTGCAAATAGATGGTTCTGTGGTGTTGATAACATAATTTCTATATTCCTGCTTTCTGCTTCTCTTCTTGGTTGACATGTTAATGAGATGAGATAACATTTTCAAAGGCTTTCTTAGAGGACTATCAACTATATGGAAATTCTCCTACATAAATTTTTAGAAGTCTTCACATTGATGTTTTCATTATCATCTCAGGAGTAGAAAAAATGACACTGGCTTGATACTTTGTTGTTATTCATTGTAACTTCTTTATTTAGAAATAAAATCAAACTTACAGAAAACTTTCCCAGATAACACAAGAACTCCCATATGCCCTCTAACTAGGTTTACCAGTTGCTAACTTCTTACCACATATGATTGTCTTTCCTTCTCTCTGAAAACTATCTTCTGCAGGGCTTATAACTGGAATAGAATTGAGAACCCAGGTATGCTTTGCTTTATTTTCCTTTCCTCTGTTGATGTTAAATGTAACACCTTTGTGAACACAAGAGCCGCTGTGGTGGAGATTGTGTGAGAGTAGGTGTGGATTGCTATGCAGTCACATGTCTACACCAGCTAATGGGATCTCCAAAGAGCTTACAGATGAATGAGTGCAACACAGTGTCTAGAAACACAAAATAAACGCTGACAACTAGGTGGACTATATTGTGTTTGGTTATTGCTGGTGATGGTGGGAACCAGCTGTGTAGTCTATTAAAGCCACTTAGCAAATTTTATGATGTGTTTTAGTCCATTTTCACCCCAATAGCTGAAGATTTAGAGAATGAATGTTTCTTTTTAAATATCAAATCATGCCCCTCACACAGGCATCTGAATGGTGTTCTGCTGCAGCTTGACGATGAAGCCACAAATATACAATAAATGCTGAATCCGTTCCAAGAGGCAACACTATAAAAGGAAGCCTGCGCTTCGTTATTCTATTTGGACCCCAGATGGCTGTTTTCCTTAGGCTGTTTCCTTGCAGATTTTGTCATAACAGAAAGACTCCAAGTGGTCTCCGTTTCATTTCACTGGCAGCTCCAGCCATGTTATTACAAGGTTGCTATGAACCTCTCCCTTTCTGGATAAAGCATTTTAAGTGAAATTTGGGTAGTTTCCCACTCAATTAGTAATTCTGAGGCCAAGGAAATTGATCTTGATCCTGGCTGTGATTGTGAAGTTTTATTGTCGGTTGCTGTTTGGGGTTGAGGGCACGATCACTGGAGTCCTGTCGCTGCACTTGAGTTCTAGATTCATCATGTACCTGCGGCTTCAGGGAACCACGCAACATAGCAGAGCCTCAGCTTCCTTATTAGCAAAAGAGTGATGATTATAGTATCTGTGTTAGAGAGGTGTCTAGAGAATTAAAGTAATTCTTACACGTAAGGTACTTAGAACAGGGTTACACCAAAGATGTTTAACGTGTTAGTTTCATAACTTTCTTCTCAAAATTTTTACAAAGTACTTACTATACAAATGATATTTTCTTCTTTATGTCTTCATATTTAGGTCGCTTACAATTCCAGTTTTTAAAACCTAGCAGAGTCATGGAATTTAGCTCACTACTATTTGAATATGCAAAGAATAACCTATTTCTCTATTTCACCAGTAGTTGATTTTGTCTTCTGCTTGAGTCCTTACTCATGGTAATGATAGGCAAGCCAATCAATATCGAGTCTGTGGTTCTAGTATGGTTCCATCTTGATCATGTAAACAGCCCTTTCATAAAAACTGTCCTATCTAGGACAAACAAAATACAGATTGCCCTTTTCTCACTAGGATGATGCCTGGCTGGATGGAGGAAGAAGCTTGTCTTCCTCACCTGTTTCTCTGTGTTGAGAAGGACCTTTGGAGAGTTTGAATGTAGCCCTGCTCTCATTCCTGGGCATGCCTAGGCAATGTTCTTTATGAGTTTCTTTTTTTTGAGACGGAGTCTTGTTCTGTCCCATAGGCTGGAGTGCAGTGATGCAATCTCAGTTCACCACAACCTTGGCCTCCCGGGTTCAAGTGATTCTCTTGCCTCAGCCTCCTGAGTAGCTGGAACTATGGGACTACAGGCGCATGCCACCATGCCTAGCTATTTCTTTTTTTGGATTTTTTAGTAGAGACAGCGTTTCAACATGTTGGCCAGGATGGTCTCGATCTCCCGACCTCGTGATCTGCCGGCCTCAGTCTCCCAAAGTGCCGGGATTACAGGCGTGAGCCAGTGCTGTGCCTGGCCTCTTTCCGAGTTTCATGACTGCCCACTGAAGTGAGCTGGAGCTCTCCCTTCCCAGCTCCTGACGGCCGACTGTTAAATTTCCAGGAATTTTGTGAGTTGGTTATGAAACAGTTAAATTACACCTATATTAAAAATTGAATGGCATGAACTTACAATGGAGTAGATTGTATTGAAAGCAAAGGTAATAAAGATTCGCTTTCTCCATGCTCAGCATTCTCCTTTGCCTTGTATATGTTCCCCTTTGTTCCACTTTTTTTTTTTTTTTTTCTTTTTTACCATTGATTTTATTGCATTTTAGGATTTTTGTTTGATAACTTATATGCTCATCCTCCCGGTTAATATTCCTAAATTTGCCTCGCTTATATTCTGCACTTAATTCAACATTTAGTAACCAGAAAGTTTGGAAAATTCAGAATAAATCTTGAAGTGTGGATTCTATGATATATTATTATGGGGTTTTATTGCACATATTCATTCCAGTCATTTATTGATCCTTGTGAAGTGCCTGCAGCATGCTACATACGTTGTCTTGTTTAATTCTCACAAAACCCCCGTGAAGTGAGTACAACTGCCCATTGTTTCACTGACAAAAAACTGACATTAAAGTTCAGTAGCTTTACAGGTCTCATGCTGAAACCTATGTAACCCCAAACCCAAAAATATGAATCACTGTTTTTTTTTTATGTGTAACTCACTGTGTGTCTGCAGAATGGATTCTGCATTAAAATCTGATTGCATTTTACTAGTACTATAACATGATGCAATCTACTTCACACTGTCTTTGTAGTGAGACCACACTTATGACAGTTCTTTGCAGAATATAAAAAAAAAATCAATATTAGTTAATTCATGATGGATAATTTCATTTCTTAAAAGGATAAATACTAGGGTAAAAGCACTGTTTATCATCTGAGAAAACCATTGGCAAATGTATGAAATGAACTTTCTATTATCGTGAAAGGATTTCAAACATTAAGAGTAAAGAGTACATGAGGCTGCAAGAAGTGCCTTCATTTATTTGATATATATATAGAGAGATGCAGAGAAAGGGAGGCAGGAAGAGCATCTCCATACCACGTAGCAGGACTATTCTTAGAAATTCAGTGAAGAACAAGAGCCACAATGGCCGTGGCCTCCTCGACTTTCCTTGTAACAGCAGAGAAAGAAGATAACCCAGTTGGCAAATGAATATAACATGAGCTGTCAGGTTGCAGCTGACCCTACAAGTTTGCCACCTTTGAGAATGCTTTAGTAACACATTACTCAATGTTCGCAGATTCTAGGTTATGATTCGTTGGTAATGAAAAGATGTGGGCATGCTTCTATTCAGGAACTTCTTCCTGGATGTGCCCCAATGGTGCACTGATGTAAGGAAAGATTAGACAGGGCACACAGAGTGACTGCACCCTCTGTCCCAAAGCTTGGCCTTCCTGGAGAGGAAACTTGGCATGTCTGCTGAGACTCATATTGCCTTCTGTGATATGTTGTTAGATTTGGGGAAGATGGTCAGAAACTAGATGTTGGAACACTTAAAAGAGTTGGGGTGCCGTAGGAAAGAAGGCACCTTCAGGCAACATTTCACGTTGCAGGTAAAGTTAATAGGAAGACGGTATGCCTCAGTGAGGTATGAGTTTGAACCTGAGCCATTTCGTACAGTTCTGTGTTATGATGAAATAAAAGAGTAACTGTTGCTTTAATTTTGTGTGTGTGGAAAAAGCACTAATGGTATTTTATTAAAAGTATGATATTGCTGTTTGTAGTGGAAACCATTATAGTGCCTTGGGGGATTGAAGAAGCTTTCTGTGGGGCTTGTCTTACAGCTTCATTTTAAGTAGCAGAGAATGTAATACAATCAATCAATCTCTTAATACTCTGTGGCATTCCATGTACTAATGAATTCACCTTTGCTGTTCAAATGGAAATGCAGGTCACCTTTCAACTATGAATTTATTCTAGTAATTGGTATACAGTTTGATCTAATTAACTAATTTGGGTATATGTGGTTTTGTTCTGAAGTGCTTTGTGAGGATGGTAGAAACATTGCCAAGGGCTAATGGCACCAGTGGAAGGTTAATGTGCAAAAGTAAACTTTTATTGCTTTAAGCCAAAGGGCCTTAATTAATTAAAAAAAAAATTCAGTGACCTAATGTGAACCTAATGCCCATGTGCACCTAGTGAAGTAATTTCTTCCTTTTTGCTTTTTTTGTTCTACAATGGATTCATACACCAGACACTTTGAAACAGTAAACTTTAAAAAATCTGTTTGACTTTCTCATTCATTTGCATGGTTGTAATAGGAAATTGCATTACCCAACCATGGAATAAGTTTGAAGGTGAAGAGAAACATCAGCAATCATCATAGTAAAATAGGGTCAGATGGCGCAGAAGCCATCTTCATTGGTGTTCACAGCTGTTTGCATTTTAGATACTAATGAAAGGCTACACATTTGGTTGCACCGTGGAAGGAGGACTCGCTGTAACTCCATTCTCCTCTCTGTTGTTTTCAGTGCTTCGTCTCCTGAAGGAGGGTGCAGACCCCCATACCCTCGTCTCCTCAGGAGGGTCCCTGCTCCATCTGGTAAGAACTGCGACACTCAGTGCCAGCGCGTGGGGACACCCGGGGGAGAATACATTGCAGGTTCAAACTCAGGAACGAAATATACATCTCGCAGATGATGATCAGAAAAATGATGTGTTCCTAATTAATATGTTTCGATAATAAGCTGAAAATATTATTATTGATTACTACATTGACATTTATAAATCTTTAATCAATGAAGTTAGCGTTTTTGCCCTAAACAAATCACTTTAAAAAATATTTTTTATTGCATTTTAGGTTTTGGGGTAGCATTCAACAAATAAGTCAAATAATATTGTATCGGTTATGTAGTATTAGGCAATCATCCTTTCTTTTTTCCTACAAGCTGTCCTTATTCCTCTAATGAAATTTTACTATACTTTGCTCATGATCCAGCTTATATAAATGTGAATGAAACCTACCTTGTAGTATTTTAGAAACAAAGCAGGGGGTAAGTGAATAAAGAAATAACTACATATAAAAATATATTATAAATAACTACATATCAAAATATCATGTTAGGTCCATGTGCAAGAAATTTTTGCTGGTTTTGTTAGGGGCAAAAATAAAGTCAAAAGGTATTCGATTTGGTGGTCTTTTCGACTAATTTAAAGATAGGAACTTAATTTTGAAAAATACAGAAATTAATGTAAGATATCAGTCTAATTTATGATTGTCTCTCAAGACAAAAAAAATAATGCTGTATTTCTTCACATTATAGCAAACTGTAGCAGAGTGGGGTCACACTCTTCCAGAAGCTCCTTAGCATCACATAAATTTTCAACCTTGGTTGCACCTGGGAATCACGTGGGTGGTATGAATATACTGACACCTGACTCCCAACCTGAGCTGAACAAGGATTCTGATCTATTTTTTCTGGGATGTAGCTTGACCACTGGGAGCTGTTAAGACTTCCCAGGTGATTCTAATTTATGGCAAAAGTTGAGAAAAACTGCTTGAAAGAGAAACTGGTGTGTACCAAAGGCTCAGAGATCTAGAATGCAAGTTATCGTGTTATGTGGTCAGCAGAACAGAAAAATAACAGACAATTTGTGTTAGGAGACGGTTTGCCAAAAAATGTAGCTGATTTCTCTCTAGCATTGGAAATAGATACAAAGAGAGATTTCCAGGAAACCGCTTCCTGCTCTGGAATGTTTGAGTTCTGAAACTTCTCTACACTCAGATCCTTACAAGCCTTCTATGATATGTTCAGGAAGTCATGCCTCATTAGTTCCTGGATCCTAGGTTTAATTCCAAGGAATCCTAGACTAGGGATGTTCTGCTAAGAGCCTTCCAGGCATAAATATTCTCTTCATGCCAAATATCATAAGCCTGTTTTTCAGGAGGTGTAGTTATCAGCATGTTTGACGTCCCAGGAGAAGACGGACCTCTCCCATGAACAAATCAGTACAAGTCATTGTTGCTGTTACTAGGAAAGTGTTATTTCTGTGTATTTATGTATGAGAGAGGATGGAAAGGAGAAGGAAGAGGACAGGGAAGGGGAACAACAGGCACAGGGGACAGGGAGAGACTGTCACTTATTCACATGTGTGTATATATATATATATATATATATGTATATAAAACACATAAATATATATAGATATTAGCTTGATATGTTAATTTTGATATTTTTCAAAATTAAGTTCCTATCTTAAATTAGTTCTAAAGGCCACCAAATTGAATACCTGTTGACTTTAACTTAATTTTTGTCCCTAACAGATATATATATGTGTGTGTGTATATATATATGTGTATGTGTGTATCTATCATCAAACTTTTAATGAACACATACATCTCTATACTCCCAATCAACAAATCAGCGGGTGCTTTCTTGATCTTTGAAATAAAGCCAGAATATCACCATCTCTCATCCCCTAGACAGCTGCCAGCCAGTTTTAAACCACCATCTCTCTTTTCTGGATAAACAGCATGCTCACTCCTCTCCCAGGCTCCAGCTTTGCCTGCACTGTACTGTTTCCCACTCACAGCCAGGTCATGGCACGTCTGCATCTGAAAAGCTCCCACAACTTTCCTTCTCTCGTAAGCAAAAGCCGAAGTCCTGCCGGTGGCCACAGCGCAATCTGTCTCCAAGCCCCAGTTGCCATTGCAACTTCTGCTCCAGGCACTTTCCCTCTGCGCTCTGCTCTGCCGATGCTGGCTATGTTGCTGCTCATTGAGCATGGGCCCCTGCTCCCGTTCCATGTGATCTTGCTGGGTTTCCACAAAGCACATGCCCCCCAGAGGTCATGCCTCGCATGCCGACTTGCTGTGGGTCTCTTCTCCACGTGATCTAAAGGAGCAGCCCTCCCTGGCTTCCCTGTGGGGTATAGTAACTCTACTTCCATCCCTTCATCTTGTTCTTTCCCATCTTTTATGGCACGCTTGTCACCAAACCTATCATAGGTTCATGTGATTATTTTCTACTTCCTAGAATGTGAGCTCCGTCAGAGATGGGACTTGTCATGTTTTCATAAATATTAGAATGCCAAGGAGAGTGCCTGGCAATTGGAGATGCTCCGTAGATCTGTCAAGGAGATAAGCTAATTAATTAATGTTACTACTTAATTAATATCTGACACTGTGATAGATGCTGGGGGTGAAAAGATGCAAAATACATATACTGTGTGCATCTGAGGGAGACAGAAAAATAAACCACTGATTGCAGCAGACTGGAGAGGGATAGGCAGATGACAGTGAGGGAGACAAAGAGTGGGGCCACTTGGATGCTTGTGGGCATCAGTTATAAAGGCCTTTCTCACTCTCCTGGTCTAGCTTAATAACCCTTTTGTCTAAGCTCTCATAACATATACTCCTTGCTTCTCTGTAAATACTGTCACAATGGGGTCTAATTAATGGAATATATGGCTTTTTCTCTCTGCTAGACTGAAATCTCAAAAACTGTGACTGTCTTGGATACTTTTCTGTTCTAGCATGTGAGGCGTAGTGAATACTCAATACATAGTCAATGAATGAATGAGGTCTAAGGACGGAAGAGTCTCTTTGGGTGAAGATCTAGGTGACAGTATAGGTGTAGGTAACAGAGTAGAAAGGTTCAAAAACAGTAGCATCAGAAGAGAAAAGAAATGAGAAGATTAAAGTGTTGAGGCAGATGGAAAGCTCTTTATTAACTCTCAACCCAGTGCAAGAATATTGTATTTTTATGTTGTTGTGCCAAGGTTGTGAGACTAAGACAAAGCGGAAGAGGAATCTGGAGGATGGGTAAGGAAACCTTGTGGCAGCGGAAGGAGGGGGCGTTCAGTGCTGAAGTCTCCTTTTCCTGGGGTTACCAAATAAATAAAAACAAATGAAAAATTGTAGGTTGCTGGAGGGATGAAATTACAGGGTTTCAAAATGTCTTAGGTTCTGAAAAAGGCAATTTAGCCATCTGAAATGCCAGGTGTGAGTAGCTGTGCTGTTGGTGTCACCTTTGGGACATCCCACGTTACGGAGCCTGATGCTTCATCAGCACTGAGCTCTAATTATAGAAGATCAGCGACTTTGTGGGAAATGCAGGATGTGTTTGCATGGAGCATCAAGAATAAGCCGCAGAAATTGCTGAGTTGTGTATGTTGAATTCGATTGGTATTAAAGATAAATATTTGAGAAGCATATTTTAATATTTGGGGGCATATAACACCTTTAGTATTTTTTTAATAAAATTTCAACAAATACATCTGAATCAATCTCTTTGCCCCACCATTTATTAAATAATGTGTGTTAAGCATACAGCAGGTATCAGGCACTCTGACAGATAGAAGGGGAAAAATCGCAAAAAGTAACAATGTCTGTATCCAAGGCATTAGTCTCACGAAGACAGTGTAGAAGAAACCTTAGATTTAACTCTTTGCAAAAACATTGTTTATGAAGTAAAAAACATTATTACATAGGCTTTGCTAAAATGTTGTCTAGGGTTTTGTTATTACCTTTATTCAATGAGCAGTTGAGAGGGAGCTCCCAATGGTAACTGAACCCTCTTGACTGGAGTAGGAAATGCGGTCTCTCTTAATTCTGTGTTGTGACAGCCTCAGACTATAGCCAAGCTCAGGCGAAATATATTAGAAATAAGAACTACTCTTTCTTTGATCAAGTGAATTCTAGCTGTAACGTAGATATAGGAATTTAAATAGTGGAATTGATGTAGCTGTTATAAATATTGAGCTATAACATATTTGAAACTATGTCCAAAACATATTATACATACCAAAAGCAGGTCACAGAATAGTGCATATAGCACAATCAGACGGAGGAGAGAGAAAGAATCCTTTTCAGAGCCAACAGAGGATCTTGAAGACCAGATAAGCAATTTTCAACAGTTACTCAGGTTGGGCAAAGGGGGACAAGGTCTTTTAACTTTTTTCTGTTTCCTTTTACAAATTACTTGAACATTTTAAATAATAAAATGCATGTTTCATATAATAAAAGCAACAGATAAAATTAGTTAAGACCATTTTTATTCAAATGTTTAATTTTGAATAATTTGATAATTTTGCTGCTCTAACAAGAAAATGTGGTGCCCAAGACTGAGCAGCTTTTTGTGTTTCACCATCAGTTTCTATGAAGGCTTTGATGCTCTTAAGAAGCAGAGATAATTAGCAATTTACTACAGTCAAGGTTGTTCAACAGCCTCATAGCTTCAAAATCTAGCAGAAAAGACTGTTTTGTAAAGAGGCAGAGTATCGGGATTCTTGAGAAAATGCCTAGAGAAATATCTTATTTTTTTTAAATGTCTAGTGTTAAAGAACAAAAGTAGTTGGTGCATGGAAGTTACCCACCAGTGACCTTGCCCACCACCTGGACTTTGGCCATTGAACGCCCAGCCTTTTTTCTTTTTTTTTGCTTTCCTGGAAAAAAAAGAGGAAGAGCTACAAGGGCAGACTCTAGCAAGAACATCGATCACAGCAGAAGACAATATCCCCTCTGCATGGAGGGGTATTGCAGCTGGACCCCCACTCCACATCCTCCAAGGACCTCACAGGGGCTGTTCCTGCATGTTCCTTGGAGGATGTGGAATGGGGGCCCCATGGAGGATGCAGCAGCAGGAAGCAGGGTGCAGGCAAGGGGCAGGGAAGAGAGCAGGCACAGCTAGGCGAGTTTGGCAATTCTGATGTTGTAGTGTGAGCCGTGCAGGGTGCTGTCTGGTGCTGGCAAACAGGCAGTGGAGGGGCCACGGACTGTGAACAAGAGACTCTTCACATATCCCCAGGGGTGCCATTCAAGAATGGCATTCAGAATCCTGGCTGGATGTGGCTTTTTTCAAACCCAGTGTCTTTTGGGTCTTTGAGAACCATCGCATCCATAATTGAAAAGTCCTGGTTCAGAATTTTAGATCATTAGTGAAATATCCAGCTGAACCTTGGATGAGAATCATAACCTTGACCTGCCTGCGGGTGCATTTTTATCATGACTCCCTGCAGGCATGACTTGGGGCAAAAGAGCAGCAGAAGGGCGCATTGTGATGATGCTTCAGATGCCACCAGAAACCCAGTGGATGAGTTTTCCACTTTTTAAGAACACACCACACAGGCCTGATTCACTCCACATCACATGATCTGTGATGGGAAAGGGCCCAGTGAAGTTACCAGCTAGATTTTGTATTTTGTTTTCATATCTTTGTGACAAGAATCCCAAGTTATTAAGAATCAGAACTCTTTTTTTTATTGCATTTTAGGTTTTGGGGTACATGTGAAGAACATGCAAGATTGTTGCATAGGTACACACATGGCAGTGTGATTTGCTGCCTTCCTCCCCTTCACCTATATCTGGCATTTCTTCCCATGCTATCTCTCCCCAATTCCCCACCCCCCGCTGTCCCTCCCCTATTTCCCCCCAACTGACCCCAGTGTGTAGTGCTCCCCTCCCTGTGTCCATGTGTTCTCATTGTTCAACACCCGCCTATGAGTGAGAACATGCGGCGAACCTGGAAAGAATCAGAACTCTTTCCTGACAGGGTGAAGACAGATAAGAAGGCATTTTTCACAAACTTTGTATAGAATTGTAGCTCCCTTAAGGAAACTTGCAGACATCCACCCTCAAAGCCACTAGTAACATCTTCCCTATAGAAACTAGCATTTTGTAGTGAGAAAGGGTTCCTTACTTATCAGCCAGAAACTCACCTACCACGAAAGTCCTTCTTTAAGCAACCCTAATAATTTATATTACCCTCTAGCACCAAACTGCTTTAACTTCCACAAATGGCTGTTTTCGTTCCTCCTCAATATCGCTCAGGCTGTTTCTTGCTTTTGGGAGCTCTGTCGAGACAGCCCAGTAGCTCACCACTGTCCCATCTCGGCTTTCTGACTGCATCATCCCCCAGTTGTAGAATGTTGGTCCAGAGAGGATTTCTCATTTATAATACCAGCCCTCTGGCTTAGCACAGCACTGGGTGCGTAGTAGTTCCTCAGTGAATATGTAGGGTTAACTAACAGATATATGAGTGTCTCACCCCAGCCCCCACCCACTTGTTGTTAAATGCCTCCTGGTCCTTCAGGACTAGCTCCTGTGTTCCCGTATTCAATTATCCAATTCTTATCAGGCTGTAGGTACCTTCTACTGTGACTCCACAGAATACTATGCATATCCTTTATCACAAACCTTATAACATCAAACAGCACTATTTCTTAAGACTAGTCACTATGTAATTCTCCTTTACATATACCTTGCCAAGCACAGCCCCTGGGATACAGTGTTGCCTGATAAAATCTAGGGCATTTAAAATGCAGCAAACCAATGCCGCTGATGAAGGAGACGGGTTTACATTCACGTAAAAGGATAACAGTTGTTGTTTTTTTTTACCTGGAATATATAATTTTATTTATCAATTATTCCTCAGTAAAGCTGAAAGAGGGGATTACGAATTCTAACAAAATACAGATTAAAAAAACTTTTATTCAACAGTGTTATAAAGATGTAAATTGAAAACAAAAGAAATAAAATTCTATCCACAGTCTTCTCATCAAAATCCTTCAGTGACATTACTCTTTGTGGTGTTCCAGTCTTGTCAATTTCACTAATGACCGTCACCCTGTGTACACCCAATCTATCCTACATGACAGAATGGCAATGTCCAATTAGATGAGTTCTCAGATTCCAGGGTGACCAGAAGAGTGCTGTCCTGGGTCAGAGAAATCCCATGGAAGATGCGGGGGCCATGTGAAAAGGGCCAGCCCTCAGCCCCCGGATCTTCACCCAGGGGCTGCCTCAGCCTGCATCTCTCCCTGTCACTGCAGTCCTACCCTAGACTGGCTGAGGTCTATTTCTACCTAGGCAGTTTTGTCCCCAGCAGCAACTGGATGACGTGGGATGAAAGGACACACCTCTCCCTCACCCAGTCTGGTTTTATCTTTCCCTGGAGACCTGGTATCTTGGTCAGAATCCTCCAAATGCCACTTTTTTAGGATTTTAAAATTTCTGTATGTGGTTCAGTGTTTAGAGCCTGGTTCAATTGGCTGGAAGCTGTGGCTCTCTGGATTGCAATAGAAATAATAAATATAATTCAACTCGCAGCATTCTGGGTAGTTTATCTATGGCAGGATAACCTGGAGTATAATATTTGCCAGAGAGAAGATCATGAAAAGCAAAAATAAGTATGTTCAAGGTGACACTACAATAAATAGGATCCTTCAGTGTGATATGGTCGTGAAGTGGATGTGAATTTGTGCAGATCTAAGCACAGGCTGAAAGGGCTGGCCTGTAGCATCACTAGTGAATACAAACCAGCGTACGGAAGTTCCAGAGTGATGTTAGATTTTGAGAAATTACAACGAATTTAAATGAATTTTCTATTGATATAAATTTCTTTCTTTTCTCCCCCACTTTTCTTCTCTGTCACTGTTTCTGACTTTCATTACAGAAATGTTATTTGAACTACTGAGAACTCATAAACATAGGACAAAACATGGACAATATCTCGTTCCAATTATGCATATCACTTCGCTGTTTCTTCCCCCATAGCTACCTAAAAGTTCAGAGCTTTTTTTTTTTTTTTTTTTTTTTTTTTTTATTTTTTTTTTTTTTTTTTTTTTTTTTTTAAATTCACTAGTAGAACTGTGCCTGGCACATGACCTTTACTAAGGAAGCCCAGGATCAAACTGGATGCTTTCCTAGTAATCCTTTCTCTAGTCTCCTCTGCCATGACTGCTCTGTAACCACTGCAGAGAAGAGAAGGGGAAGTTTACATTGTAAAACACGCAGAATTGCAAAAACTCGTGTTAAAATAGATCCAACACTCATTTTAAAAATTGGTGAAAGATAACTTTTATGTATGAACCATAGAGTTTGGTTTGAACCTTCAGACTTGATGTGTAATTTGTCAATATTTGTAATGATTTTCTGATTTACTGAATGATAGATATCTGGGTCATTCATGACGTGTTCATTAGCCAGTCAGAAGGACCAGAATCTAGAAAATACCCCTAACTCCAAGACAGAAAAGAAAAAAAAAAAGACAACACATTTTAAATTCAAAGTTCCCTTTGTTTGTGATTTGGTTCCTATGATTTTCAGTGCTTTCGGATGAATCAGTAATGTGCATTGTGTTGAGTTTGTATATTAAGACATACTACGTTTGTTTAGAAACAATTAAAAAGGAGTGAAAGAGTGCATTACAAGAGAAGCTGTGAGCTGCTGATGCAGTGTTGAAAGTATCTGTGGACGCATTCTAATCATTCAGTCACCCTGTGAGGAAGGAACTGTTCATCACCTTGCTCTCTCGGTTTGTCTTAGGAGGCAGTTATTTTAGTCATGGATTGGGATACCAGAACATAATACTTCAGAGTGAAGCCAATCTTGCTAAATGACAAACCACAAGGATGGATAAAGATTGGTGGAGTCCAGAGGGATGACATTTGGGGTTCTTAGGTGGAGGAAGTGATATTGTTAATGTTTCCTCTGTTGACAGTGCTCTAAGTGGAGAGAAGGCTGTCATCATGGTCCTCAAGTCTTCATGACAGAGGAGTGACCAGGTTGGGAGAAGAGGTAGTACATAGGGACGGGGTAAACCTTAGAAAGAAGCACGTCAGTGTATGCATGCAGTGATTCTGGAAGAATCAACAATAAGCTCAGAAAATATCCAAGCTGTTTCAGGGCCCTGTGGAAGAATAAGTTTACCTACACTGGGCAAGGCTACAGGAGAGATGGTGTTTTTAGGCAGAATGATTTCCTTTTAGGCTCTTTGGACATTTCCAGAAGTGGAAATTGGGCTGGATTCCCATCATTCTGTGGAGGGGAGCAATCTGTGGGTATGCAGGAACCCAGGAGCTTAGTTGATTAAGGGCTTGATCGTTCAGGGCAGGCATCATAGGCAGGTTCCCCAGAGTCACACAGGGCCTTCTGTTTAGAGAGGTACCGTGCTTGGTTTCACCCTTTGATATCACTATCTTGAAATTGTTAGTAATTTTAAAACTAGAAGGTGCAGTTTTTCATTTTATACTGGGTCTCACCGTAGCTTGCTCTTCCGGCATTTTGAGAGGTAAATGAAGGTGACAGCAGGAGCTTGGTGACCCAGCTCCAGACTGCAGGCAGAAGATCTGATGGTGTCGGAGTCCTGCTAGCATGATAGAACGTGATGAGTTCAGTCACTTTCTTGATGCCGTAAAGTGTCACCAGAAGGTGGCTGAAGTAAGAAAGAACAACCTAAAGGAGGAAGATTTCCTGGCTTGAAGACAATTCTTTCTAGGGAAATAGATTTACTACATAACAGTATTATAAGAACATTGTAACAGGAATGTTCCACCATCATAATCTTTTCAGACAAGAGTGACTAGAAGGTATTTATTGCTGTCAAATTATTATTCATAATCCTCTGAAATGTGATTCCCAAAATTATATCACTCGAGAAGGGCTGACATCACTTTTAACGTTGGATCTAATTAACTGTTTGGTGAAAGACAGTGAAAATCCAAACCTCAGGTATCTGAATATAAATGTAGATTCCTGAGGTGCAAGTCGAGGTTATCTTGACAGGTACAGGAGGAGGAGGTCACATCTTTATTGATTATACACTGAGCTATCACAAAGCTAAAGTGAGTAGAAAAAAAATACTTGCATATGAATTTCCTAAAATGAGCTGGATCGGGGCCTCACATTCTAACATCAATGTATTGAACTTTCATACTGTGGTGATTCACCTTCTGTGTCCTTGTACCCAAACTTGAAGCTCCAGGGGCTGGGTCTAACTTCATACTGTCAGGACTTGAGTACTATCGCTTCACATCACCCGGAACATCAGATACAGGAAAATCTTAGATCAAAACCAAAATTATTCTGTAAGAATTCACATTTGTCATTCACCAATTGCTTTCTTGCGTCCTAATAATGATGTCTGCTGAAACCTTCCTCCATACTCTGCAGGGACCTCACACCACACTTTTTCATTGTGGTTGTTGTATACTCTTGAGACGATCTGATAATGGGGGATGGTATGAGTATTCAGTTAGTGTATCATGATTGTGAACCATGATTTGAACTCCCATTTGTTTGGTGAAGTGAGAAATAAAATATTTTACCTCATCTTTGAAGCTGTTTTTTGTTTGTTTCTTTTTTAATACTGAATTTTGACAGTTCTTTGTATATTCTTGATAAATGTCTTTTAACAGATAGGTGTTTTGGGAATAGTTTCTCTTAGGTTATGACTTATCTTTTTATTCTCTGAGAAGTATCTCCTGAAAAGTAGAGGATTTTTATTTTAATTAAATTCAATTTAACTAATATTTCCCCTGATAGACTGCATTTTTAGTATCATCACTGAGATTTTCTGTTATGTTGTTTTAAGAGCTTTTATAATTTTTGGTTTTACATTTTTTGCAATTTTACATTATAAGTAAAATTTGTATATAGGGCAAAGTGTAGGTCAAAGGATTTTTATACATATGTGTACCCAATTGTTTCAGTATAATGACTGAAAGAACATTCTTTCTTCACTGAATTGCCCTTGCTACTTTCTTAAAAATTAATTGTCCATACATAAATTGATCTATTTCTAAATTCTCTATTGTGTTTCATTGATTCATTTGATTTTATGCCAACACCACACTGCTTTGATTACTATAAGTTCATAATAAGTCTTGAAATTAGGTAGCTTTAGTCCACAAATTTTGGGTTTCTCCACCCTAAAGCTTTTTGGGCAAGTTTAGGTCCTTTGCATTAACTTGTGAATTTTAGATTCTGTTTTTCAATATCTACAAAAAAATCTTTTGGCATTATGACACATTTGGATTGAATCTACAGATCAATTTGGGAAAGACTGGTTTCTTAACAATATTGCATCTTCTGACTCAAGAACACACAGTAAATTTCCATTTATTTTGGTTTAAAAAAACTTAATCTCCCTAATGTTTTGTTGATTTTGGTGTGCAGATCTTATAGATATTTTGTCAGATTTATCCCTAAGCATTTCAATATTCTTAATGCTACCTTACTTTAAAAAATATTTTCCAAAATCTGCTGCTAACATGTAGGAATACCTTTGGTTTTTGTGTAGTGATCTTGTATCTTTCAACTTTGCTAACTTAATTATTGGTTCTAGTAAGTTTCTATATTCCATTATATTTTCTACATAGATGATCATGTCATTTGTGTATAATGGCAGTTTTAATTTCTTCTTTTCAATCTAGATGAATATGGTTGCTTATTCATTCCTTTTTGCCATGACTAGAACTACCAGTGGAATGTTGAAGGGAAGTGGTAAAAGTGAACTTGTCATCTTCTTGGTTTCAGTGGAAAGTGTCAGAGTTTCTTAGAGACAATTATTAGGTCTTGCTTTGTTATCTAGTTTAATACTCTGCCTTTTAATTGTATTGTTTAGAATATTTACACTTATTTATATGGTGACATATGTGTAAGTTGAAATCTACCATCTTACTTTTCTTTTAACACTTGTCCCATTTGTTTCTCTTTCCTCTTTTTCTGCCTTCTTTAGGTTTGAGTAGTTTTGGTGATTCAATTTAATCTCTTTTGTGGTGTTATGCACTGTACATGTTTTTTAGTGGTTGCTTTAGTATTTTTTGGATACACCTCTGACTTAACCCTCTGTTGTTTCAAATAGCATCCTACCCATTCACATGTAGCATAAAAACATTACTTACAATATTATATTTTAATTTCCCCCCTTCTAGTCTTTGTTTTATTGCTATATTTTAATCTGTATATATTATAAACCTCATACTCTGTGATTTTTAGACAATTATATTTTAAATATACTAAATGATTATATGTAACTCACATGGTCACAATTCTTGATGCTCTTGTTTCTGATATAATCTTTTAATAAGATATCCCATAGATCACTGATGCTTTGCCATTTTTAAAAAATCATTTTTCTTTCCTTGTCCTATTTTGTTTAATTTACATTACTGTTTTGAAGTTCACTAATGTTTTCTTCTGAAATATCTTACCTGCTGTTGATGCCATCTCATCCACTGAAGGTCTCATCTCTGAAAGTTAAATTTGAGTCTTTTTAATGTCTTCCATATATGTCATTGACATCTTCAATAGTTCCCCTCACTTTTTGAACATAGAGAATATAGTTAATAAATACAGTTTTAACACCAGATGTGTGCATTCTGACAGGTGTATTGCTTTCTGGTTTGTTTCCATTATCGTTTTTTTCTTTTCATTGTGGATCCTATTTTCCTGCTTTTATTGGTATACTTGGCATTTTTTTCTTGTTGTTCGATTCTAGACACAGTAAATTTCGCCTTGTTGGGTATTCAATAGTGTTGTAAATAACCTTGAACTCTTTGGGGGCTACTAAGTTATTTGGAAACATTTTCATCTTTCTAGGATGTGAATTTGAAATTTTTTAGTTGAGAACAGAGCAGCATTTAGTTTAGGACTCATATTTCCCCTCCACTGAAGCAAAACACATCTAGTACTCTACCCACTGCCCTGTAGGTTATGTGGTTTTCAGTCTGGTTGGCAGGAACAGGCACTGTTTCTTGCAATTCATGAGCCCTGAGTTCTCTTTCTTTTCAGGCGGTTTTTTCCCTGACCTTGGGCAGTTTCCTAGAGTGCATGCACTGATCATTATTCAGCTGAGCACTTGAGGGAGGCATTCTTTAGAACTTTAAAGATTTTTCTCTGTGCAGCTTTGTCCTCTCTGCTACTCTGCTCTGTGAAATTTAACCACCTTGGTCTCTCAAGACATTTCAAGAGCCAGCACTGGTCAAGCCGGGTTCTTCTTTCTGTGCTGTAGCTTAGGAACTCTTTCCAGGTAGGAGGCTGGAATGGTAGTAGGATTTATCTTGTTTGCTATCTATCATTCAGAGGTCATATATTTTGGTTTTGTTTTTTAGTTGATTCAAGCAAGAAGGTAAATCTGGTCCCTGTTACAGGGAAGCAGAAAATTTGCAATGATTTCTTTCTAATGATAATATCCAGTGGATTGGTGGATACATTTTTATGACAGTGCTTCCAGTGGGAGTATGGATTGGCATTCTTTTGGGGAGGGAAATCTGTTCTATGCACCCAAATCACATAAGAAGTATGTATCTCTAACCCAGAAATTTTGCTGACCTATTTATTAATAATTTTTAAAACTAATTTTACTAATATGCATTTGGCATTAAGGTAACTTATAGATGTAAATATGAAAAATACTAATAAAAGGACTGGATGATTTGAAGAGGTCAATGCAAATAAATATGTGGGACTTTTCAAAAATTATTAAAAATTCAAGATGGTAAAGGCAGAGCATCAAAGTACAAGACTAATTTAAGCACCATTGCATAGATTGTACATCCATGATGCCAGCTGACTTACACATACAATATTTACCTGAGTTTGAACTATAAATAATAATAAAGTTAAGTTTCTGGCTGGTTTGATTTAGTGAATTATTGAACCTATGTAAAGTGCAACATTATAAAATCATTAAAATTCATATTAGGAGACTCTTTAATTTCAACTGTTACCTTTTACAATATGGCATGCTGTGAAATGTGATTAGGGTGAAGGTTACATATGGGAATGTTGAGGAATTAAGTTAGAGGGATTCTGAAGGGCATTGTCTATTTTGGATGCAGTAAAATAGTTAAATTTATTCTTCTGGCAGTGATAAACTGTGCATGTTTTAGAGTAGAAGGGTACTATGATCAACTGTATTTTTAGAAAGATAATTATTGTAAATGGTTCAAGTTTTTTAAAAAAATAATCCTATCATCAAATGAAACAAAAACTAATAAGTAAAGTACTTTTTTAACCTTCTTACTATCTTCCCCAATTTTCTTCTATCTGCTGTTCATTGACCCAATTCCCCATAAGTCTTGCATATGTTCCTTTCTTTGTTGGGTAGTTGGGGAAATACAGCTTTTCCCGGGTTAGCTTCACCTCTCAAGTTCCAAAATTGGCACTGAAGGTTTTTTTTTTTTTTTTTTTTTTTTTTAATCTATGGACATTGGAAAAAGCCATGTCATAGTTTGTTATAATTGGATATTTCCTTGTATTCTTTCTTTTAGTGTGCTCGGTATGATAACGCCTTCATTGCAGAAATTCTGATTGACAGAGGAGTCAACGTCAATCACCAGGATGAAGACTTCTGGACACCCATGCACATTGCCTGTGCATGTGATAACCCTGATATTGTCCTGCTTCTTGTATTAGTAAGTAAAGCAATTCAGTTTACCATTTGAAAATTTGATGGTATGTAAAAGGCTATATAATTAACTATATTTTACAATATGTAATATTTTGATTAATAAAAATCTGCATAGGTTATCATTTATCCCCCTAGAATGCAAGAGAATTAGAGACTAAAGTTGTGGGTCATATAGTTTATAAAGCAAATTGTGCAGATACTATGCCAGTCGCAAGTTCTCTTGCCTTTCCTTGGGAATTGCATGCCTTGATACAAGTCAGTTTCAACAAAAATGGTTTGATAATTTTGTTTTTCAATTTGTTCTCATTTCTAAATTTTTAGCCAAAGAGGCATAACAGTATGAGGAGATACAGTTTTATGTTGAATCTTTCTTTTTTCTTGGTTGTGTCTAGCAAAGAAGTGTCTACCATGTTTGTTTACGTGAACATGAGAACTTTAAACATAAAGCATTGGTGTGCGTTGTTTCGGTGATGCTTGTCAGTTAATCTTACATCCAGACATTGATCCTCACACATACTTTATTTTGGAACAGTGATCTCTAGAAAAGATTGTAAGAAACTATTTGTAATTTTTAGAAAACACAATGGAATATACAAGTAGGAATGATTTGCTTTTATTTATTTTAAAAAATATCTAACTTCCTAATGACTTGTTATTATGCACCTGGATTTTCACATTTTTTTTTATGTAAGCTCTCAAGATTTTACACAAAAGCAAATTGATGCTCAAATATATTAAACAACTTGGTCCAAGCAAAAGCAAATGATAGATAAGAACTGGAGTTCATTGTCAGAAGTCCATTTTGTGTCACTGAGCCATGCTGTCAATATGAGTTTCCTGTGCCTGCCGTACCAATTACCACATAGTTGGTGGCTGAACACAGGCACAGTTTTGAGGCTAGAAGTCTGAAGTCAAGGTGTGGGCAGGGCCACGCTCCCCCTGCAGTCCCTAGAGATGAAACTTCTCTTGCTGCTTCCTGGTTACTGCCCCTGCAGTCCCTGATGGTCCCTAGATTATATATCAGCATCACCCCAATCTCCCTCCATCTGCACATGACTTTCTTCTGTGTCACTGTGTCGGGATCTCTCATTCTATCCTTTCAGAACACCTGTCATAGGATTTAGGACCCACCACAAGGCAGATGGCCTCATCTAACATGGTTACATCTCCAAAGACCTTATTCCCAAATAAGGTCACATCTGCAATACTAGGGAGCATAGCTTTTTGTGGAAAACATTTTAAATATACCACACTGCTGCTCTTCCCCCCTTTTAATAATTATGAACAGGGGGTGAGGTATATCACACCTGTAATCCCAGCACTTTGTGAGGTCGAGGCAGGTGGATTGCCTGAGGTCAAGGTTGGTGACCAGTCTGGCCAACATGGTGAAACCCCATCTTTATTAAAAATACAAAAAAAATAGCCAGGTGTGGCGGCGTATGCCTGTAATCCCAGCTACTCAGGAGGCTGAGGCAGGGGAATTGCTTGAACCAGGGAAATGGACGTTGCAGTAAACCGAGATCACACCATTGCACTACAGCCTGGGTGACAGAGTGAGATTTTGTCCCCAAAATATATATATAAATAAAATTATGAACAAAAATATTTTGTATTAAAGGCTGTAAATTGGGACTCTCTTAATCCTGCATAAGGTTTAATTTTGTCTAGTTTTCTCTGATTTCTTCCTCAGGAATGTGTATACTTAGAATATGTATACAATTTTTTTACAGTAGAAATATTTGTCACTAAAAATGCATTCCTTTCAAATCCTGGAAGATTGAGGCCATATTAAATTAATAAGGAAAGACAAAGAAAATAAAGGTTATTTAGCTTGAAATATAAACTTTTAGAGGGCTAGTTCTCTATGTGAAAAAGGCATGAAAATCTACCTGATTTGTTTATAAACCAAGATCTTTATTTTGTAGATACAGAGCCTAAGAAGCACTAAATTACCCATTCACCATAAAAGCCATAGGATTTCCCCAGCATTGAAAGAAAAAAAAAACTATAAAATATATTACAGAAAGGAACCAAATCACCTTTCCAGTAATGCTATGACATGATCAACTTTGGAAATCTTTAGAATTCTCATAGCTCATAGAGCACTCAGTTGGGTTATTTAAGGAGGAACTCAGTTTGTAGCTGTTGTTTGATATATTTTTTTGATAGTTCAGCTGGCTGCTTTAGTTATAAAAGAAGGAGATAGAAAAGTTTGATTCATGGCTTTTGCAGTTTTTCTGTATTTTGATTTGTCTTTTTTCTAAATACTAGTTTTAAGAATCAGTAATTTTTTTCAAAGCCCATCTCTATTTCTTTCCCCTAATTATTGTTAATTACATTAAGCCATGCCAAAAGAAGCTCTTTTTTTCTGCATGCAGAATGGCCATACTTATTCTCACAAATGAATATTCATGTGGTTGTGCTTAAAATTTTAAACTCCTTCTTCTGTTTCCTCAATGCAAATGTCTGGACACAGGCTTCAGTTTCTTGAGTTCAGACAAGTTTGTGAGATCTCAGTTTCACTGCCAGCCAGGTTTCCCTTCCTCCATTCTGGATGTCGCCGTTTCTTATTTCTGACGGGAAAGAGCAAGAGGATCTGCCTTCTTTCTGTAATCTCCACTGAGTATAGATCTTGGTATCTCATATGATACTCACAATTAAATATTGCAGGAACAGCTCTGAGTTGATGAACCAAATTGTAAGAAAAAAGTAAAGAGTTAAATGTGAGTTACATTTCATGCAAACTAGCTCATAAAATAACAGTGTAATGACTCAAAGGTGTGATATCTATAACTACATGAAATGAATCCTCTTCAGCATCTCGGAGACTGGTATCCCAGATAGCATATGATAAGATTTGGCTGTGTCCCGCCCCAATCTCATCTTGAATTGTAGCTCCCATATCCCCACATGTCATGGCAGGGGCCCGGTGGGAGGTAACTGAATCATGGACATGGTTTCCCCCATGCTATTCTTGTGATAGTAAGTTCTCATGAGATCCTATGATTTTATAAGGGGCTTCCTCCTTGACTGGGCTCTTATTATTGCTCCTGCTGCCCTGTGAAGAGGTGCCTTCCGCCATAATTGTGAGTTTCCCGAGTCCTCCCCAGCCATGCAGAACTGTGAGTCAATTAAACCTCTCTTCTTTATAAATTATCCAGTCTCAGGTATTTCTTCATAGCAGTGTGAGAACAGACTAATACAGCATAATTGTCAGAACAAGCATCTATAGGCTAGAGGTAGCAAAACGCTTAGACCACCCTGAGCACAAGAAGGAGACATGTTTATAACCAGAGCTAGGATTAGGGCTGGCTACCAGGACTGGTATCTGGGGTATCAACATAATTATAAGAATAAATTAAATATGCTGGCAAGTTACTCAGACCCTCAGACCTTTCCTGTGACTCCTTGTGTAACTGAGGAAATAGGCATTAGCTTTGTTCATGTTGAGGCTAAGCAGCATCTTCCAAAGGAAATTTGATTAGAAAATGGCACCAATCCTAGTCTTGTAAATAAATGTTTAGAAAAAGGGTAACAATTTTGAGAAGTGATATATTATTGTCCCAACTAGGAATGCCCTCACATCACTGTCAGACTCAGTGCTAAGTTATTAGGGTGTGGGGAGTTCTGGACACTCCTTCTCTGTAGTTTTATTTCCCCATTCTTTGATACACACCCCCATTTACTGTTAAGATTATCAGTACATTATCCATGTTCCTTGATATTTCATCCCACTGTGAATATTGTGCTTGTTTAAATAATGACTTATTTTTCTCTTTGTTCTTATGAGATCCAGTTTCTATAACTCCTATTTGTTCCCATGGCAACAACTCAATTGCATTAATAGCCAGTTGCCTTTATAATAAACATGTCTTCTGCCTGGAACAATGTGATGTATATTCAGTAATTCTTTATCTAACTTATACCAGCAGTGTTCCCTAGGAGCTTCAAGTTAGGCATTTAATAAATAATTAGCTTCTAGCAAGTCACAGAAGCAGTTAGCGCGTACATGCATTGCTGTTTGTTAAAACAGCGCCTAGCACTTGATAAATGCTTAGCGTATGCTCAAATATTAACTCTCAAGCTAAATATAGTAATCAACAAATAAATGAAAGCAAGCGGGCTAGTTTTTGGAATTCAGCCTGAAAAATATTGACAGTGTCAACTCGTATGTCATAAAAGCTGTCACACAACCACATCCATCATTTTACATGTTCTAGGCATTTTTACTTCACATGTTCTACACTTGTATTACAAGTGCTTGCTTTAGCACATAAATTATCTCAAAATTGGATGAGTTTGCTTTTCTTCACCAGGCAGAATTGAGGGGAAAGGTAATCTTGCTGTATTTCATGGATGATCATGGAGTTAAATCTATAATTTTCAAATTATTAGCAAAATTTTCAAGGCTCAGCAATGCCCTGTTTCTCACAATGTAGAGTAATCCAACCTAATATACAAAGCAATAATATATCTGTTAGTTACTCTTATTCAATGACTTCTACTAACCAATCATCCTCTTCATTAACTTAACTAATAAATATAAATGATCTTCAATTATGTATGAACATAAGGCCTGCCCTAAAGAAAATTACAGTTTGTTTTTTCCTTCATTCATTTACTAAATGTTTATTGAATGACTACTATGTTTTAGTGCTGCATGGTGAATGAGAAGATATTTTATAATCTACAGTAATGGTGAAAACAAACAATGCAATTAATCAAGTGAACCCCTGGGAAATTTGATTAATGGATTCAGCAAATCTGAGCAGCTGTGTTCATACCACGTTACAGCCAGCCTAGGTATCCATCCACAGAAGCAATTTACTTTAAATAAATGTTGATAAAATATGTTGTCATAAAAATTCTAATTACTGTAAAAATATGTTCCTGCCAATACCTCAAAAGAGAAATTTATTTTACTTCCCAGATGCAATGCTGTTGTCCAGTGTTTAAGGCTTCATGCTCTGTCTTCTTTCCATTTTCCAAAGCTTGATGTTGGGCACAGAGACTGTGCAGCCTTTATGCATTTATGAAATCTGTGGTAACTGTCTGTGTATACTCAAGAGCGTCAGCAGGGAGCATAAGCAGAAAAAGCCCTGCCTTTTAGAGCTTACATTCTCTTAAGGAAAAGCAGATAAAACACATAAATGACTAAAATAATAGTATATCAACTAGTAAGAAGTTTTGAAAAGGTCGAGAAGAAAGGAACAGAGTATTAAGATGGCTTCATGAAAAAGGTCATATGTGAGCTGGGAGCCACGTGGATACGTGGGTGCAGGTGTGTCGGCCAGAGGGGACAGCACATAGAAAGCTGTGTGGCAGGGTCTGTGTGCTGGAAGGACAGCACGGAGACCAGCACAGCTGCAGTGAAGTGATGGCGGCTGGTGCTGGATGAAGTCAGACGGGTAGGTGGATGAGATCAAGTGTTTGCAAAGGCTTGAGAAGCTACTTTTACCCTAGGTGATTAGGGAAGCCTTGAGGAGAAGAAGGTGAGCAAAGAAGTGACATGATGGCTTTAGTGTAAGAGGATCACATTTGCTGCTGTGTTGAAATTATACAACTGAGAAGAACAGGGAACTTAGGTCTCTATTGTCCAGACTAGAAGTGGTAGAGGTGGGAAGAAGAGATTGACATCTTGATATACAGGATTTTGAAGGCAGAATGGTCTGTATTTTGTGTGATTATTGGATTTAGGGTTGAGGAAAAGAACAGAAGTCACAGATGACTTCCACTTGTTTGGCCTGAAACCTGAAAAGTTGCCATTGTAATTTTTGCTTGCTGAGATAGAGAACATTAGAATAGAGTGAATGGCAGGAGACTGGGTTTCAAAATGAATGGAAGATACATTCGAACCACATTTTTCACGTTTTTCAGGAAGTCATCTATAAAAATAATTTTATTGATGTGTGAGATGATGATTTATTGTGAATTGCTAAGAAGAGATATGTAAGTGTGTGTGGAGGGGGGTCATCGTCTGCTTAACAGCACTAGAACAGTGCTACTTGAATTGAACCACGAATGTGTTTTATTTTGGAGGAGGCTTTGCTACTGTGAATGAAAACTCTAGCAGATACTAACAATTAACTTTTATACAGTCCTCCATATGCAGCAGGCATTTTCACATGCTTTCCAATTAGTAACTCCCTTGATTCTCACAGAATTATATTACGAAGGTGCCAGCATTTTCTGCTTTATGTAGTGGAGGCTACTGATTCAAAAAAGGCAAATCTACATGCTGAAGGCCAGACAGTAGTAGTCATAGAAACAAGATTTGACCCTGTAAAGGCGCACATCAGAACTTGGACCCCTGACCATTCTGATCTGCTGCTATATTGCTTATAATTCATTCAGAGCTAAGAGTCCCTAAGTGGGCTAATAATATCATGACTTTCACTTTAATATTATCATACCTTTTTTTTTTTAACACAGCTTTTTAACTTGATTACTTAAAATTGGGGGAAAATATTAAGAAATACTACAGAGTAGATTTTCCTTATTCAAGGTAGTTTATTCTATAGAGTCATTATGAACACAGAGTTAGCAAATACTGAGCTTCGTTCCTAGAGGAAAGACAAGGTTAGGTTCCTTCAAATCCCTGGACACAATATTTTCATGAACAGATCAGCCTATCACCTCATTTTATGTGTCTGTTTGCAGGCACCTTATTTAATATGTAATATTGCTTCTTTAACATGGAACTAATTGAGTGAGCGCTATAACTCACTCCCAAGTGAAACCTAACACATGGAGCTTCTTCATTAAAGCACATCAAATCCTTCTCAGTTAGGAACGCTGGATAGCACCTCAGCAGTACACTTGGGGGCCGCCTTTAAAACATGTGAAAAAATGGCACTAAATAGACCACAGAAAGGATACTTGTTTACTCTATGAGAGCTAAAAGAATAGGCAGTTTTTAACCTCAGAAAAGCTGTATTATATGACTTCAGCTGTGAATGTGAACCCTGGCTGACTAAAATTTTTCATCATTCTGTTCAGGCTCACAAATTATCACAAAAGTGCCACGAGAAATTATTTTGGTGTTACAAATAAATGTTAGCAAGTAAGTAAATCTGCAAATAGGGAATGCATGAAGAATGAGAATCGAACGTGTTTATTGTTAAGCAAAACATTTGACACTTTTCTGAATTTTAAGTATGAAATAGAATTCATTGAAGCCCAGTATATTTTAGGAATTGGAGTGGGTCAAAAAGTGATGCGTCTTTATAATACATTTTCCCAGTTTGAACAAAAGAGGGCCTCCTTATAATTTCTATCATATTGCTTAATAGGGTTTTGCAGTTTCCTAGCTGTGTTATCTCACTGGGTGTGAAGAGTGCTTCTATACCATAAGCATTACACTTATAATCCTTATTGTTTGCTTGTTTGTTTAATTTTGAGACAGAATCTTACTTTGTTGTCCAGGCTAGAGTACAATGGCATGATCTCAGCTCACTGCAACCTCCATACCCTGGGTACAAGCAATTTGCATGTCTCAACTGCCTGAAGAGCTGGGGCTGCAGGCGCACGCCACCACGCCTAGCTAATTTTTTGTATTTTTACTAGAGATGGGTTTTCACCTTATTGACCAGGCTGGTCTTGAACTCCTGAACTCAAGTGACCCACCTGACTTAGCCTCCCAAAGTGCTGGGATTACAGGTGTCTTCCACCACGCCCAGCCCTAATCCTTATTGTCATCAGAGAGGTTGGCAGTGGCGTGAAATCTCAAATACAAATGTTTTGGCTCTACCCCAAACAATATTTTAATGCAGGATAGTTTTTCATATTCTATTTTTGTGATTATATATTATATAAAGTTTGTCCCCTAAGAATTTTTTCACTTGTATTTTTATTATTTGGGCATATCAAATATATAATTTTTATTTTACAGTTGATATAATTTAATTTTAAAAATATTTTCAAACTGGCACTATACCCAAGCACCGATGCTCTATAACTCAAATACATTTTTCTAGTTTTTAAAAAATAATTCCGAGATATTTTACTTTTTCTCAGATTGAGAAGACTTTTTGTTATTCAATAGTAAATTCACAAAGCTAAAAATGATTTATTCTCTTAAAAATCTTGACTTTATGTTTATTTCAACGTGTACATATTTATATGTATTTATTTCTAAGATGTTGAATCAATGCAGCTATGCCCTGAGTTAAATTCTTGTGAAATACCCTCAGAATCTGCTCAGTCACTTGCTTGCTGAGAGAGGAACAATGGCCTTTTCTTTGCTATTTTGGTCATGTGATTTTTATGGGGCATGTTCTCTGAATAGCATTGCTCAATTCTCACTTCTTTTCCGATGTGATTTTAGATAAAAGGTTTCCATTTTTTCTCCTGCATGCCAGATCTAAATTTTCACATTTAATTTTACAAAGTGGCCACAGTTGCTAAGCTATTCTGTATAGTTAGCAATTCTAAAGCTGTGACAAATATGCACATTTTAATAGTTGCATTTCAAACCATAAGAAACAAAATTGTTTTTTGTTACTATTACTTACTTTAAAGGGGTATTAATTTATTTAAATTGCATAAACTAACTTATGATGCTTATATTTAGGAAAAAGGATCACCAATGTTACTGACTCATCTTGTGAGGTTTTTTACTTTTTCTTATTGAAAAAATTGGAGTAGAGGTAATTTGATACTTTTTGTATCCTGGAATTATTCATTAAATTTTACTATAAAGAATATCCATCATACATAATTTCAAAAAATTGATAATAGAGAAGTAAAGGTCCAAATACTATTTTAAGTAGTTCTATTTCTGAAAGGGGTGATAGGCAATGTCAGATTGCTGAATTCTCACTTTACATTTAGTGAGGAGATCTTTAAAGATTTTTTCACTGCTTGAAATCGGAAGTTGTAGGAGGAAACATTAGCCAATGGATAGTCATTTGCTAAGTGAGGCTCAGCAATGACATTATCACTCTTTTACTTCAGTAGCAATGGATCGATTACTGGAAACTGAAGGGAACATTTTCTTAATCCTTGGCCTTTTGTGTTTGAACATCTGATATTAGTAACATCTTTGCCTGTAGGATGGAGTGTGACCTGTTCTGTAAGTAATGGACACGATGAAACTAGATCATGTTAATGAGTGCTGCAGGCAACTGCTGGAACTGAACCATTCCGTCATTGCTGAAACAGTAAATATTTCATAGACATATGGCTTATTTTATATGAAGTGGCTTACATTGATAGATCAAAATTAAATCGTTCCAAAACTTTACACATTAGTTGTTTAGACAATTCCTAGGTTAAATACTACTACATAAAATTTTTTACAGTTTGGTTATAAATTACCCTTTTCATCAGTTTCTTACATATCAAGACTCAAGCTGGAACCCAAGCTGCCTTTGCTATTTCAGGTGATATCCCTTTGTAGAAAATAAGTATACATTTAAATGGTTCAAGGTAAGTCTAGTTTTCCCGTGTGAACTGTGGTAGAAAATCCTGGCCAAGCACCTGAATATCAACTTTTCATGTAAATGACCACACACACAATATTTAATCTCTTTCTCATCAGTTGATCTTGCCTTTGACTGCACCGAGAAAATTGAAGTCTTCAAGCTTGAATGCTTTCAACTTCCTATTAACAAATGATTGATTTTTTCCTATTTATTTGCTGCCTTTCATTCTTAAAGAGGTGTTTATTCTCCTTTTAAGCTAAATAATCCCCCCACCCACTTACTAAATTCTACTCATAGTCACCTCTCCAAGGACTGCTCCTTATTCCTCTCTTGTTTTCAGTCATTCTAGTATCCTTTTCCTTTAAATTCATATTTATGTCCCAGAATCTTTCATTGTTTTAAAAAAAAGAAAAAAATAATCAAACTTGTTTCTTTAGTTGCCTCTTTACTGTTCCTCTCACTTTTACACTGAAGCTTCTCTGAAGAACAGTGTGATTCTGCTGACCGCAGTTAGCAGCTCTGAGCAGTTCTCAATTCAGACAATCTGACTTCAGCCCACTGGAGCCTTTCAGATGGCCTTGGCCATGGATGCTTTTGATACTTTTGTGAAATCAGCAGATGCATTTTCATTTGATTGTTTATCCTACTTAATATATCTCACTTGATCTTAAGGCAAGTTGGCCATAGAAGGAAACTGGGCAAACATCTCATTTTTTACCCACAGTCGTGTATTTTGGCATGAACAGTAAAAATTTGAAAGAGGCTATTCAGCTCCTTTGCTGTTAGTGGCCTTTGAAGACAAGAGCCTTTTGTTTTTTAGGTTTTGATTTTGTAAATCTGTTGCTACTTAAACCCTCCCATTACTGGACTCTATGGTGAAAAAATATTCCATCTGCAGTAAAAATGCGTAACGTTAACAGTGATTAGAACTATAATTTTAGATTTTAGAAGATAAGCAATAAAGTGTCATTGAAAAAATAAATCTCTAAGATTTCTAATTTCAGTTTGTCACTCTGTTAAGAAAAATTAAGACACTTGAAACTTGGTGACTTTTCTTGCACCTATCAGAGAAATAAATTGTAGGGAAAAGCCTATCAACTCTAAAATCTGAGGGGATGCAGGCGGCCCGGAGCAGAAGGACAGGAGTCCTATGCTGGTAGGAATATTTAAATGGCAATGTGTTGACTCGGTGGAGGCAGAGTGCAGACTAGTATGGAGTGAAGTAACCCTGGGGGGCCACAGTCTTAGGGCCCCCCCCATTTTCATGGGTTTTACCTCTAGGTAAAATGATAGAGTTTCTCACAAGGAACTCACCAGGCTCCCACAAGGAAGATCTGAGAGAGGTCCTCTTGTGGCTCTGGAAGAGAGAAGTGAAGATTAATCCTTGTCAAATATTCTCCACAAGAAAAGCTTCTCCTCTAGGGAGAAAGACTACCAGAGCCTTATCTCACCTGGAGGAAAGACATTCCTCTCACTCCAGGTAACATCTAGTTTTCTTGTCTGAGCTAAGTTTAATCATAAGATTATCAAATGTTTTTTCCTCCCATAGACCTTACCACCATGCCAAGAGGGCTTTGGTTAAACAATACTGGATTATGGATAAAAGGATTTTATCCATAAAACAGATTTTCTGCAGAGAAGTACCTGGAAGTACAAAGTCAAGAGACAGACAAAAATAAAGAAATTTTGGAAGCCTCTGGCTTCTAGAGTTACAGCAGACATTAAACACAGCCCAGCTACTGGCCAGATCAAGATAAGCTCTCACTTCTTAGACCTAATTACCTCAGTTACTAATACCTAATATGTGGCTTTCAATGAATAGAGACATGTAAAAAGACAAGGAAAATACAGTTTGAAGATATAAAAAGAGCGTGAGAACCAGTCACAGATATGACACAGATATTAAAATTATCAGACGGGAAATTTAAAAGAGCTATTATTAATATACAAAGGATTCTCATGAGAAAAAGTAGACAACCTACAAGAACAGATGGACAACGTAAGCAGAGAGATGGAAACTCTACTAAAGAAACCAAAGGAATCTCTATAAATCAAAAGCACTGCAATAAAAATGTAGAATGCCTTTGATGGGCTCCTCGGTAGACTGAATATCGGCAAGGAAAGAATCAGAGAGCCACCTCTGACAGCCAACAGGACTTTCTAAACTGAAATGCAAAAAGAACAAAGTGACAAGAAACAACAACTATGGAATAATTTCTTTTTTTTTTTTTTTTTTTTTTTTTTTTTTTCAATTTGGGCTGTCACCAACTACAGAATAATTTCAAAAGGTTTGACATGTGTAATGGGAGTACCAGAAGAAGAAGAAAGAGAGGATAAGTATACATTTTGATAGAAAAAATAAGATACAGTATTTGATAGATTAGTAGTGTGATTGTAGTTTATAATAATCTATCGTATATTTCACGATAGCTAGAAGAGAAGAATTAGAATGATTATAACATAAAGAAAAGATAATATTTAAGATGATGGATATCCCAACTATACTGATATGATCCTTATAAATTATATAAATTCATTAAATTGTCCCATATATTCCCAAAATATATACATCTACTTTGTATCAATTTAAAAAATAAAATCTAAAAACCAAAAGAAAAAGGCAGAATACATATTTGGTTTAATAATGGCCAAAAGCTTTCTGAAATTTATGACAGATACCAAGCTTAGAGAACACTAAGCAAGACAAACATAAAAATCAAACAACAAAAAAACCAAAAAAACCCAGCTATACTTAAAACCAAAAAAACCAGCATATTTGAACTGCTGAATACCAAACAAAAATAGAAAATCTTGAAAAAAGCTAGACAGGAAAAAGTACCTTACTTGTAGAAGAGAAAACATAAGGAATAACAATGGGCTTCTCTCTAGAAATCATGAAAGTAATGAGTGGACTGAAATACTTAAAATGCTAAAAAGAAACACTGCCAACATAGAATTATATTTCCAGTAAAGTTATCCTGTGAAAGAGAATAAAGTTTTGTCAGACAAAAGTTGAGCCAATACATTGCCAGCAGACTTCCTGCCTTGCAAGAAATGTTAAAATAAGTTGTTAAAAAAACAAGAACAAAAAAAGGAAAATTGTATAGGTCAGAATCTTTGACTACATGAAGAATAGAGATTATTGAGGAAGAAATAAATAAAGGCAAAAAATAACCCCACACAATTTTTCTTTTTCTTATTCTAAATTTATCTAAAATGACTATTTAAAGTAATAATGGTAACAATATATTGAGTTATTATGGCATAGGGATAAGTAAAACTACTGACCATAATATCATAGAGGGCAAAGAGGAGGGTGTGGAAATGCTGTGTTATAAGATACCTGCACTACATGTGAATCTATATAGTGTCATTTGAAGGTAGACTTGGATTAGTTTAAAATGTATATTGGAAACTTTGGAAAAATCAGTATAAATTTTTCATAAGTATAGTTGTCATGCTGAGACAGGATATAAAATGTAATCATATAATATGCTCAATTAAATCAATGGTGGCAGAACAAGAGGAGAAAATGGAAAAAAAGGGCAAATGTAATGCATGCAAAACAGAAACACACAGATTAATGCAACTATGTCAATAATTGCTTTAAATGTGAGTAGTCTACACACATCAATTAAAAGACACAGATCATCGGTGCTGATAAATATATATGACCCAACTCTAGGCTGTCTACTTGAAACCACACTAAATATAAAGATGCAGACAGGCTAAATGTAAATGCAAAAAGATCTACCATGCCAACATTAATCAAAAGACAGTAGCTATATGAATTTTAGGAGAAATACTGAAACCCACTGTTACAGACTTCACTGTCCATTTTTCAGGAATTGATAGATCAAACAGGCAAAAAGAGTAGGTCAATGTCCACTTTCATGAACAACAGCATGAGTCAACTATCTTGAATTAACATTTGCAGTGTATTCCAGTCAACTGCAGCAAATACACATTCTTCTCAATCTCATATGAATAATTCATGCCAATGTAGACTGTCTCCTGAGCAATAAAACACAGTTTAAAATTTTTAAAGTAGAACAAACATATAAAATATGTTCTCAGACCACGATGAAGTTAACTAGAAATCAGTAATAGAAAGATTTCTGGAAAATCATCAAATATTTTGAGATTAAATAGCGCACTTAAAAAATTGTGTGTAGGCCAAAGAAGTCTCAAGATCATTTAAAATATATTTTCAGCTAAATAAAAACAGAAGTACAACATATCAAAGTGTATGGGATGCAACAAAATCAAAGCTTAGAGAGATATTTATAGTATTAAATACATGTATTAGAGAAGAAAGATACAAAAGCAGTAATTTAAGCTTTCCCCTTTGAAAACTAGAGAAAGAAGACAAAGCCTAAATCAAACAGAAGAGATAATAATAATTGGAGCAGAAATAAATTAAAAATAGGAAAAAATAAAAAAATTAATGAAACCGCAAGCTACATTGACATGCTTATTATAAAACTACAGTAATCCACACAGGTTTCCATGAAAGAATAGAAGGTTTTCATATACATCAATGAAACAAAAGAGATAGCCCACAAGTAGACCAAAATAAGTATAGTCCAGTGATCATTAACAAAGAACAGCAAAGTGAAAGGGAAAAAGTACATTTTTAAAGAAACAGTCTTGGAACAACTGGTCTTCTCTGTGCAAAAAAATGAACCTGGAAACACATCTTAAACCTTTCATGAAGTTAACTCAAACTGAATCATGGACTTAAATGTAACATATAAAACTTTAAAACTTTCAGAAGAACTCATGGGTAAAATCTAGGTGACCGATGACTTGGTGATGAGTTTTTATACATCTGTTAATATCAAAATTGTAACCAATGAAAGAAAAATTGATAACTTGGACTATGATATGTAAAACAAGTATCTGATATTTTTTTTTTGGTTTGGCAGGTTTTTTTGAACATATAAAATTGTACATATTTATAGGTACAACGTGACACTGTGATATAGGTATACATTGTGGAATGGCTAAATCAAGCTAATTAACATATGCATTACCTCACGTGTATCATTTCTTTCAGTGAAAACACTTAACATATTAGTCCTCAAGTATACAATATACTGTTATTAACCATATATAGTCACTACGATATGTAATCAATCTCTTGTATTTATTCCTCCTATCTGGCTAAAGATTTCTGTCCTTTGACCAGCATCTCAATTCCCCCAACCCTCAGCCTCTAATAACCACCACTTTACTCCCTGTTCCTATGAATTTATCTTAAAAGGAACTTACAGCTAAAATATACAAAGAATTCATAAACCTCAACAATAAGAAAACAACCCAATTAAGAATGGGCAAAAGATCTTAATAGACCCCTCACCAAAGAAGAAATACAATGGCAAACAAGCATATAAAAAGATGCTCAGTAGTGTTTGTTATTAGACAGTTGTAAATTCTAACAAAATGCAGAACTACCATGTACCTATTCCAGTGGCCAAAATACAAAACAAAGCCAAACAAAACCTAGTAAGACATTCACAGGCAACGATGTGGAGCAGCAGGAGCTCTCATTCACTGATGGTGGAAACAAAATGGCACAGCCACTTTGGAGACACTTGGCAGTTCTTAACGAAGTTAAATATAGTCTTACAATACAATCCAGCAATCATGTTCCCGGGTTTTTATGCAAATGAGTTGAAACTTATGTCCATTTAAAAGCCTATACTCAAATATTTATAGCAGCTTTATTCATAATTGCCAAAACTTGGAAGCAGCCAAGAATGTCCTTCTGTAAACAAGTGGATACACAAACTGTGGATCACCATGTAATGAAACAGGAGTCAGCAATAAAACAGGACTGGCTAACCAGCCATGAGCAGACATGGATAAATCTTAAATGCATATGCCATCCAAGTGAAAGAAGCCAGTTTTAAAAGTCTTCTGGAAATGATAAAAACTGCAGAGATAGTAAAAAATGTCGGTGGTTGCCAGGGATTTGGAGATCAAAGAGGAAGGTCAAATAGGTGGATGAAGCATAGGGGATTTTTAGGGCAGTAAAACTATTCTGTATGATATTGTGATCGTGAATACACGACACCATGCCTTTGTGAACAAAAAAGAAACTTATAGCACAAAATGTGAACCTTAATGTATGTAAACAAAAACAATCATTTAGGATGTCCTGGGATCCAAAGATGGAATACAGAATTTGACAAGAGAATGTAAATGTATTGCAAACTGCTGAAACAATTTTCCTGAAGAAGATGGAAAAAAGAAAGGTGTCAATAATGAGTGGCCTCTGTAAGATTAAGGCAAAACATCTTAGCACTCTACTTCAGTCCACAAAGTTACCTCTCATGGAGGCATGGGTTAACAATTCTGGGCGGGGTGCTGTGGCTCACACCTGTAATCCCAGCACTTTGGGAGGCCAAGGTGGGATAATCACTTGAGGTCAGGAGTTTGAGATCAGCTTGGCCAACATGATGAAAGGCCATCTCTACTAAAAAAAAATTACCTGGGCATGGTGGCATGCACCTATAATCCTAGCTACTCAGTAGGCTGAGAAAGGGGAATTGCTTGAACCTAGGAAGCGGAGGTGTCAGTGAGTTGAGATCATGCCACTGCACTCCAGTCTGGGCAACAGAATGAGACTCAATCTCAAAAAAAAAAAAATCTGATACTGCCACACATGTCACATGTACACTGGAAGTGGACAATTACATAAATGGATGGTGGGAGGCAGCTTTCTCATTGATGCAGTAGAAATTTGCAAACAAGCAAGGGGAAGGTCTAGAGTGACTCATGTGGTGATGGATTAGAGTGGACAGTATCAGTATGAGTTCATGTTTAGCTTAATAGGGTTACAGATGGTTATGCATAGAAATATTTATGTGTGTGTGTGTGTATATATATATATATGTTGATACACACACACACACATACATGCACATTTCCCTCCTCTGTCAGCTGAGACAGCCAAATCCATACTTTCACAGCAGTGAGCACACTGACCGCCAAAATCTTGGGTCTCCATATAACTCTCCATTAAAAAAAAAGTGATTTTGGGAAAAATGACTAAATCTAGGTGTGACATAAAATTTGTAAGATGAGGCTGCATCAACTTGAAGTGCTCGACACTTGGAAGGTGATTTTTTTTTAAAGGAGTATGCCAAAGAAATTCAGAGCCAATTGAAAGAACTCCTTCCCTGTGCCTCATGCTGAAATGATTTGAGCAACATGATGAAACAGTAGTATTGGGTTACTTAAATATGAAATAAATCTTCATTAATCCACATATAATATAAATAAATGGGGTAGAATATACAAATCTACTGTGCTGAAGAATTCCAAATAATTTATGTAGATTCTACATCCTCAGAGAATTGTAGCATAAATCCCTACTCCTGAAATATGGGCTGCTCCAAGTGACTTCTTTCCGAAGTTAACAATCGGAAAAGGGAGAAAAACAAGTGACTTTTCAGTGGAGAGACTTGATAAAGACTATGTCAGTCAGCTGGTGACAGAAACCTTAAGAGTGGTAAGCCATAGTGATATGACATACCCTTCATGTCATGTCACAGGAATGGCATTCCACCTCTGTGGCACACCTCCAAAACCACACAGGCAGAGTCTAACCATAAGAAAATGTCCTGCATATCCCAGCTGAGGGTCAGTCTTCAAAATTCATCACTAGTACTCCTCGAAACTGTCAAGGTCATAAAAACAAGGGCAGTCTGAGAGACCATCACAGCCTAAAGTAACCCAAGGAGACAGGACTGATAGATGCACTGTCGTATTCTGATGAGGTCCTGGGACAGATGCAAAATAAGATATAAACCTAGAGGGATTTGCATGTAGTGAGCACGTCAGTTCATAAAAATGTATCTGTAGAATTTCATTAAGCATAACAGTTATACCACACGAATGTGAGAGTTGGGGATCGAGGACACTTGTATAAGGTACATAGAAACACTCTGTGGTATCTTCACAATTCCTTTTCAAGTCTAAAACTGTCCTCAAATAAAATACTAATTTAAAATATGTTTTTTAAGTGTGGGTTTTCCAACAAAAATTATACTTAATTTTATGTTTCAGGAGATCAAGAAAGACCAAGTTTCATTGTGACTTAAGAAAAATACTATAGAAGTCACTATCTCTAATTTTATATTCTTTTTCAGAAAAATTCTGTGAAAATATCTGTACTAGGTTTCCCTGTGTAAACAGGCCCCTACAAACGATTACATATGAGTATATCTATTGGTTAGTAAGGGGCACAGATTCTTACAAAGGTTATACTTAATTTCATGAGGCAGCTATAAAGACAGGGCAATTAGGATTCCTGGGATAACTCTGTTTAAGTGCAAATGTTTTAGTCATTCATCACTGGCAGAAATCCTAAAAGACATTTCATTAACCGACTGTTCATTACCATTAAGAAAGCTTGTGCCATTAAACTTTGTTATGAGACTGGGGATTTCCATTTTGTTTTGAAAGATTATATGGCCTTAACTTATAGATGAAAATTATTATGTAAAACAATATTACATTTTTGTATATCAGAAATGTATTAAATATGTTAATAAGGTTGATGTAAGAGATGGGATAGTTGGGACATTGCACCAGTATTTCTACTAAAAAGATAATGCAAATGTAATAACAATAAGGTAATAACAATAAAATATAACCCTGTTTCTTTGGAGGATTATATATATATATATATATATATATATATATATATATATGTGTGTGTGTGTGTGTGTGTGTGTGTGTGTGTGTGTATGTATGTATTCTTTAAAAGGAGTCTTTCAATTTAGGAGTTCTTTCTTTTTGGGAATGGCTTTATTTACTCATTTCATAACCAAAAATATTAAAAGGATTCTACAAGAGATATCATCTGAGTAATACTGTCAATTCATGTGCACTCAAGGAAGCAAAATGGATTTTGACATAGGTATTAATTAAAATGTATTTGCTTTTTAAATTCTAAAAATATGGAAAGTATGAGATGTGTTTAAGTTTGCTACTGAGGAGCTCCTGCAGCTGCCCTCAAGGTTCATTTCTAAAAATAAATTCTTTCTGGGCCATCAGAATGGACTTATAAAATGATAATTAGCTGGAAAAGAATCAAGACCTACATCAACTTGCACAAAGGTAGTAAGAGTCAGCACCTTTCAAATCCTGCTACCGAAATAAGGGGTCGCTGCAAAACATACACAAAAAAGAGGCTATACTGGAGGATTTGGCAGATCTCAGACAGTTGTCACTGTGTGCGTGTGTTGATATTACAATAGATTTCATATCACCTTCTCACATCACCTGCATTTATATGGTAAATAAGTGAGGAGGTCAACAGTGATTTCTGGTGAAGCAGTCAGTCACTGTGTTCTAGTAGAACTGTTGCTGTCACAGCACTCTGTGGTGTAGCATGCAGAACAAGCAGAGAATGTCTATGAGATTGCTTAGGGAGAGGAAATGAGTGTTTTCCTCAAGCTCAGCCCAGCCAATGCTAAGGAATAAATTAATGCACAGATTATTGATGTATATTGCTCTCTAATGGAGAACTGTATCGACATACTGAATAAAATTTTTGAGCACGAATAAAACTGCTAGCAACAGATTCTGGCCATGGCGTGTGTGTGTGTGTGTGTGTGTGTGTGTGTGTGTATGTGTGTGTAATAAAAATGGTAAAGTCTTAAAGCAAAAGAAATAGATTTTAAAGTGGTTCCTTGACCTTAAGATTGAAATCAAACGTTGTGGCAAATGGCAAAGATTCTAGAGCTGTATGCTCCTTAGTGTAAACCCACATAGTCCTCTTCCTAGCTGTGTGGCTTTGGTAAAGGATGTTCTTACAAATAAACTCCAAAATCAAGAACTTTAGTGTCTGCATGGTTCTGCCTGTCCATCCTCCGTCAGTGGAATGTTCCATAAACTCAAGCCTATCCGTTTCCTCAATAAGCATTTACAGTGTACATGGTATTAGTTTGGCATTACACTCTGCGATTTTAGTGAAGAATAACCAATATAAAGGGCATTTCTGTGTTAGGAAAACACAGGAGGACCATATACACAATAAATATGTGATATATGCATATATGTATGTGTGTATATATGTGTGTGTGTGTATGTGTATGTGTGTGTATAAATAGGAACAGAACATGTGGTTAATGTCATAAAAAGTTATAAGAAGTATAAAGTTTTGATGGCAATAAATGTGAGACAGCATTCAGGAGACAGGGCAGACATAGATTGGGAGAGAGGGGCTCATAATTTAAGTGAAGAGGTCAGCAATGATTTCTGATAAGGCAGTCACTGTGTTCTAGTAGAACTGTTGCTGTCACAGCAATCTGTGGTGTAGTATGCAGAACAAGCAGAGAATATCTAAGAGATTGCTTAGGGAAAGGAAATGAGGGTTTACAAGCTGAGCCCAGGGAAATCAGGCACACAAATGATCTAGAGCAGACATAGATTGAGATTTTGCTGAATATATAAGTAGATGTGCCATTGAACATAGTGCAAATCATAATACAACTACCAAAATGTTTAATTTTTATGAGATAATTCTCAATACCATCTTAGATCCTTTCAGCTCATTACAATTATTCTTTTGAGTAAGAAAACACATTATTTTATCTTAATTTTGACATAATTATTAACAGCAAATAGATATGTCTTGCTACTCTGTGATTTTTCTCTTCAAATTGCCAAAAAAAAAAAAAATCAAAGGCATAGATCCTAAAAAAATATATAATTATTTTAGTCATTTTTATAATTGGTGTTTTGTCCAACTGTAGTGACACTATATTTAAGTTTAAAAAATGAAGTAATTTTAAAGAATGGCTGGATTTTGAATTCTTCAAATCTGATTTTTTTGCTCATTTATTATGATTGCCAATGTATTTTTACTGAAGTTACTACGTGAAGTGGTTTGTGTCTAATGACATGTCAGTTCACTCAGCAGTGAACTCAAGATGTTCTTACAGTACTATGGAATAAAAATTCCAAGTAGACCATTTTGTACAGATGTATTAAATATCCAGGAATTCTCTTAATCATGGTTGCCATTGTTAGAATAGTAATACATTTTTGAACTGCTTCCATTACTTTTGTGTTACATTTGTGGCACAAAACTTAGCATTATATTGACAATCCTTTACAATGAAATTTGTCATATTTTGTACATGATTTTTTATTGTCATTGAGTTCTCTAATTTTATTTTTCTACTTAATATAAAGTATTTACACAGGAAAATAAAAGACCTGTATTTTTACCTAGCATGTGAGTTAATTTATTATAACATGCTCTATTGTGAGTTAACATTTTTTAGAACTTCCAATGTTGATGGTTAAGATTTTCTTTTCTGGACGTATTTTTCAGTAGAGGAAAAAAATATTATTTAGATATAAGAGCATAAAACTCAAAAATATGTACTTTGTGAAGTTTCTATAATTTTACATGAAATCCTTTGAATTATGTATGTTTGAGAAGTGTCTACATTGCAGCATTTCATAGGTGTCTGATGCAAATGTGGGCAAATGATGTTTTTACCTGGGTTTAATAAGTTTGAGAAACGCATCTATACCATCTATACCCAAGGTCTAAGAAAAACTTTGTTATTTACTCTGTTCATTTATTTATGCTTTTATTTTTGAAAAATTATATTCCCTCTTAGAAAGTGCTTTTCAAGATAATCTTTTTCCTTTATATTTTATTAGAGGAAATTTTAAAATTTGAATCATGTACATTAATATTGTAAAGTAGTTATATTTAATTTTTAAAAGTTATTTTTGTAAGATGTTTCATTTTTCTAACTACAGAAGGAATACACGTTTATTTTAAAAGCATTGGAAAATAAAGAACAAAAACAAAGGAAAATGAAAGTCACCTGTAGTCCCACTGATCAGAGAAAATCAATATTAACATTTTTAATACATGTTCTCTTCTCTTTGTGTGAGTGGGTGGATGGGTGGAGAGGGTATAAAACCCAAACCTAAAATTTGGATGTGTATTATATACATATTGCTTCTTTTAAACTTCATACCATTTTGTGAATATTTTTCCACGGTTTAAAATATTTTACCAGAACATGAATTTAGTGGCTGCATGGCGTTCCATATTTAGGTGTCATAATCCTTTAAGTCATCTTTTGGGCAACTGAAGCTGTATCCAATTCTTTAAATTTATAAAGGATGAATAGTTTATAGCTTAAGAGATTTGTATTTCCAGTAAAGCATGATTATCAATTTCCTTCCTCTATGACTAACATGAAATAAGTTCAAATATGGAAGTCTCTGAAGATAAAGATGAATGTTGACAAATCTGGTTCTTTCTATACTTGAGGTACTGAATTGAAGGATTCTTCTTGCTATTGCCAACTGTATTTCGGCAAAACAGTTCGTCATGATGCACTGCTCTAAGACACCCACACTGTGGAGTGGCTTACAGCTCTAGAACGTTCCTACTAATACAATCTTTGGAAGAACTGAGGAAAGAGGCAAGTCCAGAGCCCTTGATGAGAGAGGCTGTGCCACTGTGCCCCATTGTAATTTAACATGGCACCTGGCCACAGCTAGGGTCAAATACACCTGAAAATAGTTCCTGGAAGTGAAAAGTCATGTAGCATTCATGCTGTGCTTTCTTTCCCTCTCTGACTGTGCTTCCACCATTGAAACTCATAAACAGGTATAGAAATGACAAAATGCTTCTACCATTATAACTCGAGAACAGGTCTAGAACGATGAAATATCTACCTCGTATGCTTGACATAGCATGTGAGTCATTATTTAATGTGGTTGATTCTTAATCTGGAGTGTGCATTCAATGTAGATGGCACGCTACTTACTGGATATAGAGTAGGGAAAGTAAATACAGAAGAAAGAGGGCCTCTATGAAGACTGTTAAATGAAGTGAGGCTGAACACGCCTAAATGTGAGATACACAGGCTTGGATGAAGAGGTGTAACTAGAAAATAGTAAAGGATGCAGTAAGCCTCATTTCCATGAAGGTAGGGCTCGCATTCTTTAATACCAGAGTCACCGAATCTTCCACATGCTGTGGAATTCTGAGGAGGAGGGTTCTAATCAAAAAAGGAAACAACATAATTTGAACTAGTGGCATAGGTGGAAAGTAAATTTTATGATATACATGAGTAGACTGATCTCTGCTCCATTTAATGACAGCATGAATAAGACTTGCTATTAAGAATCTCAAATTCTAGACACAGTGTGAGTTATCTTAGGTGAGGGGCTGCTCTAGGATGCCACAGGAAAAGTTATCAGCATTCACATCAGTAGGATGTTGAATGATGAGCAATGGCATGAAAGTAGCATTGGTGAGACTGTTTTCTGTAGAACACACACTTATGTGAAGGAAGAGTGTGGTAATCAAGGGTATGAGACAGACAGAAGTTTTGGGAAGACTTCCCAGAGGTGCTGATCCCCCAGATGAGAGCTCATGATGAGCCAGGTATGTGCAACATGTGGAGAGGGAAGAACATACCAGGCAGTTGAACAGCTTGTGTAGGGACCCCTTGATGAGAAGGTGCAGGTCAGAAAGAAGGCCAGCACAAAACCTTGACTAGAAACCAGTGGGGATTTTAAAGTGAGGATTGGCAGGGTTTGTGGTCAAATCGTCATGTGGAGATGATCTTTCTTTATGTGTGGGAGAGAAAGGATTGGAAGGTTGGAATGAATGCTGTTAGAGTTGCTCAGGTTATAATGTGGCTTAGAAGAGGAGAAATGGAAACATGGGCCGTGGTAATCATGATGGTCTTGAGAGGTGAAGCAAGCTGGCAGATTAATGATTGACAGGATAGCTATAAAACAGAATGGATAATATGGTCCTGATTTAGAGAAAATATATCCTCAGGCATGTGTGTGTGTGTGTGTGTGTGTGTGTGTGTGTGTGTGTGTATAGACACACACAGGCAGAGAGATAATTAGATTTATTATAGGAATTAGCTCATGTGATTATGAAGACTGAGAGTTTCATGGCCATCCCCCTTCAAGGTGGAGAAGCCAGTGATGTAATTTAGTTCATATCTAAAGGCTTCGGTCAGTTTGGTAGCACGGGTGGGAGTATAAGTCATGGTCTAAGTCCAGAGGTCTGAGAAGCAAGAGTGCCAACATTCACAGACAGAAAAAGAAGGACGCCCCAGTTCAGTCAGAAGCAAATTTGCCCTTCCTGTACCTTTTTGTTCTATTCAGGCCCTCGGTTGGATGGTACCCACCCACAAGGCTGAGGGCATTCTGTACTCAGTATGTGGGTTTGAATGCTCATCTCCCAGGATTACTCTAATAGACACAACCAATAACAATGTTTTACCAAATGTCTTGGCATCTGTAGCCCAGTGACACTGACACATGATTAACCATCATACATTCTGTGGATAATTTTATGGAGTTTATATTATGGTATCCATACTATTTTATAACACAGTCTGTAGGATGTCTTAATATGACAACTTGCAAGGCTGTGCTAAAATTTATCCAATAGCCCTTGGTTTATCTATTCTTTAAACTACAATGAAGATGTTGAAATAGAATGCCATGATTGCTTTTGATATTTTTGCAAATTTCTAAAACAATGATTATAATAAATATAATAATAAATTTAACTTTTCATATTAACTTTTCATATTAACTTCAAAAGTTCTCAGGAAGCCATAATGCAAAAGGCAAAGTCTACCTATTGGACAAAAATGAACATTTTAGCATGGTTCATAAAAGCATTTTAACAGGATATTTATTATCAGGAAAATTCTGAGAGAAATATATTTATCCACTCCCAAGCACATTATGTCTGTGTTAAATTCACCGTGAGGGCAGAGTTTTGAAATTTGGATTTTTGAGTTGCCCATAGAATATTTTATTTCTAATGCAGGAAAAACATTTATGACAGGAGTTTCTAACATCCTTGATGGTTTGAAAGTAGAGATGGATTGGACTTTCGTCTAAAAACTTACAGTCGTACTTAAAGTTGTTTTTATGACCAAGCTAGTTTTAAAGTATGATTATTTTTTCATTTGGTTATACTAACATATTCACTGCACCATCAGACCACGTGGCTGCTTAACATGAGGGCAAAGCTACAAACAGAGTCCTGCTGATATGTATGTGTTGCAGTGACTGGATGCTATGGTGTGAATATTTGTGTCCTTAAAAATTTATAAGTTGCAATTCTAACCTCCAAGGTGATGGCATTAAGGGTCTTTTGGGAGGTGATAGTCATGAGGATAGAGGCCTTGTGATTGAGATTAGTCCCCTCATGCAGAGACTACAGAGAGCTAGCTGGCCTCTTCAGCCATGTGAAGACACAGCAAAAAATGCTATCTGTGAACCAGAAAGCAGTCCCTCACCAGACACAAAATCTTGAGGCAACTCGGTCTTGGACGTCCAGACTCCAGAACTGTGAGAAATACATTTCTGTTGTTTATAAGCCACCCAGACTAAGGTATTTTGTTATAGTAGTCTGAATGAACTAAAACACTTGACTATTGGTTTTTCTTCTGTTCAAATTGTATTTTTTAAAATTTTGTTTCCTGTAAGTCAATAACCAGTGTCACATGTGGATTTACCCTAAGTATGTGTCACCTAGGTAGAAGATTGTTTTCGCAGCATATTTTATCACCAGTGACTTTTTATTGAAACACATCTGTAAAAGATCACTGTTATCAGGACTGTTCAGTTCTGATATTGTTTGATTTTCACACAATCTTTTCAGCTAAAGGGAAGAGAAAAGGAGCAAGTCATTCCCATGTGCACAGGCAGATGGAGAAATGTCAATCTTTCAATTTCAGTCATCAGTGGTCTCTCTTTTATCTTTTGACTCCATTAGAACAGACATGACTGTCACACCAGCTGTTAGATGTGATGACAGTGTATATTTTATTCAATTTACAACTCATCCTGGGGAGTTGAGTGGCATGTTTGTTAATAGGTCAAGCTACACAAAATACGATATCCATACACATTTAAATTTAAAGAATTATTTCATCTTAAAGCCATATTCAAAAAGTATGTTATAATATCAGCATTTTACATTTTGGAGACTCAGAACAATATCAGATACAGGATAGTACACATTCCTGATACATGATTTAGTGTAGTACCTTTTTCTTCTTTCAGAATTCTTGACATCCTTATTTCTTTTAAAATATTGTATCTATTACAACTGCCACATTTGGGTACTTTAATATTAATAGAAATGTTAGGTAATTTATTTTTTAGCTTTTTATCATTTTCAATGAAGATATGAAATCTGAACTTTTAAATAATTTAATTTAGAAAGCTTGAGCCATATGAAGGGACTTGCCAAATGAGAATCACTCTAACAAAGATTTGTGGACTATCTTCTCTTAATTATTGTAATCTGTGAAAACAAAAAGGGAATGACATCTAAACCTTCTAAACATTGCCACTTTAAGAAGTGAGCAGATGTTTCAACAGAATTACAGAACTCTGTGTTAAAGTGTGAATAGTTATCGGTTGTGTTTATGTAGGTGTGAGAGGAATTACTGTTTCACAAAACACACACATCATTCTGCTGCATTTATAATACTATTCCTGTACTTTTGGTATTTTGTCTTGTCGGCATGTGTTACTATGTACTGTTTGTTAAATCACTGGCAAGTTAAGACATGACTTAGGAGAAATGCAGCAATTTCTAATACCTAGAAACTGAGATAGGAAATGAGAGAGTATTACATGAAAGAAACGAAGTGAGCAAAGTGTGATAAAGAATATATCTGAATTCAGTTTAATTGGGCTGCTCTAGGGATATGGAATATGAAGGTAAGCAGCTTGGAAGTAATTTGGTAGACAAAAGGGCTTATACTTTTTTACTGACGTATAGTAGTTGTACTTATTCTGGGGACACGTGGTATTTTGATACATGTATACAATGTGTAATGATCAGATCAAGGTAACTGGGGTATGTATCACCTCAAACAACTCTCTTTTATTGTACTGGGAAGATTGCAATTCTTCTGTTCTAGGTATTTTGAAACTTACAATAAAGCACTGCTAACTATGATTTCCCTACTATACTATCAAATACAGTACTAGAATGTACTTCTACCTAACTGTATTTTTGTACCCATATCTGCTGGTTCTGAGAAACAATGAAAGGATGAAAAGCAGCAATTTAGGCTGGACCTATTTCTCACAGCTCCTTAAGAGAGCTCTATATGGTGGACACTCACACAGATAGTTTACCTACGTTGTCTTGTATTTCCAGGCAAAGTGAGCTTATTTCTACCACCAGCCTTACAGTCACATCGACAACAGCATCATATGCCTCTCTTGCTTCTGTTATTTTTAGAAAACTTATAAATCTCTTCCATATCTGCTTCTTCTTAGATGACAGAAAATCCTTAATGATAACTGTTTTTTTTTTTAATCATTTTGGCTTTGTTTTCTTTAATTTACTTTCTGGGGCAGGAAAAATATTTTTTACTAGAAATATTCTTTATTTATGTGTTCATTTCCACCGGACTTATAGTCTTTGAAATTTTAACCTAAAGCAGTTGCTAAAAGTCCTTTAGTCATTACAGAAAGTAGTATAAGCACTTTTAATGCCACATGTTCTCAATCATATGTGGGGGCTAAAAAATGAAACTACTGGAGGTAGACAGTAGATTGGTGGTTCACAGAGGCTGAGAAGGGGAAGCGGAAAGGGGAGAGGGAGTGGAGGGAAGAGGACTGTTTGTTTGTACCTTTTAATCAATCTCTTTTTCATCTTCTCTCCCACCCTTCCCTGCCTCTGGTAGCCACCATTCTACTCAACCTCCATAAGATTTTAAGCTCTCACATATGAGTGAGAACAGGTGATATTTGCCTTTCTGTGTCTTGTTTATTTCACCTAACATAATGACCTGCAATTCCATCTATGTTGCTGCAAATGACAGAATTTCATAGTTTTTTGTGGTTGAATAATATTCCATTGTGCATATGTGCACACATGCACACACACATACACACACTCACACAGCGATTTTTTACCATTTATCTGTTAATGGATACTTAAATAACAAAACTAGTAAATGAGAGAGAGTAAAGGGTTTCAGGGCTCTAGGCCACGTGCATCCTAAAGTGACCTTTACAGACAGTGCCTAGAACTTTCTTGCTGAGCCCAGCATTGCCTGGAGCATTTGGATAAGCTCATCTGACCCTTCCCAAAACACAGAGACACAGCAGTGCTCTGATGCCTTATGCAGTCGTAACAGAGACCTAGAGTATACAAGATTCCTCAAACAGATTTGGTCGTGGACACTTAAAAAAAGCAACTCCATTACAAAAATAATGTGCCATAAAATGCAGGTAAAAGCTGAGGAAACTGATTAGTGAAGCTCAGGGAGGAGAAAGAACACCTGCTATCATTTCTGTTACCGTCTATGCATAGGGTTTAATGGGTAGTGACAGTGTAGGGCAGCATGGTGGAGTTTAAAAATGAGATTGGGAAGAATTATATGGAAAGTCAGCAATAAAAGAAAAATCTCCACCAAGACAAGTTTCAAGAAAGCATCCACTTGAGTCTCATCTCAAAGCGTAATGATTATTGACCTGAATATTATTACCCAAATGTACATGGGTAGGAACATCTGAGGGTTGGGATTCACCAAGGAATTGTCTATTCTCAAAAGTCATTTGTGTCCCCCCTCCACCATCTCTCTGTCTCTCTTGTCTTCTTTATGCTGGTTGATGCTGATGGGGACATTCTGTAAATTTAACTAGACTCTTCTGGTAAAATGCAGACTTTTTAAATTGCATACATTTATGGAGTACAAGTATAGTTTCATTACATACATAGATTTCATAGTGGCGAAGTTGTGGCTTTTATGATATCCATCACACAAATAGTTTAAATTGTTATTCATTAAGTAATTTCCCATCACCTAGCCATACCTTTACAAGCCTCCAATGTCTATCATTTCACACCGTATGTCATTATGTACATATTATTTAGCTCCCGCTTATAAGTGAGAACTTGCGGTTTTTGACTTTCTGATTTGTTTCACTTCAGATAATGGCCTCCAGTTCCATCCATGTTGCTGCAGAAGACATGATTTCATTCTGTTTATGGCTGTGGAGTATTCCACAGTCTATATATATCACATTTTCTTTATCCAACAGTCTGGTGATAGACACTCAGTTTGATTCCATGTGTTTGATATTATGAATGGTGCTGCAATAAACATATGAGAGCCAGCATCTTTTTTATATAATGATTTGTTTTCCTTTGGGAAGATACCAAGTAGGGGGATTTTTGGATTGAATTGTAATTCTAGTTTTAGTTCTTTGAGAAATATCCATACTATTTTCCATAAAAGTTGTACTAACTTACGTTCCCACCAACAAGGTGTAAAAGCTCCCTTATCTCTGCATCCTCATCAGTGTATGTTATTACTTTTTACTTTTAAATAACAGCCATTCTGACAGAAGTAAGATGATACCTCATTGCGGTTTAGACTTGCATGTCTCTAATGATTGGTGATGTTGAGCATTTAAAACTGAAAATACCTCGAAGGTGGCTTCTTTGACTTATAGTTCGTATACCACATTTGCATTCTCATCTGAGAACAGCAGATGATAAAATGTGGAAGAAAACCTCAAAAAATGCAATAACATCCTGGAATTTTGTAATTTGGCAGGGATCATGTCTGTTACCTCTTTTAAAGAGTGACTTGAACTGTCTCAGTTAAAACAATGTTTAGGGCTGGATTTGAAGAAGAGCCTGTCTTAACTTACCAGAATACCCTTGATAGATCTGTTCTTTGCATTCTGAGGAGTTTAACTTCTTCCCATGGCAGTCAAATTTACCTGCTTTTCAAAAGTACCCAATTCTCAATTAACATAAACATCAATTAATATTTTACAATAAGAAATTAGTCCATAATGCATTGTAAGTCACTCATCTTTCTCTCAAATTCAGGACAATAATGGAAATATTATTTTCCCCAGTAACTCCAGTTAAATTATGATATGAATTCTTCAGTTTATTCATTCATTTAACATAGGACATTCTTTATTGAGGGTCTGCTATGTGCCAGGAACCATGCTTGCTCTTGCGGGTACAGGAGTAACAAGGAAACATGGTGTATGCCTTAAACATTGATATACTTGTGTGTATACTAGTTCATGGAATGGCATATAATCACATGCATTTCTACAAATGTTTTTATGCATGTCATGCATAAAATCTTAGCTTTCAGAGAGTTCTGTGATGGAGTAAGTAAACAATACTATGGAAATTTACATGTGGGATGCCTCACCTAGTCTAACAGACCCTGAGAGCAATGTAGAGTAAGCTTGCAGAAGGAAATGATGGAGTGTCCGTCCTTGCAACAACACTGCATGAAATACCAGAAAGTGATTGTGATGTTCAGAACGGTGATGAAGGAAATGAAGAAAATATTCATGATATAGTTTGGAGTTGAAATCAATAGTAATGTTGATATTTTAATATAGGTGTTAAAGGAGATGGGGGAATGGGTTTAAGAATGACTCCCAGCTACCTGTTTTGGGGAATCTGGGAAAGATGGTGCAATTTACCAAAAAAGCAAACACCAATAAAGAAATCTTTTTATGTGAGAGGGCCCTGGGTTCCTTTAGGATGTGTTAGGGTCAGGGTCCCTAGAAGACATCCACTTTAAGAAGTCTAGGAGGCTGTTGGTCCTGGAAGTCAGGGGAGAGAGAAAAGTTGTGCGTGCATGCGTACGTGCGTGCGTGCATGTGTGTGTGTGTGTGGTGGTGGGGGGTGTATATATGGTAACAGAAGTCCTGGAGTAAATCAGATTAACCCATGAAAATGTGCAATCTGAAATTAGAAAGAACATTTGAGATAGTCCAAAGTAAAACAATTAAATTTTTAAAGAAAAAAAATAGGCCACAAAAAAGACAGAGAAGAAGAAACCCAATTTAAAAGGAAAACCAGAAATTGTATTGTCTTGAAAGTATAGAAAAAAATATTTTGAAAATTTATTTGTGAAAATGGGAGTGATACCATTCCAGGAGAAGCTAGCCATTCAAGCACAGAATCACAAACTCTTTAAACTTGCAAACTGCATTCTCAGCACAAACGTGGAGACAGATTAACCTTTTTTTGGTTTCTCCCTCCTATGTACATAAATTTTACTGTGTGAAACAGAATGACAGGAAAAGAATATTTTAGACTAAAGAAAGAAAAGGAAGTATAGATGTTGGTGCCATCATGTGCTAGAGATAAATTACACATTCAGGACATTAATGCAAGACATTGAGAGACAGAAATTCTCAACTGCTCATATTTTTAATTTGTTGGTAAACAGGCCTCGAAAAGGCTGTGTATCCTCAGAGCAGATATAGAGTGTTCATATTAGAAAAATACGCTGTTTAAAAAAAACAGAGTAAACAGACTGCTATTGCAGAAAAATTAAATGATTAATGAGGTAAGTGGGCACTGACTGGTTTCATTCAAGGTTTTGGTCAATAAATATATATCAGATACCTACATGTGGTGCATAGCAGGGGAAATGGCTGGCTGAGTAGGAAATGCAGCATAAGTGAATCAAAGTTATGCTGAATTTAGCCCAACCATATGGAGCTCTTTACTAGCCCTGGAACCCATGATTTCTTTTCTTAGCTTTTTCTCAGAAGCACTTACTCAGTAGGTTTCCTTGTGAAATTCTATCTTGTAATTGGATGGTTGACCTTTCATTATATTCTGGCCATTAATTGATTCAAATGTCACTCAAACTAGCTCCCCAGACAATCGTTAACTTGTCTAAAGTTTTACTCCTCACCTCTGAATTTAGTAGATTTGAAACTTGAAACTATAGACACAACAGAACAGTTATACACTTTTCATCTTGTTTCAGTTTTGTTCATTTCGAGAAATATTTTTCTCAATATAACATGTTTCTTATGGAAAATTGGAAAATAACTACACATGTGAATAATACAATTTAGAATCACAAATAATTCCATCACATAGAGATAATTACTGAATCTTTGATGTATTTCTTAATCCGTCTCTCACTGCTCTCCCTCTCCCATACACACAGGTAAATCATTAAAAAGTAGGTATCATGAATACATCTGTATAGCCTACCCTTTTATACATATTTTCTGCACTTCTCCAGGCCTTGACATTTTCTCCTCAACATGATTTTTAATGGTATGCAATTGCTTTATATAAATAGCATTAATGAAGTATTCTTAATAAGTTTTCACTACTTTTTAATATTTTTTACTACTTTTCCTAATTTTATTATATTGTTCTTACACTGTTATGATAAAAAAAAATTTTATACATGGCGTTACTGCTTTTCACTTCAGATTTTTATCTGTCATACATACCCATGTTCTCAAAGTCAGGTCTTCCCCAGAGTTTGTGGAAAATCGAAAAATCCCCTCAGGGCTCCCCTTCTGAATTTCATTTCTAGTATCTTTCAACTCTTTTCAATGGTTCTCCTGGTTTTTTGCTCATTTTACACTAAATAACTATGCTTCTGTTGCTGCACCATGACTTTCTGTCTTCAGCGTGGAGGATGGGGTGACTGTATTCACACATCCCATCCCCGCTGGATACACTCTCTGCCCTGGGGCCCATCCTCCGCTTGTTAGCATGACAAACGTTTTAAGTCAATCTGTGGAGGCTTCTGAGTATGACTGTCAACCCTCTTTGCACTCTACTCACTTAGGATTATTCCCTTTTGCTACCTTTTATTTATTTATTTATTTATTATTATTATTTTTATAAAATAAAGACGAGGATTTCACCACGTTGGTCAGGCTGGTCTTGAACTCCTGACCTCAGGTGATTTGCCTGCCTTGGCCTCCAAAGTGCTTGGATTACAGGCGTGAGCCACCATGCCCAGCCAACCTTTCCTTTCTTATACATTTAGTTTTGTTATTTAGTGTGGCAGCGTGCTCTACATCACTATTTATGATTCCTGATATCGTAAGTACTGATCTCTGGAAGTTTACAAAGGGAGGTATAGGAATCTAATCTAACAGCTGTAGGAGCTGTTCAAATCTAATTCAACTGTTATAAAATTTTAAATGGCTATAATAAAGGTTTTACATTTTATAACCATAAATGCATAGTCACAAACATCTCAAAGTACATTTTAGCCATTATGGATAAAAATATTTATTAGGGGTTGGTACATAGTTCCTTAATAAACAAATGGATGCCCCAACCGTATTATCTCCTACATTATCTGCCAAAAATCTAGAACCTAAAGGAATACTGTGTGCTTCTACTTTTCTCTCTGTGGAAATGGTGGGACCCTGTGGGAAGTCTCTGCTGGAGACCAGAGAGGCATGACTCTGTTCATTCCCCTGCGCTTCTTGATCACGAACAGATGAAAGTTAAGCAGTTATCTGGTTGATTTGACTCAAGTATGATAGGGATAGCCTTTCCTGAGATGTTGGGTCCTTCATTCACTGCTGGTCACCAAGAATTCCCTCTTCTGGTTTTTGCAGGTGCACATGCTACCTGGCAGCCTCTCCCCGACTGCCATGGGGCCTTCACTGTGACATGTCATCTGAGCATTGAGAAAAGGGATAGCCGTTCAATGGCTTTGCATTTCTTTACCAGTTCCACTTAGTGGCTTAAATTTCGGAGCATGGAGGGCTGCTTTCTGAATGACTCTTATAAAATTGCATTTCCTACCAATTTCCTACATCGACAACAATAAAGAATGTAACATTTTGGTGCAGGGGCCATGCAAATTCGAGAAACGGTCCATATTTTTAATGCAAATCAAAACTACATTGAGATACCATCTCATGCCAGTTAGAATGGCAATCATTAAAAAATCTGGAGACAACAGATGCTGGAGAGGATGTGGAGAAATGGGAACACTTTTACACTGTTGTTGGGAGTGTAAATTAGTTCAACCATTGTGGAAGACAGCGTGGCAATTCCTCAAGGACCTAGAAATAGAAATTCCATTTGACCCAGCAATCCCATTGCTGGGTATATATCCAAAGGACTATAAATCGTTCTGTTGTAAGGACACATAGACATGAATGTTCATTGCGGCACTGTTTACAATAGCAGAGACCTGGAATCAACCCAAATGCCCATCAAAGATAGACTGGACAAGGAAAATATGGCACAAATACACCATGGAATACTATGCAACCATCAAAAACGATGAGTTCCTGTCCTTTTAGGGACATGGATGAACCTGGAAACCATCAAGCTCAGCAAACTGACACAAGAGCAGATTATCAAACACCACATGTTCTCATTCATAGGTGGGTGTTGAACAATGAGAACACATGGACACAGGGAGGGGAGCATCACACGCTGGGGTCTGTGGGGGGAAACTAGGGGAGGGACAGCGGGGGATAGAGTGTTGGGGAGAAATAACATGGGGAGAAATGCCAGATATAGGTGATAGGGAGGAAAGCAGCAAACCACACTGCCATGTGTGTACCTATGCAACCATCTTACATGTTCTTCACATGTACCCCAAAACCTAAAATGCAATAGAATATATGTTTAAAAAAAAAAAGAACATAACATTTTACAAAGTAGAGTGGTAAATAGTGCCCAGCAACATCTGTGTCTGCTATTTCTGACTGCATTTTGTTGCCTTTTGGGATCTTTGTCTAATATTCATTTTTCAGTCATTTTCAGGGTTTTTTCTTTTACAAACTCATGGGTTTGCTTGTCTTTTTAGGAATACAGCTTGCTGACGTTGGCCTGATTCATTTGAAGTTTTAACAGATCTTTGGAGTTTGTCCTTGAAGATAAAGGGCAGAGTTGTGAAAACTGCTCTTTTCATTCTCACAGATTTGGTTGTAAGCGATAGGAAAAGCTCTACAGCACTTTCCTGGGTCAGTAGCTGGGATACACACTTTAAAAACTAAGTACAGAATTGCCTGGAAATTGATGAAAAAAATACATTTATTGGAGATATCTTTCAGAGGAACTTCCATAAATGTATTTTGTTGTTGTTGTATCTAGGTTGTTGTTTTTTTTTGTTT
>NW_016107329.1:7144537-7145325 GCF_001604975.1 Cebus imitator
CTTGTGATCCACTTGCCTTGGCTTCCCAAAGTGCTGGATCACAGGCATGAGCCACCGTACCCAGCCCTGAGTATTTTTTAAGAAGCAGATTTATACAGGGCATGGTGCATTGTTTTCAATAAAGGTAGTGATAGAGGGTGTTCTGTTATTTGTCTGGTCTTCCGTAAACACTACATTAGAAACTTTTAACATGGCTGGGCCTCAGTATTCTTGGAATACCATCTTACAAGCATTTCTTGCCTTTAACTGAAATTATTTGATTTCCCCATTGCCAATTTTGTTAAATACATTGCGTGGTAAGAGTGAAGGGACGAAGGCAGGTAATCAAGCCAAATCTCCTGCCTTCAACATTTCCTGGAGCCTTAGGCTGAACATTTTCCAATCTCCCTTCCTATTTTATTCTGTTACATGTTTTTCAGAGTATGCATTTTGACACTTAGCCCCAAAGTGTGCAGGCAGAGAGGAATGTTTGGTTTATTATATTAGTTCATGATTGTCTTTGCAAAAATGCACTTTAATATGGTTTTCTTTCCCTTCTCACTCTTTTATTCGTGTAGTGACAATTTGTTAGCTGCCTACCATATTGCCAAGCAATGGACTGGGTATTTCATGGGCTCATACTGACCATTTACTGCGGTATACATCAAATACTCACAGTTGCCTCTACTTTGCACATGGAAGACTAGAGTGAAGTGATTTGCCCCTGGTTGCAGAACTAGTGAGTCATAAACCTGAGATTCCAGCCCAGGCTTCTCAAGAGTCCAGGCCCTTTCTTTCCACTATGCCAC
>NW_016107329.1:7146500-7148861 GCF_001604975.1 Cebus imitator
TGGAGTTTCTTTCCGCTATGCCACCTGGAGTTTCTTTCTGCTATGCCACGTGGAATTTCTTTCCACTATGCTACGTGGAGTTTCTTTCCACTATGCCACGTGGCGCCTTCTCCCATTTTTCTTCTCTGTCCGTTTGCACCATTTCCTACCTCCCCTGGCTCCAGCACTCCTCAGCTCCTTTGTGTTCCTATTATGCAGCTCTGGGAGCTTCAATAGTCCATTTTCTAATCATTTCATCAACCTACTGCCTTGATGAATGCAGGGTAGTAGAAAATACAAGATTAATGTGTTATGAGCTGCTTCTATGTAGGAAGCCTAACTTAGACTTTCTGCTGTCATCTAAATAGCTGTTTCTTTCTTTGGAGTGTGCATTTCTTATAGAATGGCAGTATTTGTTGTTTAATTAATGAGACACCAGGAATAGATGAATAATGAATATTGTTGCCTTCCCAAAATGCAGAATAATTTTGGTCAAATTAATTTGAAAATATAATATTTGAGAGGATCTTAAACCACTTTTTTAAGTTCAGAGCTTCTCTGAGACTTCCATATGCAAACATGCCCCCAAAACCTTACAGGACAGAGATATCATGTAAAATCTTTTCCAATATAGATCTTTGAAATGAGTTTCAATAAAACAATTAATATGATGCATTTGATGATCATGTTTGGGGAAAAAATAATGAAAATGAAGTTAAATTATATTAACCTTTTATGGCTTATAATGCCTGAATACTGAGCCATTCCAAACAGCTTGGGTTGTTTGGTCCAGAGAGCTAGGGCTAAAAATTGGCAAGTACTTTTTAATATTAGTGAAAAACACCACCCCAATGTTCGAATAAATAGCCAAAACACTTGAACAGATAATTCATGAAAGAAGAAATACAAATGGCCGTGACCATGAAAAGAAATAGTTAGGTAGCTTTTCCTGGACATAAAGATGCCAACTAAAAACTGTTCTAATATATTATTGGAAGTAAAATGGAAATATATTATTTAATATTATTCATAATTTATTGACTTACAGTTACTTCCTTAGGTCCCAAAGGATATTCTCTCACAGATCTTGCAATCCAGGAGGGGATATGATCCGTTAGTAAACATATGTGTGTTTAACATATTGGCTAGTAATCATTGCTGGGAGGATATTAGAACAGTAAGGGAATGCGAAAGTGAAGAAGTGTGGGGGACAGAGGCTCTTGGACAAGTGGCCCTAGGAAGTAGCTGTAAAGGAGCATGCCATTACAAGACACCCTTGAGGACACCAGGATGGTCCAGAGAGTTGGAACAGAAGGGACAGCATCAGAGGGAGCCACGTGTGTGAGGGACAGAAGATCTGTGGCCAGAATTGAGGGTGCTAGAGGTGGGTGGAAGTGCGATGATCAGAGAAAGGGCTGGGAGCAGAAGGTTGGAGCCACAGGGACACTTGGAAATCAAGGGAAAGAGGGGAGCTTTCATTCTGGGGATCACGGCAGATGTTGACTGAGAGAGGGAGGCAATGAAATGTGTCTCTTAAAAATCCCTCTGGCTATTCTGTGAAAAATTAACTCTGCAAATGATTTTGATGAAGGGCTGTGGTTTTGATAAACTAGAACCAACTAAACCTGTTAAGAGACCACTAGAGCAACCTGAGCAAGACAGGGTAGTTCTAGAATAAGGGAGTAGAAGAAGGGCTGGTGAGAACGGTCAGATGTGATTCATCAGGAAGGAAAGTGGCGGCAGAACTCGCTGAGTGATCTGACAAGTACGGCAAGAGAGAGAAACCAAGAATTTCCTTATTTGGGGCTAAGTAGGTGGTTAATAAGTCAGTGAGGCAGAGGCACTGGAGCGCCTCAGAAAAATGTATTAAGCACCCTAATAATTTTATATGATTTGGTATAATAGTAATTCCAGTGATGGAAATGCTTTAAATGGGGTAAAGGGAAATGTTGCCTAGATTTATGTATAATAGTGTTATTTATAACAGTGACATGTAAAAATCAATGTGTAAAAATAAAACGGCTAAATGAATTGGTATATAAATGTAATGGAATGTGGCATAGTCATTTAGGTACTGCCTAGTGACACGGGAAAGAGAATATTGATGATTACTAAGTAAAAGTGAGGATATAAAACTGTAGGCATGTTATGTTCTCTATTTTTAATAAATGCACTCATTTAATGAACATGCATTGAATGCTTATAGCATGTCTCTGAACACATAAAAAGTAAACTCATTGAAATATTAATGATATTTACCTTTGACTGGAGAGATTATAAGTTTATTTTATTTCAGTTTTACTATCTTTAAAATTTTAGATAACTGTATTAATGTAATAATTTTAAAAGCTTTAAAAAAGCATTATTTCTTTTTTTTTTTTT
>NW_016107329.1:7150561-7208997 GCF_001604975.1 Cebus imitator
CCGTCTTTATAGTTGGGTTTCTGAATGGATGTCAAACTTGTTGATTCCCGGCGCTAGAATCTGAGCAACCCACTGTGCTGGCCAAAACAGCGGCTTTAAGATTGATGGTGCTTTTCTGACTCTGCACCAAGAACCGCCACACCAAGGCAGCGGCAAAACCGCCTCACCGGCCTCAAGAGTCACGCTGGCGACACGTGGGGCTCCTCCGCTGGGAATCTCCTGGTGTGTGAGCAACAAAAATTGATCTGAAAGTGTGGCGTCCTCTCATTCTCTGCTCTTTCAGTGGGAGCTGCAATCCTGAGCTGCTAGTAATCAGCCATCTTGGATCTCTCTCAAAAAGCAGTATTTCTATTATAGCAAAGTATTTAAACTGATAACTTTTCCAAATTTTCCATAAATTATATATGAAATACACTATTTCCTCATCTGGATGTTTTAAAATTATGAGGTATTCGTGCCTTCTTAAAAATCTGTGAGCTGCTCCTCAGCAGTATCTTCCAAAGTGTCACATCGGCCTCTCTGATCACAGCAGCCTATGTTTCCAGTTCATATCTTAAAGCTCAAAGTTACCTCCTCATCACACTCTTTGGGGGTGCGTACACAGGAAAATGAAGCCACTGAGGTATGAGAACCCAGTGAGAAAATAAGAACCATTTCCAACACAAATCTCAACATAAAGAACTTTTCTCACACAATGACAAGGACTACACATTAGAATGTAGTGAGTGCAGCACCTAGACAAGAGTCTAGGTTGGCCGCTAACCAAAGACCCTTCTCATTGGTTACTCAACAAATTCTCTAGAATGGAGTGAGCTATGGGCAAGTGGAAATGATGAAGTTGGAGAGAGTTGGGTCCAGGTGAAGTGGATACTTGTAAACCTCTGGCATCACAATGTAATTCCGTGCTGTTAGAATAAAAGCTTACAAAATACTAATGGCATATTTTCTGATCTAAGTATCTATCTATCTATCTATCTATCTATATCTATATGTAGATATATAGATATACACATACATGTCTATAAAGGTGAGTACCACTGAAAAAAGGACTATCCTTTCCCTAGTGGGAGAGTAGGATGTAAAGGATAGTTCTTACCTTATCAATCAATATCTATATAGATATATACATGGGGGTATGTATATATATATATATATATATATATATATATATATGAGGGTAGTCCTCACTTTTTTCTACTAGCACATGAATACAACAGCACTCCATTTGCTATGGAGAGAGAAAAACCATCTATAATTCATAAGCATAAAACATCCACTTATAGGGCTTATTTTCTAGTTTTCCTTTCATGTTAGATGCATTTATTTAGACTTTTTTTTAGAGCGGTTTTAGGTTCACAGCAAAATTTGAGCGAAAGCTAGAGATTTCACATATACTCCCTGACCCCACACATGCATAGCCTCCTCTGTTTCCAGCATCCCTACCAAAGCGGTCCATTTGTTACAACTGATGAACCTACTGTGACCTATCGTTATCACCCCAAATTCACAGGTAACATTAGGGTTCATTCTTGGTGGTGTACAGTCTATGGCTTTGGACAAATGCAATGACATGGATCCACTTGTACAGAAACTTGCAGAGCACTTTTACTGTCCTAACGGCCCTCTGTGCTCTGTCCATTGATCACCACCTGATCCATTTCCTGACAATTACCAAACAATCTTTCTATTGTCTCCATAGTTTTATCTTTTCCAGAATGCCATCTACTTGGAATCATACAAGGTTTAGACTTTTCACATTGGCTTTTTTTCACTTGGTTATATGCATTTAAGTCTTCTCCATGTCTTTTCATGACTTGATAGTTCATTTTTATATAGCTGTAAATGATATTCCAGTGTCTGGATGTACCACAGTTTATTCATTCAGCTACTAAAGGATATCTTGGTTGCTTCTAAGTGTTGGCAGTTATTTAAAAAAGCTGATACAGACATCTGTGTGTAGGTGTGTGTGGATGTAATTTTTCAACTCCTTTGGGTAAATACCAAAGGGCATGATTGCTGGGTCATAGGGTAACAGTAGATTTATTTTGTAAGAGGTTACCAGGCTGGCATGGTGGCTCATGCCTGTAGTCCAGCACTTTGGGAAGATAAAGAAACAGGATTGCTTGAGCCAAGGAACTAGAAACCAGCCTGGGTAACATGGTGAGACTCACTTTCTGCAAAAGAAAAAATAAATTACAAAGGAAGAAATAGGTGAGCATGGTGGTGCACACCTGTGTTCCCAGCTACTTGGGGAGGCTGAGACAGGAAAGCCCAGGAGGTTTAGTCTTCAGTGAACCATGTTAGTGCCACTACACTCCAGTCTGGGCAACAGGGCAAGACTGTGTCTCAAAAGAAAGAAAGAAAGAAAGAAAAAAAAGAAATTGCCAAACTGTCTTCCAAAGTGGCTGTACCACTTTGCATTCCCACGAACGATAAAAGAGAGTGTCTGGTCCATTGGTTCACATCCTCACAAGCATTTGTTGCCATCAGTGTTCTACATTTTGGCCACTTTAATAGGTATGTAGTGTTGAAGGAGACTAAAGAGAACGGACCTCTAATGCAATAGGTGATCCTGAATTACATCCTAAGCCTTGGAAAAAAGTGCTATCAAGGGTGCACTTGGAAAAATTAATGAAATTTGAATATTAACTGTGGTTTAAGTAATTCAACATGTTATTGTTGAATTTTTTGGTTTTGATAACTATTGTGTAAAGGAATATCCTTGTTCTTATAAAATACATACTAAAATATTTAGGGATAAAGAAGCATGATACCTGCAACCTTTCCAGTGGTTCAAAAATTGTGTGCGGGAAGTGTGCGAGAGAGAGAGAGAGTTTGGGGGTGATAAAAAAGAAGAGGAGGAGGAGAGAGAGCATGAACAAAAATAGAGAACAGTATAAACAGCAGGTGAGTTTGGATGTCTTAGTCTGTTTGGCCTGTTAAAACACCATAAACCGGGTGGCCTATAAACACCAGAACCCTATTTCTCACAGTTCTGAAGGCTGAGAAATCCAAGATGAAGGTGGCAGATCTGATGTTTAGTGAGAGCCTGCTTCCTGGTTTTCAGAGTTGGCTGTCTTCTCACTGTATCCTTACCTGGCAAAAAGGGCAAGAGAGCTTTTTAGGGTCTCTTTTATAAAGGCACCAATTCCAATCCTGAGAGATTCAACGTCATGACTTGACAATCTTCCAAAGGCCCCACCTTCCAACATCATAACCCTGGAAGTTGAAATATTAGCATATAAATTTGGGGTAGTATCTCCATATATGTAAACACAGAGTCCATTGTATTAGATAAAGGGCATTGTGTTAGTTTCTTAAGGTTGTCGTAATAGAGTACCACACGCTGGTGGTTTCAAACAACAGAAATGGCTTCTCTCATAGTTTTGGAGACTAGCAGTCCGAAATCAAGGTGTCAGAAGTACTGTGATGCCTCCAAAACCTCTAGCGGGACACCCTCTCTCACATCTCCAAGCTCCTGATAGCCCCAGGTGTTCCCCGGCTTGTGACAGCTTCAACCCAGTGTCTGCCTCCATCCTTACGTGGCTGCTTTCCCGTGTGTGTGTCCATTTTCAAAATTCTCTCTTCTTACAAGAATACCAGTTGGACTGGATTAAGGCCGTTCCTACTCCAGCCTGACTTAACTACTTACGTCCATAGTCACCCTATTTCCAAATAAAGCCACATTCACAGGAGGTAAGGCTTAGATATATCTTTTTAGAGGAAATGCAGTTCAGACCGTAACAGGTACATAGGAGTGCTTTGCATTACTCTCGCAACTTTCTGTAAATTTGAAATGATATTTTAAAAAGTTACCAAAATATGTTAACATGTAAAAAAGTGGTCTTTGTTTACTAAAATGCCATTAGATAGATAATTATCTTTTAAAATGTTACCATTCCCGCCTGGATGACATAAAAATCCTGTCTCTAGTAAAAAATAGAAACATTAGCTGGGTGTAGCGTGAGCATCTGTAATCCCAGCCCTCAGGAGTCTGTAGCAGGCAAACCTCTTGAACCCGGGAGGCAGAGGTTTCAGTAACCAGAGATGGTGCCACTGCACTCCAGCCTGGGTGACAGAGTGAGACTCAGTCTCAAAAAAACCAAAATAAATAAATAAATAATAATAAAATAGAAGTGATTATTAATGTGTTAGATAACTATTACTAAATGAAATAATTGACAAGTATATTCTTTGAGGTTAAATCGTTACATAACATAAACCAATAAATTCTTTTTTTCTTTTTAACAGGAAATGTACACCTCTTGGTTCATATGCCATATGGCTTGTGGTAAATTAAATTTCCATTTGTGGGGAATGATATATTTGAGTTTCATGTGGGGAATGATATATTTGAGTTTCATCTCCAACACTCCAGAAACATAGCTGAGGACAAATTGGAAGTTAAGCCGTCTTCCAGTTTCAATAATTGGAGAGGAAATTTGCTCAAGGCTCCCAGTAGGAACTATGCAGTCTTCAGCTGCAGAAAGTATTTGATGGTTGCTGTTGATTTTGCACATATAACTTTAATTAATTTCATTTCCCTGATGAAAATCAATTATAATAAGATTGATTGATTTTTTTTGAGCCAAACTGAAAGGCATGCCTCACACTCTATGTTGTACAAGCACAACATTTTTGTGGAGCTGTATAAAGCTTTTCTTAATTTGGAATTACTTCTTTCAGTAAGACTAAAACTAAAAAGTACTGTCAGTATGACAAATTTGACATCTAGTGATTAGATGTAGGAATATATATTATGAAGATATTGGATGTGTGTGCACACACATGTACACAAACCCCAGGGTTTAGGCTGTTAAGTGGGCACCAAATATCAAGATGTTCTCTTGCATCATGAGAAATTATGTATGTTTTTAATTCATTCGCGCTTTCAATATCATTTTCACACACCCACTTTCTAATCCATATGTTCTTATAAAGTTCAGCATTCAGTCACTTAAAAATATTACTTAAGAATTAGAAACTGTAGCGTGATGACTGATGCTGTTGTTCCTGTATTACGAAGTAAGTTTAGGCTTGGATATTTGTTTTATGTGTGAAATTCTTCTCCAAAATCCTTAACTCCCCCTGCTTCTCATCTTCTGAAATAAAACAAACGTGTACAAAGATACTCATCAATATATGAAATTATCACCAATATTTATGTTAGGTATGGTTCCTCATTCTGTAAGAAAGTATTGAGCCATTTAGTCAAGGAATCAATCAATATGAGCAGTGATCCAGGATCATTTTTCTCTCACTTTTTTATTCATAGCTGAAAAATTATGTACTGGAGTTTTCAGAGGAATGAAACTTGAAATGTATAAAGAACATTTTTAAAAGATATGTTAAAATATCAAGTTTGTATTTTGGAAGAGAATAATTATATTGTAGAACACATAGATTTTTAAGTCCTCATATTATATAAATGGGCAATGTCAAAAGAAATAATTTTATTGAAAATGGTGCTTTTCATTTCACAAAATTTAGTAAATAGATTTGCTATGCCTGAGTGGTTCAAAATGGAGTTTTTTTTTTCTTTTTTTTTTTTTTAATGAGAGCTAATATAATACCTTATAAATGCTACTGATTCCTAACCTCATGGGTCATCTTACCTTTAGTATGCTGAAAACTAGATTTTCTGAGGTTTTCTGACATTTTGACACAGTCTCATCAGCTCCTTAGTTCCAGTGGGACCCATTACCAACTAAAATTGCGCATTTACTTCTGAGTTAGTTGGAATGATGATAAAAATCAGCTGTGAATCTTCTCAGTGGGGTACACAGTCATCTTAACGTACAGTAAAACTAAGGAACCTTGAAATGAAATTAATTTATGCAAAAGGGAAGAATTACGGTGTTTGCACATAAGCAAGCGTGAGATATTAATCAAGTTTTCTAGGGCTCTTTGGAGTATTTACAGCACATCACCTTAGCTTTGTCCTCTATCAAGCTTTCTTCCAGTGCAAAAATGGGTTTAGAATCCCCAAGTCTTAGGGGTAGGTTTTTCCTATAGAACTTCCATGAATTGTTATAACTTGAGAAACAATAAAGCCTTCACTTGCCAAAATATTTTACTCTAGCCTGCTAAGGAATCTACATGCCCAGCTTCGAAGAATCCACTTTGCGTCAAGGCATTATCTCCAAATGCAAGTGCTTTACACAATTGAGAGAAATGTTGTGGCCAGTTTTCCTAAGGATGCTTATCTTTTTCATGATGGGGCCTGGGAAGAGTCAGATTTTATTCCTGGAGGCAAGACAGAGGACTCTGCATGTAGCACGAATTGGGAGGTTGTGAGCATCCGGAATAAAGCATGGGAACTAAGGCATCGATCACATAGAGAGGTGGATACAGAGAGATACCACTGGCCTATGCTAGAAGTTTCCAGAGCTGTTAGCACCATTCCACAAGCTCCAGACCTTTCGACCTTGGTCCACACCTCCTTGGTATAGTTAGCTAGTTAATGAGTGGTGACGTATGCTTCACTTAAGCACAGTAAGCATTTGTATTATTTCCTATATTCCTTAATGGAGTATTATGCTAAGGGCGTTTGTCTCTACATGCATGTATTCTTATCTGTAGCACTCCGGTAAAACTGCTTCAAATAGGCACTTACCATGCCCTCCTGAGTTTTAATACCAGGAAAACTGGATCTTTTCAACAAGATCACACTAGCCATTTTGCTGGCTGCACTGCAGCTTATTATCCAAAGCCTGATATAGGCGTATCCTTGCACCCAGTAATATATCATCAGTATTTTTTATACTTTACCAGAATTAACCTATTTTATCTTCACAGCAGCTCTCTGGGAGAATTACAGTCAGAGAGGGCAAGTAGTTTGTCCAAGGTTACATGACTGATAAGTTTTGAGCAGAGATTTGAACTGGTTTTGTGTCCTTAAATGTTCGGCTCTGCTGCCCCTGGTGGAGAACTGTGGGTGTATGCCTTGAGAGTGTCACCGACACAGGCCATGTGGGTTAATATATTTGTTAAATGCAATAGCTCAGATAGGGTGTGTGTACTTAGAACTTTGCATGCCAAGTACCATGAGTCTCATGCATGTAGTCTTCCCAAGTCGTGCTTATAATTAGCAAAGCTTGCTTCTACCTGTGAGGAAACTGGGGCATAGCAACCTTAAGAATAGGTCATAAAGTTCTCGAGGAGAGGCCCCAGGATTGAATCACAGACTATTAACCCTGTATTACTGTGCAATACTCACTTTCTCATAGAAACGCACCAGTAAAAACAGAGGTACTAGCCAGCGTCCGGTAGAAGACAAAAGGTCCACCCAAGAAGGGAGTTTGAATAGGATGCATTTAATATAAAAATCGTCTAGTGTAGGAAGATGAATTGCAAAGCAGAGGTGAAGATGATGCTGAAAACTAACAGAACAACAGATATAGGAAGCAGCCGCTGTTCCCCACATTGGGAGAGTATCCGGAAGAGACCCCTTGGGGATTGAAATTTGTTAGACCTTTTTGAGAGGATGTGGGTGTGGCCTCTGCATGGTGAGGAAATTCACAAAGGTACCCGAGGCTGGTTCTGACAATTAGGAAGCTATTGGCCCGGTGGCAGCAAACCCGGCTGGAGGACGTGCACCGCTGGGTACCATACAGTGGGCAAGAAGAAGGAACATCTTGGGCCAGTGAGAGGAGCCCCTTCCTCCTGCAGTGTCCCCTTGTCCCCCAACTGCCAAAGCCACCACCTTTAATCTGGAATCTCTTCTAAGTAGTCCAATGTCAGTGAAGTGAGTTCGTATTCTGCCTTTGTTTGTCTAATGTTCTAGGTTCGTGAACATTTCACATACATACCTACGCAGCTGGGGAATGTCTCCCTCAACCACAGAATATTGCTCCCCGTATCTGCTATTCCCATACTCTTCAGAGTTCTCCAGATTACAGTCAGTAGTTATTTCCTTTTTCCTCGTTAATTATTCGTATACAATCTCTCATTAAAATTATTGGTGGAAATTCTGGCTCCTACAGGGAGATATATGTCATATAAATCTAAAAATCTCATAGTTCTCTTGATGAGTCAGCTGCTTCATCCAGGGTCCTAGTATTTGCTTTCCCCAAAGGATACTGGGATTTCACTCTAGGCATGAATCTAGCAGAAACGGGGTGGTTATGGTGGGACTAGAAGAAAATGAGTATCCTCTTTCAAGGCATTTTTTCCAGGTGAAGTCATCACAGTTTTTGAGCAAACATTGGGGCATCTTCTCAGTTACAGGAGGCCAAGCGGCATCCCTGGAGAGGAATAATACTCCGGGTGACTTGAGGACTCAAGATTGTCTGTTTCAGGCTAGGTGCGGTGGCTTACACCTGTAATCCCAGCACTGTGCAGGGCCAAGGTGGATGGATCACTTGAGGTCAGGAGTTTGAGACCACCAGCCTGGCCAACATGGCGAAACCACATCTCTACTAAAAATACAAACATTAGCCAGACGTGGTGGCGCATGCCTGTAATCCCAGCTATTCAGGATGCGGAGGTAGGAGAATGGTTCAGACCTGGGAAGCAGAGGTGCAGTGAGCCAAGGTCACGCCACTGCACTCCAACCTGGGTGACAGGGCGAGAATCCATCTCAAAAAAAAGAAAAAGACTGTCTGTTTCACTGGAGTCCGATCAGATATCACCATTTCAGGTCTCAGGACACCAGTCCATTGCAATTAACAAGAACTTTCAGAAAATATATGATGAGAGTGAATTCACTGGGTGTTGTAATTCAGCCACCTACACAATTATGTGAAATTTTTTGTTAAGCATTCAGCAATATGAACTCTCAATGTGAAAAATTCTTCCAAGGCTGGGATAGAACCTCTCTGGTTCTCATATTATGACGTGAGCTTATGGTTGAAGGGCTTGGCCTTGGTTTGTTGTTTGTTTGTTTTGTAAGACTTCCACTGCACTCTTGGGGGGAATCCATGACACACCACCGTCCTTGTCATCATTATTTCTGCCATAACGGACAGGTGCCAGAATCTTGGCCACTATGGCAGAAATAACTCCCAAGACACTTGCTTCAGTTTACCCTTCAGGACAACGAACAGGTGATAGCTTGATGGCCTTGATTATTTTAGTAATCCAAGCTGTGGACTCCTGAGCTGCTGTCTCCTGCTGGCATGGCCTCAGCAGCATATCACAGTCAGCTCACTACACCCATTGCCAGATCCTATCATTGAGGGCCTGTCCCCGTCCCCTGGGACCACCCATTCTTGAAAGGTGTCTTGTTAGCGTCCATCCAGGATCCAGAATTTCCACCAATCACTTGAAAAAGAAAGATTGACCATAAATAACTACTAACTAGTTAAAAAAAAAAAAAACAAACCCAAAACTACTTACTGTGATCAAGGTAACTGGAGAAGGCAGGAATAGCAGATTCAGGGAGCAGATACTGCTTCTGGGGCTGAAGGTGACAACTGCGGGGAGGAGTCTGCTTGGAAGTGGCCCCTCCCCAAGGCTGAGAGTCAGTCCCCATTGGAGAGGATGGGGCTGTGACCACAGGGCGGCCAGAAACTTCTGGGAGGTGGCTCAGGCCAGGCTGCAAACAGGAAACAGGTACCAGCAAAACATGCCAGGAAGCCTTGCTCTGGGAGGCCAGTATAAATCGGCGGGCCATTTGCTAGGATACAAGATAAGCTTGCTGTTGGGCTGCTAGGGAAACTCGCCCAGGGATGTGCGCCCCTGGGTACCCCACACACCAGTGGCAAGGAGACCTGGGACTTCCTCCTGCTGTGTCCCTCCTGCATCCTCTACTGGCAGGCCCAGCACCGTTCCCGCTGGTAAGGGAGGACCCTCCAAAGGCCCAGCCCCAGGATCACCAAGGCGGAGCTAAACACAGGTTGATCCTTAACTGATGATTGGCACAACATGGAGCCTGAAATCATTCATTTCATTTTCAAGGTCTCAGACTATATGACAGAGCAAAGCCTCTACCATAAATTGCAGAAATGCTTCATTGACCACGGATTACCTTGGTGGGGTAAGAAGAGCAAAGCGTCCTTTCCTTGTAAGTGTCACGTGTGGCAGCTCAGAAAAAGTAGCAACATTATTTTTTACTTTTTGTTTAGCCAAAGTTCATACCATCACAAAGGCAATATGAGAAACAATTCCCTGAACTTAACAGTTAGAAGAAAAATGAAGGTACATTAAAATTAATTTGTGTTCTTTAAAGAGTGAAAGCAAGGCATTTTTTCCAAATGTTTGGAAAATTAGTAATTATGGATCGAGATTGAATCCATAATACAATCATGGATTGAAGAATGTGGGCTCTCAGTTATGTTAGTCGTAAAATTACTGATGCCAAGAAGAAAAATGTAAGAAAGAAAGAGAGGAAGGAAGGAAGGGAGGATGGGAAAGAAAAAAAGAGTCTCTTACAAATGTCCTCTATCTGGAATGACTGAAGGTAGGTAAGATAAATATGAGTATAGTGATTTTGTAGCTATATAAACCCTTGAAAATAAAGGTCAGGGAATTTAGTTAAAAAGAATTGTTATATAAGTTATAATTCTTTGTCTCAATTTTTAATGATTAGTTTAAGTTCAGTTTTTGAATATTTTTCAAGTTGTTTCAATAAATATTTTCTAGCACTCACATGCGCCAGGCACTGTGGTGGATACTGGGAACGGAATAGAAATGGAAACGTAATCTGTAAGCAGGAAGGCTAGCAGCTCTCAGAAAGGCCAGCTTCTATACTGGGAAAAATACCAGGTAACTTAGCAGCACAGGAGGGCGAGTGACTCATGAGTTGAAATTTCAGTGACGAACCCAGCTAAAACATTCAGCCCCATGCTTCAGGTGCAGACTTTCTCTGAAAGAGCCCGAGGACATCTTAACACACAAACAATATTCTTTCTAAGGGTACCATCTCTCTCAATGCCAAGTTACTTTTCTATTGGTTTTTCTTGTAATTTAGAATATATGACTCCTAATTGTATTCATTATTACCTGTGCCCAGGGGTTTGGCATATGTAATATTTCACTGGGAACATTTATGAATTGGGAAGGATTCTCTACCACTGATGAGTGGAGTGCAGATTTTTAAATTAATATTAAAAACAGTAATGACCCCTGAAGTTCCGTCTCTTGTTAATTGATTCTTTAGCAATTGATGTTTGAACAGGAACTGTCAGGTTCAAGTCCAGGTTCCAGCCCATGCTGAGGTCCAAGGGAAGTGGACAGATAAACGGCAGATAGCTGAAGGACACCCGGGGTGGGGCACAGGTGGGTGAAATATGGCTTTATTCAGCAGCTCGCTCTCTCTCAGCAGCAGCTCTCTCACAGTTTGCTCTGTTCTGGCTGCTTGGTCCAGCCACTCCCATGCACAGCTGCACAGCCAACTCTGCCTTGCCTTCAGGGTCAGCAGCTTAACTCTTCTTCTCTCTGTGCATGAGCAAACAGAGCTGTGTCCTGGCTACCCTCTGTCCAACTGCAAAGACAGACAGTTCTGGCTCTCTCTTTGTCTTTCTCTGGGTGCAAGTATGCCTGATATGGTTTGGTTGTGTCGCTACCCAAATCTCAATTTGAATTGTATCTCACAGAATTCCCACTTGTGGGAGGGACCCAGGAGGAGGTAATTGAATCATGGGGCCAGTCTTTCCTATGCTAGTCTCATGATAGTGAAGAAGTCTCACAAGATCTGATGGGTTTATTGGGGGTTTCCTTTTTTGCTTCTTCCTCATTTTCTCTTCCGCTGCCATGTAAGAAGTGCCTTTCACCTCCTGCCATGATTTTGAGACCTCCCCAGCCATATGGAACTGTAAGTCCAATTAAACTTCCTTTTGTTCCCAGAGTCAGGTATGTCCTTATTAGCAGCATAAAAATGAACTGATACTGTAAATTGGTACCAATAGAGTGGGGGCATTGCTGAAAAGATTGCCCAAAATGTGGAAGCAAGTTTGGAACTGGGTAACAGGCAGAGGTTGGAGCAATTTGGAGGGCTCAGAAGAAGACAGGAACATGTGGGAAAGTTGGAAACTTCCTAGAGACTTGTTGAATGGCTTTGGCGAAATTACTGATAGTGATATGAATAATAAGGTCCAGTGTGAGATGGTCTCAGATGGAGATGAAGAATTTTTTGGGAATTGGAGCAAAGGTGACCCTTGTTATATATTAGCAGAGAGACAGGCAGCATTTTGCTCCCACCCTAAAGATCTGCAGAACTTTGAACTTGAGAGAGATGATTTAGGGGCATCTGGAGGAAGAAATTTCTAAGCATCAAAGCATTTGAGAGGTTACTTGGGTATTGTTAAAGGGGAAACAGAGTGTGAAGGCTCAGAAAATTTGCAACCTGATGATGCAGTTGAAAAGAAAAATCCATTTTTTGAGGATAAATTCAAGCTGGCTACGGAAATTTGCACGAGAGGCAAGGAGCCTAATGTTAACCCCCAAGACCATGGGGAAAACATCTCCAGGCCATGTCAAAGATCTTCAGGGCAGCCCCTCCCAGCACAGGCTAGAGGCCCAGGAGGAAGAAGTGGTTTTGCAGGCTGGGCGCAGGGTCTGCGTGCTGTTTAGAGTGAACAGGTCCACCATCTGAAATGTGTGGACATGAGATTCGGTGGGGCCAGGGGCAGAATGATATGGTTTGGCTTTGTCTCCACCCAGCCTGGAGACTTGGTGCCCTGTGTCCCAGTTGCTCTAGCCATGGCTGCAAGGGGCCTTGCAGAGCTCATGGTGTTGAGCCTGTGGGTACACAGAAGTCAAGAATTGAGGTTTGGGAACCTCTGCCTAGATTTCAGAAGATGTATGGGAATGCCCAGATGCCCAGGAAGAAGTTTGCTACAGGGGTGGGGCCCTCATGGGGAACCTCTATGGCAGTGTGAAAGGCAAATGTGGGGTTGGAGCCCCAGCATAGAGTCTCTCCTGAGGCACTGTCTAGTGGAGCTATGAGAAGAGGGCCACCATCCTCTAGACCCCAGAATGGTAGATCCACTGACAGTTTGCAGTGTGAACCTGGAAAAGTCACAGACACTCAATGGCAGCCCGTGAAAGCAGCCAGGAGGGAGGCTGTACCCTGCAAAGCCACAGGGGTGGAGCTGCTCAAGACCATGGGAACCCAGCTTTTGCATCAGCATGACCTGGATGTGAGTCCTGGAGTCAAAGGAGGCCATTTTGAAACTTTAAAGTTTGACTGCCTTGCTGGATTTTGGACTTGTGTAAGGCCCCGTAACCCCTTTGTTTTGGCCAACTTCTCCCATTGGAACGGCTGTATTTACGCAATGCCTATACCAGCATTGTATCTAGGAAGTAATGCGTTTGCTTTTGATTTTACAGGCTCATAGGTGGAAGGGATTTGCCTTGTCTCAGATGATACTTTGGACGGTAAACTTTTGAGTTTACGCAGAAATGAGTTAAGACTTTGGGGGACTCTTGAGAAGGCATGACCAGCTTTCAAATGTGTGGACATGAGATTTGGAGGGGCCAGGGGCGGAATGATATGATTTGGCTGTGTCTCCACCCAAATCTCAACTTGAATTTTATCTCCCAGAATACCTACATGTTCATGGGGGGACCCATGGAGAGGTCATCGAATCATGGGGGCCAGTCTTTCCTGTGCTATTCTTGCGATAGTATGCAAGTCTCATGAGATCTGATGGGTTTATCAGGGGAGTCTGCTTTCGCTTCTTCCTCATTTGCTTCTTACTGACGCTATGTAAGAGGTGCCTTTCACCTTCTGCCATGATTCTGAGGCTTCCCCAGGCATGTGAAACTGTTAAGTCCAATTAAACCTCTTTTTGTTCCAGTTTTGGGTATGTCTCTATCAGCAGTGTGGAAATGAACTTGTACAGCGCCTATACAGTGTCAGCAGGGTAATTATATGTTTTACAGACAACAGTGACATAGGACCAAGGCATGGCCTTCCCATGTTATGGCTACATGGCTGTGATAACAAGCAGAGTTATATGCCTGTGCTCCAAACTCACTGAGTCACCCTGGATGTTTACCTGGGCCTATCCTTGACCAAAGCACAGCCATGGTCCTTACAGGAATGCAAAATCTTATTCCTGTAGTTTGGAGACTAAAGGAAAAGAATCATCAGCAAAGTCTACTGAAGAATATGCCTGCAGTAAGGGTTTCTTTTTTTTTTTTTTCAAACTCTGAATAATTAAAACTAAACATACTAACAAGATAATTTGAAGTCTTGAGGACCTTAAAATTATAAGCATCCTTAGGTAAGTAAAAAATCTGAAATATATGACTTGCTCTGTTCAGATAAAGTAATATCCTTACATGGTTATAGAAAATATAGTACACTCAATATGGTGAGGTAAGAAACTCAATTTGTCTTGGGAGAAAATGTTAAGATACCGAATATTTTACCATGTTAAGCTACTTTTTTGTTTGTTTGGGGTTTTTTAAAATAATATATTTGGAGTGGTCGTTTGGAAATCTGTGCAGACTTGCTAAAGTATAGAAAACCACTTTGCATATAAAGAATAGCAGAAAAAACTCTAAATGTTACCATATAAAATTTTAACTGTGATTTATATTTTATGTAAAGTCATAAATTGGGATAGAATAAGAACTATGCTAGTATTGCAACACAGAATGCTATTTTGTAAAAGGAACAGGGAAAATCTTTCCTTTGTCTGGCCTGAGTTTAATGACTTGTTACCGAGAGGTATATGGGAAATCTTGGACAATGGACATATGTTTGTGCCATATCCTAAATGAAATGATGTGAGCCATGCCTGATAAATTTTATGGAGCTCATTAGGGAATGTGGGAGCAATGGTAACAATTCATGTGACTGATTTCTGAAGAGTGCAAGCAAATCTATCTTTGTGTTGAAGCTGAGATGGACCAGGGGTGAAACAGGAATGCTCAGAGGTGCTATGCTGATGAAGGGCCCTTGGAAGCGAAAATGTGGAATAGCCATATTTAATGCAGTCAACCTACTGAGGTTTGTAGATCATGCATTTTGTTAGAAAACAGTTTCTGGAAAGAGAAAAATCCACCTGTAGTCATTAGCTCAGGCCTTGATTAAAACATCGTAGTGTGAGATCTCCCACATGAGTTTCTGTAGAGAACAAGGAGGTTAAAGATGGTATGGAATACATTGTTCAAAGTTCAGCTTATTTCCTGAAGACTTATTTTAGAATCTTTGAAGGCATCAAACACTTCTATTGGATTAGAAACAAGACCGAATATAGGGCAGCCAGTGCAGAGGCGAGGCATGGGTTTTCAGCCACTGACTAGATATTGTGGGTTTAGCAAAGGGGTGGGGAGAGGTAGCTGGGGCCAAGGTTTTGCAAGGGTCAGCGGAAGGTTTTCAGAACATTCATCTCCACAAATCATTTAATATATTTGTCTTAAAAAATAATTTGAGCTTTCTACCTTATTCTTCAGGGTGCTGTCTACCGTAAACTATTTCTGCATCTGTTTCCCAACTAAGATTGAAGTGAAACTCCTAATCTGCTTTTAATTTGAACAGTATATATGATGTTATATTTTTTTTCTTTTTGTTAGGCTGGAGCCAATGTCCTTCTCCAGGACGTGAATGGAAATATCCCATTAGATTATGCTGTAGAAGGGACAGAATCCAGCTCTATTCTGCTGACCTATCTGGATGAAAACGGTAGGCAGAACTTTATAAAACCACAGAAAGAAATAGATTGGGAGAATTGTAAGTGTGTATTCATTTTCACAGGTCTGCTTACATGATTTCCGACGGACGTAGCTTCCCCACGTGGTATAGGAGATGGTATTTCTTCCCTTCGGCTCTCTATTGCTTTCACTGCACTGCATTGTGGTTTAGTCAACACTGGATTTTTTTTGCAAGCCAGCAGAAATCTAGAGGCCAACAATGAAGGGAGATTTTAACAGGCATCTAAAGTCCATAATTAGTGGGACTGGGTTTGTAATTATAATCCATTCTCCCCTGGGAGGGGAAGGGGAGTCAACCAACACAACTGAATTTTGAGCTAATGAGAGCAAGGTCATCTGAAGTGGATTCTCTTAGAAGCAGGTGGTCCTAGCCAGAATTATAGGCAAGGAAGTGAGGGCTTAAGTCAAGGGCAATGTGTATATCATCCCCAGATCCACTCTTTGTGACGCTTAGAACACAAAGGGCATCAGAAGAAAGCCCTGTGGTCATGATGTGCGACTGAGAAGGTGAGACTGAGCCCCTAAATGCATTCACTGAAAAAGGATTTTTAATTATGCAAGCCCAGCATATAATTCCATCAGTAAGTGCAGCCTTGGGAAAGTGGGAGATATGAGAATCCCTGAGCCCAATATAGTATTAAACTAAAGAATTATGCCCCTCCCTTTTCCCCCTGCTGTTTAGATGTAAATAACAATAAAGAAATTCCAATCCCTTCAATAATGACCCTTGGCCAGAGAAACGTTTACAGTTTGTAAGAGCCATGCAGAGCTTATGCAGACACTCTTTTTGCTTCTAAGGAAACCTCACATCTGCCTCTTGTTCCCTTGTGCTCTCTGCCTCCTCCAGATTGCTTTCATGAGAAAGGTTCATTCTGAGGATGGCTTTGAATAATAATCGTTAGTACTTAGCAGCAGTGAGTTCTCAAATAAAATAGTCTCATTCCTTGTGAAAGCCAGGTAGGTGTGGTTAGCATGACGGGATGATGTGAGCGTGGCGGAGCTGCTGAAGGTCACCAAGCGGGGATTTCAGGCAGAAGCAGGCTGGGTCAGGCAGGCAGTGCATGCGGTTGACCATTCTCCAGCTCAGTCGAGCCTGGGCACTGTCACCTGTGGGAATACTCGTTTACTTTCTCCAAGCCTTGTTAGCTGTACCTTGATGGAGGCAGATTCCATTACTTCTAAAGAGAATGAAGCTTGACGTTATGCAGACTTCGCTGTTGGGAAGTTAATTATCTGGATCTTTGCCAGATTTCACATGTAGCACGCAATTCTGAATTTAGGTGAAAAACTTGGCACAATGGTGCCTATAGTTAAGAATACTGTACTGCATACTTTGAAATTTGCCGAGATTATAGTTCTTAATTTAAGTGTTCTCTTCACCAAATAATAGTAAAAATAACAGTAAAGAGTGTGGGAGGAAATTTGGAGGTGATGGATGTATTTATGGCATATAATATGGCGATGGTTTCAGGGATGTATACTTATCTACAAACATCAAGTTGTATACAATAAATATGTACAGTTTTTGTATGTTGGTCATACTGTAGTAAAATGGTTTTAAAAAAATAAAAGTGGGGATGCCAAAGTTTAAAAGATTACTTGACCATGTTTTTTTTAGTTCTGCCAGTTCCATATTATTTCCTGTATTTTCTACGGTAATAAATGTTTCTTTTAGAAAATAAAATTATATTTATTTGCAAATGCATGCACATTGCTTATAAACCTCTCCAACTCATTACAGCATTTTAATAGGAAATTTTAGTATTGCAAGATCAGTATTTTATATCCTGTGTAAAGAATAAAATAAATGTATTCCTTTGAGAAGTTGATTTAAAAAATGAATAAGCAAAACCAAACCAAACTAAATCAAAACAAACGAGAAGGTACTAACTCTTAAATGGCTAGAGAAAATCTGTCACTACTATGCCTGTCACAGTCAGCTGGTAAAATACATGTTTGCTGGAACAAACTCAATTTAATATCTCTTAAATTTTTAATTCTGTTTGCCATTTGTCACTGCAGTCGCTTTGGCCCCTGCCTTCACATCCATCTGCCCTTCCCTCAGTTCATTCACAGTCTGGTTCTGCTTATGTGGGTCTTCTTCCACTATCTCCATCATCTGCCATAGTTCCCAGTAAATACTGTCTAATTTGATTTATTCTCTGGCCCTCTGCTTGGTACACGTTTATAGTTATCTACTGTGACAGCGTGGGCTGATGTCTTTAGAAATTCCTAATATTTCAAGATGAGATTTTTGTTATTGCTTGGCTCTGAGTATTTCAGCATCGCCTTTGTATAAGAGGTGGTTGCAATCCTGGAGTTTTCATTTTGCATTGAGCGGTTTCATGTCCAAGTACTTATCATCCGTCACATCAGGATGCATGTGGCAGAGGAGGCCGGCAACGTCATGAAGAAGTTGATTACATGGAAAATCGCTGGTCACAAGTCCTCATTGTGCTGTCACCACCGACTTACACTGTAAACTCGGGGACAGCAATTAACCTCGGCTCACCGCCTGAGCCTGGCAGGCTGGAAAATGAGACAACCACGGAGAGCTGATTGAGCATTTGATGAATATTAGATCTCCAGTGCAAGGAGAACCACCTGGCATGCAAGGGAGGCAATCGATTATAAAGTGAACCAGCATGGAAAGAAAGCAGTGATGGAGAGCCCGAGGAGAGAGGGCCAGGACAAAAGATCAGCATAATACATACATTAGACACACATATATGGAAATACCCGTGTTCCTGAAAGACACCAGAAGCTTTAAGAGGCTCTGCGTGCATCACTATCCATGGTCTTTTCTTCCTCCTTTCAAACCCATTCTTCTGTCAATGATAGCTCATGTTTATTTTCCCGAGTTCCTAGTATCCTGTGATTCAGCCCACCACAGTTCAGCTTCTAAACCTACAAACCCACTGGAAAGGCCCTGGCAACAATTGCACTTACCTTCCGTAGTTTTCTATCCAGGGATTGCTTTTCTTTCCTTTTTTATTGTCTCTCTTGGACATTCGGTGACCTTGGTGACACTGTCTTAGGAACATTCTCTCTCCTGCCATCTTCCCACAGTTTTCCTCCATCTCTTTGAGCTTCTACTTAGGTTTCCTTCAGATGCTTCACCTGTCTGTCCAGATGGCTAAAATTTGATCCCCCCTGAGGCTTTGTCTTTGAGAATCTTCCATCTCTCCTCATGCTGTTCCTGGGTTGTCCCACCCTTTTGCTTCTGTTGTTACCACCTGCGGGGTCTCAATAATATCCCTGTAGCTTAATTATCTTTCAAGACCTTCACTCCTGTATATGCAGTTTTATTAAGTATCTCGACTTGAGTGTCAGATAGTTTGAAGTAACGTGTCTTGATGGGATGTATTATTGTCCTTTCACCTTTCACTTTCTATATTTCATATTTTACCATGATCACTGGGAACATCACTTTTCTTCTCCCACATCTTCGTGTCTGATTCTCACCAATTCTTACAGATTCTTCTTATTTGATATCTTTCTAATATGTCCACCCAGACCTCAAATCATACTGTTACTGCCTTAAATAACATGCTGGTGTTTCTACTTTGGATTACTGCAGTAGCCTATAAAACCGGACTTCTTGCCCCCAGTCTTAACCCTTCCCCTTCATTGTTCAGAGGATTCCCAGATGAATAAGTATATGAATGTCATGTGACTTTCTTTGGCTTAAGGCAGTTTATTTGAAATGTTGTCCCTGCACCAGCCTGTCCAAAATCATGCATAGTCAGGGTTCCGGTCTGCATGGCTGGGTGAGATGGCCGCAAGTCATGCCTGCTCTTAGGGTTGGGAGAAGGGGATAGGTGGAGGGTAGCAACACGCTTCCCATTTATTTCTCTTTGTTGGAACTACTTTATCTGACTGCTCAACTCTTTTACTTCCTTGCATCTCTTAGAATGCTTACAATAGAAGATAAAAATTTGGGTTAGCAGAAGTTCTATGAGCTTAGAGGATCCCATGCTAAAATCATGGGATAGGTCATATTATGGTGAATTGCAAATGCCTGTTTAGCTTTGTTTCCTTTTTGAGGGCAAAAATGATGTTTAATGCATGACCAAATGATGATACAATGGCATATGATAATGAATAAAAATAAGCCATATGCAGATCTTGTAAAATCACCAAGGAGGAAGGATATGATTTTCCTTACAAGTGCTACAGGAGGCATCACAGAAGTGACATTTACACTAGGCTGAACGTGAGGGGCTGGGTTACCCTAGAGAAACCAGGCAGGGTGGTCTGACCCAGGCAGAGGGAGTAGCATAAGCAAAGACAAGAAGGTTGGAAAAGCCAGAGAAGAGAGGCAACACAGATCCTCCCACAACTCGAGAGAACGCACAGCTGTGAGTTCAGTGTAGTCATAAAACAGTCATAATAACAGCAAAGAGAAGCCCTAATGTAAACAGAGAAAATGAAAAGTTGAACTCTTACAAAAACAATACTACCATAAGAGGGACGGTTAAGGAAAGGTAAACTAGGCTTTGGATTGACTTGTAGCGTTGATGTAATTTCAGTTTTGCACGAGTATCCATTGATATTATCAAATTAAACCAGGCGGGAATAACATCACAAGTAATAACTTGTGGATTTCAGGTAAATTCTTTTGTTTTTTAATTATTACATTAAAATAAATTACTAAATTTATTTCAAAATAATAGATTTAAACAGACCTTCCATTAATTTGTTTTCAGAAAACAATATGAAAATCTACATTTTGCACAGAAAATGAGAATGGACCCATTATCCATTACAAAATAGACTTATGAGCTACAACCATCTTGGTTGGTTTTATTCAGGAGCATTAAAGAAATATTTTTGACAATGAAGAGAGGGAGTTTCTGTTGTGTTATATTAAACAAAAGTGATTTGGGCTACTTTCCTGAACATATATTAAAAAAACTAAAATTCACATTTCAATTGGCATCATATCTGTTTCAAAATTAAGTTTTAAAATATTAGAATGCAATGTAGTAAGATTCCCCTGTGATATCTTCTTCACAGGGACCAGAAACAGATTTTTTTTCCCTTAATATAATGAGTCTGCATTGAATGATATCTTATCTCTCTTTTAATTTGTGTCTTGTCTTTAATCTTGTTTTTTTATCACTCCATTTTAAATACATCAATAATAATCTAAGAGATTCACATATAACTTTAGTAGACATTGTAACATCCTAAAAGTTAACAAAGTAACTTTACAGTGACTATCATATTCTTCAGCTGCTTCATGCAAAATTGAAGGCTGACATCTGAGAAATATTTGCCAAAATAAAATCACACATGAAATTTCATAATCCTAAAAGTCAGAATACGTGACAGTTTTAGCTGATTTACAGACCTCAAATGACTCTATAAGGGAAATGTTAGTTCTAAAATGACATGTCCATAATTCAGAAGGTGAGGAATGGTCACAGTGTTTCTATTTCATTTTTCTACTAAAATGTGTTAGCTTCTAACAGAATATTTGGAACAAGATACATTATTCAAATACTGCATGTGGCTTTATTTCGTTTGGTTACCCTATGCCTCCTAAATTATCAAATGATAATATATGACACACCTAAATGAGAGGCATGGAAAACACATGTCAGAAGGCTGACTAGTAATCACAGATCACTTTTATTTAGTGCTTACTGCAAGCTAAATACGTTTTATATGTTTTACGTGTTTTCACTCATTCTCATAGCAACTGACGAATCAAATGCTATCAACACCATTTTGCAGTTGAAGAGGCAGAGATGAGTTACTTGCCCACGTTGGCACAAGTAGTCATTGTTACACACAGCACTAACACCAGCACTAACAGTAAGGAGCTGTGGTGTGAGGCAGAGTTGAAGTGCCCCAAGGGGGAGAAAAATACCAGATATGCAACATGTTTGATGTGATTTCTGCTATAGAGATACACCTTAAAAGTATGAACTATTAACTGAGTGACCAAGCACATTGAAGCTCACACAGGTTAAATAACCTTCGCAGAGTCAACATTAGGAAGGAAACCATAAACAGGCATGTTCAGGAACATCAAGCCAGTGTTTATTCTTGGGTCCACTGTGCTGGGTATTCTCTCAGTGTTTGCTGCAAGGATGAACTCAGTTAGGAGACAGTGCTCAGAAGAGTGGCTGGTTCATAGCAAACACTTGCTGTGAGGGCGGTATCACCATCATTATCATTTTTTGCTTAAAAGAAGATGAATTAGTTCTCCTTAGTAAATACCTATTTTATCCAGGAACCAATGCTAGGAACAGGGGACACATCAATGAAAAGACACAAGCTACCAGAGAGATGATACATCATGAAATTTCAGCTTAAAATATACACTGAATAGAGGTATAGACAGGAATTAAGTAGACCCAAGCCTTCTGCGTGTGCATCACTGATCCACCTGGGTAAGGCTGGACTGGATTCTGCACTCAATGCGAGTTATCTTTGTTAACATTAATAGTCATGAAATGTTCAATTGATGCATCATTTTTAAAAACTGATTTTAAGATCATTTTAGATTACAAGAAAGTTTAAAGACAGCACAGAGTTCCCAAATGCCCGTCACAGAGCTTCCCCTTATGTTAACACTTGCACAGCCATGGTACACTTATCAAAAATAAAAAGTTAACATTGGTACACAATATTCACTATACTAAACTGCAGACTTTATTCATAGTTTTCCAGGTTTTGTACTAAAGTCTTTTTTCTCTTTTTGAGATGGAGCTTTGTCCTTGTTGCCCAAACTGGAGTGCAGTGGTGCAATCTCAGCTTGCTGCAACCTCCGCCTCCCAGGTTCAAACGATTCTCCTGCCTCAGTCTCTCGAGTAGCTGGGATTACAGGCACCCACCACCACACCTAGCTAATTTTTGTATTTTTAGTAGAGATGGGGTTTCGCCATGTTGCCCAGGCTGGTCTTGAACTCCTGACCTAATGTGACCTGTCTGTCTTTGCTTCCCAAAGTGCTGGGATCATAGGTGTAAGCCATCGAGCCCAGCCTGAAGCATTTTTTTTCTATTCCAGGATACTAGATTGCTTTTAGGAGCAACTATTTGGGCCAGAAGAATTATAGCGTTCAAAAACCGTATCTTTGTTGTTTCCATTTAAGTACTTTAAAATTCTTTGGCTAATGTGTGTTGATGATTTATACTAAAACTGATATTAATTGAAAACCTGCCATTATAAGGCATCATCTATTTTATAACAAGAGACAATTTATATTCTTTAAAGGCTATAGTTGGATATAAAATATGTGCAAAGATAAACAATCAATTCTTTGAATGAATGTTCAAAGTGGAAGAGGAGCTTAAAAGAAAAACACATTGAAAGAATAGATGATGAAGCTAGGTTTTGACCCCCAGGAACTGAGAAGTATCTCTCCATTCTGGTTGAAAGGCTCTTTCTCCCCATAGGAGTGGATTTGACTTCACTGCGCCAGATGAAGCTTCAGAGACCAATGAGTATGTTAACAGATGTCAAACACTTCTTATCATCTGGAGGCAATGTCAATGAGAAAAATGATGAAGGAGTAACACTGGTAAGTTAACATATTTGACTCAGAAACTGTTTAAATAGATAATTTAAGTTGATTTCTAAAACATAGAATTCATTACAATCAACCTTTAAATAATTGTTATGATAATAAAAGTAATACATGCCAATTGTAGAAATTTTGGAAAACACCTAAGTAGGCAAAGAAGAAAATTGCAGACCCAGAAATCCTATTATTGGGTATCTACTCAAGGAATATATATCATTCTACCATAGACATGTGCATGCGTATGTTCATGGCAGCACTGTTAATAAAGCGAAGACATGGGATCAACCTAGATGTCCATCAAGGTGGACTGGATAAAGAAAATATCATGCATGTACGCCATGGAATATTGTACAGCCGTAAAAAGAACAAAACCACATGGATGCAGCTAAAGGCCATTATCCTAAGAGAATTAACACAAGACGATCAACACAAAATCTAAAATGATTTTGAAATCATTTTAGATTGCAGGAAATTCTGAAGACAGTGCAGAGTTCCCAAATGCCCTTCACAGAGCTTCCCCTAATGTCAACACTTGCACAGCCATGGTACATTTATCAAAACTAAAAAGTTAACATTGGTACAATGTTAACTTTACTAAACTACAGACTTTATTCATAGTTTTCCAGATTTTATGCTAAAGTTTTTTTTTTTCTCATATGTGGGAAAATTTTCTCATATGTGGGATCCAAAAGCTGAATACACATGGACACAAAGAAGGAAAGAAGAGACACGGGAGCCTGGTGGCGGGTGCGAGGAGGGTGAAGACGGACTAACCACTTGCTGGGTACGGTGCTCATTAGCTGTGTAATGAAAGAGTCTGCACATTGAGCCCCTACAACTCGCAATCTACCCATGTCACAAAACTGCACATGTACCCTCCTGAGCCTAAAATAAAAGTTGGAAGGGAAAAATGCAAAATACTATGCCACTACCCAGGGAAAACCAATCTCTCTATGTTGATATATTTTCTTCAGGCCTTCCTCCTGTGTTTGTTTTCTGTATAAATTTAAGATAATTTTTATACATTATTTAGTCCATGTCATTTTTGAAATGTAACATATAAGAGCATGCTTTCATTTTAATGTTCAGTGAAACAAACTCTGGATGACTTTGGTGAGTGAGTTTCTAAATTCAAGCAAACTCCTGCCATTACTTTTTATTGCTATCAAGCACTGTTGCAATGAATTATTAAAAGATCAACTAAATTCGGATTAATTTTTATATATTTAATATCTAATCACCAAAATAAGAAAATTTTGCTCCACTGACCCATAAAACTTACCTGGATATGTGTGGGTTAAAATTAATGATGAGATAAAGAAATGTAAGACCCTGGAAAAAAAATTGAGAGAAAGTAAACTAGACTAGGAGAAGAAAGTCTGAAGTTCTGAAGGGTGAATTGCATAGAAATGCTTCAAATCAGTGATTCATTTCTCCCATGGAAAATATATGGTGTGAGATTGAAGACAATTGATGAGGAAAGTGTTTTAACTAAATAGGTAAAAGTTTTGTTGTCTGAAACATTTCCTTGAGATCTAATACATTTTTATATTTATTAAATGCAGAGTAAGTGCCTGTGACCTCTGGATGGTCACACTCTAAAAATTTGTTGTTCTTTTCTTATGACTTAGAGTTACATTGTTATAAAAAAGTTTATAAATTTATAAATATTCTGGAAGATAAAATTTAGAAAACTATAAATTTAAAATTTTATAATTGCATAGGCTTCTAAAATTTTTACATTATACTTTCCTAAATTTTATTTTCTAAAATCAATATTTATAAATTTGTAAACTTTAAAAAACATCTTAAACTGTCATAAGAAAATAAAGCAAAGCATATTTAGAGTGTTTTGAAAAATAAGACATTCAAATGGCAAAGTATTCTAAATTGGTGAAGAAATATCATTGGCCACATGCTATGAACAAAATAATAGTGACCAAAATCCTTTTGTCATGGATTCACATTTCAGTTGGGCAAGTGGATAATATGCACTATAAATGAGCTAAATATATAGTATGCTTGTAATAAGTGCAAGAGAAAGAACAAGACAGGGACAGGATGGTCATATTGTTGTCATTTTGGATAGATAGATAGGAAACCGCCAACCAACAAGGATGCTTTGACTAATGACTTGAAAGAAGAGGGAGCGTGGTGTGTGGCTGTGAGGGGGTAGCATTCCAGCTGAGGGTGAGAAGTGCAAACAACAAACTCCTGCTGTGTCAGGGGCCAGCGCAGTGTGCTTGAGAAACGGCAGGGTGCTCCTATGGCTGAAGCAACCTTAGCGAGGAGGGAGAGACAGCTGGTACCAGTTCACACAAGCTTTTATGCAGTGATATAAGGACCATGGCTATGACTCTGCAAGGGATGGGAAGACAATGGAAACTTCAGAAGAGAGGAGGGACATGAGTCTGCTTCTTTTTCAAAAGGATCACCTCCTCTGGATGTTGTGTTAAGAACCGACTGTAAAAGGGCAGGGGTGACGCTGAGAGTTTGTTTAGGAGGCTTTTCCAGTAATCTCAGCCATCAGTGATGTGGCTCAGACATCAGGCGTAGCATTGTAGTGCAACTGGACTTCCTGATAAATGTGTTGTGTGAGATAAAGCGAAGGCTTTGGAATGACTCTTAAGTATTTAGCTTAAACTACCAGGGTGATGGAGTTGGCATCAAATGAGATGAGGCTGAAGAAGACACAAACCTAGAGCAGGAAAGATCACATCAATTTTGGAGAGATTAAGTTTGAAAGGCCTGTTAGCCATCTTAATGGAGCTGTTGGATTTGCGGTTGGACATTGGAGTCTGGAATTCAGATCTCTAGATGAAAGAAAGAATTTAGGGAACATTAGTGTGTATGTGATATTGAAAGCTTTGATACTAGGCGAAGTCACTACTTATATGCAGAGGGAAAGAAATCTGGGACCAAGCCATGGAGATGAAGAAGAGGAGGCTCCAGAAAGGAGATGAGACGGGACAAGCACTAAAGTAGGAGGAAAACCGAGAGGATGAAATGTCCTGGGAGCCAAGTGAAAAGCGTGAGGAGGAAGGAGGAATGATACACGACCACATACAGCTGAGTGCTCAGTGTAATGGGAGTTGTGAATTGGTTGTTGGACTTAGTGACTTGGAGGGCATTGACTTTCTCTGGGAGGACAGTTTCACTGGACTGGTAGGGTCAAAAGTCTGATTGGAGTGAGTTATTTCACTAATAACTCATGTATTACATGTAATGAATTAATGCCTGACATATTATGGTAGAATATATTACAACTTCATATTAAAAAAAAAAACGCTGCTAAATAAAAACAAAATGCATACTTCAACCACTGCTAAATAAAAGACCATACACACTTCAGTAGAGAAGCTATTGAAACAATCAATACAGAGCAATAAATTGCTATCATTTTCAATTCTGATTTTCCTTATGACCTTTTTTATCGAACAGAGAGCATAAATGTTGCAAATAATTGTTCTAAAATAACCAAATCTTGTGGTCATCATCTTTGAGCTTTTAACAATGAAGTAACGATGAAGAAAAGGCCAGGATGCTGTCCCTTGAAGATTACAGCATTTAACAGCATGTGGCTTGGTTTGATTCACATGTCTGAATTGGTTAGTCTGTTTATGTTAATGACTGTCGTTTCCTTGTGTTTCCTTTTCTGTAAGATCTGTAGTGTATTTATCTATTGTGGAGATGAGGCTGACAAGACACTTTTGTTCATAGATTGATTTCCATACCTGAATTGGAATGTCAGTTGTGGTTGACAATTAGACATGATTTTTCACACTGTTAAATTGTTATGTGCAAAAGAGATCAAACTAACAACAAAATGCTCAATGGGAATAAACTTCTAATAAGAGGGGTTTGGGGTTATCTTTACCTCCTTTATTGGAAAATGTAACAAAATAACCAAAACTAACATATCTCTTTTTAAAAGGGACCTCTTAGTTTACATTAGCTTCCTGTTAAGTAAATAGAAGCCTCAAAAAATGATAAAATTTTAATAAACACCATGTTATAGAGTATATGAAAATGAATTCATGAGTTTGAGAATATAGTCTTTGAAATTATTAATGTGATAAGTAGCATATATATTATGAAGACATTGTCATTTTATTATTTACTGTGTTAGCACATAATTTGATATGTCACACCTGGCCCTAAGGCTTATTTATTTGGTTTCTTAGGAAAGAAATATTCAAGAGATGCAAGTATCAAGCGATTTTATTTTTGTCACCTTTCTTTATTTTGGTAATGCGGGTTCATCTTTTACTTATGGATGGAGACAGCCTTTGATTTTATGGTTATTTTTAAAGAATACATCTGACCACTTTATGTCATAAACCAACCTCAAATTAAACCGTCAGATCCCATATTGCAATTAAAACTGCCAACTTAAGTCAGGAGTTACTGAATTTTTGTGTGATACTTCCCAGTGACCCTTTGGTGTAACCCATGGATCACCTTTCAAAATAATGTTTAAACTGTGATAAAAAATGCTACATAGAAAACAAATTATGTTGAAATAGAGTAATCATGAAAGTAAATGTGTGATACATAACTCATGTGTTTCTGTGTGATTTCACTGAGAAACAAATCTAGTAATTACCATGATTTTAAGGTGGCATTGACCGTGAATACGATTTTGAGCTATTTGCTGCAACAAAAGAGCGATATGAAAATGTCAGGACTTTTATTGATGATGTCATTTATGGGTTTGCTTTTTCTGCTCATTGTTGAATAATCTACTAAATTTCAATTAGGGAGTCGAAGAAAATAAAGTGATTTCTCACCCAAGTTTGCAACCTCCCTGAATTCCACCTACAAATCCGGGAGGGACGAATGGGCTCCAGTGTTACAGTCTGTGAGTTTACTTAAATATTGAATTTGTTCCCAACTTAGTGCTGTACCAGGTTGGGAAGTCTGTAGAAGAAAGGGTGGACATGGGTTACTATTTTTCCTCTTGCCACTTTTCTCTATCCCTCCCTCCCTTGTTAAGCTCCACTGAAATTAAGAAGAGGAAGAAGGGAGGAAGGAAAAGTTGGGGAAGAGGAGAGGCAACAAGAGCAAGGTTTTTAATTGACTTTTTTAAAGATGATATCTAGCTCTCTGACCAAGAAGTTGAGTCTTCTTTTGTGAGAATTTGGGGATTTTTTGAATCCCACCCACACACCATCATCATGGGGAAGCCCTAGCCTGCACCAGATCTGGGTGATGCATTCTTCCAAATGGTCCCTTATGCTCACTCAGCTTTCAGGAATTTGAGGGCACTCCAGATTTTCTCTCCTAAGCTGTGCTTACTCCATGAGGCATCCCCTAAAATAGAACTAGAAATGACCACAGCTTCATGGGTACACCAGCCCATCTCTTAACTTTTTCACCATGCAAGAATCAAAACCAGTTTTTTCTGTGTCCACCAAACTGCTCAAGATATGTAGCTTCTCAGGTTGGTCTCTACAGCCTCTCTCTGACATAAAATTGAGAGGAACACACATCCACCCTGATACCACCACCTACATACAGTGGGAAGGGAAAGTGGACTCCTAACCCATTAACAGTGCTCTTTAAAAACTGTCCAACATTATTTTCTCATTTTGTCTTTAATTTCTGACCTAGTGTGCCCTCAGTCTCAAGGTAGAGTTCAAAAGTCATCTGAGCAGTTTTAGTACAACTATTTTCCAAGTTATATATATGGTCTCACTTTGGGATATGATTTATACTATCTTCATACTTCAGTCAAAACTGAGATAATAAAAATCTCGTGTTAGTGTTAGGATGCAATAGATGAATAAGACCTAAAATTATTGTTCAACAATCCTGACTGCACCTAGGAGGTATTTGAATGGCTCTCAAGATTAGTTTTCATTTCTTCCTAACATAGATTTTATTAAAATATAGATAGCATGAGCCTCAGAATGATCTTCTAGCTTTAAAGTAGCAGGAGTCACAGAGCTTCAATAAGACCAGATTCACTGGAAATCTATAATAATATTTTACATACAGGTTAGTAAAAAATCAGATGCACAAATACAGGGGTGAGATAATTAAAAACAATGACCTGATATTTTCCAAGTTATACATGTGGAAAAGACTTAAGCCTGTGGCAAAAACCCTTGCGATGTAAAAATATGAGGGAAAAAACACAAAAACTTTGATTATGTCAGAAATTATAATTAACATTTTATATTGGACAGTGAGCAAAATTAAGAGGCAACAGGTAATTTGCTGAGAGTAATATTTGTAATAGGTTTCACTAAATTTTAATATATTCAAAATATGCAGAGTTCATAGAAATTAATAAAAAAAGATGACCACCTCTTACTAGAAAATAATGAGTCAATTCACAAAAGAAAAATGTAACCTATGTATATGAAAAGAGGACCACTGTTGGGAATTAAGTAAACTCAAATTATTTGAAATCATTTTAGAAATAAGTAATAGTAAAGACCAGAAAAGCTAAGGGTCTGTGCAAATGGATTCTTTCATACACTGCTGGATTGTGGGTAAATTGGTACATTCTAGAACTCAGCATGGCAACTTGCCACAGGAACTTGAAAAAGTGCTTATTATTTTAGAATCAGGATTTATCAGAAAGAAATCACTAAGGACATATATAATAATCACCAACAAACTAGTTTTTAAAAACAGTATAAAAAATGGTAACTACATAAATACCCAACAATTAGGAATCAGCCCATCAATGATAATGTATCCGCAGAATTGTATACTATGCTTTCCTTAAAATCTAGGGTTTAGAAGCTCAACAGCACCATGATGAAGGGGCCAGATAGACCTACCTGGGTGCTCAGCCTGGAAGTCTCCATCACTTTCAAGCTGTGACTTGTGCTGGTTTCTTAAACTCTGAGTTATAATATTCTCACTTTTTAAACTGGAATAATAAGAGTGCTGTGAGACACTGTCGGATAACCAGGTCCAAGGAGACCATGTATATTAATCACTCAGCTTATTGTCTCTTTTATACACAGTGAGCTCTCAATCAAAGCTAGTCTTCCAGTGATCAAATCATTCAACAACATGGAAAATATTAACCATATTTGAATGAAATAAATTGCTAAATACACAGCGATTCTCATTTTATGTAATATTATTTTAAATTGATAATACTTATATGCATTTATGGGGTACAATGTGATGTTTTGGTGTATGTATACAGTGTGAAATAATTAAATCATGCTAACTTAACCTATCTGCCACTTTTCTTACCACTTTTGTGTTGAGATATTTGAAATGTATTCTTAGTTATTTTAAAATATATAATATATGTTTTATTGACAATAGTCATCCTGCTATACAATGGATCTCAAAACATATTTCTCCGGTCTAGCTGAAACTTTGAACCTTTTGACCAACAACTCACTCTTCATTTTTTCTCTTCCCCTCCCCCAGTCCCTGGCCGCCATCATTCCTCTCTCTACTTTTATGAGCTTGACTTGTTTAGATTTCACATAGAAGCAAGATCATGCAGTATTTGTCTTTCTGTGCCTGGCTTATTTCACTTAACATAATGTCCTGCACTTTCATCCACATTGTTGCAAATGACAGGGCTTCTTTCTTAAGGTTGAATAGTATTCCATTATTTATCTGTACTACATTTTCTTTATGTTTTTACCTGTTGGGGGACACTGAACTTGGCTATCATGGTTAGTGCTGCAGGGAGCATGGGAGTACAAATATCCCTATGACATAGTGACTTCCGTTCCTTTGCACATACACCAGAGTGGTGTTTCTGGATCATAAGCTAGCTGCATTTTTAGTTTTTTGAGAAAGATGTATACCATTTTCCATAATGGCTGTACTAGCTTACATTTCTACCGGTAACCTAGAGATATTCCCCTTTCTCTGAGTCCTTGCCCACACTTATTTGCCATTTTTTGAACAACCATACTAACAGGTATGTGGTGATATTTCACTGTGGTTTTAATTTGTGCTCACTAATGATTAGTAATGCTGAGAATTTTTTTCATGAGCCAATTAGCCAATTGTATATTTTCTTTTGACTTGGTGATGGTTTAAGCACACCAAGAGGCAACATGCCACATTTACCAAAAAGACTGTGCCTGCGCTGATGGAGAGCCATGGGAAAGCTGAAATAATCACGTAGATATTGTGTATTATCCAGAGACTAAAATGTTAATATAAAATCAGTATGTTGGAGAGTCAGGGACTTAGAAGTGGTTGACAGAAGAAAATAATTATACTGACGTACAAAAATGATGTTTTGAATGCAAGATATATTAGGAGTTTCAGTATGGTAGTGTTATCCTTATGACTTGGCCTCATTATGTGTCCACTCTTCTGTGCCATTTAAAATCTGAAGGCTGGTGGATGGAGAACATGGCCTCTGATCTCAGGGAACATACTTCTTCCTGAGACCAATCACCTAAACTCTAAACCACTGCTTCTCCCTCTGCAAAATAAAGGCAACTATCAGATCACAGATTGTAAAGATTGGAAGAAATAACTTATGAGTTTTATACCTAATAGTTTAGCAGCCGCCCCAACCACTTGTCCTGCTTTGTAGCTAGATGGGTGATTTCCAAATTGTGATTGTTGATGGGAACTGTGTTTGCAAATACGCTGCTGCTAGTTCATGGCAGAAATGATACCCACCTCTGTGTTTCTCACAAGACCTCTTGAAGTAGCAGGGTGGAATGTTCTGAGACACTGTAGTGATCAACACCTGATGCCCTCCAGCCACAGTCAGGACAAGTACTAGGAGCGTAAATTCCATTTCATAAATAGACATTTTTGTTGTTTTTTTAAAAAAATCTTTTAACTCTAGGCCTCACACGTTCCTAGTGATGAGAAACTATACCCCATAGAGGCTAGCAGTTTGCTTATGGATTCAGAAGTTGATTGCAAGTAAACTCGAGACAATGCTATTAACTCCTGCTATTTTATTATAATTAAAAAGTTGGTTATCTCATGTGATTAAGTCAAAGTATTCAATTACGCTTTTCATTTGTTTGTTTATTTTGGTTTTGGAATTACCTAGAAGTAAATTTGCCAATCTCCACAAAGATCACTGGTAGTAATACTTTGGATAGTCTCTACTAACTGAGCCAGGATTCTAGCCTTCTGTCCCAGCTGTGCTTGTGATAACTGGCCTATGGTTGGACTAAGTTCTAAATTATGAGATCCAATTTTTGCTGTATGGAAAACAAATCTAATCCTGCGGGGATCAGCCCTGTGAACTTGACATCATTAGTATCAACTGCTAACCAGAAAATGAATTCGTTCTTGACTCCATTTGTAGATTCTTCTTTATACTAAAAATTAGCATCTTCTGAGATTCAGATTAGTGCGTATAGCACAGAGTAACTGCCAATCATTTACTGATTATTCAAATAATGTAGAATCAATTTAGAAGCAGATGAATAGATTAATTCTCTAGGATAGCAAGTATATAAAATTATATTTTCTAAAATACTTGTGGATATGTCATCATTCTTGAGACTATTTGCTAGAATATTAATAAGATTAATTTTGTATGTAGCAAGCATGGCAAAATCTATGAGAAACAGTATCTTAATTTAGATGAATATATTTATTCTAATATATAAACATATATATACACTCTGTAGATTGAAGAACATAATTAAGTCCAAAGGTATAAAAATAAATGTTAAATTTTGTCAAAACGTACGTATTTAATAAGCCTCTTTAAATCTTGTCTTTGTAATAAAAACAAAATGGAACAGGGCTACAAAATTCCATGCTATCACACCTGGAAGATGGCATTGATTTTACCACTTTTAAGTTTCTTACATTCTTTTCTGTTGGTTTCTTATTCCTAATTCTTATGTTTATAAAATAAATCAGGTAGTTACTTAGTAACCTCATTTGAGTGCAATGATAGTTTATATAGAAATAAAGGCTGCTACTTTAGAAACAGGAATTCCCTCACCTGAAAAATGTAAAAAATTCTCCAAACCCTAATCTCATCATTATTGTTCATAAGGACTTATTTCTAAACTTAAGATTCCATTAAAAAACTAATCTGGGGCCAGACATGGTGGCTCATGCCTGTAACCCCAGCACTTTGGGAAGCCAAGCCCAATGGATTGCTTGACCTCAGAAGTTCAAAACCAGTCTGGGCAACACACAACACGGCGAAAACCAATCTCTACCAAAAAAAAAAAAAAAAAGTTAGCTGGGTTTAGTGGCACCCACCTGTAGCACGAGCTACTCAGTAGGCTGAAGTGGGAGGATCACTTGAACTCCGGAAATTTAGGCTGCAGTAAGACATGATTACACCACTGCATTACAGCCTGGGTGACAGAGAGAGACCCTGTCTCAAAAATATAATTAAAAAAGAAAGAAACTAAAACTGGGAGAATGTTACAATGGTAGCTACATAGTCATTTTTAAGCCTGCCATGATTAGTTAATTCTTTCTAGTGTTCCTGTGCCTTTTACACAGACAGAAGCGTCACACTGATCACATTTCCTGTTTTTGGTTATTCTTTGAATTACCTTCCATAGCACCAGGTACAATGCCTGGAATATAGAGCTAAGCAGCAAATATTTTACCCTTAGGCAAGAAGTGGCAAACTTTTCAATTATTCTATTCTATATTCTGAAATATTCAGATTGCATTGAAAAGGAGCTCTTTGAGGGGGATAGGAGTTACATGAAAAAGTGTACACTATCAGAGTAAGAAGGAAAATAATAACCATAAGCATCCTTTCAAAGACTGATAATTGCACCCACTTATACCAAATAAATAAAATCACATGTTCTTTTGTTTTTATGGTCTCTGTATTTTAGATCCAATATTTCATTAAGTAGCTCTCTTTAAACCACTGAGTGAACTGTATGAATATCACTGCTTTAACAAAATGAATAATAAGATGTCTCTTCACTGCAGTTACACATGGCATGTGCAAGTGGCTACAAGGAGGTGGTGTCTCTTATTCTGGAACATGGTGGAGACCTCAACATAGTTGATGATCAGTACTGGACTCCCCTCCATTTGGCAGCCAAATATGGTCAGGTAGAGTGATTTTCTGAATTCTTTTCAAAATCATTTTACATAATTAATGAATAATTTCATATTTAATTTTGATTTGATTTTATGTGTTAATCATTATTGAAATTTGACTTTTAATTGCATCTTCTTGCTGAATAAATATTTTTATGGTTAAAAGAAAATGCTTAAACAAGAGCACGCCAAAATGTGTTCCTTATGTATCTGAATATTGTAGTCAAATCATTGGAGAAATAATCAAAATCTGTAAACGTTTGCCATAATATGGAGTTAAACATTTTTTTCATATTCTATAGTCTTCATAAACTTGCAGTTTCATGAATCTGTCACAATTATGTGTTTTCAACAGCTAATATTTTGTTCATGGTAAGAGTATGAAAAGTAACTTAGTTTTACATGCATATATTTAAGCTAAATGTGTTCAACTCAGAACATTATTTTGGGGTAAGAATCACGTCTAGTAAATTTGTAGTAAGTTAGATCTCTTAGAAACTAATCATTACGTAAAATAATCTGTCATAGAATTTCAGTAGTATAACTGTTAAAAGAATTGAAAGGGTTTGCATTTCACATACTTTAGTAAAAAAGCGTATTACCTGGGGAAGTTCTTTCAAACTAACAAGAACAGTGTTTTGACAGCATGTCCTGTGAAAAAAAGATCCATTTATTTAATAAATATATTTAACGGTCTACTAAATATCCCTGAATTGTGCTTCTAGCCAGTGATTCAATCTCTTTGTTACTGGTCTGTTCCAGCTTTCCATTTCTCCTTGATTGAGTCTTGGTGGATTGTGTGTTTTTAGGAATGTATCAGTTTCTTTGAGGCTATCCAATTGGTTCATTGTGTTCACTGATAATATTCCATCATGATCCTTTTAAATTTCTGAGCAGCCTGTTGTACCATCTCCTCTGCCAGTTCTTTCTGAGTTGCTTGCTGTTTCCAGGGTTATTGTCGTAATTGGCAGGGAGGAACAGGAAGAAAAGTCTAAGTAGGTGTATTTTAAAGTAGCTGTTTCTGCTTCTTAAAATACCAATTTATTAATGTCTTGTAAAGATTGGTAAAGAAATAAAATTAATTTATAATTATCTTCACATGAAACCCACTGGAAAAGCAGAGAAATTAGTATACATTTCTGCAACTGTTCCATTATAATGTATCTATTGCAATCTGTGGTTTTACATGTTGAATGTGTCTAAGTGTAATCCGTTTTTCCTGACTCATATTCTTATAAGGAGAATCTAGATATTTATTTCCCACCTCCTGGAAGCTGTAATGACCAAGGCAGAAAGAAATAGATCTGTTTAGAATCAGAAATTTTATCCCTCAAGCAATCAGATCAAGCTACTGACCTTTTTTTCCAGAAATGCATAGACACAAAATGTGTGCCTACAATTTCAGAGGTTGAGCTCTCTATGAAAGCGAGGCATAGACCTTCCAGAGGCCCATAAAAAATCCTGCTCTGCAGAAATAGAAGCTTTTTTTTTTTTTTTTTTTTTTTAAGAAGGAGTCTCACTCTGTTGCCCAGGCTGGAATGCAGTGATGTAATCTCAGCTAACAGCAACTTCTGCCTCCTGGATTCAAGCAGTTCTCATGCCTCAGCCTCCTGACTAGCTGGGAATACAGACACTCACCACCATGCCCGGCTAATTTTTTCTATTTTCAGTAGAGACAGTGTTTCGCCATGTTGGCCAAGCTGGTCTCCAACTCCTGACCTCAGGTGATCCACCCACCTCCACCTCCCAAAGTGTTGGGATTACAGGCATGATCCACCATGCCCTGCCAGGAAATTATGCTTCTAATAAAGCTATGTTATATAGTAAGAATTGAGACACAGTATCAGTCAGATAAAATTTGTGTCATGTGTAAAAAATCTGTAATTAGTTTGAGTGATGAAAATGACTTTTTAAATGTTAATTTATATAGTTAATCAATAAAAATCCTTTAATGATTGACATAAATGCCACACATGATACATGCCATGTGCAGTGGTGGAGGGAACATGAGCCCAATCTACTTCTTTCAGAAAGCTTCCTAGAGGTTCCTGTTCCTTAAAAGTCTTCGCTGAATGATAAGGCAGAAGGAATTAGTGGCTGTCGGTGTTACTACTTGCCTTTACCTGTCACATTCGAAAAATTTCCCAAACTTTTTTTTGAATCTGTTCTTTCAAATTAGATAAATACAGTCATGAACTAAACATGAGGAATCTGATTCAGAGCCACGTTTGTTTTGTCAGATGCAAAGGAATTAAGATTGTTTCTCCTGCTCCTTCTCCAGTGTGTCACCTAGATTCCTAGCATTCATCATTTATTCATGTTAAGTGAATTAAGAAACACCAGTTATTGAGAACCATGAGCATCTGTAGAAAGGGGAGAGTTTTACTTAGTTGAGCAGGTTTTTGAGAATCATGAAGGTGAATGCCTTGTGTGTATTGATCATCAGTCAGCACATGTCCTGATCCATTGACAGTTGCTAGATTGGCACAGACAGATATCTGAACCAAAGTTTTCCAGAAATGGCCACGTACAATGTGCAGATGAGGCCGGTGTTTACATTATCTTTATCCTCTGCTTCTCTAGACGTGCGTTTAATTATTTTCTAACTTCTGATGCATGTTAGTACTAAGGAAAGTGTCTGAAGATCATGTGTCTCTGCTACTTTGTTCCATTAAGCCTACTCAAATGGTGTCTCCACTCAAATGCATACCCAGAAAAACAGACTCTGAGTAGCCCATTGTCCAGTGACCAAAAGAAATGACCAAAAGAAAGGACAAAGGCAACCAACCCAGAACTAGGTGCAAAACTGGATTGGAAATCCTGAGTGTAGATAAGACTTTTGTTTTAGAAGACACCAAAACCAAGATATTCTTTTACTCAGACTGAAGCAGATAAAAGAAACTGAGAAATTTATGATAATAGAAGACTTTGAGTAAATTACATCTTAATTATTTTGCCAAGAAACATAATATATGAAATCTAGAATTATTTAAAAAAAATTGTTCACCCACAAAGATATCATTTAGTATGCACTTCGGAAATTATATTTTAGAAACAGGTTTATTTGAATATCAATTTATATGCATGGAAGGTTTATAATGCTCTCTGAAGAAATTTGCTGTAAATACATTGCTTCTGTGTTCAGGGAAAAAAGCTTTAGAAATGTGAACATTAGAGAGGCTAATGGCATGTTTAGAGACATTCACAGTAATTTCACTCTTATAAAGACCTTACAAATGTAAATACCTTTATGGAGAAGGTAGCTCACAATCTATAACTGTATTTATTATTTACATTTATAGTGGGATGATATATATATTTTTAAACTACCTTTTATAAATGTGTTAACTTTTGCAGTGAAAAAAGAGAAGCTTGATTTTGTCGACAACTAGAAACTGAATAAATTATATGAGCGATAAGTCTTTTGGTTTTACAACTCTGTCATGAGTTGTACATAAAGTAAAATTTCATTCTAATCTTGCATGTATTTACTGTTTTTAGTATTTGAATTGGCAATAGTACACCAAAAGTTAAGAAAATATTGGTACAAATGCTGGAATCTAAATATTCTTATTTTCCAAAGTATTTTATATGATATAACTCACATATCTTAATAGTTACAAAGCCATTTGTATTCTCAAATACATTTTTACCCAAGTATATAAAAATTAAGATATATTCAGAGCTTTTATTTTTTTCATATATTTCTTCTTTGCCTTGGAGAAACTATACAGTCTGGTTATGCCCTTACCCCTCCGACCATGCAATATCAGTAAAGTCCATGCTCCATCTTAGGCTCCTGTCTCTTTTTGGTTTGTTGTGTCTTTGAGAAATAGTCTCAGACCCTCAGCTTCAAATGCTGTCTACATGCTCATAGCTACCAAAGCCTCCTCTCTGTTTCTCTCCTGTTGGGGTCTGACCCGCAGACCCCAACCCAGTGGTGGATGAACAAATCTACTCAAACACAAATCTCCAGTGAAAGTTTGGGCTGGAGGTCCTTGGCCACTCACAGACACTACTGAGAGAGGTAGCAGCATGGCCTCCATCAGCTGGTACTCTAGGCATTTATTTAGTATAGATTTAATAGCAGAGGCTCTGAGTCAACACACTTATGGATAATGATTAAAGGCCAGGTTCTGAGGCCTAAAGCAAATACCATTTGTGGGTTATAAATCTGGTTGCCCTCCCCGCTCCTCCAGAGAGAGCCAGCTGACCCATGAAAGATTAAAGGCTAGTTTTAGGATCACATGAGTAAATAAGTTATTTAGATAAACTCCCCCACATTCCCTAGTTATTTGCTTTTCTTTATCAAATAAAGGTAAAGGGTATTAGGCTGCCTTCAGCCGAAACTTCTGCTGAAACTATGCAGACCTTTCTGTCTTCCCAGACTATATAGTCTGCAATTGTACAATCTTTCCAATCATCTTGACTGAACTCCCACACTTTCCCAAATTCTACATCCATGTATACTACTGCCCAGGGGTTGTCTCTATTTTTCTGTCCTCTAACACTACCTGTTTAAAAAGAAAATCATCTTCTCTTTCCCATTCCCATTTGTTGCTCTTCTGTTTTGTCATTTATTCACCACAAAACTAGTCCTTTGCCATTTTCCTAACTTTCCCTCCTCTCTTATGCCTAACAAAACACAGAGCCTAAAAACTCCTACCCAGTGGATTGTGTTGAGATATTTAGGCTGTAATCACTACAAATCCATCTGTGCCTCCTCACTGCCTCTCCCCTCACCCAGGGCACTCACTTCTCTATATCTGGGTTAAACCATCAGCCTTTAGCAGGTTTCTACCCCTCTCCCCCACTCTTCTCTTAACAGTGAGGCTGCAGTCATTCTACATTGCAGACATAATCAGACTGTTTCAACACAGTGTCCTTTCCATTGCTGTTGAAGTAAAATACGTATTCCTTAGCACCATTTATAAGTCCCCATATGTCAGAGCGCCTGGTTAAGTCTTACGTTTTATTTCTCCTGTCTCACCCCACCCTATTTGAGGGTAAAGCTATACTGCATGTATCTCCATTTCTAGAATGCACCACCACATATAGCCTATCATTTGCTCTTTCTGAAATTGTTAAATTTTACCTTGCATAGCTACATTGAGATGTCACTTCACTGGCGGTCTTTCCAAATGCTTGGAATTTGCGTATGACGGTTCCTCTCCTGTCTACGTATGGGCACTCTGTGTATCCTATATCATAAATACAGCTTTACTGCAACTTGCTGTAGTTTTCAGTTCATTCATCTGTATCACCTTTTAGTCTGTAAGAACTGAGTGTAGGAACATTTGTTTGGCTTATAAAAATATCACGGCATCCCAGACAGGAGTCAACACAGAATACTGGCTAAGTTACTGTTTATTTAATGAGAGAATCAATAAATGCCCTAATGTAATACATACCTGCCTTTGTCAATGGATCACTGAATACATGTGTGAAGGGTAGATGAGTGGGCACACACCTGAGACTGCTTCTTGCAGGAAATCCTCATGGAGATTTCCAAGAGAAACTTGGGCACATGCAATGGCTTTGATAGCACTGGAGATAATTTGGGATGGATTACTCAAAGAAATCATGAACATTTAGGCTGTAATCACCACAGGGATTTCAACCAAGGGCAATATATTGTGAGTAGCTCTTTATTTAATGGCTTCTATGTATGACCCCAAAATTTACGTTGCAAAGTTAATCCCTGGTGAAGCAAAATTAGGAGGTGAGGCCTAATGAGAGGTGTTTAGGTCATGAGGGTTTCACCCTCATGAAAGGATTAACACAACTATAAAAGGAAATTGCGGGAGTGGTTCTTCTTTCTGCTTTTCTGCCATGTGAGGATATAATAATCCTCTCCTCTGTAGGGTGCAACATTTAATGGGGCACCTTGAGAGCAGAGAGACTAAGGCCTGCTGGCACTTTGATCTTGGACTTCCCAGCCTCCAGAACTGTGAGCAATACATTTCTGTTCATTATAAATTACCCAGTCTCAGATATTCTGTTATGGCTGCACAAATAAGACTGTGACAACTGCATAAAAGCAAAGTACCATACAAGGAGATTCAGGAGAGGTGGACACAGGCAGAGGAGGACTGTGTGGTTTGCTGAATAGAAATAAAAGAGGTGTGTTTCAGAAAAGAAATACACGGACAGTTACATGGAAACTACAGTGATTAGAAAGTATTTATTTTGTGGTATGAGGGCAGAACCATTTGGTTAATGAGAAATCATAGTTGAGTCATTAAAAGTAGCAATGTATTGGACTTTTAAAAATATTGTATCTGAAATACTTCACATGGTTCTCAGAATTAGACATATTTACACTTTACAATGTAGAATATGTGCCATTGAGCATAGGTATATGGAATTCAAGTGGGGTATGCAAGTGCTGAGTTTCTGAGAGACTATAACATTATAATTTCCCCTTTATTAAATTAAATCAATCTTTTTTAGCTTTTGAACTAGGAAGGAATGAGTGCTGGCTCCAAACACTCATTGCTATATTTTAGCTTTTTAAAGAGATACTGTGACAATCAAGAAATTAATTTTGATAAATTTAGTCTCACTGAAATACAACTGTCTGAAGAATGAGTAAAATCTATATCCAGCAACTTACATGAATTCAAATTTCTGCTTAAATACATTTTCTGTTAGCCACTTAATGTTTCCTTTTATACAGACACACTCCCCTTTCTCTCTCTCTGTCTCTCTCTCAGTTGTAGTCACCTTAACCTCTGATAGCTTTGCTGATTATGAAATTCTTTTAATAGTGGAGATGAGTTGTAATTGAATGACACACTCTACCTGTTCACATTTCAAGTGATTTACGTAAATTTTTTCGTAAGGTTAAGACAGTTGTTCCAGAGTAGAGTAATTGGAATTAGCACTGGCCTGCTTAATTCAGTTCTGCTAAGTGCCTCACTGATTTCTAATTGGAAGGACATGAAAAATACTAACTTAATGAAAAGAAAGGAATTTCCCAAGTAGGAGAAACTTCCTTATTCCACACATGAATGTTTATTTTTGCAGGCCTGAAATAAAATGGAATTACTTTTATTGTTAAAGATTTTCTTGTAGAAGATATTCACTTTTCTGACTTAAATGCTTTCTGCAGTTGAAGTTGTAGAGAACAGTAGTTTTCTGGGATATTGCACATGATTTTATTTGGAGTTCTATACAGGACAAGTTCAATTTAGAAATGCAACATAATTATTAGACTCTCTGATACACTGACATTTTTGCAAACATATAAAACCTTTAGCATTATCGACGCTCTTTCAAATTTGTGGAAAACAAAGTCAATCTTAACTAATTTTTGACTTTTGTTTTCTTTCTTTCTGAATTTTTCTTTCCCTTCCTTCTGTCTTCATTTTTCCTTACTTTACTCCATCTTCTATTTTTTGTTCTTTCCTTTTCTTTGTTCTTTCCTTCCTTCCTTCATTTCTGACATGTGACATAAAAGGAAGAAAATGTCTCAAATCTTTAATATAAAGCAAAACTCATTCTTGCAACTATTTTAATGTCCTGGGAACCTACAACATATATTTTTATCTTTCAGATTTAAAGATAGCCTCTCTTTCTTTAGCAAACTATATATTTGGAAATCAAAATAACTTCTAAATATAAGCACCCTGCTGTAACATGAATAAGTACTACTGAAATAATTTGTGTTCTGCAAAACCAAAAACTAATTTTGAATGGGCTTGTAAGAAATCTAGCAATAGGGCATACCATTGGAAACCTAATTAATTTTATAGTGAGAACACTGGCAAAAGCCATAATTATTTGGGGAGATCTCTTAGAATGCTTGGGCAAAAAGCTCAGCATGAGTGAAAAATGCCACAGAAAGTGTTACAAATGCAAACAACCAAGCAAACAAACAAATGAACCCCACCTCAGACTGAAGAAACCCCTGTCATTCTAACAAGTAAAATAATGCAAGAAATGAAAATGAAAGGCAAGGTTAGGAAAGGAGAAAGGATAACAAAAATACCAAAGAATCTCCAAAAAACTTTTTAAAATTAGAACCATTAAATGAATTTATGAAGGTTTTTTTTTTTTTTTTTTTTTTTTTTTTTTTTTTTTTTTTTTTTTTTTACAGGAGGGTTATATTTGTAACATAGATAGTAATATGTTTAACAAATGATGTGAAATATTTGTGCATTTATCACTACAAAACATTGCAGGGATGATCGAAGACCTGTGAAAATAAAGAGGTAAGCCACACTCATTGATACTCAGTTGTCATTGAGATACTGGATATTTTTAAGGTATCTGGGAAGGCAGAATAGTGGCCCTGAGTGACATTCATGCCCTAATCCCCAGAACATGTCAATTATGTTACAAGGCTAAATAAAGAACTTTGCATTGTGACTAACCTAAGGATCATAAGCTGGAAAGGCTTTCCTGGATTCTCTAGATGGGCCCAGTGTAATCACATGGGCCCTTAGAAACAGAGAGTTGTTCTTGGCTGAGAGACAGACTGGGGTGTGACTGTGGGAAAATGGCCAGAGGCATGCAATGTTGCTGACTTGAAGATGGTGGAAGAGGAGGGACCATTAACCAAGGAACGTGGGTGACCTCAAAACTGGAAAAGCCAGAAACAAATTCTCCTTTAGAACCAGAAGGGAGCACAGAGCTACCAGAACCCTGACGTCAGCCCAGTGATACCTGTGTCAGACTTCTGACTAACGGAATTGTAAGACATTATACATTTTTATTGTTAGAGCCATGAACCTTGTGGTGATCTGTTATGGCAGCCATATAAAACTAATATAGTAGCTACCTATTTTAAGCAATCCCAATCTAAATCCTAGTGGTCTTTTCTTACAGCAATTGAAAAATTCATTCTAAAATGTATATGGAATGCAAAGTACCTATAATAGACAAAATGATCTCGAAGGAGTAAGACATAGACTTTTTTTCAAGACACTGTAAGTCTTTCACTTGCAAGATTTCAACACTCGCTGTAAATCTATACTCATAAAGTTGTTAGGTAATATAGTAAAGATAGACCAATATATCAATGAAACAAAAAAATAGCATCTACAAATGAACATAATGAACTAGTTGATTTCCTATGAAGATCTCAAGGCAATTCAATAAGAAAACATGATCTTCTCAACAAATGTTGCTGAAAAATAAATGGTGCTGGACCATACAGGCCTTTACATGGCATTCACAAAAACTTACTTGAAATGGACCATAAATATAAAAGTTAAAATTATAAAGCTCTTAGAAGAAACTATATTATCATGAACTTTGAGTAGATAAAAATAGGTAGAGGTATTGTACTAAACAAAAGTAAAAGAAATAAAAATGTTTTTCTGCTCATCCAAAGGCATTTTTAAGAACATGACTAGGCAAGCCATAGCATGGGAGGAAATATCTGTAATACATACACCTGAAAAATGCATCTAGATCACATAAAAATGCACAGAGGGTAATATTAAAAAGGTAAACAATCCAGTAATAAATGGACAAGAAATTCTTGAATAGCTGCTTCACAAAAGTTGGTCATTAAGCACATGAGAGTGTTCAATATCACTAGTCATCAGGGAAATGTAAATTCAACTACAATGAGATACTACTTCAGTGGCTAAAATTGTTTTACTATGACAATATCAAGTATTGGAGAGGATGTGACAAAATTGCCAGTGAGGGTAAAAAATATTAAAACCACTTTGTAAACTTTTCTGGCAATTTCTTATAAAGTTAAATGTACGCTTACCAGATTACCCAGGATTCTACTTTAGAATGTTCAAAAGAGAAAAATGAAAAATCTACATTGACTAAAATGACATATGTCCATAGTTCCTCATTCGAAGAGCAGGAAATGAAAGTCTCAACTCTCAATTAAGAAGAAAATGATGAACATGTTGTAGTGTAGTTATACCTTGGATTACAACTCAACAATGAAGAATGAAAATGTCAATGCATGCACAAACGTGGACAAATCTTAAGAACATTATGTTGGTCAAACATATATATTTCCGTGTTCTATTTATATGAAGTTTAACAATAGACAAAGCTAGTCTGGGGTGCTGTAAATCACACTGTAGTTTCCAGTATGGGATGAAGATTGACCATAGAGGGTCAGGGGTAAGTGCTGGTGATGATAAATGTTCTATAGCTTATTTGTGGTGCTGATTACACAGGTACACACATTTGCCCAAATTGTTATAACTGTGCACTTATTATTATCCATTTTATTGCCTTTAAATTACTTCATTGTTTTTTTTTAAAAAGAGAGTATTTGTAGAAATACAGCTAAGATGGCTTCAGTTTCCAGTACAAGACAGTTGAGATATTTTAATTTTATGATTTCAGTTCCATTGTTTTGGCCCCTCTTGCCTAGGGAAAAGTGGTATCTACGAACATTTATCAATTGAGCATGAGCTACTTTGTATTACAGAAAAACACTTTGTTTCAGAACTTACTATTCTCTTTAAGTCAAAAAAGACATACAATGACCATTTAAAAATATTTGGAACAGAATCATAATAAAAAAATTACATTGTCTCTATCCCTATGTGAGCTGTAAAGAAAGTAGAGGTAATTTTGATTTGATGGAAATTTACAGCTTTAGAGGTTGCATAGCAACCTTAAATGTTTATATAGTAAAAGGCAAGTTTGAAAAATAATATTGCAACTTACAAAGTTTGTAAGAGATTCATAAAATAGGCCAGGCTCTGGCTCATGCCTGTAATTTCAGCACTTTGAGAGGCTGAGTCAGGCAGATTACTTGAGGTCAGGAGTTCAAGACCAGCCTGGTAAACATGGTGAAACCCTGTGTCTACTAAAAATATGAAAGTTTTCTGTATGTGGTAGTGCCTGCTGGTAGTCCCAGCTACTCCGGAGGCTGAGGCACAAGAATTGCTTGAACCTGGGAGAAGGAAGTTGCAGTTGTAGTAAGCAGAGATGGTGCGACTGCACTCTAACCTGGGTGACAGAGCGAGACTTCATCTCAAAAAAAAAGAGAGAGAGAGAGAGAAAGAGATTAATGAAACAAACACAGAATGCATAAATGAGGCTATAAAACAGATAGAGGCCAAAGTGATAGAACTGTTAAAAAATACCACAGAAAGAATCAACAATACCTCAAATTGGTTCTTGTAAAGATTAGTGAGATGAACAAGTTTTGGAAGTATTGGTCAGAAAGATAGAGAGGACATGCACAAAATAACTGATAGTGTGCATGTAAGTGGAAACATAAGTGCACAAACAGCACAGCTATTAAAAAGATAATAAAAGAAAAAACACAATAAGAAGATGTAACCAACAGTATCATGCCAGTGCATTTGAAAACTTAGGCAAAATTGGCAAATCTCTAGAAAGTAATAACTTTAAAAGTATCATATAAAATCATACCAAAAAGAAATCCAAGAGAGTCCTGTAGCTACTATAGACCCTCATTTTCAAAGCAATGCACCATTAAACCACAATGAGCTATTCTTTTACACCCAATAATTTAACAACAAGTAAATGCCTGATAATAAAATTATTAAGTAGAACATAGAGCAATAGAAATCCTTGTTAGAAGTAGAAGTGTAAATCTGAGCAATCTCTTGGAAAAAAATATATTGGCACTACCTGGTTACTTTGATGGTATCCAAACTGATACCCCAGCAATGTCATTTTTAAGTACATATATCCTGAAGAAAGTCTTATATGTGTGCACCAAGAGATATAAATGAGAATACTTAGGGTAACATTATTTATAAAAACAAATAAATGACTGCAAATGTCTCGAATATTCCCTGGGAGAAAGGTGAATCAATTATGATATATTTGTATAATACAATTCCATGCAGCCAAGAAAAAGAATGAACCTTGGTTAAACCCATCAACTCTGATGGCTCAAAAATGCAATGGTAAGCCATGAAAACAGGACATGGAAGAACCCATACACTATGATTTCATTTCTATAAATATCACAAACAGATTATGCAATATGGTGTTTAGGGATACTTCCATATATATGTGCTAAGCATATAGAGAAGATACTAATGGTTATCTGAAAAGTCATGATCTTAGCCAACTCTAGGACACAGAGGCATAGTTTGGGGGAGAAACACACAAAGATATCATTTTTTAAAAATGATGAGTACATATTTTAAAAATTTGGGTACACTGAAATTTATTTTATTGCTTTTTCAATAGCACATGTACATTATATATCCCCTTTATATGTGTGATATATTATAGCATTTTTAAAAAAATACTTAATTTCTGAAGTCACTTAAGTCTTATAGCATTTTTCTAATGGTGCAATGTGACTTTAGGTTCATACTGCCCACATTGCTGTCAGAGAGGAACAATATCAACAAGTTAGACTTCAATGAATTGTTCAATTAAAACAGAACAAAACGCACTATACCATATAATTCCTCATATATGGAATATAGATTATGGACTTTCAGGTTGTATTATGGCATAGAATCAATAATGTACTGTTGTACTTTGTTGTATTTTGCCTTTCATGTTTTAAGCTTTCTGGGTATTTATCCATTCAGTGTAACTTACTTCCATTATAAAGACACATGCACACACGTATGATCACAGTGGCACTGTTTACAATAGCAAAGACCTGGAACCAACCCAAATGCCCATCAATGATAGACTGGACAAGGAAAATGTAGCACATATACACCATGGAATACTATGCAGCCATAAAAAATGATGAGTTCGTGTCCTTTGTAGGGACATGGATGAATCTGGAAACCATCATTCTCAGCAAATTGATATAAGAACAGAAAATCAAACACTGCATATTCTCACTCATAGGCAGGTGTTGAACAATGAGAACACATGGACACAGGGAGGGGAGCATCACACACTGGGGTCTGTTTTGGGGGCTTGGGGAGAGACAGCAGGAGGTGGGGAGGTTGGGGAGGGATAACGTAGGGAGAAATGCCAGATATAGGTGATGGGGGATGGAGGCAGCAAACCACATTGCCACGTACATACCTATGCAACAATCCTGCATGATCTGCACATGTACCCCAGAACCTAAAGTACAATTAAAAATATATATACAGAGAAATATAAATAAAATCCATACATTTTGGAGTCATCAAAATATATATGTATATAAATATTTTTTGCTACTATTTAACTAGTTTCTCGTTCTACCAAATACATGCAAACCTGAAAGTTATAAAGTATCATTTTCAGTGATTACATCCTTATTGGATAGATAATTTTTTCTCTGAATTCAGAAAGGGCTGAAATAGTTTGAATATCTGACATTTTTACAAAAGGCACTGGGAATGGGGACAGGAAGGAATTCTGAGTGGGAGTGCTGATACTGTCTCATTCCAGCTGCTGGTGCTCTCGAGGGCAGCCACAGTGTATGACTTACCGATGAATCCTTAGCATCTGGCACAGTGTTTCCCATTTCGATTATCTTTAATATTTCAGACCAACCTGGTGAAACTTCTTTTGATGCATCAGGCAAACCCACACCTTGTGAACTGTAATGAGGAGAAGCCATCAGGTAGGTTGGGAGCATCCTGGGACCATTAAGCAGGTACCATTTTCTTCCTTTCATGTCAGAGTTGTCCATCATCTTTAGCACAGCCACAGAGTGGGAGTGGACACGCCTGTGAAGCTGTGTAACAACCAGCCCAGTTTAAGCACAATTTATAATCGCCTATGCACGGCTCGATTACAGGAGGCTATTCACAGTTTAATCTACACTGTGCTGTTGTACTTTGTTGTATTTTGCCTTTCATGTTTTAAAACTTCAGGTAGTGATTCATTCAGTGTAACTTAGTTTAAAATATGTTTTTACTGTTACTTAGCTAGTTTCTCACCCTGCCAGAAGCATGCTTATCTGTTAGGGTATTTTTGAAAAATAATGGCATTATTATCTGTGCAGACATTTAAACTACAGGACATATAGAGAGGCTAACATTCTCATGCAAATTTAAAACTTTGAAAATCTTGACTTAATATTACTAATTTTTAATAAATATCTTTTTGAAGATTTCTAAAATTATTTTAGTCAGTGTCATTTTGTATATTTGTATGCTTATTTAATAAATGGATGCTACATTAATTTTGTAGCTTTTAGATTTAACACAATGTTACTACTCATAATTATTTTTGCAATAGTAAAAAGAATTCTGAATAACAAAGAGAAAAATCTAGCATATGTAATACCATAATATCAAAATTTTGAAGGCAGTAATTGATCTGACTATGATAATAAATCTATTTTTTCTCTTGCCATACTTCTACTTACTTAAATGTACTTTACTTTTGAGATTTATCATTTGATATATTTTCAGGAGTATGAATTTCTAATAAATCTCTAGGTAAAGCCAGAAGAAGTGATTTTTCTCTATTTGTTATTTATTGGAAGTAAGTATCATTGTTTAATGTTTATTACTTCATTTTCTCTGCTAAACTGAAGATTTACCAAACAGAAATTTAAGACAGCTTAAAAGTCACAAACTTGAGAACCAAGCTAATATTACTTACAGTCTAGTAATTTTAACATTAATTATGTTAGTACGATAAACATGATAATTATCAAAAGAACAAATAAAATTTGTAGGTTTTTTTCTTATTAAAAATGTATTTATCATGAATACAAGTTACATCCTCTGTTAACTCTAATCTGGTTCTAACAGTAGCTCACATTTTTCAAGTTTATATTCCTGGCTTATTTCCCAGACATGGGAAGATATGACTGACTTTTTGACTACATGGACCCCCAGGGCAGACTTTCCCCATGTAGGTCTAGTGTCATTTCAAACAGATGTCCAGGCATGGCAGATGACAATCTTAGGAATGGAGGCAATGAATGAACTTTTGGGCCAGACTCAGCACTGGTCACCTCAGCACAGTGCATGAGGACTCTCGCGGGCAACTTTTTCCATATTGGTCATGCAAAGCCGACTAGCAACCTCGTACTTTATCCATGGCCTTTTGGCAATACGAGACACAGTGCTGGGCCCATAATAGATCCTCAGTAAATATTTGCTAACTGCATAAAAATACTTTTATCACATGCAAAAAGCAAAGCGTTGTAATGTGGTGAGAGGTTTCACTTAAAGCACATATGCCAGTAATCCAGTGAGCCAGAAGACAAAAGAAGGAAAAACCTGAAACAAGAATAGAGCAGAGAACAGTAAACCAGAAGCCCGTATTATACCTGAGCAAATGAAGGGCGTGATCAGCACCAGAGTATATTATTGTTATTTTATGTTTCTTGAATTTTGAATGGATCCATAAAAAAAATTTGGAGCAGGGAAAAACAGTTTGTTAAGTGGGACAGAAACTTTATCTCGCAAAGGAAGAAAACTGAGCACTCCCCTACTTTTTACATGTGCATAATTTAATCTGAGGCAAATAATGATAAAATCTTTACACAAATATCTTCTTGTGGCAGCTACATTTCTGTGACCAGCCCAGAAAGCAATATAACTTTAATTTATAGACATAGCTGGTCATGCATTCTGGTCCTAACGACTGACAATGAGCGGCTGCCTCCAGTAGATTCTTAACTGATATGAATGTTGTTTTTTTTCCTTGTGATCTATATCAGTGTCTGTATCATAATTGTTGTTATTGTAAACTTGATTGATACATATCTATATTGCTGCCCAAACATGTTCCGATGTCACTGTTTATGTGTAATTTTTAAGGAAATATATTTATTTGTATTTGCAATAGATAAAGGTAAAAATATCATGACTAGAGGGCGTACCCCTTGTTTAAATAATACGAATGAGCATTTACTTGTACATCTACCTGTTTAGTAGACAGTTTATAGAATGCCAACACATGCTTTATAACCCAGTCGATGGGAAAGTGTAGCTATTTCTGTAATTTTGGTTCATATTCACCAAGATGTAGGACAGATTTTACTGAGAATGAAATGACATGAAGTTTGTTCAAGCTTAGCCACTCAATGATTTTTTATTTTACACATCACCATCCAGTGTATACTATTTTCATATTTTATTTCATTTCTAATTAAATATGTCACCGATGTAAAACAAAATAGTCTTTTAAAATGGCAGTACTTCAATTTTATCCCAGCCATAAATTTTTAATGTTTTTTGTTTTGATTTATACATTGATAAATTTTTAGCATTTTAAGCATATCGGAATTATTGAAAGTAAATAGATTTCTGTGCTATCACCACTCATCATTTTTCTGATTTTTTGACTTTTTTCTGGTAGATATTGCTGCATCTGAGTTTATCGAGGAAATGCTGCTGAAAGCTGAAATTGCCTGGGAAGAAAAAATGAAAGAGCCTTTATCTGCGTCTACCTTAGCGCAAGAAGAGCCCTATGAAGAGATCATCCATGATCTCCCCGTGTTGTCGAGTAAGCTGTAAGTGACTTCGTGCTTATTCTCATTTGACATCTTCTCTACTTGCTGGTTATTTTAGAGCCAGTATTAACTCTGAATCTCAGCAAAAAGAGTTAGAACAATTAAAATGGTTTATCAACATATGTACCAAAGAATACTTGTTTACAGTGATGAGTTAAACATAATTTTATAAAAACCATCTGATTTAAAAACAGTGTTACTATATCAGTTATTAAATGAATTTCATGTGCCATGAGACCAAATAATATCTTAAACACATTCCAAAATTTTAGCTAAACTGATAATGAGGTTTCCAGTGATTATCATAATGACTAACTTTCCTGAAATAGAAAATACTGATATACATTTTTTTCTCTCATAAGCATAAAACCAATTATTTATTGTCATATATGTTATCTCTTAAAAATAACTTTTCTGTTGCATTTAAAATAGCAAATGGATTGATATCATTTTCAAAGTCAGAAAAAGTGACACAAAGTGTGCTAATAAGAATGACAAATAACTCACATTTGAATTAATGTTAAATTTACTGAAGAATAAGTGTTCATTTAACTCATAAAATGATACGTATGTTTCCAGAGTTTCTCTTTACCAGCATATATTTATAGTATGGATATATAAACACAGGTGTTATGCATATAACTTAGGTATGCTTACATATTTTTTCATTTTAAAATATATTTATTCAGAATCTACTGACTGGTACTTGGAATACATAACAAAACAGACAGCAAACATTGTCAGGTGGAGATGAACTGTGAGTATCTAAATAAATAAATACATCTCTATGAATAAATAACATTGCATGTAGTCTATGGGACTTTGTTTTAAAGTTCGTCCCAGATTTAAAGACCTCCAATAGCAGCAGCCGGGTAAAGAAATTGTGTATCCAGAACAATATTATAAAAAATTGATAGTACCCATAAAATTACAGAAAGAGAAATTATTAAACACTAGATAGCTTGTTACCTCCAGAGTGCTACTGCTAAAATATGCATTAAAAGGAGTAAGAGAAACATGGAAAGCTTTATGAAGGGTTTTACCATGATATAAAAATTCATTTAAAACCATAGAAATACCCCTGGTGAAACGAGCAAAAAGCAAATATATGAAAATCTGGATATTCTAATGTAAACCTCTAAAACAGGTCTCTATGAATTTATATATTCATATTCTTCTGAGGTAGTGTTGTGGTTACTGGAAAGAGCTTTGCCTTATGGCTAATATTTTAGTTTGAATAGTTAAATAAGTTGATGCCCAAGTTTCAAAAACAAATAGGACAAGTAGGGAAAAGAAGAACAGGGAACAGGAGACTTAACACTATAAAGCAACCAGATCTAACAGACACATTTAGAGCACTTTCATCCAGCAATAGTGGGATACATATTCTTTTGAATTGCACTTGGAACATTCTTTTACTAAAATCAGACATGAAAGAGGAACATTACTCCTGGTTTACAGAAACAAAAATAATTAAAAGAAAATACTATGAGCAATTATATGCCAAAATATTAGCTAACCTAGATGAAATTGAAGAATTCCTAGAAAACACAAACAAAACTAACACAAGAAAAAGGAGAACATTTGAATAAACCTACAGCAAGTAAAGAGATTGAATTAGTAATCAAAAACTTCTCACAAAGAAAAACAAATGACCACATGGTTTCAGGCTGAATTCTTCCAAATGTTTAAAGAATTAACACCAATCCATCACAAACGCTTTCAAAAATAGAAGTGCAGGGAATTGTTCCTGACTCATTCTATCAGGTCAGAATTATCCTGATACACAAAATAAATTGAAAGTTTCAGACAAAAAGAAAACAACAACCTTATGAATATAGCTTTAAGACACCTAAATAAAACACCAGCAAACCAAGTTCGGACACATATAAAAAGGATTGCACAATACGTCTTTGTGAGATTTATGACAAGAAAGCAGGCTGAGCATGAAAAAATCAGAAAATGTTATATGTTAATAGAATAAGGAACAAAATTACACGATTATCACAATATATACAGAAAAAGCATTTGACAAAGCCCAACACTCTTTTATGAGAAAAAAGTAAATAAACTAGAAATGGGGGGAAGCTTTTTCAACCTGCTAAAGGATAAGAAGCAAAAAATAAAAAAATAAAAACAGAGCTAATGTCATCCTCAATGGTGACAGATCACTTTCCCCTTAAGATGAGGACAAAGGCAAGAAGAGTGTCTTCTGTCACCAACTCTGTAACATTGTATTGGTGGTTTTAACTCAAGCAACTGGGCAAGAAAATGAATGAATGAATGAATGAATAAAAACACATCCAAACTAAAGGAAGAAGTAAAACTATCTCTATGTGCAGATGACATAATCTTGTATATAGAAAATTCTAAGGAATTTTTAAAAAATTATATTTGAACTAAGAATATAGTTCAGGAGATTGGTAATATACATGATCAAGACACAGAAACAATCTGTATTTCTATATACAGCAATTCATAATTCAAAAATGAAATTAAAAACATGCTTACCCAGTATGGGGGGAAAAAAGGAAAGATTAAAAACAATTTAATTTACAACAACATTTAAAAAACCAAAATATTTACAAGAAAATTTACAAAAAGAAGTGCAAACTTTTACACTGGAAACTACAAAACATAATTGAAAGAAATTAAAGAGCCTAAATATGTGGAAAGAAATATTATATTCATGGATCGGAAGACTTAATATCGTTAACACAATCTCTGTAAAAATAGCAGATGACTTTTTGAAAAAATCGACAGGCCAATTTTTAAAATCACATAACAATTCAAGGACCCAGAATACCAAAAAAAAAAAATTATGTAAAAAAAGAACAAAGTTAGAGAACTCACACAACCGTATTTCAAAACTTACTTGAAATCTATAGTAATGAAGACATTTTGATACTGGCACAGGATAGAAATATATCAATGGGATAGAACGGAGAACTCAAAAAGAAAACCTTTTACATGTATGGGTTAACTGATTTTTGTCAAAGAATGCCAAAACAATTCTATGGGAAAGAATGGCCTTTACAATAAACAGTACTGAGACAACTAGATATTCATATGCAAAATAATCAGTTGGACCTGTACTTTACACCATGCATAAAAATTCACCCAAGATGGATCATTGACCTAATATAAGAGATAAAACTATAAATCTCTCTTTAAAAAGTGTAAATCTTTCTGACCTTAGCTGAAGCAATGGTTTCTTAGCTATGACACCATAAGATAAGCAATAAAACTAAAAATAGGTAAACTAAAGATTTTAGTGGTTTCAAAGACACCAATAAGAAATTAAAAAAAAAGAAAAACCACACATAATGGGATAAAATTTCTTCAGTGGTATATATAACAAAATATAAAAGGATCCCTACAACTCAACAATAAAAAGACAAATAACTCACTTCAAAATAGGCAATGAATTTGAATATGTTTCTTCAGAGAAGATAGAGTGATAGCCCATAAGCACACACAAGGATATTCCTCATTATTTATCAGGAAAATCCAAATGGAAACCACAATGAGATACTACTTTATATTTCCTAGAATGGCCATTAATAAAGAACAAAAATAAATAAAGAAAATACGTGTTGGCAAGGCTGTGGGGGAACTGCCTCCCTCGCTTACTGGTAGCCGGAATGTAAAATGGTGACACAGTGTTGAAAAACAATTTGGCAGTTCTTGAAAAGCTAGACGTAGATCTACCACATGACCCATAAATTCTTCTCCTAGGTATATTGCTTGTCTCCCAGATAATAAAAATGTATGTCTACACACAAACCTGCATATAAATATTCTTAGCAGTTTTATATGTAAGAGCAATTTAAAAAAAGGGGAACAACTGTCCTTGACTTCACCATGTATTCCCTCATCTGAATCATGGCTGCTCATTTTGCTTCATCGGTTTTAACCCCAACTTCTTATTCCTTTGCATTCTAAAGTTGATTTGTTTCTTTTTCTTTTTCCCAGGGTATATTTTGCCAAAATTGCAAGAAAGAATGGAATAGCTCATTTTTTCCTATTATTTCAGGATACAAGTCAAATTTCTGCTTTACAATAAACTCAAGTTTATTGTTTCGATGAGCATTTTGTGCAGTAAATCATGATTTAGTAAGGTTAAGGACGTCATTTCCACTATGCCCTGCTGTCAGTAACCACTGCCTGTCTTTGAATATTTGATGAATTGGAAATTCCTGTGCTATTGGATTATCTCATATTTCATATTTTCTAAGGTGCCTCCTATCCAATCAGCATTCCCAAGTCTTCCCTGTGTGACCTGACCTTCAAGCTCATGTCTAAGAATGTGCATCTTTAATTCCAAAGGCCCTTCTACTTGTAACATTCTGTAAGACCAGCTCCTTGTAGGCCTGCTTTGTCTTCTCCATACTTGGAGAAGAGAACAAAAAAAATTTTTTTGTTCTTTATTAATGGCCATTCTAGGAAATATAAAGTAATATCTCATTGTGGTTTCCATTTGGGTTTTCCTGATAAATAATGAGGAGTATCTTTTTGCTTATAGGCTATCACTTTGCTTGTCTGTTCCTTCTGACTGGACACCTCCTCTCTGTGCTGCCTTTCTGTCCTTCAATGTATTCAAGTGCCTCACTTGCTGTTATTTCTGCTAATGAAACAGCTGCTGCTGAGTATGCCCTTTGGTGTCTGAGCACGGACATGTTCACCCAGGGTTTTCACCACTGAGCAGTTTGGATATGCGCCAACTTGCATTCCTAATATTCTAGTTCATAGAGCCCATGAGAATGAACCCACAGGAATTCTGCGTATTGCCTAAGTGGAGTCTTTCATTGATGAAGGGGATTTTCACTTAGTATTTGTAATAATAACAATAATTTTGGCAACACTTACCAGATATTGAAATGTGAGCAAACTTGTTTGGATAATTTCATTTCACTCTCAAAACAACACCTGGATGTGTGTCCTGTGACTTACTCAACCATGTGATACACACCTGGCTGAAGCTGGGAGCTTCAAGAACATGATTCATGCCACATGTGTGTTCAATCTTGTATTGTTTCAATGAGGAGGTCATTTTTATTTGAAATTCCAAAGCTTCTCGTTTGGCCTTTAAAAGGAAATTGATAGTCCCTAAACTCCCTCCCTGTGTGTTACTGGTGAGGCCCTGTGGTTGTGGAACTTTTGGGCCACTATCCATCTGCAGATCCTGGCTCCACCCTTTACTGGCTCTATGACCTTGAGCAATTCAGTCAACCTCTTTGTGACATTTTTATTCAAGTGCAAAATGTGGTTGTTGTTTCGTAAAAAATCTGGCTGATTTTTGTTCTTGGTTTCTGGGAGGTAAACTAAATCATTGGAATTTCCCAGGGGATTAGAGTGTCTTTGTTATTCATGAGCCCCTTGGATCACATCTGAGTTTATCCTAACAGGTGAGGTGACTCAGGGTAGGGGTCTGGTCATTGCCAGAAAAACCGACCCTGTGATTAAAGAAATCCAGCCCAACCTCCAGGAGGAGCAGGACAGGCTCGAGATGAAGTTCAAACATGTGACCAATGATGTCATCACTCATGCCTATGCAACAAGACACCAATAAAAACTGTGGACATTGGGGCTTGTGGATTGGTGAGGACATCAGTGGGCTGGAGTTTGATGTGCTCTATTTCCTTGGGCAGGGGGCTCAGAAGCTCTGCATTTGGGACCCCCTCAGACCTTGTCGTATGTATTTGTTTGTCAGGCTTGTCACAATTTGTATTCTTTATCATAAAGATGTGTTATTAAGTGTAGCACTTTGCTGAGTTTTGAGAGCCATTCTAGCAGATTGTCAAACCTGTGTTGCGGGGGAAGGGAGGTTTATGAGAATCCCAAAATTTGTAGCTAGTTGCTCAAAAGTACAAGTGACCTGGGGACCTCCAAACTTTTGGCTGGCATCTAAAATGGGGGCAGTCTTGCTGAGGACTGTGCCCTTAACCTGTAGACTCTGGACAAACCCTACGCATTTAGCATAATTGTGCTACAGGACATCAGTGTTTGATGATTATGATAACTATATCATAGGCTTGTTCTTCATAACTGAGTTAATATTTATCAAGCATTTACAGCAATGTCTGCCTCATTGTAAGTACTAAACAACTGCTTAAGGAATGACCAAAAAAGAAAAAAAAAGCCATTCTTCACTTATCTTTGAACTGTCAGCAAAATCATCTAAAGCCAGAATGATACATTCAGGGAAATTTCTAGCAAAGTTAACACTTGAAACTTTCAGAATCTTCCTTCATATATCCATAAAACTACTGAATTATACAGATTTTCCCTTAAATAAGCTATTAAACTTTTTTTGCATGTATCTGTTGAGAGCTGTTGAGATTAATATATCTTAAAAAAATACAAACTCCAGTTCAGCCATGTGCCACATTATAAGTTTTATTTGCTTTTTAGACACAGGTAATATTTTACCATAATGGTCTTTAAATTGTAAAAAAAAAAAAAAAAAAAAAAGTTCTTACAAAAATTAATTTTTGGAAGGACCAAATATATAGCAATTAATTCAAATCTCTCCAAGAGCTCTTTCATTTAATATTAACCATTGCATCTTTATCTTATTTTATAGAGGCAGGAAAAAACAAAAATTTAATTCAGTTTTCTACAGTGAACAATTTGTGTAGCTATGTTTCTCAGAGTCACGTTGAGAACTGTGCATTCCATCAATTATTTAAAGCATAAAAATAACCAAGTCTCACATGTCATATCTTTACATCGTTTTTTTTTTTGTTTTGTTTTGTTTTTGTTGGCTTCATGTACCTCAATATATTCAATTTTATTTCATCTCTATGGTTTTCTAAAATTGCTTTAGTTATAATGGGCAATAATTGTTGCCTTTGTTAGTTTCATTTTATTACATTCCTGTTTCCATTTTCAGAAGGAAAATCCTATTTCCTGTAGGCACATTTTCCCTGCATGAAGTTACTTTTATGTCTGTCAAAATAAGCAAGTCTGGCAGAAATCCAGTAGAGTTCAGAAATTGGTTGTCTGCTGGTATATTCTCATCTCTTTCTTTTCACAGTCAGAGTTAAATCTGTCTCCACTGTATTAATCTAAGCAACTCTTGGATGATACTAATTTTCTTTTTTTAAATGTTTATGGGATCTGTTTTACCAATAGAAAATATACTATCTTATTTCTTTTTTTTTTCTCAGCAGATAAACTTCTATTGCTAGTAATTTCTTTTTAATAATCAGAATAAGAATTTCTTGTTGAAGAAAATTTGGAGAGTGCAAAAAACATATAGAAGCATGAAAAAATTACTCATTTACTTTGAAGAAAAATTGCACCAGAGATGTTACATAGGAAAGAAAGACTTTACTTAAAACTATTACAACAAGGGAGAATGATTGAACTCTACTAAACAAAAGTGGGAGAGTTTCTTTCCTTTTCGTTTTTTTAATACTTTAAGGGAGAATGATTCAACTCAACTCTACTAAACAAAAGTGGGAGAGTTTCTAAGTACTCGGGTGAACTAGCAGAAAATTACTATAGGACTTTAGGAAGGACTTTGGCCAAGGTGATCAAGCCATAGGCATTTGCTAATTGTCCATTATCAAAGTTAGGCTCCTGTGCTTCACAGAAACTGGGAAATAGTGGGCTATGTTCTTCCCTGTTTAGATTTCAAAGGGATGACTCCCAGGTCATAAAGACATTCCTGGATTGCAAACTGGCCAGAGGCTGGAAGAAGATATACATCTCAAAGGGGCAGAGAAAAAATTTGCAGTTCTGTTTTCTAAAGTCAGTGCTCAAGAAAAGGGAGTTCAAAGGACTAAAGGTACTCCAAAGTTTAGCTGAGAGGAGAAGGTTAAGGCCTTCTTGGTCACTACTCCACCTTTTTGATGAAACGGCTACTAACTTGGAATTTTTCCTTTTGTTCTTTATATGTTTCATTATATATATATATATATATATATATATAT
>NW_016107329.1:7209064-7244025 GCF_001604975.1 Cebus imitator
TATATATATATATATATATAATTCCTATATATATTCAATCTCTCACTATATATAGTATATATATAATCACATCCAATTCTCATCTTGAATTACTAGTGCCCATAATCCCCATGTGTCCTTGGAGGGACCTGGAGGGAGGTAATTGAATCATGAGGGTGGTTTCCCCCTTGCTGTTCTCTTGATGGCGTGTGAGTTCTCACAAGATCTGACAGTTTTATAAGCATCCAGCATTTCCCCTATGGCACTCATTCTCTCTCCTGTCACCTTGTGAAGAGATCCCTTCTACCATGATTGCAAGTTTCCTGAGGCCTCCTCAGCCATGTGGAACTGTGAATCAATTAAACCTCTTTCCTTTATAAATTACCCAGTCTCAGGTATGAACTTGTAGTAGCATGAGAACAGACTAATACAGTAAATATGTATTAGGGGTGACGTGCTGCTGTAAAGATACCCAAAAGTATGGAAGCAACTTTGGAACCAGGTAACAGGCAGGGGCTGGAACAGTTTGAAGGGCTGAAAGAAGACAGGAAGGTGTGGGAAAGTCTGGAACTTCCAAGAGACTTGTTAAATAGCTTTGATAAAAACACTGATAGTAATATGGACAATGAAGTCCAGGCTGAGGTGGTCTGAGATGGAGAGGAGGAACTTGTTGGGAACTGGAGCAAAGGTGACACTTGCTATGCTTTAGTAAAGAGATTGGCAGCACTTTGCCACTGCCCTAGAGATCTGTGAAACTTGAGAGAGATTATTTAGGGTATCTAGCAGAATAAATTTCTAAGCCACAAAGTGTTCAAAAGGAAACAGAGCATAAATTTTGGAAAATTTATAGTGTGATGATATAATAGAAAGAAAAACCCATTTTCTAGGGATGAATTCAAACCTGCTGCAGAAATTTTTATAAGTAACAAGGAACCGAATGTTAAGTATCAAAACAATGGGGAAAATGTCTCCAGAGCATGTCAGAGACCTTCACAATGGCCCCTCCCATCACAGGCCAGGAAGCCTGGGAGGCAAAAATGTTTTTGTGGGCTCAGCCCAGGGTCCCCCTGCTGTGTGTTTCTGAGGTACTTGATGTCCTGCACCCCAGCAAATTTAGCCTTAGCTATGGCACAAAGGGACCAAAGTATAGCTCAGGCCTTGCTTCAGAGGGTGCAAACCCCAAGCCTTGGTGGAATACATGTGGTGTGTTGGGCCTGTGGGTGCTCAGAAGTCAAGAATTGAGGCTTGGGAAACTCCATCTAGATTTCAGGGATGTACGGAAACATCTGGATATCCAGGCAGAAGTTACTACAAAGGCACAGCCCTCATTGAAGAACCCCTGCTAGGGCAGTGAGGTAGGGAAATGTGGGGTTGGAGCTCTGACAGAGTCCCCACTTGGGCACTGCCTAATGGAGCGCTGAGAAGTGGGCCACCTTTCTCCAGACCTCAAAATAGCAGATCCACTGAAAGCTTGCACCATATTCCTAGAGAAGCTGCAGACCCTCAGTGCCAGCCTGTGAAAGCAGCATGGGGTGGGGGGCCGCATACCCTGCAAAGCCACAAGAACAGAGCTGCCCAAGCCCATGGAAGACCACCTCTTGCATCAGCATAACCTGGATGTGAGACATGGAGTCAAAGGAGAATCATTCTGAAACTTAAATATTCAATGACTGCCCTATTTTGGACTTCCATGGGGCCTGTACCCCTTTGTTTTGGCCAATTTCTCCCATTTGGAATGGGGTTATTTACCCAATGCCTATACCCCCAGTGTATCTAGGATGCAACTAACTTCCTTTGAGTTTTACAGGCTCATGGGTTGTAGGGACTTGCCTTGTCTCAGATGAGATTTTGGACTTGGACTTTTGCGTTAATGCTCGAATGAGTTAAGACTTTGGGGGACTGTTTGAAAGGCTTGATGTTTGAAATGTGAGGACATGAGATTTGGGACGGGCCAGAGGTGGAATGATACAGTTTGCCCATGTCACCACTCAGATACCATCTCGAATTGTAGTTCCTATAGTCCCCACATGTGGTGGGAGGGTTTCAATGGGACGTAAGTGAATCGTGGGGGTGGTCTTCCCCATGCTGTTTTTATGATGGTGGGTGAGTCTCGTGAGATTTGATGGTTTTATAAACATCTGGCATTTCCTCTGCTGGCACTCATTCTTCCTCATGCTGCCCTGTGAAGAGATGCCTTCTGCCATGATTGTAAGGTTATTGAGGCCTCCCCAGCCATGTAGAACTGTGAGTGAATTAAACCTCTTTCCTTTATAAATACCCAGTCTCAAGTATGTCTTTATAGCAGTGTGCAAACGGACTAGTACACAGACTCTTTGTAACTATTTATTTGTGATTATTGTCAGTGGTATATCCTATATTATATTACCTATGATAAAATTGAGTGCGTTAGTGACTTATTTTTAGAGATGCAGGTGAAAAGTTACATGAGGAGAGATTATTTATTAATAATACAAAACTGTAGGGCTTGATATACACTTAGATATTACTTCGTTTAACTCGTGCATTTTGCAAAGGTGAAGCTGTGACCCAGAGACTTCAAAGACCTTAAAAGTTCAGGTGGTAGCCAACTTGAGGCAAAATCTGATTTAGAATGATGTCTCTGTAATCTTAAGCCAATCTTTTTTCCAACGATAGCCCTCATGGAGTCTGCTAGTATTAGTGCAATTAGATTTGAGATATGAAATGAATATTTTAGCTATTTTAGTAAACTCAATACTTCTTCTGAAGAAAAGTATTTATTCTAAAGAAATCTTTATAATTGGTGATTTTTTTTTGTAGTTCATAAACTATCTTCCTTGTTTGTACCTTGACCAATCTAATTACTCTTTTATTTATCACCCTTTACTCAAAACCTTTGGTATATGCAAACCCTCTCTAGTTTATAAAACTCTCTGATAAAGAAGAAAAAAAAGATGATTGATATATGAAGAAAAATAAATACAGAAAATATTTTCATAGCGGCGAGAGTGGATGCAGACTGTTGGTTAAGCGCACAGGCTCTGCAGCTTGGAACCAACAGCTTTAAACCTTAGCTCCAGTAGCGCCTGCTATGTGTCCGGAGCAAGTTCTTCTCCTCTGCCCCTCAGTTTAATCATTTATAAAACTAATACATGTTGTAAAATAAAGAACACTTTATAATCTTGTTGTGAAAATGAAAAAAATTAATACATGTAGCATGTTTAGAAGACTATCACGTTAAATGTCACATAATTAATAAAACATTTTGCAGATAGTTCACTCAAATTATAGAAAAAATAGGGAAAGACCAGGCACGGTGGCTTCTACCTGTAATCCCAGCACTTTGGGATGCCAAGGTGGATGGATCACTTGAGGACAGGAATTTGAGACCAGCCTGGCCTCAGAGTTTCATGGTGAAACCCAGTCTCTACTTAAAAAAAAAAAAGCTTGGTGTGGTTGCCCATGCCTGTGTGGTGCCAGCTGCTTGAGAGGTTGAGGCAGGAGAATCACTTGAACCTGGGAGACAGAGATTGCAGTGAGCCAATATCACACCACTGCACTCAATCCTGGGTGACAGAGTGAGACTCTGTCTCAAAAAATATATATGTGGAAATCATGACAACTATTTCAAAATATGTGAAGGGGTTTTATTTCAAAGAAGCACTGAACATATTCTTAGGAAGTCTTTGAATGATGAATGAAGTTACAGCAGATAGACGTTGTCCCAATGGTGCTTGTGGAAGAAAGAAGTTCTCTTTGGAAGTAATGTGTTATCAGTTGACGGCATTTGTCTTAGTTCATTATTTGTTGCCTATAACAGGATGCCTAAAACTGGGTAATTTATCAGAAATGAAAGGTATTTCTTATGGTTCTGGAGTCTAGGGAGTCCAAGGTTGAGGGGTGATATCTGGTGAGCACCTTCTTTTTGAGGGAACTCTCTGCAGAGTCCCCAGGTGGCACAGCAGATCTCATGATGAGGGGCTGAGACTGCTAGCTCAGCTCTCTCTTCATTTTTATAAAGCCACCAGCCCCACCCTCATGATAAGTCATTAATCCATTAACCCAATAATCTATTAATCCCTGCATGGATTAACTTATTCGTGGGGGCAGAAGTCTCATTACCCAATCCCCTGCTAAAGGTTCCACCTCTCACTACTGCCTCACTGGGGACAAATATTCAAATCACAGCAGAATCAAGCAGATCTGGCTATGAAATTTTTATGAGCATTATAGGCCTTCCCTTTTCTTAGTAAACTTTTCCAATTAATAACTATGCTATTGAGAAGGACCATCTACCTGAGTCCCTGAGCATCCTTCATTCTTGCTCAGTTTGTCAGACTGCAAGGCATATGCAGATAGCAATATAGGCAACTGAGTAACTTCAAAGAACCCTATCATTCACTCCCCAAAGGAGGGAACTGACTTATTTGCTCCCTCATGCAATGTGTGTTGCTTGCTCAAAAAATACTTGCCATCTAGCTGGCTTTCCTGCAACAGCACTTTCTCTACTATTGGCATCCATTAAGAGCCAACTGTGTTGCCTTCCTCCTACTTTCACCTCCCCACTGCATGGGACAAATGATAAAGGAGAGCTGATATAAACGCAAAGCTGTGTGTCTGCCATAAGTAGTAAAGTCGTATATCTCTGCTCCAGAACTCTTGTCTCCTGCACAAACCATGGAATAGCAACAAACTAACTTGTTAGATTCCAAGTAGGGTGAAATCTCAGAAGCTTAGCAGTTCTAGACACATAGAAACAGCAGCTGATTTCATTGCCTGCTTGTGGCCATAGTCATGGTGCTAATCCCTTTATGTACATTTTGTTAGGAGTCCTTTACTATAGTCGTTTTGCATTTTGGTTTTACAGAATGACTACATAACTCACCGGACATCAAACATGGTACTTTGACTGACTTGAATATATATGCCCATACGTCTGTACTATACCATGCTACCTCGTGTTAACATATTACTCCCCTGTCCCCTCACCTACTTACAAGTATTTTCATTGGCTAAAACACTAAAACATTATCATACAGAGTTCAAAGGAAGGGAAACTGACCTTGCATTTCTGTAAACGTATTTCTTAATATTCCTGCCTTTCCATCAAGCCTGGCCTATTTGCTAGACTCTTTTTTAATTCATGCTTTCCTAGGTTCTAAAGTTCGGTTGGAAGGCAGAGCGTAGCGATGGGCTGCAAAATGGTGAGACTGCGGTGGTTACTGAAAGCAGCCTGTCAGCTTACTCTGTTCTTGCTATGTCAAGGCTAATATACAAAATCATTTGTGTTTTTATATACTAAAATTTAATAAATGGAAATTGGAATTTTATTTGTATTTATTCATTTATTCAATAATTTTTTGAGACCAGGTCTCACTCTGTCACCCAGGCTGGAGTCTAGTGATGAAATCACAGCTCACTGCAGCCTCAACCCCATGGGCCTGAGTGACCCTTCCACCTCAGCCTCCTGAGTAGCTGGGACTACAGGTGTGCACCACCGCAGCTAGCTAAGTTTTACTTTTCATAGAGATGGGGCTCAGTATGTTGCCCAGGCTGGTCTCAATCTCCTAGACTCAAGCAATCCTTCTACACTCAGCCTTGGAATTTTAAAATACATTTATAAAAGCATAAAACAGAATAAAACTAAAAATTATTTGGAAGATTTTAATTATGAAAGCTAAAACATGTTGATAAGGGAAATTGACAAAGATCAAAATAAAACACTTGTTTTCATGGATGACACAAGTTGACACTGTAAGTATTTCAATTCTCACCAAGCTGATTTATCAATTGAGTACAATGCTAATCAAAATCACAGCAAGTATTTTTGTAAAAATTCACATATAGATTCAAAATGTATATGAAAATGCTAAAAATCTCTAATTGCCAAATAATTTTCAAAGTGAAAACATAGTTGGATGACTCACATGACTCGTTTCAAGGCTTATTGAGAAGATACATGAATCAGACAGTGTAGTATTGATTTAAGAATGAATGATTATATCAATGAAACACAATGGAGAGTCCCCAAATGGACCCACACAGATATGGTCAATTGATTTTTAACAAAGATGTCCTGCTAATTGGAAGGGAAAGTCATGTTTTACAAAAAAAAATGCTGAAACCTTTGGACATCCATATGAGAATGTACTTCAACTCATATATAGCGCTATATACAAAAAGCAAGTCACAATGGGCCATATACCAAAGTGTAAAGCTTAAAATTGTACAACTTCTAGAATAAAGCCTAGGAGATATTTTTGGCGACATTGGGTTAGGAAAAGAATTTAGATAAGTTATAAGAAGCACAAATCATAAGAGAATTTTTTTCTTTCAAACACAGTTATACAAACAAAAGTACAAAGATGCTGAGTGGGAGAGAATATTTGCCAAGAGCATATCTGATAAGTGATTTGGATATGGACTATATAAACTCAATAATCTGAAAACAAAGAAACCAATACAAATAGTCAAAAGATTTGAGCCCACACTGTACCAAAGAAAAGAAATTTTGTATGCAACTACAAAAAACTCTAAATAGCAAACGCTATTTATTTCAGAAGGAGCAATGTTGGAGGCATCACATCCCTCAATTTTAAATTATATTATGAAGCTATAGTAATCAAAATAGTATGACACTGGCAATAAAACAGACACATAGACCAGTGGAACAGAATAGGAAGCACAGAAATAAACCCAAGCATCTGTTGTCTATTGATCTTTGCACGAAGATGCAATGGGAAAAAAAGTTACTTCAGTAATTGTTACTGTGAAAACTGGATATTCACAAACAAAAGAATGAAACTGCACCCTTGTCTTACACCATGTAGAAAAATTAAGACAAAATGGATGAAAGACTTAAATATAAAATTTAAAACCATAAGCTTCCTGAAAAAAAAAAAGCTCCTCAATAACTTTTGTGGCAGTGAGTTTTATGGATATGACACCAGACGACAAAAAGCACAGATGACAAAAGAAAAAATAAGTAAAAATAGGTCAGTTACATCAGACTAAAAGCCTTCTACACAGCAAAGAAAACAGTGAAATCAGCAGCATGAAAGAGCAACATGTTTAATGGGAGGAAATAATTGTGAACCATATACTTAGGTATATATATATATATATATCTGTGCATATGTATGTGCAAATATATATGATAAGGGGTAAATATCTAATGAACTCACACAGCTGACTATAAAAAAAATCTGTAAGTTTTTAAAATGAGCAAAGAACCTGAATAGACATTTTCCCAGAGGACATATATAATTTTGTCCAATAGGTGTATGAAAAGGCACTCAACGTCAGCAGTCATCAGAGAATTCAAATTCAAAGCACAACAAGATGCTACCTCACATCTGTAAGGATGAAAGTTATCAAAAAGACAGGAGATAAGCAGTGTGGGTGAGGGTGAGGAGAAAAGGAACCCCTTGAACATTTTGTGAGGATGCAAAATGGATAGCCACTACGGAAACAAGTGCAGCGTTTCCTCAAAAAATTAAAAAATAGAACTACCATATGATCCAGCATTGCAATTTTGGATATTTTATTCATAAGAAATGAAATCAGGATTTCAAAGACATATGTGCCATCCCATGTTCATTTCAGCATTATTCATGATAGTGATGATATGGAAACAAAGCCCATGAGCAGATGAATGGATAAAGAAATCATGGTGCGTATGTACAGAATATCATTCAGCTGCAAAAAAGGGAAATCCTGTTATTTGCAGTGGATGAATGTGGAAGACATTAGGCCAAGTGAAGTAAGCCAGACACAGACAAATAGCGCATGACCTTGCTTGTGTGTGGACTCTGAAAATCTGAAAATCACAGAAGCGGAGAATAGAACAGTAGCTGCCAGGCACTGGAGAGAGTGAGCAAGGAGAAGTGTCAGTCACAGAGCACACACTTTACGTCATAAGATGAGCAAGTTTTGGAGAGCTAATGTGATGTGTCGATTAATAGAATTGTAGTAGCCTTTACAAAATGTATATCAAATTACCACATTATACACCTCAAATATATTCCATTTTTATTTAAAAAGTATTTTAAAATAAGAAAATAAAATTCAAATTAGAATCACAGTATGAGAAGCCCTAACATACCTAATCATAATTGACTCCAAGGGGCACAAAGGGTCTCTTGGAAATGATAAAGTATTCTGTACATTGCTGGTTGTTTTCTTATGCAAAATTGAATCTCATTGAACTAAACAACAAGGGCTGAATTTTACTCAATGTAAACTAGACCTCAATAAATAGAAGTTTTAAAAAGGCAAAAAATTAGCTCTAATTAGAATCTCAGTGATTATGGTAGACTACATGAAATACTTATGTTTATATAGATTTCACCTGATTAAATACACATGCATTTCTGTTTATATGCTAACAATTCAGGAGACACATTTTTAAATCTTAAAGTGATACAATGCAAATTTAACATTTATTTTCTATTTGTTTTTAATGAACATTATAAAATAATGGCTGTATTTTGGCAATAAAGTCAATAGAAGAATAAAAAATTAAGTATTTATTTTTGGCCTCCTTTGAGCTGTATAGAATTAACAAAATTTACTCTGCTTGTAATATTGTAGTACTTAAAGATATTATTTTTTAAATTCTTATGTTATTCCATTGCAAACTTGAAATTTTTCCCATGATTTTATACTTTAAATCCTATATGAATAATTTTTAAACTAATTATCCAATTATGCCTTTATTAGGTTGTTTGCAATCCATTTTTGCATTTAAATGTTGAATCTTGCTTAGTTCAGCCCTGCATTTCAATGCCAGCTCTTAAATTGCATACTGATTCATCTATTATAGTCTCATATACGTTTGTAAACGTTTTCTTCTGGAGTTCAAATAAATATTTTTTTTTCTTTTAAAGGTAAAACTGAATAAAGTCTGGAATTAATTTCAAAAGGTTTACAGATTTCTCATTAATTTCTTTCCTGCAGCTTCTAAGAAGTATTTCTTATCTAAATAAGATCTATGGTCCAGCTATCCTATACTGACAGTTTTCACTTGATGAAACATTAAAAGATACTAATTGTAGCATTGACTTTTTTCTTGTAGCAGTCCCCTGGTGTTACCAATTGCCAAGCAAGACAGTTTGTTGGAAAAAGACACTATGTTCAAAGATGCCACAAAAGGTCTGTGTAATCAGCAGTCTCAGGACAGCACCCCAGAAAACCCCACGATGAGTGTTTCCACCAAACCCGAGCAGGTAATCACGCCCTCGCTGTGTCTACTGGTACTTTTTCATATCAAGTAATGTATTAAAATCCAACATATTTCAAAAACAAATGTGTACTATTTTCCATTGAAAGACCACTTAATGCATAGATTAATATTTTGCTTGCAGTTTTCATAAACTGATCCACAAACGTAAATGCTATTGTTCTTTACAACAATTTGAATTTTGGTTTTGACTTATATACCAGGAATGTAAGCTTAGCCAGTATATTACTTCTTAAATATTTCCAGTTGAATCATTTGTCATTATTTTTACTGTTATGTATTCTTTGATTTTTGGTTTATTTCAATGATCCAAATATTTTACAAACTAGAAGGGCAAACCGGTCACTGAATCATTTATTCTTAAAAGTAACTATGGTCATGCCTTGTGTGTGTATCTGTGTATGTCTGTGTGTTTATGTTGCATGTGTGTCTGTGTATACATGAGTGTCCTGCTCTGGTACCCAAGTTATGGGAGATAATTTTTTATGTGAAGGGGGAGAAAGGGATGAGCTTGGAGTTATGGAAATTAATGTATTTTCTTTTATCATGGCCACAGAAATAAATGACTTTTGTGTATTTTTGCTTTATAAGTGGCAAAATAACTTCCATCTTTACAGACATTTTAGCCAGATGTCCTAAAGATCTTCTTAAAATTTAATTTTAATTGTACTAATTTTTGTTATTTCAAGTAACTAAAACAGGTAAGCAAAACATTTGAAACACTTTTACATTTTAGTAGGTGTATTCTTCTGCTCAAGCTGCCATGACAAACACCACAGTCTGGGTGGCTTCAACAACAGACATGCGTTTTTCACAGTCATCAAGGTGTCTGGACTCTGAGAGTCCAAGGTCATGGTGCAGGCTGGCTGCAGGTGCGGGACACCTTCCCACCCTCGCTGAGTGGGCAGAAGGAGGCAGCATGAATGGGAAGGAGGGAGAGGCAGAGAGGAACAGGGAGAGGGCACTCTCTGGAGTGATCTTGTAGGATCAGGATCTCACCCTCAGGATTTCATTCAACCTAAATTACTTCCTCATAGGCCCTGTCTCCATGTACAGTTGCATTAGGGATTGGGGCTTCCACATATAGATTTGGAAGAATACAATTAGTTCATAGTACTAGACAAATTAAAGGTTAGGTCAACTTTAAGACAAAATATGTATATATTTTTGGGGACAGAAGATCACCGTGTCACTCAAGCTGGAGTGCAGTGTCACAATCATGGCTCATCAAGGTTCAACCTCCCAGGTTCTAGTGATCCTCCTGCCTCAGCTTTGAGACAGCTGGGACTAGGGTGTATGCCACCATGCCCGGCCTTTTTCTTTTGTTTTTTTTTTATTAACATGGGGGTCTCACTATGTTGCCCAGGCTGATCTTGACTTCCTAGGCTCAAGTGATCTTCCCATCTTAGCCTCCCAAAGTGCTTGGATTATAGGTATGAGCCATCACCCCTGGCAAAATATGTCTTAACCTTCTAAAGGATCCTATTAACTTCTGTTAAGATTCCAAGTGTTTCTGAGCCATATAATTTGTGTACTTTAATGTCTGACATAACTTTCCATTTCCAGTTATGATTTAATACTATCCTGCAATTAGTATCCTGTACTAGAGGAAAAATGACAATTAATTATGTCTAACACCGTCTCCCCCATACATTTTAACACTGTGCTTGTAAATGTAATTTAAAAGCTTAGTTTTTGTTTTCAATACAGATATTTAAGACTCAAATTAGTTTGCAGTTGAATGGTGAGGAAACAAATTTCTGAGCTACTTTACAACAGCTGAATCTCAAGAATGATTCCTGTTTCCTAATTATTTTCATGGGCAGCCACTTTGAATAAAGTCTTACGGGGTGTTTTCTCTTGTAGATAAACCCATTACTGCTCACCTTTAGCTTTAACAAAATAATATCTCATATATGTATATACGTATATATGTTTCCTTTTGGGAGGGAAAATATTTCATTTTTTCAATAACTTATTGATTGATTAAAACATTACATCATATGATTGTGTTAGAATAGGTATGTGAGTGAAGAAATTCATTATGACCGACAATTGAACACTGTTTTCAAACTTACGGAGTTATTTTCCTCATAGTTTAATTTGTTATTAAGAATGGGAATATTAATATTATTAATTACATTTCTTAGAGAAATTAAAGATAACTTTAAAATGTGTTTTTGTTTTTACTGGTATTGTTTTGAAGTATTTTGTCTTAATTCATTTATAGAAATGTGTAGAAAATCTCAGGCTAACTGATTTCCTACTGTTCAAAGTAACTAACATTCACACACTTTTGAATGCAATTGTTGATAACGGCGTGACTTGTAGTCAATGTGTATATGTGAAATTATTGTCCATTTCTATTAATTTGCTTTCAAGTTGTATTAATTAGGTTTTTGAGTTTAACAGTAGTAAGTATGACTATCATTTATTTAATTAAAGAAAAGCAAACTAGGTCAACCCTTTCATCAAGGTACTGAGATTTCTCCCTCTGTGGAGTCAAAGCAATTTCTGATTAGAAGATTAATTGCTTTTTAGTGGTAATTTAATAAGATGTTTCCAAAAGACATAAAATATCCTTCAAAAATAAGACATTCACAACATAAGAATATCAAGCGTATTATTCATGGGATAACTTTTCTGTTTTAATGTAGACTTTTTACAGTTGTATCCTAGTCATAAAAAGTAATTGTAACCATGCTGTGCTTTTGTATTATTAAAGATGGAAAGGCTGCTACCCAGGCTGTCTGCTCCTGTGTGATCTAATGTTCACCCACTAATACGCCACCCTGTGTCCGTCATGTTCCCATACGTTCTTGCCCACAAGGTGCTAGCTGGACGGTTCTCTCCAGGGAAGATTAGCATGAGAAACTGAGCAGATTATATAATCCCTTTTCATAGGAAAGCTTTCCAAAACACTTTTCAAAGCTATAAAGCTCTATTTAACATTTTATAAATAAATACATCATGTGGAAAAATTTTAAAAATTAAAATAAAAGCTACTTAGCATCTCTCTTTCCCGATTTTTAAAGGGTAGGCCTTATCAAGTGGTAACTGTGTAAATGAATATTAAAGGCTTGATTTAACATTGTAACTTTTTTTTAATTTCCAAGAACCACTAAAATTAACATTTGTTTTTATAATTTCTCTGAGAACACAGAATGTTTCTTAAATTAGTTGTAATGTGCAAGACTTCCTTCTCTTCCCTTTCCCTCCTGGTTTCCTCTCCTCTCCCATCCCATCCCTCCCTTAACTGCTGGGTTTTTTTCATTCTTTTCTTGGTTCCCTAACTTCTTATTTGCCATCTTTCCTCCTTCTCTTCTTTCTGACATTTTATTTAACTTAGGTTTAAGGTTGAAATTCAAATCGAGTCTTTATTCCGTTTAGTGAAGCCATGATAGCCTCTAGTAGAGAGGACGCCTGACAGGGACATGCAGCTTTGCTGTGGTTCAGGTCTGTAGCTCAGGAGCTCTGTGGAAGTTCCATAGCCTCACTGAGCCTCATCTATAAAATGGGTACATAGGACCAGCCTTTTTTGGTTGGTATGAAGATGACAGGAGGTGAGGCCATATGGTACTATCAGGAACATAATACAAATGCAGTCATATGGGTGTATTTATTTTTATTATTGTATAGACTGACTGTATGAGACTGACTGGAATTACATACTCTAGTTTTGCCGGAACAATAAAATCTTCTAATCCTTGCAGGGATCTGCTCTAAATGTATGTAGTTCCAGTCAACACATCCACAGGACTTTATACTTTTCAACGTAAATGTGGAATATTTTAGAAAATAATAATGCAAAATAATATGTTGGTTAACATTTCAAAGCTTAAAAATTCTTTCACCTACATTATCTGAATCCTCAAAATGTCACTGTGAGCAAGTTATTGTCTACTTTCACTATGTAACTTAAACTCAAGTTTCCAACTGAGTTTCAAGCTGATCAAAAAGTTAAACAGTCTGAGAACAGTGGCTTACACCTATGATCCCAACACTTTTAGAGGCTAAGGACTGTTTGAGGCCAGTAGTTCAAGACCAGCCTGGGCAACATAGCAAAACCCCATCTCTACAAAATATTTAAAAATTAGGAGGGTATGGTGGTGCACACCTGTGGTCCTACCAACTCAGGAGGCTGAGTTGGGAGGATTGCTTGAGCTCAGAGGTGGGAGGCTGCAGTGAGCTAGGATGTCATCACTGCACTCCAGCATGGACTACAGAGTGAGACCCTGTGTCGAAAAAATAGTTAAATGAATTGTCTAGAATCTGAAATGTTTCTTTTATTTTGTTTCCAGTGCTCTATCGGGGGCACCACAGCAGGTTTCTAGGATCGGCTGTAACTTTAACCCTGTAGTCCACAGAGACACCAACACACATGAACACCAGCCCGTAGATCCCCAGCCAAGTAAAGGGAAAGGGAAAGGGCCTGGTAGACTTCACTATTTAAGAAACACTTGGCAGAATAACAAAAGGCAGGCAAAACTGCACAGGACTGTCCAGGCATGGCATGGGTGGAGGCCTTGGGAAGCGAAGTAAAGTGTGTGTCACTTTATCACCCTTTCCTAATCTGGTCATTCCAGTCAACACATAGTCTTTTTTAAAACATTTCCTCTTTTCATTTTACTTATGCTTAACTGGGTTATTTGCTCTTAGACCGCCTTCCTCCAAATCCTGTTGCCCTGATCCCACCTGTCAGATCATCTCTGTTGCCCGTTAGTAGTACATGTCTAGTCACTGGACATGTACTACTAACTGCCTAGAGAGAAGTCACAAACAAGCAAACAAAACCAGACAACACGGTAAAGCCCATGGTGCTCAAAACAGCATCTACACGGTAGAGACAAAGGATCAGCAAATTCAGAAAACTTTCAAAACTTAAATTCACTTTGGAGCTCGAAGCATTTCTCAAAGTGTTTCTCCTAAATTCTTCCTGGTCTTCTATTCTAAATTATGTCTATCTTGTGTTTTAGATCTCTCCTTTTGGAAATATATAGAATAATAACCATAATGGTCAGTTTTGGAGAGGGTAGGTAATCTCTTGTCCTTATCTGGTAATTGCTCTTATGATTGTTTGGTAGACATTGGTGGTGCCCACTTTTTAGCCTACAACTGCAACATAAAAACATTCACAACATACTTGTTATTTTTCTTTCCACTTATCAGCTGTCACAGTGCTTTTGAAATCTATAAAGAATGTGCTCCTTTGATAGCCTTGCTTAAGACTGATTATCATCAAAGCTTCCTTTTGGGTTATTTTGGAATCTGGATGTGAGAAATGCAAGGAACTCTTCCCTTGATCTGCTCTCACGCTGGATCTACCCCACTGCATAACTATAAACAGGCTAGGGAGTATTCATATTTTTACTGTCAGCCTAGTAGTTTCTCTGACCCATGTAACAGCTGTGCCACTGAAGACGAGAATCCACAGGAATACCAATGAGATGTCTATGATAGCTGCTCCAGGCTTGCTGGAACGAATGCAGAACTTCTGTTAGTACTATTCATGCCTTTTCTAAATGTGCACACAGAAATTTGCATTGAAGTTGTTAGCATCGTGACTGTAAGAAGGATCTTTTTATCCTAGCATAAATCATTACTCCTGAAGAAAATACTAATCTTACTCTTGATCTTCCTCCTTTTTCTGATTCCTTTGGGAGTTAAAGATGTATGCTAACTTGCTGGAGAGTTTTGCCTTATTTTTGCATTGCTCAAAGTTATTGCAATCATTATTGATCTACATCCAATTATGTATATGTATGAATATGCATATGGATTATTTTTGTGCATGCATGCAGGCATACATGCATGCATAGATAGTTTTTGGAGTTGTCTATATGTGTGTGTAAGTTCGTGTACTTTGGAAAAATGTTGCAAAGATAGTAAAAGAAAATATATTTACACCCATCCCTAAATTGATGGTGAAAGTTCCCTTTTATGTGTCTCTCTACATAGGACTTTGGCCAAAAGTTATTTAACCTCTAGAACATACATTCTTACCTAATTTGCACTTATTATCTAGATTACTTTTATATCCAAAAGCAACTGTTCCAGTCTGTGATCCTGGAATGCAGTCAAGTTGTCCATCTTTATAAGGAAACCCTCAATCTTGTCTAAGTTAATCCTGGCTAGGAAATCAAGTGCAATTTAGTTGCATACAGTTGCATATGGCAGCTCCTCTTTTTCTTAAATTAATCTACATCCAATCCGTTCCTCCTCCTCTTTGGCCTCTTCCCTGGGCCCCCTTTTTCTAGAGCTTGCTGCTGTTCTCACCACTCCTGCCTTTTCTCTGCTGCAGCTGCCAGAGTGGTGTCTTAGCACGGTGAAGCTGGTCTTGCCGTCCCCATGCCCATTACCCTCTGTGATTTTCGCTAATTCCTGGAATGAAGCAGCTCTTCCTCAGGGCTCAGGACCCTTTGCCAGCTCCTTCAGTATCCCCTGCTGCCGCTGCCTCCCACCTCCTCCACACCAGGGCAGATTCCAGGGCCTCCCACACACCCATCCCCTCCCCACCTTCCAGCCCTCACCGTGTCCTTCCCTCTCTCTGAGACATCTCCCCCAACATCCCACAGGACTGCCTTTTAAAATTATGTGCAATTTCAACTTCAGTGTGACCTCTTCAAAGAGGACTTCTCGGACCATCTAATGTGAAATTTTTCTCTTTTCAAAGCGTCATGCTTTTCCCTTCACGTACATTTTGTACTTGTAATGTATTTCTGTCCTAACTTCTCCCCTGCGTAGAGGAGGTCACAAACATCATTCTGTTGTTCCTCTTTGTGCTAAACCTCTACCACAATGACCAACAAAGAAGATAAGCAAGGGAAATGTGGCACATTATTGAATAGATGTCATCAGGTATTTCCATTATCCACTGGAATTCCTCCTGCTTCCCAGTGGTTATCATGCCAGCTTCTGCTTCTGATTTATCAGCTGTGTGACCCTAGAAAAAGCACATGTCCTCTATGGCCTCAAGTTCTTCATCCATTAATTAAGAATGTTGGGCTGTAACAATGAATGCCAAAGTTTAAAAAATAATGTTATTTAGCAGAAGAACCTTCGGAAAGAAATACGTGAACGAGGACTGTGATTCCTAAAGCAAAGGAAAGCCGAGTGTCTTTGCTGAGAACAGCGCGGGCAGACCCAGGGCTTTCCACACTCACCTGCATGCCTCCCTCCCCCAGCCCCAAGGGAAGCTGGTAGGAAGTTACATGATCTCCATGGCCCCTGGATATGTTACTAAGGGCACTAATGAGGCACACTTAGCTGCAGAGGAGGTGCAGGACCAACTTCTCCTCATATTTTTAATTCCCTCAACCATTCTATGAAGTACATACTATCTTTCATCACATAGAGAATGAAAAGCAGCTTCATGATGTTAAGGAAGAAAAATATTCAAGAACTCACAGATAGGAAGATGTACAACTGGGATTTAAACTCTCTTGTTCACTCAGCTGAATACAAAAATTGATGTTTTAGAGTTAGATGAGCTTGCATTTTCTAACATTCGAAGTGGGGAAGCTCAAATTACTGTCTAAGATATTTACCTGAATTTGCACGACCGATGAATGCAGAATTAAAAACTGCCTGGATCAAGACCACCAGTTCCTTTGCCTGAGGGCTGTGGCAAAGGCGGCATCACTACTTCTGTGTTCATGCCTCTCTCTCAGCTGTCAGCCTGGGCAGCGCTTTGTGCCTATGAAACTCCTCAAAGTGGAACTCAGCATATAATGTTAAAAAGTTGATATCAAACAATTTCAGAATTGTTTTGACAACCCAGGAAACACTGGCATAGCTGGAACATTATGACTTCTATTTTTATCAACAAAAAGCACCAGTTTTTGGATACAACCCTTGAACGATCTAAGTAGATAATTCTGACAGCATCAACGCCTTAAAGCTATGTCTCTAACCCAACATGAAATAACTACTTTTAGTAAGACTATATTAAGTGCTTTTTGTAGGTTAATGCGGAAAGATATTTGGAAGTGTTTTTCCTTTAAATACTGCAAAGTAGATAAGATAATGAACTCAGGGTGTTTGAGTTTGTGCATCTTGGTGGGGAAGGGGACAGGCGTGTTCTTGATATTTCTGAAATCTAGATTTTTTTTTCTTTTTTGAACCAGGGCCTAGCCCTGTCACCCAGGCTGGAGTGTAGTGGCACTCTCATGGTTCACTGCAGCCTCAAACTCTGGGGCTCAAATAATCCTCTTGCCTCAGCCTCCTGAGTAGCTGGGACTACAGGGCAAATCACCATGCCCAGCTAATGGAATATTTTACAAATTAGTTTTTAATAAACATGCATGTAGTGGAATATTGTGTTTCCTGCTTATACAAATGGTTTGAACTCCAGTGCCATAACGCTTGCTGCCATGCCACCATTCTAACCAGAATTCGTAACAAACCGTGCTCTGACCTTTTGACACGCCTGCTACTCAATTTGTGTTTCTATTATTGTGTGTATGTGTATGTGTGTGTGTGTGTGTGTAGTGTGTATTGTGTGTATGTGTGTGTATGGGTTTTTTTTTTTTGTTGTTTTTTGTGTTTTTTTTGAGACAGAGACTTGCTCTGTCACCCAGGCTGGAGTGCAGTGGCTCTATCTTGGCCCACTGCAACCTCCACCTCCTGGGTTCAAGCAATTCTTGTACCTCGGCTTCCTGAGTAGCTGGGATTACAGGCGTGTGCCATCATGCCTAGCTAATTTTTTTTGTATTTTTAGTAGAGGTGAGGTTTTCACATGTCGGTCTCAAACTCCTGATCTCAAGTGATCCACCCGCCTTAGCCCTCCGTGTGCTGGGATTGCAGGTGTGATCCACCACACCAGCCTGTGTTTCCATTATTAATGCATTAGGTTTAGAAAGTCTAGGGAGAAAATTAACTGACTTTGTGAATTCACAGGAAAGATTACATTTTGCAAAATGTTCACTAATGTCAGAAAAAAAATCCTAAATTTAGCTTTATTAAAAATATTTAGTACTTTTTATACTATACTTACTTGATAAGCAGAAATATTTATGTTCAAATTATTTAGCAATGGTATATACTATTAATAATATATAATGCAGATACAAATACAAAATGCAAATATAAACATAGACTACAAACATGAATACAAATATCAATTATTAAAAATTTACTAGGAGTATCAAACAACTCACATTTATATGAATATTCTTGTTCCATTGCTCCTCTGTGTGTGACATTAAAAAACACTGCTACCATGTTACATCAAATGTCTACTTTTCTCAGCATATTCTGTGTACATAAGATTAAAATTGCCCATTTCTAATTTGAAAATAATGGATTTTCATTTAATTAAAGAATCCAAATTCATCTTTTTTATTTGAAATGTTGCACAGTCTTTAAACTTTCACAGCATATTAAATTGAATAGGAAAGCATTTTTTCTTTATGACAGTTATTTTAATCTCATAGCTACCTTGATCTTAAAAGTAATATACAGCAGAATAGAAAGATCTAGAATCTACTTTTAAAACCTAGCCTCATCCTGAATGAATGCAGAATCTAAATTCCATACACATTTCTTCCTGACCATGCCAACAATGGCAACATGAGAAGTTTTGCTTTAGCTTAGGGAACACGACAAATATATGAGCGGTTCAACTGCCTGTCTTTCAGAGGACTGCAAACAGTACAGACCTTACTAAGTTATAAGTAGGGAATAAGAAGAGTCAACATGCTGACATGATCTTGGCATACCTAATGCCTGAGTGACAAGGTAGCAAACGGGGTGTGTGCGTCTGCACACCAGGGAGGATAGAACAGAAATTCTCATCTGAATACATTGCTCTGTGACTTCAGATTTTTTTTTTTCTTTTTCATTGAACCATTTCATCTTTTAACAACAGTTCCTAACTCAGGTTGTCTTTAAACTTTTGACAGGTAATTAAAGATGGAACATCCAACTGTGAAGAAAGTTGATCGGAAAGCAATTAGAATTGATCATACTTCCTGTTCTTCCCCAGGTCAAGCTAATGCCTCCTGCGCCAAATGATGACCTGGCAACACTCAGCGAGCTCAATGACGGCAGCCTGCTATATGAGATTCAGAAACGCTTTGGAAACAATCAGATCTATGTGAGTGCCCTGGAAATTACCTTTGCACTGCTTTTGTCTTGTTGCATATTTTTTTCACCCTTCAGTGCTTCAAATGTTGCAAGTAAAGGGCTCATTGGCGCTTCTGGTCATGGTGACAGCTTAAGTTGAATTTCTTAAGGTGAGTTCAGTTTCATTCTGGCTCAGTTATAAGGCAAATTCAGCACAGTTCCACATTTTAGAGTTACATATAAACTAATACCCTGAGGGCAGACGCTAGTACTGCTATTAAACTTTCCTGTTGTCATCGTTGCTGCGGAAGATCTTGCTAGAACCAGCAGGATCTGCACATGACTTATAAAAATGCTGTCTTCTACTTTTCTTGAACCTCCTAGATCAGGAACAGGAAGTGAAAGAGCATACATTGACTCTGCATGTAAGTCTGCCTCTATATTTGCATGAGAAGAGAGACTGTTGTGGCTCAGAATTTCGAGGAAATGTCTTTGTAAAGTAAATAATTTATACACAGATTCCTAATAGTAGAATATAAAAATGTTGCTCACATGGTAAACAGCATGGAGAATTTATTTACAGTGGTTCTATCCTCATTTGTCTGTTATTTTCCCAACACTGACAACAATTTAGACACCTTGTAATATCAAAATCCATCTCTTTTTCTTCCTCTTTTTCTCTCTCGTTCTTTGATTTTGTTATATTCTACACAGAGCATAGAGAAATTCAATCAGAATGTCTATAGAGAAATCTGATTATGCCTACACCCAGTATTCCTTTTCAATAACACTTTTTTTTTTTCTGGTCTAATGAGAAACTGATGAAGTAATTTTCATGTAAATGTGAAATCTGAGATTTCCTTACAAGTAATAAATTGTCAAATGCTGATTAGCCTATGAAAATGCAATGTAGCATCTTAATGCTTAAATAAATTGCCTGCCACTGTAAATACACTTAAAATTAAATACTTCTGTCAAAATTAATGAAATCATGTCATTGGCATAAAGTGGTGAGACCTGATTACTTTGGTCTCTGTTACCACCCTGTTCCTTTTGTAAAGTGTGTATTTTTATTCCATTTTCTCATCTTTTTCCCGTATGGCAGTGATTTTTTTTTTACTCTTAATTATAGAAACCTGGAACTGCCTGGATTATTTTGTCTTTCTTTACCTTTTGGTGCCTTTAAAGTGACATTTCATCTACATATGCATTTAATCTGCTTCTTTCCACCCCTGTGGTAAGCACCCTCATCAAAGTCATTGCCTTCCCTTCTCTAACAGCCTCCTAGCTTTCTAGAGGAGACTTCATCATTCTTGTTCAATCCAGTCTCACAATGAACTAGAGTCATTTTTGTAAAGCACAAATGTAATCTCAAAACTCCCAGTCTTAAATCTTCTCGATGGCCCACCGCTTTTCATGGGACAAAGACCACAGCCCTTATTCCAGAGTCTGGAATCCTCATGATCTGCTCCAGTCACTAAGGACTCTTTTTCACTTATGTCTAAATTACTTGATTATTGCCTGCCTTCCTGCATTAAGGACTTTCCATATTCTGGTTTTTTTCTTTGTTTATTTCCCATAAAGTCCTCTTTCTACCGCATAAATACTTAGCTTTATAAACTCCCACTCAAATAGTCTCCGTTTTTTAAGTCAACCTTTCCAGAGCTTCCAGATTACACCATCATGGACTATCTTTCTTTAGAGAATTTATCACAGTTTGTTATTCTGTGACTCAGTGGTAGTTTGTTAACATTGGGTTCTGGGGCTGCTCAAAAGCCAAACACCAGAGATGAGGTTGATGGGAGGAAAAGTAGGTTAGTTTGGAAAGCCAGCAAAACTGAGAAGGTGGTAAACTTGTGTTCTAATGTACCTTCTCCAATTTTTCAGGCTGCCCAGAGGGTGTTTACGGGAAGGACATTTGCAGAAGGGGAGGGTGTTGGTATCAAAAGGTGAATAAGGACTACAGACCTCTGGGGACCAGGGAGGGTCTGAGGAGTCAGGAACTTTGTCCTTGTCGGGCTACAACTCTCCTAGAAATATTTAACAAAACATAGTTGTTTACACACTTCCTGTAATCCCAGTGTTAGTTCTGGAAACTACATGATGGCTGTTTTTGCATTATTATCTCAGTGGTTTAAGATGATCCTAGTCCACGTGCAAGAATGTGAAAAGCCACTTAACAAAGTGGAATTAGTTATGTAAGTTTTTCTGCCTTTTCACTCTTAAACAGCAGATACTTCCTATGTTTTTATCAAACCCCTGCCTCTAGCTTCTCCATACAGTGGACTATCTTCTTAAATAATTTTTTTAGACTCAGTTTCTCTCTCTTTCTTGATAGTCTGAGCTACAAATACTGCTCTCTGCTTTGCTAACATTCATATAACGTAAATTTGCCACTGTGTGAGGCATGGGTTTCCTCTGCTCAATTCCTAAAGTCCAGAAAAGCTCAATTGATTAGGATCAATTGCATAATAGGAGTGTTGTACAATATGGTATCTGAAATCACATCTAACAGGTAGACAAGCAATTGAAACATTATGGATTAAACAATAATGTGTGCTTCCCAATGCGTTGTCTGTGGACTAGTAGATATCTGATATTTTATTAATAGTGTGTAATGAAAGTAAGTGTTTTTATAGAAACTGTTCCAGCAGTCTGTTGGTTTAATTCCTATCTGTTGGAGCTAATAAGAATCAGAGTTTGCATTTCATGTGACTTTTAATCACATTTTTCTAGTAGTTCTTTATATTATGTTTTACAAAGGCATCAGTCCATAATTAATTGGAACTGAAAGCAAGTGATCCCTCCTCACAAATAGGAAAGCACTAGGTTAGTAGAAATCTCAAAATTCAAAATTCAAATACCCGAATTTGGTCATCTGAGCTCTTCCAACCTGCGCTTCTCATGGCCTGTCCACCCTGGCTCATGGCAGCTCCAGTCTTGGCGCCTGTCGGGCCAATGCACTTGGTAAGACTGTTGGTACTTGTTTTCCTTCCACACTCCACACCTGATTTCCGGGCAAATGTCACCAGCCCTACATTCAAGTTACACACAGAAGATCACCCCCATTGCTGTCTCCAGACACATATCTTATTACAGCGATTGCGTTTTGCACTTGCATTTTTGTACTGCAAATAAGTGTCTGGGCTTCTCTTGATCTCCCCTCTGTCTATTCTCAACACAAAAGCCAGAGTAACATTGTTAGAATGTACATTGCATTATGACATGTCTCTGCGAAAAGGATGTCCAGTTCTCTAATTAAAGACAGAGTCGGAGGAAAGCCTCGTAAAGCCTCCACTCTTTCCTCTTGCCTTTGGGATTTCTGATGTCAGATGCTGGCACCCTCCCCTGGGTGCCTCTGTCCTGGCCACATTGCTGGCCTTGGTGTCTTGTGAGTGTGGTCTTTGCCTGAGTAATTTGACCACTATTTGCCTGTTCCTCCCTCCCTTCAGGTCTTCACAGCAGTGTCACCGCTTCTGGAGGCCAGCCTCCTAGTCTATTTTACATCACAAAACGTGCTTCCTATTCTTTTGCCTTGCTGTGTTTCCTCCACAAACTTACCACTCTCTAACATACTGTATATTTTTCTTATTTATATTCTTATAAATACCATGTGCTGATTCTCCTTACACACACACACACACACACACACACACACACACTCTCTCTCTCTGTCTCTCTCTCCTCTCTCTCTCTCTCTTTCATGCCCATGCTTACTAGAATGCAAGCTCTATACGGGAAAGAATTCTTGTTTCATTGACTGCTATATATGACCCATAATAGGTTCCCAATAAATATTGAATGTGAGTAGACTTCCTCTACCAAATCCTCATTTTTAGACAAGAGAAAGAAGTTAATATTTATTTATCCATAGCAAACAACTGAGGGTTGAGCGATGACTTTTTTCAGAGCAAAGATAAAATATTTTAGCTGACTTAATCATTTGACCAGGATTTTCATGTATTTTTGCTATAGTCTGATTTGTTTTATAATGTGATCTTTCAAAACAGATTGTAAATTGCTTTTTTACTAAGTGTATAACCTTCTATTTGGATGTTAGATTAGGGAGTTTCCACCGTCTGTCGTATTAGGAAGTTCTCAAACCTTCAAACCGAAAATGAACTGCAGGTGACAAGACACATGCTTACCAGGAAATACACAGAATACAAGAGTTGCATTCTCTGAATACTTACTGCCAACAGTACCAGAGAGAACAGAACATTCAGTCAAATTCCTTTATGGACAGCAAAGAACTTTGCTGGAAGTATTAATTTTACAAGGACATTTGTGGGACTTGAGACTCATTTTTTAAAATGCCACAAAATAAACACAAGACCTCCTGTAACATCTGCTTAGCCAAGAGAATTCTGAAACAAATATATTGTAATAGGCACCAAGCAAACCAGAGCAATGAAACATTGCTTGGAGGCTCCTGGTGCACAGCCGGGCTCATTTCATCCACTTAATGTGCCACTTGGGGTGACTCAGGTTGATTCACAGAGCCTGTTTTTTTTAACTTTTATTTTAGGTTTGGGTTGTAAAGATTTGTTTCATAAGTAAACATGTGTCATGGGGGTTTGTTGTACAGATTATTTCATAGCCCAGGTATTAAGTTCAGTACCCAATAGTTATATTTTCTGCTCCTCTCCCCCATTCCAGCCTCCTCACCCCAGTGACTAGTGTTTCCTTCTTTGCGTTCATAAGTTCTCATCATTATAGCTCCCACTTATAAGTGAGAATATGAGTTTGGTTTTCTGTTTCTGTGTTAGTTTGCTAAGGATGATAGCCTCCAGCTCCATCCATGTTTCCAAAAAAGACATGATTTTGTTATTTTTTATGGCTGCATTTTACCCCATGATGCATATGTACCATTCTTTCTTTATTCAATCTGTCATTTATGGGCATTTAACTTGATTCTGTGTCTTTCTATTGTGAATAGGGTTGTAATGAACAGTCATGTGCATGTATCTTTATGGTAGAATGATTTATATTTCTCTGGGTGTATACCCAGAAATGGGATTTCTGGGTCAAATGGTAGTTCTGCTTTTAGCTCTTTGAGGTGTCACCATACTGCTTTCCACAATGGTTGAACTAATTTACACTCCCACCCACAGTGTATAAGCACTGCACATCTATGACCATCTGTTCTTGGACAAAGCTGACAAAAACAAGCAATGGGTAAAAGACTCCCTCTTCAATAAATGGTGCTGGGATAACTGGCTAACCATATGCAGAAGAGTGAAGCTAGACCCCTCCCTTACCCCATACACCAAAATCAACTCAAGATGGATTGAAGACATCAGTGCAAAACCCAAAACTGTAAAAACCCTGGAAGACAACCTAGGCAGTACCATCCTGAACATAGTAATAGCCAAAGATCTTATGACAAAGATATCAAAAGCAATCATAACAAAAGCAAAAATTGACAAGTGGGATCTAATTAAACTTAAGAGCTTCTGCACAGCAAAATTGCTATCAACAGAGTAAGCTGACAACCTACAGACTAGGAGAAAATAATTGCAAACTACATATCCGATAAAGGTCTAATATTCAGCATCTATAAGGAACTTGAATTTACAAGACAAAAGCAACCCCATTAAAAAATGGGCAAGCCTGGGTGTGGAGGCTCATGCCTATAATCCCAGCACTTTGGGAGGCCAAGGAGGGTGGATCACTTGAGGTCATGAGTTCGAGACCAGCCTGATCAACATGGTGAAACCCTCTCTCTACTAAAAATACAAAAGTTAGCAGGACATCATGGTGGGCATCTGTAATGCCAGCTACTGGGGAGGTTGAGTCAGGAAAATCACTTGAACCCAGGAGGTGGAGGTTGCAGTGAGCTAAGATCATGTCCCTGCACTCTAGCCTGGGTGACAGAGGGAGACTCCATATCAAAAAAAAAAAAAAAAAAAAAAAAAAAAAATGTAAAAACAAAAAAAAAAAAAAAAAAAAAAAGTGGACAAAGGACATGAACAGACATTTCTGAAAAGAAGACATACATGCAGCCAATAAACATATAAAAAAACCTCAACATCACTGATTATTAGAGAAATACAAGTCAAAACCATGGTAAGATACAGTCTTAATGGCTATTATTAAAAAGTATAAAAACAGGCTGGGCGCAGTGGCTCACACCTGTAATCCCAGCACTTTGGGAGGCTGAGGCAGGTGGATCATGAGGTCTAGAGATCAAGACCATCCTGGCCAAGATGGTGAAACTCCATCTCTACCAAAAATAAAAAAAAATCAGCTGGGCATGGTAGCACATTCCTGTAATCCCAGCTACTCAGGAGGCTGAGGCAGGAGAATCACTTGAACCAGGGAGTCAGAAGTTGCAGTGAGCTGAGATTGCGCCACTGTACTCCAAACCTGGGTGACAGAGGGACACTCTATCTCAAAAAAAAAAAAAGTCAAAAAAAAATATTTTGGCCAAGGTTGTGCAGAAAAGAGAACACATAAACCGTTAGGTCCTGTGTTTAAGAGCATTTCAAGGGGCTAATGTTGACAAGCTGGTGTCAGAGATTGAGATTTCTCTCATTTCAAGGATATTTGAAGTTATATAAATGCATACATTTTCCCAAGCTAATAGTGCTCCTTGCCTGCTTATCCAGAGCTTCATCTATTACATACTGTGTTATGCTATGCAATACCTGCTGTGTAGTTCCAGATCATTCCACTCCATCTAAAAGACCCTTTGGAGTACTTAACAAGTATGCTGTGGGGGAAAAGAACCTTAATATATTAGAAAAATGAGTTGAAGGAATTCTCATTATTTTTCCAATTTAAAAATTATTTATCTGCAGTACCTTTAAAATGCTCCATTTCATTAAAACGGCCTCCTTCCTTTTGATGATTTATACAAAATTATACTCTATGACTTTACAGTAACATTAATTCACATTATTATAAATCATTTTTGTTTCTCTCAAAATGGATTTTCAAAGACAGTCTTAAATACCTTCAAAAATCAGACCCCCAATTTAAAAATTATACCTCATAGAAAAACGCAATTTTAGAGGTATTTATTATTTGCTTTATAAATGTCTTATCTTCATGAATCAACATATTTCTAAATTCACTCACAATCTGCTTTCTAGCTCCATTTTTCTTCTCTGGAATTTAACAGTAGTTTTCAGATAGTACTACATTAGTAAGATCCTCTTCAGATGTGTTATTTCACTTTTATTTCTTATTTACTTGGGTGCAGAAAACCGAGCAATCCTTCTTTTACATAAATGTTTTATTGAATATCAACACAAAAACAAAGTAATGCACAACTCATCAGTGTGTGGCTTAATGAACTTTTATTTCATGAACACATCCACGTAACCTGCAGCTTCATAATGAAATAGAAGAGAAGGTTCTTCCCCAATCCACACTTAGCCATTACAAAATATTCTGACATTTACAACTGTAGATTGGTTTTGCCTGTGTCTTTTAACTTTATATAAATGCAGTCTCTTTCGTAGTATCCCTTTCATTATTATGCTTCTAGTAATATTCAGCTATACTATTGCTTATAAAAGCAACTAATTGTTTTTTAATGTACAGTAAACTACTAATTTATCCACTCTACAGTTGAGGAACCATTGAGTTGTTTCTACTTTTTTTGGTAATTATGAATAATGTAGACAGTTTTACACCTTTTTATTTTTTGGCCCTCATAAATATTTCTCTGCGGCCCTTAAAAATGAGTTTTCTTTCTTTTTCTTCTTGATATATAGGAGTTTTTACATATTCAATATATTCTTTTTATTGAGAGACATACATATTGAAAGCATTTTCTTCCAGTTTATGGCTCATATTGTACTTTTCAAATAGTGTATTTAAATGAAGAAATGTGTACAGTGTTGCAGATTATTTAGGGTTCATATTTTCTATGGCCTGTTTAAGAAAACTTGGCTTTGCTTAAGAAAACATTTTCCTACATTTTCATTATAAAAGTTGGTTATTTTAGCATTTACATTTAAAGTGTTTTGGTGTTCATCATAATTCTTAGTCACATTCCCAATGCCATTTGGAATGCTGAAATCTCAAAAGATCGAAGTCCCCAAAAATCAAAATCCCCAAAGTCTAAAACCACAAATATCTGTAATCCTGCACATCACAATCCTGAAAGAATAAAATTCTGAATGTTAAAATCCTGAAATCTGAAATCTGAATTCTGAGAAAGGGATTATTGTGTTTTTCGTTGTATGCAGAAGAGTTGCATCGTGATTTTCATTGTACAATTTTGGACTTCAGGTATTTCACTCTTCTGGGATTTCAGCATCCAGGATTATGTTGTTTAGGATGGCATTTTGGGGGATTATGGCCCAAACCCAAGGCATATTATATTACCCATGTGGAAATGATTTCACAATGGTAAAAGGAGGACCCAGATAAAAATTTTTCCCGCATGGGTCTCCCCACTGCCTGGCCACAGCACCTTTGTCCTAAACAGGTGACCACAGGGAGTGGGTTGATATTCTAGGATTTGTCTTCTTTTGCATTGGTCCATGTGTTCATACACTAATCCCAAAATATCTTAATCATTACAACTATATAGTCAGAACTGACAAATAGTCCCCTAAGTTTGTTCTTAAACATGTATTAGCTAATTATGACTTTTGATTCATGTATACTTTAAAGTCAATTTAACAATTTCAATTGGATTTTTATTGGTATGGCATCAGATACATAGACTAAGTGGAAATAATTGAGATTTTTACAATATTTGATTTTTCATTTCACAGAATGTTATAGCCCTTCTTTTGGCCATATTTAATTTCTCTGGAGCAATTTTTATTTTTTGGTGTACAAGTCTTTCCTGTATGTATTAAATTTGTTTCTCAACATTCTTCATGTTTTGAGGACATAATAAATGTTTGCCTGTTTGTTTGTTTGTTTGTTTGATGGAAAACAAGAAGAAAAATTTATTTTCTAATTGCTCTTGGGTAATATGTAGAAAATACAGTTTTGATATTTTATATTCATTTTTTATCCATCAAACTTGCTAAAGTTATATGTCAGTGTAAATTTACATAAACATTCCATTGGTTTTCACCATCAATGTCATATAGTCTGCAAATGATGAATTTGATTTCTTTTTTTAAAAAAAGTCATACGTTTTTTCTTACATTATTTCATGAGATAGAACTTCACTACAAAGACTGGAAGTGGCAATAATAGGTGCCCTATATAGTGCCAATCCCAGAAAAAAAGCTTTGAGTGTTTCAACATTAAGAAAGTTCTTTTCAGTAGCAATGCCATAGGGATCATTACTTTTCATTAGATTAAGGAAGTCTCATTATATTCATGGTTTTCAAAGTTATTTTTAATCAATAATAAGCATTGGATATTGTTAAAATGCCTTATCTCCATTTATAGAGATGACCATATGTCTTTTTAAGGCTTTTTTTTTAGTATTATTAGTTACAAGTGTTGATTTTCAAATATGAAATCGAACTTGCATTTCTAGAATAAAGCTATTTGGCTGAGATGTATTATCATTTTTACTAAATTGTTGGGTTCAATTTGTTAATATTTTGCTTAGGATTTTTACATGTATTTTAATGAGAGAGTTCAGTCTGTAATTTTCCTTTATCGCAATATTTCTGTTAGATCTTAATGTTAATTTTATGTGATGTTCTTAAAATGGGAAGTGTTCCTTTTCTGTTATTTTCTGAAGTAATTTGAAGAATATTTGTTTATTTTGTATATCAATGTTGGGAAGAATTTACCAGTGAAGTCTAAGTTTTGTTTGTGGAAAAATATTTTAGACATAGATTCAGCTTACTTTATAGGGAAATAACTAACCAGAATTTCTGTCTCTTATTGTGTTAGTTTTGGTATGATGTATTTTCCTAGGATTGTTGTCTACTTGACCTAAATTTCCAAACTTAGTGGCTACAATACGGTCTTCACCTGTTTTTATGTCTGTAGGATCAGCAGTGATGTTATATTATTGATAGCTATTGGTAGTTTGTGCATTTCCTTTTGTTTTCTGAATCAATTTTGCTGGGGCAAATTGTAATTTTTTCAAAGAATCACCTTTTTGCTTTTTTCTCCCGATTTCATTGATTTATGCTTTAATTTTGATTATTTTATTTATTGTACTCATTTATTTCTTTATAATTGACATGCGTTTTTAAACTCCTTGAAGCTGATACTTAAATCATTAATTATGACTCCCTTTTTTCTTTCCTAACTTGTATTCTAGATTATAATATTTATCTTAAGTAGACCTTTAGTTGCATCATACAAGTTATATGTTATAATAGAAATAGTCTTATTTGCATTTTAATTCCTTTTTAACTCATGAGTTATTTGCAGATACATTGAAAAATTTCCCGTTTGCTGATTTTCTAGGTATCTACTAGTGACTTCAATATCTTTTTAATTAAAAATAAGTTTTTTTTAATTGCATATTTTTAAGGGATACAACATGATTTTTGTTTGATTGTTTTTTTGTTTCTGTTTTTGCATTTTTGAGACAGGATCTCACTCTTTCACCCAGGCTGGAATTAGTTGCTGAGATGTCAGCTTACTGCAGCCTCAACCTCCCAGGATTTAACTATATCATTTCTTCTATGTTCAGTGAAATAAAGCCTGTTTTATTTAAAATTGAATTATTTAATTCATTTAATATTTTAAATTCCTTCTCATTTTTTATATTTGATACAATGATTTTTAAATTATATGATTTTTATTTTTTAAAGATTCCATTTATATGAATCATGAACTGTTGGCCTCCCTTTTTTCACAGACATTCATTGGGGACATTCTTTTGCTTGTTAACCCATACAAGGAGCTTCCAATTTATTCTTCCATGGTGAGTACAAAATTTTAAATATCATTGAATAATGTATAGTAATACTCTCTAGACATATATATTTGTATCAAATAACTAAAAAAATTAAGTAAGGCAAACTTCTAAAAAATTTTTAAAATTCTGAATTGAATGATTGCATAGTAGTGACTAATTCATTTAGAGGCAACATTGAAAATCAGTTATTTTATCAAAAGGTTTCTTTGCACTTAAAATGTGTAATTTGTTTATGACTATACCCATTAGACAGACTTCTACAATTAAATACTATATGAATATATTTCCCATACATTCTTGACTAACTCAGGATAACTTGGCTGAGAGCCCTTATTTGAACATGTGACTTGTTTCTGAAGAGGTCGATGATGTCAAAGCAATGGGAATAAGAAAGGGAAATATTTCATGTTTACATTTTCCCAAATGACTTGCCAGGTTTAATTATGAGGCCCTAAAAATTAAAATAGAAATTGCTTGTAGAAAATTATTCCCTTCAGTTGAAAATTCAATATGATCTTTGAGTAGAAATGAGTCAAAAATACTATATCATAGGAGTTTTGTGTGTGTGTGTGTAATCACAAGGCTAGTCCCACTAATAGAGAACAGGAGCCTGCCAGAAACCAGGAGGCAGGTGGTGAGTGTATGTTTCTGAACCCGTGGGTCATTCATAGATGTTGGGGGACAGAGAGGAGGACAGAGAGAGGAGAGAGGGAGAGAGAAATGCTTCCAAGTTCCTTGGAAATCAAATATGTATTTTCACAGAAATAGTTCATGAGAACAAGAGAGCATCCCCTCACCACCCCACCCTCCACCCATCTTATCAAAAGTCAATTCTGGCTGGACTCGGTTGTTCATGCCTGTAATTCTAGCACTTTGGGGGAACCAACACTGGCGGATCACTTGAGGCCAGGAGTTTTAAACGAGCTTGGGCAACATGAGACACCCATCTCTACAAAAAAAGAAAAAAAAAAAATTAACCAGCCATGGTGGTGTGTGCCTGTGGCTCCAGCTACTCAGGAGGCTGAGGCAGGAGGATCACTTGGGCCCAGGAGGTTGAGGCTGCAGTGAGCTGTGATTATATTAGTGCACTCCAGCCTGGAAGACAGATTGAGATACCATCTCTAAATAGAATAAAGTAAAGTTAAATTAAATTTAAAAGCCAGTGCCTTGATTACATTAAAGCTGTGTTGAAACCCTCCTACTCCCCTCATTCATATGGCTCCTTTGCCAGCCTCACCCTGTGCAATCTATGGGTGTATGTGAGCATGAGAGACTAGAGCAAGGGAATCACCCATGATCATTTCAGGAGTTGTGTCCAAGGACTGAAATTAATCGGACATATGGTTATTAAATGGTTTTGAGAGAAAGCTCAGTTCTGTATCTTTCACTTTGTTGTTGAATTCTAATATTTATTTGAATATGTGTGTTGAAGTATAATATAAACATTGCATAACATGCAAATATTAAATGTTCTGTTCAACTAATGTATACAAAGTGATGACCCTCTTAAAACCATCATGCAGATGAAAAAGTAGAGCATTAGTAGGGTCACAGGGGTCTCTCATGTCCTGTCTGAGACATGACATACCTCCCCAAAAGAGCACAATTCTGACTACTATTGCCCTCCCCTTTGCGTAGATGAACTTCATATGGGTGAAATCTTACAGGCTATCTTTCCCTGTACCTAGCTGCTTCCTTTCAATATTATGGAAGGGAGATACACCCATGTTTTTGTGTGTAGTGATACAATAAATACAATATGTTATTTTCTTTTGTATTGCTATATAAAATTTCCTTTTGTGGATATATGGCGGTCTAATTAACCATTGTTGGAGATTTTGTCTTTTGAAGCAAGAATATTACTGCTGTGAACATCCTCACAAATGCTTTTTCGATAACATATGTACGTCTTTTGTTGGAAAGAGTGGAATTGGTACATCAAAGTGTATACATACATTGAGTTTTGATAAATACCAACAGTTTTCTGAGCGGTTATACTAAGGTATATCTACAATTTAATACAGAAAGAGTAGCCTCTCTTCTTTGCTCAATTTTATTTGTCTATTTATCATTCTACTGGGTATATATAGTGGAATTTTATTGTTAATTTGTGTCTCTCTGACAGACAATGGTATTAACCACATTTTCACATAATTACTGTACAGTTATATCCTGTTTTTTGATGTGTCTATTCCAGGATTTTATCCTGCTTTGAAATTAAAAAGTGTAAAATTGTTTCATCTACCTTTTTTATGACTTGAAAGATCCTTAAGCATTCTGGATTCTCAATGCTTATTGAAAATATCTTCTAAGAAGTAGGGGTCAAGATCCATTTTTTTAAAATGTGTATAGATTTGATACAGTACTGTTTATTAAAAAGACCATCCTTGGCTGGGCGCGGTGGCTCAAACCTATAATCCCAGCACTTTGGGAGGCCGAGGAGGGTGGATCACAAGGTCAAGAAATCGAGACCATCCTGGCAACATGGTGAAACCCCATCTCTACTAAAAAATACAAAAAACAATTAGCTGGGTGTGGTGGCAGGCACCTGCAGTCCCAGCTACCTGGGAGGCTGAGGCAGGAGAATTGCTTGAACCCAGGAGGCAGAGGTTGCAGTGAGTTGAGATTGCACCACTGCACTCCAGCCTGGCGTTTGGCAACAGAGCAAGACTCTGTCTCAAAAAAAAAAAAAAGAAAAAAAAGACCATCCTATCTCCAGGACGTCATACTGGCACTTTTACATAAATCTGGTAACTAAATATGAATGGATGTAGAATTTCCACTGAGTTTCATTGGTCTATCATAATACGTTTTTATGCCTTGTACTCTAAGTCATCCACCTTCGGTCTTAAAAATTGCCCTACTAATTAATTCCTGGCCCTGTCCTTTAAGGTTTAGAATCATTTGTCAATTTTAGGGGGCTGAGAGAGTCCTTCTGGAATTTTGAATTTGATTGCATTACATTTACAATTCAGTTTAGAAACAGATAAAAATAATGTTAGTAGTACTAAGTCTCTTAACTATATTCATTTATTTAGAGCTTTAAAATTTGAAATTTAGTGTATCAATCTGTATGCTCTTCTAGAAGATATCTTGCATAGTGTTCATTAAATATTTTAAGTGCTGTTATAAATAATCACTTAAAAATTTTATTTTCCAATGGTGTGTGCTCCCTGTATGTATAAAAACACAATAAAAAAACATTTTACCTTAAATCCAGCAAGTTTGTAAAATTTATTTATTAGCTATATAATTATCTAGTGTGTTTTAAAAATGCTCTGTGTACACAGTCTTATTGCCTGAAAAAATAATAATTTTATTTATTTGTTTAAAATCCTATTATTAGTCTGTTCTTATGTTAATGGATTGGATCACCAGAATAATGTCAGATGCTGTTAGTAATTTCATTTAAAAATACATATATTTCTGATCTCAGGAGAAACCTTTAGTAATTAAACCTTAAGTATAAAAATGGTTATAAATTTTACATAAATACCGGTTATCAGAGGAAGGAAGGTTCATTTTATTGCCATCTTAAGAAGGCTTTATCATAGAAAATGTATTGAATTTTATCAAATATAAGTATTTTTTTCTTACCAGTTGTTGATAGGAATATTATTCTCCTTTATTTTGCTTGTGAATTATATTTCCTGATTTTGAAATATTAAAATTACCTTGCATTTTTGGTGTTTTATACTTTTCTTTATGTTACTGGAGTCTTAAAAGAATATTTTGCCTAGGGCATCTATGTTCATGACAAATATAAGACTCCAATTCTTTTTTCACTTAAAAAAATCTGCTATAGCAAACTTATGCTGGTTTCATAAAGAGAATACTCTGTTTTCTAGTCTCTAAGTTTGTAAATTTGATACTATTTCTCTCTTGAATGTTTAGAAGAATTCACAACTGAAACCATTAGGACCTGTTTTTTTCTATTTTCATTTCTCTTTCTCTCTTTCTCTTTCTCTCTCTCTCTTTCATTCTTTCTTTCACCATTAGGAACTGGTATTTTCTTTTCCCTTCCTTCCTTCCTTCCCTCCCTCCTTCCCTCCTTCCCTCCTTCCCTTTGTCCTTCCCTCCCTCCCTCCCTCCCTCCTTCCTTTCTTCCTTCTTCATTCATTTGAGACGAAGAAGTCTCGCTCTGTTGCCAAGCTGGAGTGCAGTGGCTCAATCTTGGCTCATGGCAACCTTTGCCTCCTGGGTTCAAGCAATTCTACTACCTCAGCTTCCCAAGTAGCTGGAACTACAGGCACACACAACCACACCCAGCTAATTTTTGTATTAGTAGAGACAGGTTTCACCATGTTGGCCAGGATGGTCTCCGTCCCTTGACCTCGTGATCTGCCCACCTCAGCTTCCCAGAGTGTTGGGATTACAGGTGTGAGCCACCACGCCTGGCCAGGACCTGGTTTTCTTTCCGAGAGGGTTTTAGTTCTGGATTCAATTTCTTTGACATACATAGAACATTTCACATTCTTTTTGTGTTGGTTTTTAATGACTGCATTTTTTAAGAATTATGTTACATTTAATCTTCAAAAGCTTTTGGCATAAAATTATTCATAGTTCTCTTTATTTTTTTAATTTTTGTAGAATTTTGAGTGGCTCCTTTTTATTCCATGTGTTGGTAATTTGTGACTTTTCTGACTTTTTAAAATTTCCCTCTTTCTAATTTATTTGGGTATAATTTGATTATTGTTTATGATAGCCTTCATTTCCTGCCTTTTCTAAAATAAGTATTTGAGGCTTTTTTATTTTGCTTTAAATGTAACTTTACTGAATTCTACATGTTTGATATTTTATAAATTCATTACCAATTAGTTTAAGGTATTATCTGTTTCTATTTGTGATTTCTTTCTATAAAAATCTACATATAGTTGTGTATATAGATGT
>NW_016107329.1:7244923-7286836 GCF_001604975.1 Cebus imitator
CAACCTCCCCCTCCTGGGTTCAAGCGATTCTCCTACCTCAGCCTCTTGAGTAGCTGGGATTATAGGCACCTGCCACCACACCTGGCTAATTTTTATATTTTTAGTAGAGGTGGTGTTTCACCATGTTTCCCAGGCTGACCTCAAACCCCTGACCTCGTGATCCACCTGCCCGAGCCTCCCAAAGTACTGGGATTACAGGCGTGAGCCACTGTGCTCTGCCCACATCCCGATTTTCTTCAAGACCTTGGCTCCCTAAGTCATTGCTGCTCTGTTGATTTTATTATCCCTGCAATTAGATGCTTGATTTGTATTTTATCTTGTCTTTGCAATTGGCATGGTTAGGAGAATTTGACTGATACTAGCTGCTTCATTACAGCTACAGGGTAAAGTAGGCTACATCTGTTTCTATTGCATCAGTGTCAGATCATTTGCCCTCAAATATCTATGTTAGTTTGGTATTGCGTGCCTTTTATTTTTTAATTCTGTATGCATCTTTTCAAAAGGGGTGGGAGGAGAAAGAGAGAGAAAAACACACCCTATTTAAAGTTACTATTAATATATTACTCCTGGCTTATGTTTGTGGTCACAGTTGATTGTAGAATTAACAAGAATTAACAGTGAGACAAAAGTCAGCTTTGAATCATGGAATGAAAAGTTTTTTTAAAAAAATACTCTTATTTAGATGCTTCTATGGATCTAGAGGTAAAGTTTTATGTCTTAGCCAAAATTTAATATAGTAAATTTTTATTGTATGACACAACTTACCATGCTATATTGTGTCTGGTGATGGGAAAAAAAGTGTCAACTTGTGGTATGTTTGTTTTGAAAGTGTTGACAGTAGTATTTTTAATGGTTTTAAATAATGTGTTGTATTTGCAATTTTTTCAGAAATACACATTTATAGAGAAAAGGAGAAACACATTAAGAGACATATTTGTTTATTAATGTAAGAATAAGATATAATACATTGAGATTGTTACCAGAACAATCACAGTTAATTCTAACTTTATATTTATCATTTCTAACTCTGTCATACAATAACAATGGAAAATAAATACAAAACATGTATCAGGTAAAAGGTTAACTGATGTACAGTTTACCATAAAATTGCCTACTTTTTGTAGGTCATAAGAAAATGTAAAAATGTCTAGTCTTTCTGGACTTGAACTCCATTATGTAGACTTAAATAGCTGTGCTCTCCTCGCCTACAGGTGATAACCCATAAAATTATAGATATTAGGTTGATACAAGGACACACATTTTATATTGAATTAGTGGTTATTCCCTATAGCAATATTAGTGTCTAGTAAATAATGCCAAGTAGTCACGTATCAGGTATTCATTACAACGATCTTGCTGTCCTCAGGCCACACAACAAAAATCTATTTCTTTTTATTTCTAGTGATTATCATTGTATTATGTCTGTTGTTTTAAATGACTCATTTTGTTCAAATATTTGGGTTGCTTCCCATGTCAGTTACTTTATTAAGAGAAAAAGCAAAGCACTAAATATTATTACATCTGTAAAGATTACAGAGACCAGGAGAATGACTTCTCTGTTTCGTGTTGAAAATAAACTCACATATAACATCTGGATTTTAGTTTTATTTAATTATTATTAACTCTGTTATCTTAAGCCTTTGTATAATGTTCATGTTTATTTCTAGCAAGTTACTAATCATGGACGTAGAACATGCTTGAGGCAAACTTCATTTTGAGACTGATGTCTACACAAGGCAGCAGCCAGCCCCCCGAGTTAGGTTGCCTGCTGCCACAGCAGTGCTGATCTGATGCTAACAAGCACCACTGCTGAGATGTGGGTCCCAAGCGGGCGAGTCAGCATGCAGTTCCAAAGGAAGTACAGCCAACCAGGACAGCGTCCATTATTGTGCTGCCTATTTATGTCGAAGACAAGTAATATTCATTTTATTTTTAAGTTTTGAACTTTGTATTTTCTGAGAAATTTGTAAATTTCTTTTTTTTTAAATTATACTTTAAGTTCTGGGGTACATGTGCAGAAGGTGCAGGTTTCTTACAATTCGTCATGTTAGATGTAGGAGAGAAAGAGAAAACAGAAAGGAGCCAGATCTTCCTGCATGGACTTTACAAAAAAGCAACCCTAAACATCAGAAACAAAAATGCATCATCAAGCCAACAACCATCTGTTGACTCTATACAAAAATATATTTCATTAGATAGAGTGTCCTCATCCTTGAGCACTGTGTAGACATTCTAGAAACAAAACACAAATAACAATGAAAACATTATGGACTTCACTTCTAGCTGAGGACAACAATTAAATAGCTGTTTGAGGGTGTGCAGTCCTAACGGCCAAGTCAAGAGGTTAGAAGGGAAATAAATCCTATCAGCTTTTTAAAAAGCATCACAATAAAAAAGAAATGTGGCTCTAGTCCTTTCTCCTACTCAAAATACACTCCCTCGGAAAGGGAGTATTAGAATCAGCGTCAAGCAATGTGCTGCCAGGTGGTAGCAGTGGACTATTCCACAACATGAGCTGTGACCCTGCATGGGAAAGAGATTTACAAGAATACACTCGGAAAGGGAGTGTATTTTGAGCAGGAGAAAGGACTAGAGCCACATTATGGGGTTTAAAAAATATACATATAGGACTGTTTAGAGAAATATACCGTGCGATTTGATGTGCGCAAGAAGTTCAAAAACTCAAACATTTGCAATTCTAGGAAATGAAAACAGCTGCCATTGTTTAGTGCTTATTAAATGGCAGAACTGCCTCAATGGCTTCACATGTATTATCACATTTCATCTCAAAAGGTAGGCAAATCATTGTAAGAATTGTTATTTCTACTCTGCATATGAATAAGCTGGGACTTGAGATTAAGCCAATTTTCTAAAGTCTTCCCAAGAGTGGCAGAGCTAGCATGGAAGCCTGGGTCACACAATTCTAGAGCAGGTGCTTGGCAGGCTTCTCTCAGCAGCATGAGTGCTGCACCCAGAGGCAGACAGTTTCATTATTATTATTATGTGTGATATTTTTTTAAAAAGCAAACACATACGTTTTCAAAATATGTCACCTATACATAGGTATACAGTTAACAAATAGGACGTCTACGCAGGCATGCAGAGTGGGATGTTCATAGCATAGTGCAATACCAGCATCCCTGGCCATGTGGAGCCATTGGCATCTGGGAGGTTCCACAGAGTTTCTAGGCTTGCCACAGATGGGGGCCAGTGGCTTAATGGCTCTCTCATAAGCTATGGAAGTGTTGGCAACTTTAGAAATCGGAACATGGCAGGATTCTGCAATCTGCTGGTGGTTTATTCAGAAGTATAATGCACAGTGAAAAAAAAGGAGGGACTTTATCCATAAAAAAGGAAGAAGGAACTTATTCTCTAGAATCAGAGTCTAACAAAGATTAGCAAGGCTGATCTCTTGTCATCTCTCCTATGAGCTAAAACGGAGTGCTTAAAATATCCCCTGACCAGGAATTCTCTCATTTCAAATGATACAAATAAGGAAAGAAAACAGTGAAGGGAAGAGAAAAGGCAGGTGGGGAACGAAGTGGCTGGCCCTGATGATATTTGCTGCACCTAATCAGAACGTGCAATACTAACAATGAGAATTGTAACCAATAAAAAAGTTAGATGGCTTGCCCGTTACTCAGAAAACAGGGACTGCAGAAGCAGAAATCCTCAAGGCTTTATAGAATTACACTGTCATGATTACTTCCATAATTATATGATGTACAAAGCATAGAATCAGCATCAAGCAACATGCTGTCAGGTGGTAGCAATGGACTATTCCACAACATGAGCTGTAACACTGCATGGGAAAGAGATTTACAAGAAAAGGGAGCTGAGAGAGGCTATGAGTTAATTAGGAAATAACTTTCTTTAGACACTCAAGGCTCATCACCATATCTACTGTCCAGTAAAACCTGGCATAAAGAGACTATATAAGCCCAAATAGATCCAAACAAATAAGATTTAAAAACCCTAGCCAGCCGCGGTGGTGGTATGCACCTGGAGTCCCAGCTACTGGGGAAGCTGCGGCAGGAAGGTTGCTTGACCCCAGGAGAGGGAGTCTGCAGCGATCCATAATTGGACCGCTGCACTCCAGCCTGGGCAGCCGAGTGAGACCCTGTCTCAAAAAATTGAAAATGAAAAACATATAATAAGAAAGTGAAATGAACTCCATGTACACAAAGATTGATACATGATCCAGGTGCTCTCTTGAACATCTAATGAAATTCTCATTTACAAAATAGAGAGTTGAAACACATTTTGTCAAATTAGATTCTAAGTCTATGTTGGACTTGGGGAGAAGTGAAATAGTGTTAGTAAAGGTTTTCAAAAAGAACAGAAATTGGATCTGCTGGAAAATGAAGCTGGACTAAAACTCCTTAGTTTTATGAATTATAATGTGTATATCAGTATCATTTAATTATTCTTAGTATTCATTTACTTCTGGAATAATTTAAAAAATTTAAAAATTCAAGCAGAATACAACAGACAGTTGTGCGCCCATCACCCATATTGGTTTCATATCTCTTTAAAAACATTTAAAATTGAAAGTGCTGTATTTTTTTCACATGTACTTTTGTGATTGGGATGCAGCTTTAAGGGTGTGGTAAGAAAACGCTGTGTTCTAATGTAATTGTTACATTTATTTTCTGAGTAGTATAAAAAATGACATATGTTTTAATTATATGGTATCTTAGATTAGATAGATGGCATATTGTTCTATAAACACAGGGTTAAGTGCTTACTTAACTACTTCAACCTACTTCTTTTAATAAGCAATGGTAACGGTTATCTTGCAGTTATCCTTCCATCCAGTATTTTATATGTTTACCATATACGTGAACACATAGATACATTCAAACAGTGGGTACACCATTATTTTCTATATTTTAATTGACTCATAACATTAACTATATTCTTTTACCAAAAAAAGCTGTTCATCAGCCCTCTTGCTTTCAAAAATTTTCCATTTTGAAAATCTTAGACCTAATTTATTCTAAAGTCCCTCTAGTATTTTATTGTAATGACACACAACCAGTTATATTTGTCTATTAATCTTTATTATAGACATTTAAGTTATTCCTGTATTTTCTGCTCTTACAAAGGGTCCTAAGAATTGTTTTATAAATCCTCTTTTTGCTCATGTTTGAGAGTTTTGACAGGGATAGTCCCAGTTGAACATGAATCTTCAAGTTTGGAAGATATTTCCAGATGATTCTTCCAATTAGCTAAAAATACAAGACTTGGTAGTATAGACGTTTTTCCAGCCCAAGAGACAACTTCATTTGGAAATCAGGCACTGCCACCTACTAGCCCTGTCCCCTTGGGCCAGTCATGGCACCAGTTCTCCTGCCTATAAACATGAAAATACTTCTCTTACTCCAGTCATAGGTTCTGTAGGACTGGAAGAGCGAGTGCCTGTGAGGTGCTGAGGACAGCGCCATGCTCAGAGTGCCTGTAAGCTCTTATCATTATTACTAAACTACGATGAACTCTGCTAGTGTTCTGTGTGTAATATAGCATCTTGTAGCTTGAAATAGCACCAGAGGGAGCTGCTGCTCTCAGAGCTTTCCATTGTTTCTCATATTTATTTTCCGTCTTTTTAGTTTATATTGTTTGCCCAAATTTCTATTATAGTTCTATTTTTGATTGATTTATAGGAACGTGTTATAAATTACTGCTAATCCATTGATTACATGCACAGCTTATATACCTCTCTGTCTTTGCTTATTTTTTACTATTAAATGGTTGACCAGCCTTGTTTAATGGGGTTAGATTGCTCCATCATTCTCATTATGATTTGCATTTTTGAATCCTATTTCCTCGCTTACATACAAATCGTGAGAGTTTCATTCTGTATGCTTGCCTAAATGCTTCAAACTTTGCTGTTCATATTTGGGATTTAAATTCACTTGTAAGTAATTTTTACACATGCTGTGGGATAGAGATCAACACTTGTTTTCTTTACATATAGATGATCAGTCCTCTCAGCAGCATCCTTCATCACTGAGAGGTGGTGCAGCCTGGTTGGTCATGCACTGTATCTTTGATACCAACAGGAGGCAGGGAGATACTGGGTAGAATAGGGCAGTTCCCCAGCAAAGGCCCCACCCTCAAGCCTAGAAACCCACAGCCGTACATGGGAACAGGTATTCCTGTTTTCATCCCCAAAAATTGCCTTTGGCCCACCATGCCCTCCATCCTGTACCCCAAACACCAGGCTCCCCAAGCAGATGAACAGAAGAGCAGGAGAGTGGCAGAAAAGGAGAAAAGAAAAGGAGCGTGTAAATATTGAGAGGAGTTCAGCTGGGGATACTTGGATCATTTGTTCTTTCAAAAATTTTCGCTATAATTTTAAATAATTTTAAATGTGTGTAAAACGTGTAGACAAATTGTACAAGCAACTTTTAATATCATATATTTTAAGATGCTTTACTGGCATGTGGTTCCATCAACTTGAATATGTCTATCGTGTTTTTAAAGAAAGGTATTCTATGTAACCTCCATACAGTCATCAAAATGGAAAAGTAGGACTGATGCCCTGGTATCACCGAATCAAGAGACCTCCTTCAGTCATGCCCATAGGGCGAGAGATTCAGTCCAGCAGTGCATGTTGCATTTTGAACCACCAGGCCCTTGACTCTCCTTCAGCATGGACCAGTTTTGCAGTCTTCTTTTGGCTTTTCTGACGTTGACATCTTTGAAAATACAGGCCACGCATTTTGTAAACTAAAAATAGGTTTGATGGTCAAAATGGTGAAACCCCGTCTCTACTAAAAATACAAAAAATTAGCTGGGCATGGTGGCGCATGCCTGTAATCCCAGCTACTCAGGAGGCTGAGGCAGGAGAATTGCCTGAACCCAGGAGGCGGAGGTTGCGGTGAGCTGAGATCGCGCCATTGCACTCCAGCCTGGGTAACAAGAGCGAAACTCCGACTCAAAAAAAGAAAAAAAAAATAGGTTTGATTTCTTCACAACTAAAAAGTCTTCCTACTCTTGAGTTTTTATTCTAAAGTGATGGAATTTACTAGAAATACCAAAGGACTGAAAATACTGGAAATGCATCATTATGGCAATCATTATAAATCACGGTTTCTCCGAAATTAATTAAATTTTTGTTTTTCTGAGAAATTTGTAAACTTACAGGTGGTTCGGCTCCAACTGCCCCTCACATTCAAGTTTAAAACTTTTGCTATTTTATGGTATTGAAATTAAATATAGCTGAGAGAAATTGTATTTGATATGAATTAGCACAGTTTCAGCTTACTGCACAGATATCTATTAAACTACATTTTTTTGTGAGTTTCTCTTCTTAAAGACAGCAGAATAATTAAAGGCCGTGGACCAAGTAATGAAGAATAAAGTATAAGCCTCATTTTGCCATTATGCATGCTGAAAAGGTGCTGAGAAGGGTGTAATTTTACAAATGTTTTTACATGCCAATGAGATTCAGAATTAGAGATTCATTTGCTTTTGCATCCTGGACATAAATGACTTACATCATGGGAGGAGGAGTCCTGGCTCCTTTTCACCGGGGTTTTCCCCTGCTGCTGCCCTGTTTTCCAGGTGTCCCAGATGTATTTCAGCGCCTCAGGGAAGCTGTGCGCCTGGCTGCCTCCTCACCTCTTCTCCTGTGTGGAGAGAGCCTTCCACCAGCTCTTCCAGGAGCAGCGAGCGCAGTGTTTCATCCTCAGGTGAGTCTCCTTCAACCTCGTCTGCCATGCTCAGGTTGGCCGCGGGGCTTGGCGGTAAAGATGTCCTCATTTCCCGTGATTTACCTTTATTTAGTTTCTCAGCACTTGGCGGTCCAGTATATCTTCACAGTAAGTACATTTGGCTCGTTACAAGGGAGAAACATCTTGGCTATTAGAAATAGCCCCAAGTGTAGCTGGATCAATATCAACAAACTTAACCTGAAACTCATTTCCGTTTGAAGATTTAAAGCTTAGATAAAGAGTTTTTGCTTTTGAACCTAAGAAAACAAGGAGAAAAAAAAAGCTTCCAATGTTAGTGAACCTAAGCCACCGTTCTGCAAACTGCAGGGCAGCCACAAATATAATTTTCTTTCCAAAGGTGTATTTACTCAGTCAGCTGTTTGTTATTTACCTTTGCTCACACTTCCCTGAATTCTACTTCCTAAACTTTTTTTTTTTTTTTTTTTTTTTTTTTTGAGACAGGGTCTTGCTGTGCCACCTAGGCTGGAATTTAGTGGCATGGTAACAACTGACTGCAGCCAACCTCCCAGGCTCAGTCATCCTCCTCCCTCAGCCTCCCAAGTAGCTGGGAATAGAGGCAAATGACACCACACTTGGCTAATTTTTTAATTTTTGTAGAGATAAGTTCTCACTATTTGCCCAGGCTGGTCTCAAACTCCTGGGCTCAAGTGATCGTCTTGTCACAGACTCGCAAAGTGCTGGAATTACAGGCATGGGCCACCACGTTTGGCCCAAAATATTTTTTATTTGAAATGTAATGCTAGTTTTAACTCATAAATTAATAAAAAATTAAAGAAACATTTAAGTGTTAAAACCTGCATTAGAGATCTATATCTTATATGTGGCCAAAGCTCTGTAGGGAGGGAAACCTCCAGAGTACAGCAGTGCGTTGGTTGTTAGTGGTGGTTGGAACTGAACCAGTAAGTGCAGTAGCACACAACTCACGTCCGAGTGAAATGAAAACGGTATAAAGTTAGAACTGGATAGAACTCAAAGGCTTATTTACATATTAAAGTCAGCACTGATATGTTTATATGGATTTTATCAAAAATTCTGCAGAGGGTGGAGGGACCGACTGACGGGTACAGACTTTAGTTTTCTAGTTTTCAAAGCAGCATGCTGGTGGGTGTTTTCATGCCGGGTTCAGAAGCATCCAAAGGATGAGGAAGGTGCTGAGGCAGGGGCTTCCACCCATTCTAGACTCAGGCGACCCTATTTTTATCTCTTTTATCTGTTGAGTTGTCTGGTCTTACTTTGATAAATGGGGAAGAGCTTTTTAAAAATTGCTTAGGAAGCACTGTAAATTGGTGAGATAACAGGGAGCGTGTAACACTGTTGACAATAACAACATTTATTGAGAATTTACTGGGTGCCAGACTCTTGACTAGATTATTTCAGTGTATTATCTTATTTATTTAGAATTTACATAAATTCTGGGTGCTTCCACTGAGCATCGCAGCTGTTATTCCTGAGTTGTTGAAAGCGTGGGTTCTGAGCAAGGCTCTGGGGGGAGAAAAGGAGGTACCAGCGGGCCCAGGTGCTTTGGGAGTCCTTCTGGGAGAGGACACACAGCGTCCAGCAAGTTCTTTCAGTGAAGAACCCTGTTTTTCTTAGTTTAACCCAACAATTTTGACATGTATTTGCTCATGGAACTTTTTTATCCAGTAGAGCTAATTAATATTCTGTAGAACTAGTTTTCCTTTGGGACTTTTTTTTTTTTTTTTAAGCTAATGATTCCATGTGTCGACCCCTTATTTTGAAAAAATATCTCATTGTTCAAGTTTCAAAAAGGCGTTATTGCAGCATTTTGCTCCTTAGCTCAGCTAGGTCTGGGTTCTTGCCTCACGACCTGGAAAAATGAGGCGTGCAGACATCAGAGGGTGAGAGGAGTAGAATTTATTGTGCAAAAGGGAAGCTCTTGGCAGAGAGGGATCCTGAAAACAGGTTGCTTGATGCACACCCCCTTCTCAGTTGAGTACCAGGCTGGCCGTGCAAATTCCTGGCAGCTCCAGCCGGGTCCTTCCAGTGTACATGCTTGGACTGAGCTACTCCGTATTGATTTATTTCCCTTGCTGCACATGTGTTAGGAATGCAATTTTCCACGGCAGGGATGTTCAGGCAAGCCTCCTCTGCAAGTTCCCTTATCTGCACAAAACATCTATGTAAGCGCTTGTGGGATGGGTGGGAGGTTCTCAGAGGACCCTTCCCTTCCTGTCTGTCTGAAGCAAGCTGGCGAGCTCCTTTCAGTATCGCTAGTCCTGGAATACAGAACTGAAGAGCGGATCTATGGTACAAGGACTTATTGTTTTAGTGATTCCCTTCTTTCAAAATTGTGTGTGTTTTTATACAGCTTTGCCACATCACTGACTGGTAGACTAAGATACACGCTTTCTCCATTTTTACTAATATGATAAAATTAGCCATTTGAAATTCAACTAAATAAGTTGTTTACAGATCATTATTGAGTGCTGATTGTATCCCAAAACGAACACTTACAAAGAGTAATTTAAGATTCAGCAATCCAAACTCAAATATTCCTGGAACAGATGTCCCCAAACTCAGTCCCCAGACCACGAAAATTTTTATTTTATTTTCTAATGTTAACTTAATACTTCATTTGTTGGTACTTTTCGGCCCCAGTAGTTCAGAGGTCTGCAGAAATGAGTGGAAGCAAGCATTAACGACTCAACACTTGAAGAAAATAATTAAATTTCAACTTCTTTTCTGGCAAACACTATTTAATCAAATTTGTTAAAACAGATGTTTTCTAGCAGAAAACCAAGGAAACACTCATAAGAGGAATTATTTTTAAAGTTGTTTTCGTTGCCAGATAAGTAAAGTCTGTTTTTATAAGTTTTTCATCTGGGTGAAGTAATAACTTTATCGTAAATCCGATCACTTCGGTATAATAACTATTGTATTGGAATTTTATGTTAATCCTCTATCATCTGGTGTCAGGAATATAATCTTTACCATTTGTAAAAACTGGGTGAGTTAATAAAGTATGCCTGGGATGTATCAAAAGTGATGACATTATAAATAAAAAGTTCAGTGATCATTCCTAGATGAAAGAAAAATGCAAACTAGAGAACATCAGAGCGAAAGCAAGCTGAAAAGGAAAGCTAACAAGGTTAGATTTAGGATCTGCTGAATGACAGATCCACATCTGAAGACCTTACTGCCTTAGTTTTGGTAGCTATGCACTTGACATTCATTTCAAAGAACAAAGAAGAAATGCTCAGAAAAGATTTAACAGCTTTTCCACAGAAGATGTCATGTCTTTCCTGTAAGGCCCATGAAGCATTAACAGCTCTCCCAAGGCCAGGTGTGATCCTGCATGTCTCCACACAGGGCGCCGTTCCTTGGGATGGATCTCCTCACTTTATGTTGACTTGCTAAGCTGAGTCAGGTTGGTTATGTCTTCCTTGTCAGCCAGACACCTTTCCAGCTTCATTCATCTATGCTAGGTGGTTCTACCCTGTGAGATACTGAATGGCAGAACCTGTGTCATATTCATTTGTAATGCCAGCATCTGAACCACCATCAGGGACATGACACAGTAAACATATACTAGATATTTTGGACAAATGCATCAAACTGAACTGAAAACATAGACCACAAACTCACTGGAAGTTGTGCCATTCCGTCCTCATTTTTGTGTCTGAGAATTCTCTCCAGTTAAATTTTTACTTGTTCCTTCAAAGTAGCAAACTAATGTTTTCCCTCTCTGTTTTCCTTAGTGGAGAACGGGGATCAGGAAAGTCTGAAGCCAGCAAACAAATCATAAGACACCTCACCTGCAGGGCTGGCCCTATCAGGGCTGTGCTGGACTCCAGATTCAAACATGTAAGTTTTTTGTCTGGGTTAGCAAATGTGTAAATGAAGATGTTGAGCCGATTGACATTTACAAATAAGGGAGAGGGCATCATAATAGACACAAGGGGGTCAAAATTTGTGGAAATAAAGAACAAAAAATTATTGATCTTAGGTGCAAATTAATATTGTTCAAGTGAACATTTATTTATTTTACATATTTAAAAATATTTTGTACATACTTTCTTTTTGTATTTGCTCTGAATAGTTGGATCTAAGATGTGTAACATAGGTAGATGTTGTTATTCACAAAGAAAGTGCACTTTGGGGCCGGGCCCAGTGGCTTATGCTTGTAATCCCAGCACTTTGGGAGGCCGAGGCGGGTGGATCACCTGACGTCAGCAGTTCGACACCAGGCTGGTCAACATGGTGAAAAACACTCTTTACTAAAAATACAAAAATTAGCCAGGTATGATGGTGGGCGCCTGTAATCCCAGCTACTTGGGAGACTGAGGCAGAAGAATTGCTTGAACCCGGGAGGCAGAGGTTGCAGTGAGCTGAGATCATGCCACTGCACTCCAGCTTGGGCGACAGAGCAAGACTCTGTCTCAAAATAAGTAAATAAGTAAATAAATAAATAAAGTACACTTTGGTGTGTTAGTACATTTTGGGGAGCTGGCCAGAAAAGAAATTATTGTGGGTGATCACTGAGGGCTGATAGTAAGTCTTCAATGTATCTGAAAGGATCGGCAATAGTTAGCCTTAAAGACTTTGATGTGCAGGCCTTGCACCTTTGGGGGCAAAACAGATTGTAAATTATATTCAGAAACCCTTGCAGTGTTAACTGTCCTGTTACTTCATCTGTCTAAAATATCACCATGATTCAAGGAGGAAGCAGAAAGACCCGTTACCAGCTAAGATAAAGCTGAAAACATTCCACACAATAAAACTCAGAAATTTTACTCAAAGAGCCCACCACAGGTGCTTATCCATAGACTGATTCTCTTGTTTATACATAGTTCTAGCAAGTTTTGTTAAAACGTTTGTTGAGACCATAGCAGATGAGAAGAAGAAATTGAAGGGCTGTGGAAGGAACAGCTAAGGGGGGAACAGACAGAACACTTACCAATAACCAATCCAAAAGAATGGAACTCAACAGTCTGCCCTCTAGGGACATCTACCTAGAGATGGAATCCTCCCCATTTCTTAATTTCTTTTGGAAGTTACTCCAGAGGCCTGGAGGTTCATGACGATTGTCCTAAGGTTGAAATAAAATAGTGATTTGGAGGATACTCCGCCCCTGCTTATGCTGATGACCATGATCAGGGCCATGGGTACACCAGCAGCTGCCGCTCCTAATCTCCATCCCGCCACTCATTCTTAAGAGGGAGATCCACCTGTCCAACACACTTCCTGGACATGCCACAGTGCACTGCAAGACATGGCCAAAATTTAAGTCTGTCTGTCTTCATTTATTTATTGTTATTGTTATTTATTTGTTTTTGAGACAGTCTCTGCCACCCAGGCTGGAGTGCAGTGGCATGATCACCCCTCACTGCAGCCTTAACTTCCTGGACTCAAGCGGGCCTCCCACCTCAGCCTCACAAGTAGCTGGGACTGTAGGCACATGTCCCTCACTCAGCTAATTTTTGTATTTTTTTGTGGAGATTGGGTCTCCCTGCATTTCTCAAGCTGGTCTGGAAATCCTGGGCTCAAGTGATCCACTTGCCTCAGCCTCCCAGAGTGCTGAGATTACAGGTGTGAGCCACTGCACCTGACTGTCTCTCTGTTTCCAGCACATTCAGAATATCCTATTCCTCCTAGCTCTTTAGCCTGTCCCGTTTCCGTCAGGCCCACAGTCATTGCTGCTGTTGAGTCGTCTTCTCACATGGCATCATATTTGAGACTGTTCTAGGATGCTTCCTTTCTTTTAACATTCTTGGCCATCTTCCAGGGCATGGCCATGGTTGGTAGCTCTGCTCCCCAGGGTCAGGCAGGGCCCAGGCCCTGTCGCCCCTCAGGCACTTTCTCCTGCTCAGAGGAAGAGAGCAGCAAGCCCCAGTCCAGGGAATAGGCTCATCATGTGCAGAGGGGCTGCCTGTCTTCCCATCACAGTTATGGGCTTGAACTTAGTTGTATTGCCATCTAGTTAGGACTCATTGCTAACTAGGCAGCCGTGTATTCAACTTTTTTTTTTTTTTTTTTTTGAGATGGAGTTTTGTTCTTGTTGCCCAGGCTGGAGTATAATGACATGATCTCAACTCACTTCAACCTCCACCTCCTGGGTTCAAGAAATTCTCCTGCCTCAGCCTCCCGAGTAGCTGGGATTACAGGCATGCACCACCATGCCTGGCTAATTTTGTATTTTTAGTAGAGACAAGGATTTCTCCATGTTGGTCAGGTTGGTCCTGAACTCCCGACCTGAGGTAATCCACCTACCTCGTCCTTGCAAAGTTCTGGGATTACAGGCGTGAGCCACCATGCCCGGCTGTATTCAACTTCAATTGGTAAATGGAGGAAGAGGAGAGTTGATGTTGGTGAACTGCCATCAGCCTGTATCACCACAGACTCCTTTGCTCAAAGCTCTTGAATGCTTCTCTGTTCACGATACATCAAGTCCAATAAATCAGCATGGCCCAGCATTCTTTCTGGCAGTGTTATCCTTTGTTGTTGTTTTTATTTTGTTCTCTGGCCTTAGATCACTATATCCCCTTCCCTCTTCTGCTTTTCAGCGGGTCTCCCTCTCAGCCTGGCCCGTGCAGTCTCATTCATTTGCTTTCTCATTCCACAAGCATCTGTTTATATAAAGTGGCGGCCCAGCACCTGTGCCTCAAATTCAGAGATGCCATCTCAGTACCATGGTTAGATCCCTATTTCCATGTGGGGAATAAATGGATACACAGATAAGTGTTGTGACAGTGTAAGAGAAACATTTAATTACCCCCAGTTTTCTAACTTAACTTCCTTAGTTAACTCTACATTATCAAATAAGTTTAATGTGGATAACCCCTTTGTATGTCATCAGGAGGCTGTACATGGCCTGTGCGTGTTTCCTTGTATGTGATTTATAGAGCCAACATCGATATTTTCTTCAATCTGTGTTACCTGTCCTGCTTTTGGGAATTTTCTGCGGCTCTTCCTTTTGTTATAACCTTTTATTTTTAATTCAAGTGTAGGGAAGACACATTTGTTAAAAAAAAAAAAAAAAGTCCTCTTATCTCGCAGGTCAAGAGACCACTAAATGCATATGTGAAAAATTGTGTTCAATTCCATATATACACTAACAGAACATGAGGTTTTCTATAATTGAATCAATATTCCCTGTATAACATTCAAGAAAATAATGTACATGTGTGCTGTACCATTTCCTTGACTGAAGAACTAATGCAAATACACATGCTTGGCCATGTTACAATCATGTAAAGCTTTCTGCTGGTACTTGTTTCAAAGTGTGATGTTGATGCAGTGTGAAATTTTCACCGAGGAGCCTCTGAGGCTGACCATACACACATTTACAGAAGGATACCTGCATTTCAGTCGTAATTTTATATTTGAAAGTGCCTGATTATATCCACTAAAGACTGCTGCACTTGTATCATTTCCTAAATCAATGCCATCTAAAGGTTCAAAAGTTAAAAATACAGAAACATACTGTACAATGAATATTGTGCTATTTGTGTTTGTTTCTGTATCACTTGCTTTTTTATCCAGCTGCTACAGTGTAGAGTTATTTTTTACCATGCTGGTAGTTACTCAGCATGTTCTGGAAATTTATAGTATCTGATCCCTCATTTAGAAATGAACATGAATGATGTTTAATCAATAAATTAGTATTATTTTGCATATTTTTTACTTGTGAATTATAAGTAATTTTAAAATTCATTCTGCTCTAATAGATCTCTAAGCTTAGGTCTGATTCTGTAGACTTGTCTCTTTAAAAAGAATGCATAATTAATTAGTTTTTCAAATATCTATAATGTCATGTGTGTTCATTAATGATTAATTCATAACCATGTATTAAGTTCATACTGTATTGAGCACCTGCATAATTCTACAGCAAGCTCAAAGTATTTTTTTTTTTAATGGATTCTTACTGTCGCCCAGGCTGAAGTGCAGTGGCATGATCTCAGCTCACTGCAACCTCTGTCTCCCAGGTTCAAGCAATTCTCCTGCCGAAGCCTCTTGAGTAGCTGAGATTACAGGTGTGTGACACCATACCTGACTAATTTTTGTGTGTTTTTTTTTTTAGCAGAAATGGGGTTTCACTATGTTGGCCAGGCTGGTTTCGAACTCCTGACCTCAGGTGATCTACCTGCATCGGCCTCCCAAAGTGCTAGGATTACAGGCTTGAGTCACTGCACCCGATTGCTCAAAATAATTTAACATTGAGAGTCAACTTGGGAAAATAGCATAACCTAGCTTCTTTGTTCAAATATGTTAATATATTGACCACTGACACTTAAGAGTTAGAGTATGTGTAAAACAACATGGTTCTAAAATAGCCTCAAGTTAACTAATAGAAATAACAGAAACTGATAACTTAATCCTAAAGACAAGGAGCAATGGAACAATAGTTCTCCTCTAAGATATAGACTAAAACAATCATCCATTAAAATGATCCTTTGGGAGATAGCAGGCTGCGTAATTTTTATAATAGCATTCTCTATCACATGTAAGTTGACTTTACGTTTTAGTTCAAATGAATACATTCTGAAGTACATTCCTTTGGATCAGGTAGATATAACCCTCCCAAATCAATTAGCACCTGGGAGTCCAGATTATAATATCAGTGCATATTTCAAGAAAAATGATTCTAGTTAACGTGTGTGTTTTATTCACTCCTCATGACAAATAAAAGATGTCATAAATAAATGACTTAAAGTTTCATGAAAAAATATTTCCCAGGTTTGAGCATGGCTTAAATTCCATGTCTGTGGTTTTATTGTTTCCCTTTAAATTATCCACATATCATTCAGTGTCTAAGATGGTCATGAAAATCATCAGCCATTGTATCTGTAAATCATCCAAGTGTGTGTACCGGAATTAAATGCAAGCATTGAATACATTTTTAAATTTACTGTGAATATAAAATTAGAGGGTTTGGTGAAATTACGTATATTTAAAAGATGAACGAGTACAAGAAATTCTCACAATGTCATTGATGGGTTGTTGGAAACTGTGACCTTAAGCAAAACTATTTCCTGTCTTCTAAGAATGTAACTCTTGTTTATATCAATTAGTCTGTGATAACATTGGTTTCATTAGGAGATACATTGTTTTGCTTAAAGTAGAAGTTTCCAAGAATCTATTGATGATATTAAGTGAGCACTTCCTGTACTTTCTGAGTGAAGGGAAAATCTGATTAAGGAAATGAGTAGAAAAGAACATCCTTGAGCAGCCTGGATCTATGGAGCTATCTAGTAGAAGTTTTGAAGCTCAGGATAAGATGAAAGGGAAGTTTGCTAGTGGCCCTGAAAGGAGAGGACAATGAGCTGCTGGGTTTTGCCATATTTGCTTGTGGGACTCCACTCTGGAACGTCACACAGGCCAGCATGGGGAGTGCTGGCAGGCAGGACCAGGTGTGCAGCAAGCACACAGATGGTACATTCCAACTGGGAGAGCCTGGTTCATTCTAAAGGAGACAATTTTGCCTTGAATCCTAGGAAAATACTCATTGGAGGTCATTTGGATCAGCAGTTACCAAGTAATGTGTACAAAAAAATGATAGAGAAATAAAAGTCATTGCATTAGTCCATTCTTGTGCTGCTAAAATGATACTACTTGAGGCTAGGGAAGTTATAAAAAGAAATAAAAGGTGGCGTAATTGAACTCACAGTTCCACATGGCTAGGGAAGGCTCAGGAAACTTATAATCATGGCAGGAGGTGAAGGAGAAAGAAGCAAGTCACGTCTTACATGATGGCAGGAGATTCAGCGTGCGTGGGGGAAACTGTCAGTTTTCAACCATGCATCTCATGAGAACGCCCTCACCATCTTGGAACAGCATGGGGAAAGCTGCCCCATGATTCAGTCACCTTCCACCAGGTCTCTCCTTGGCACCTGGGGATTACAATTTGACATGCAATTTGGGGGGACACAGAGCCAAACCACATCAGTCGGGATGTATTGGGATGGTCTTCAGTGTAGAATTGTGCAGACCCTGAGGAGCAGACGAAGTGTTCCTTGTGGTTGACACCAATGGCATCATTGTCAAAATTAAAGATTGCCATCTCAGTGGACTCTGGGCAGCAGGAGAACCCAGAATGAAAGGATTTGGGTGGAAACTGTGTTTTGTACTGTCACAGCATGCAGCACTCACCCTGAAGGAGGTTTCAGGAGAAGAGAAAGAAGAAAGATTTAGTTGGTAACAACTAGAAAGTGAGAGTGTAGCACTGAGGTCCAGAAATGACGTTTGGTGATTAAATGCAGGTCAAACACTTATTCTTAAGAGGCATGACTGAAATATTTCTGTCAGTCTTACACCTCAGTTGGCCCATCTTAAAAGCCTACCTGAGCTCACATGTCTTTGTCATGTGCTTCAGGTGCACTTTAGCTGCTGGGTAGATGGAAGATGGAACCCCATCACTACAGACATGGCTTTGTTCCCCCACACAATTCCAGAGCAGCTAAGAATGCTTAGGAAGGGCTGTTTTGTTTCTAATCCCTGCATTTGAATTTCAAACATTGGAAGCAGGGGATTTTCCATGGCCTTAAATTTATTGGAACAGAAAAGTCATGTTTTGGAAAGAAACTGCCTGGAACTTTCACCAACTCTGGCCCAAATGAATTTCAACTTTAGGAATGTTTGAATCCATGGAAATGATTAAATAAGCTTAAATAGGCATTTACTATGCAATAGCTTTAAGAGAGCAGAGGGATGGGCTGATACTGATTGAGATAATATTTTTTTATTGAGAATGCCACAAGTTTTTACTTTTAGAAAATACAGTAGATTAACTCATACCATAATAGTCCATAACTTATAGGGACATAAATTTATAGAAAAGAATACCATACATTATAAATAGTAAAAAAAAAAAAAAAAAAAAGTCAGTGAAATTTGAATAAGTATTGAGGAATACATATATTTAATTTTCTTCATTTATATTTTTATTTAAATTCTGTTACTGTGCAACATTGCCATCGTTGTTTTTGATATCAAGGTGAGCAGTGGAACAATGCTAGTTTTGTTTTGCTCAGTATCTCTCTTAAAGACATTTATTTAGTGCCACCTATCGGCCAAGTGGCCAATTAAAGATTAAAAAAATGGTTATTTCATAGTTTATTTAGCATTTAATCTTATGGACGACAATGTACAAAGAAAGAATGCCGTGGAGTATTTACATTTTGTTAAATAGTTGTAGGTTTTATTCGTTTCGTGACTTATATGTCTTCATTGGTATTTCAGCAGTAATTGCTGCATAGTTCGGTGGTTAAGTGTGTGATTCTGAAGCCAGCTCACCTGGGTTCAACTCCCAGCTTCACTGTTGACAACCTCTCAGACTTGGCAAACTACTTATCTATTTCCTTTTTTTTTTTTTTTTTTTAATAAAGCAGTGTGAAACCTACACTGGTTCTGGGAATTAACAGAGAACACACATGCACAGACATGTCTCATGTGAGAGCACTGCCTGGCACACAGTGAGCACAAGAAGAATGTTGTCTGTGACTATTAACAAGTCAAATTCACTGTTGTTATTTGTTGAATGTTTTCTCCGTGCCAGACATAAAGCTGAGTGCTCTACACAGCAGACATTGACAAACACTGAAGGAGTTATTTTTCCTGCGTGAGAATTAAGGAAAATGAGGTTTGAGGAATTCAGAAGACCTGCTCAGTGTTACATAATTTCTCATTGGCTGTGCTGGGGCGTGGAGGTAACCCCTTCTCACTCCAAAGCACATGCATTTAACCTTTCCCTGTATTTCTTGCTTGGGGAACAAGCTATTAATTACCAGTAATGCCCCTTTTACCTAGAATAATCAAAACATCACTTATCAGACACAACACCAAAATAACCAGAAGCAGAGTATTTTTAAAGATTATCCTATTTTATGACTTTTAAAGTAATTATTTAATGTAATATTATTAATGTTTAAAATGTGCTATCATTATGCTCTTATTTTCACTGTATGTATATCACTACATATTTAATCTTAGGTTATAGGGAAAGAAATAAAAACTAAGAGTTACTAAGTATTATTTCAGGTTTTTTCAGAAAACGTTTCTGTCATCACTGCTATCAATTTACTTTTATCATCTTTAAAATTAGGTTATTATATACAGACCTAAAACATAAAGTTTTTATAAGGAATTAATGTATGTTTATCTCAAAAATTCAAACTTCAAAGGCAGAAGTTTTAAATACTTCACTATTATCACAACTTATAGCATTTTTTATTTGTGGTTAGCACAAAATATTTTATAATATTTCACAGTATAAAATACTTCCAGGTTAATTCAACGCCTTAATGTAGCAGTTGCCAGGAAATTTATAAGTGGATCAAAGTGGCTGGGTGCAGTGACTCACACCTGTAATCCCAGCACTTTGGGTGGCTGAGATGGGCGGATCACCTGAGATCAGGAGTTTGAGACCAGCTTGGCCAACATGGTGAAACCCCATCTCTACTAAAAATACAAAAATTAGCAACGTGGTGACATGCAGCTGTAATCCCAGCTTCTCTGGAGGCTGAGGCAGGAGAATTTCTTGACCCCCAGAGGCAGAGGTTGTAATGAGCTGAGATCATGCCACTGCACCCCAGCTTGGGCGACAGAACAAGACTGTCTAAAAAAAAAAAAAAGTGGGATCAAAGCACTTAACAGAATAATGTTCTCAAAAAACGCTATTAGAAACGACAGGGAACAGGAAAACAAGCCAGTGTATCAATAAGGTGTTACTGTGCTCCCTCGTGTGGCTGACTCAGAAATCGCATGGAACATGACTACTGAAAGACAATACAGTGAACCCTGCAGATTTTCATACGTTTTGGAGAATTGCTTGGTCCCCATCACCTCCACAGGCAGAGTCATTTGATGGAGAAGCAGTGAATTTTATTCTACTGTTAATGTTTAAGGAAACAAGTCAGGGAGGAATTTCAGCTTCTAGGGTTGGTCTGGGGAGGTTTATCATAGCATTGCAAAGCCACAAACTTGGGGGTCTGCAGCAAAGCACAGGGCAGGCAGAGAAGGTGGCACAGCAGCTCCCCTGGGGGTCTCCCTGCTGCCCTGTGGGAGAGAGTGGTTGGTGGGCAAAAGCACGGCACAGAGGATGGGGGGGGTCAGGGTTGAAAAGAGTGTGCGTGGGAAGTAAATAAGGATTCAAAGGAATGTTCAATGCCAATGTTTAAATACATTTATTATTGTAAAATAAATTCTGAATATTGCTTACATTAATTTGAATGCCTCCCTTCCAAAATTCAAACATGACTGTTCTACTCAAGGTCGAAATCTCAATAACATTTGTTAAACTTGGGGCTGTGTATGAAGAGAATGGCTTTCCGTCTCTTATGTACAGGAAGAGTGCAGTGTCGTGAAGCAATCTATTATTACTTCATGAACGGCAGCCACAACTTGAGACACTGGATGCTAGTAGCTTGCATTTGACGAAAAAGCCTCAAAAATTCAATATGATATTAAATGAGCAGTGTAGAAACTTTCAGAGCAAGCAGTATTCCCTGCATCTTTGCTATTACTCCTCAATTTTATTTTTTAAAATGTGAATAGTTCAGTAAAATGCCCTCCTCTCCTACAGGTCACTTGCATCTTAGAAGCCTTTGGACATGCCAAGACCACACTTAATGATTTGTCCAGTTGCTTCATCAAGTACTTTGAACTGCAGTTCTGTGAGAGGAAAAAACAGCTAACTGGAGGTAAGTGCAGCATTTGCAAACGTGGGTTTCTGGTGCTAATTCAGCACATGGCCACGTCGCACACAGCACACAGCGGAGGACACCACATATCAGTCAATGCTGGGGAAAGAAAACCTATTCTTCACCATGACTGTGTGTGTAAACATTTTAAGATACTTCTGGGAAGTTTTTATTAGATTAGAACAAGGATCAATACTCAGGCACTCAGTTGAGGGTGTGTGTGTGTGTATGTGTGTGCACGTGTGTACCTGGGATGTCAGGGTATAAGTGCTAAAGTTATTGTAAATTGAAACATATTCTCAAATGCAAGCTGGACCTTTTGAAGATGATTATTATATAAACTATATAACGAGGAACCAAACCCAAACCAAACATAACTGAAAGAGATCCTCCTTGCTGAACATAGAAACAAATTCGAATACTTTAATTGAATAAATAATACCTGAGTATTATATATAGTTTCTTCACACAACACACATTGAAATCTATTTCAAATAAAACTGAATCCATATATTTAAATGATTGAATTAAATCTAAACAGCAAGAAATAATCACCAAACTAAACCCAGTTTCATATTTGATTTAAATATTTACTGTATATTTTATGAAAACTCCTTATTTCAAATTTCACTAATTTAAAATTCACCTAGGATTTTACATCTTTCCAATTAAAACAGATTATTCATGCAAATTAATAACATAAATACAATTGTAGGTAGAATTTTTAATATACTTGAAGTAGTCAGAATTTTTAAAAACTTTTGCAACAGCTGCCAGCACATAAACATTTGTCAATTAATTATAAATGATTTCTGAAACAGCTTAATTTTATTTTGCTTTTTAAAGTTACCCTATTTTCCCTTCAGGAAACAAAAGTTAGTTTTGACTATAATCTAGAAACAAAACATTGTATTTTGCAGAAAGTCTGTGTCAGAATCAGATTTCTACAAATGAAATGTGATAGATAACATGCATAAAAAGACTATGAAAAGAGGCTTTCAGATGCTGAAGTTACAAGGTTAATTTATGCAAAAGGATAGTTATTTGTTCATTTGTTTTTGAAACTCGTGGCTTAGAGTTCTGAAGGTCTGCCCTGTTATGAAGACCTTTCCAGCCTCAAGCTCTGGTTTTCAAGTCTTGGTTTCCTAGCACCTGGCTGCCCGCGCTCCTTCAAGGGAGAGACCCGGATTTCCTTCTCCAATACTGAGAGCAGTTATCCCCCAGAGCCTTTAGTGACTGGTGAGCTGTGGCGATGTTCTCTAAAAGGGTAGTACATTCTCCAAAAGTAGGAAGCTAAAACAGTTAAAGCTCCATGTTCCAGCCCCTTTGCCACTCAGACATGTGGCCCAAGGACAAGCATTGTGTCATCACTTGGGAGTTTGTTATAGATGCAGAATCTGAGGCCATACTCTGGATTGGCTGATGGAGACTGCAGTTTGCAAGATTCCCAGGTGACTCCTGGGATCGTCAGTGCCTGAGAGTGCTGAGAGCTGAAAGCAGCCCCACGTGTGTTTATGCACAATTAGTTCAAGGAAGAAAAGCTCATCTGGAGTGTCACCAGCGTGACTTTTTCTTCTCAATTTCATGTTTCCTTCACCAAGAGGGAGAGAAAACAACTGGCTTCTGAAGGTGTTATTCATTACTAACTTTTTTTTTTCTCTTTTTTTTCCTCATTCATTTTTCTGGATAGTTTAGAGGGTCCTTTTCTTTAGCAATGTTAATTTAGAAAATAATTATATATACATATTAAAAAGAACTGGAAAACTGTGTCATAAACACTGATTAATTGAGCCTTCTGTTAATCAACAATCTCCATGAACACGTGGTCACTCAAATCTTCAGCATCGTCAGCCCCACACGTGCCCCTCAGGCAGCTTGTCCGGGCAGCGTTGAGACCCAGAGATGATACATATTCCTGATGATGGGCCTGGAGCCGTTGAGGGCCCTGAAAAGCCCTCTGAATCATTAGGGAGCTGTGACCGTAAATTCGATATAATTTCAGCCTTGTGTAGTTTCTTTTTCTCTTATGGAAATGGCAATCGGGGCGTTGATGACAGGTGTGCTCCACATTTCTCCACTTTCCACGTGGACTTTCTACTCATTCTGTTCTGCTAATTAACATCCTCAACTTAGTTCTTATCACTTATGTTTGTCTGTTTGATAGCTTCCTGCTGCGTTCTTTTAAAACTCTGGCCACATGATTTAGTGATCCTTTTTCATATTTTTATTGGAGAATAATACAACTGCTACAAAAGAAAGTAACAAAGCCAGTACTGACTGAGATTGCATTCATAGAAGTCTGCCGCCTAGATCATCAACAGGGTAGGACCCACAGTGCCCTGAAGGGGCGAGACTGGGAGCTCACTTTGTTTCCTGTTTTTAAGAAAAGAAATAAAAGGGACATGTTCAGTAAATGTTTATCAGAAGAGTGAAAGTTCCAATGTCATGTTTTTTAGAGTAAGGTTTTGACAAAACTAAAAATGTTTACACTGAAAAAGAAAAGGAATAGGACAAGTTTCTTCAGGTATCCCCTACTGAGACCAGGTTCCAGGACCAGGGAAGGCTCAGCTCCCTCCCCTGTGGGCTGTTTTCTTCCAGGCTCTTGGTCCCTCACTCACCCAGGAGTGGGAGAGAGGACCCCACTGGGCATGGTGCGCTCGTAAGTAAATATCGGACCCCAAAGAGGTTTGCAGAAAGTGATTTATTTAGGCAGAGAGAGAAGAAAAGGAGAAAGAAATGGTTAGAGAGAAAAGCAGCTCCCACGAGGTTGTAGAAGGGGATCCAGATATGGAGTCCACCCCAATGTGGGGGACAGGGATTATTAACCTGGGAGAAATTCCCACCGCATTCAATTTTTTCCATCCTGTGAAAGGAGTTCCTTTAAACTTCCACTGAAGTGATTGATCTTTGATTTTTCTTCCCTCACTACCAGGTGGAAAGGGTGTTGAGTACAAAGATATATTAACCCTCCTATAAAGAGTGGGTTGATGTTTCCAAGAAGGAACATCTTCACTCAGTCATCAGAACCTGCCATGGAACATCCACATGGCTGCCACGTGCTCTCTCTTGCCAACGCTGGCTCTGTATAAGCAAGAGAAGGGGAAGACACCAGCTGGACCAGATAATTTTAAAGATGCTGCCTAGTGCCCAGCATTGTTGAAGCGCTCTGTTAGCTGTGGATCTGATGTTCCCATGGCTCTCAGAATAACTTAATAACATGTACTTGTCTCCTGTGCCTGTAGCATAGAATGAGTGGGGTGGATATGAGAATGTGTTAGAGTATGTCAGTGTTCAAAGCTGCAGTAGCAAATGAACACTAATATGGTGGCTGGAAACAACAGAAATTAAGGGTCTCATAGTTCTGGAGGTTAGAAGTCTAGAATTCAGGTGTCTGTTGAGGCACAATCTCTTGACTTCTCTAGGGGGATCTCCCCTGCCCATTTCTAGCTCTGATGGTTGCTGGTCATCCTGAGTGCCCCTTGGCTTGGAGATGCATTTCTTTTTCCAGTCAGATGCATTGCTCCAGTCTCTGCCTCTATTGACTCAAGAACTTCTTCCTGTGCCTCTGCTCTTCTCCAAAGGACGCTGTTCACATTGGATTAGGACACGTCCTACTCCACTATGGCCTTATTGTAACTTGAGTACAGTAGTTTCACCCTGATCTAAAGTTTTGCTTTCTATGGTTTCAGTTACCCAAGGTCAACTGTGGTCCAAAAATATTAAATAGAAAATTCCCAAAATAAACAGTCCCTAAGTTTTCAATTGCCTGTTATTTTGAGTAACGTGATGAAATCTCATGCCCTCCAGTTCCATCCAGCCTGGGAAGTGAACCATCCCTTTGTTCGGTGGATCTGTGATGTTTACACGACCTGCCTGTTAGTCACTTAGAAGCTCTCTCAGTTATCAGATGGTGCCAGTTTCCTGGTGCTTGTGTTCAAGTAACCCTTATTTTACTCAATAATGGCCTCAGAGTGCAAGAGTGGTGAGGCTGGAAATTTGGATAGGCCAAAGAGAAACGGTAAAGTGCTTCCTTTTAGTGAAAAGGTGAAAGTTCTCAACTTAATAAGGAAAGAAAACAGCTTGTATGCTGAGGTTGCTAGGATCCACGGTAGGAGACAATCTTCTACCCCTGGAATTGTGAACAGTATATTATAATTGTTCTATTCCATTATTTAGTTATTCTGTTAATTTCTTGCTGTGTCTAATTTATAAATTAAAATTTCTAAGTGTGTATGTGTAGGAAAAACATCATGTATACAGGGTTTGGTACTATCCCCAGGTTCAGGAGTCCACTGGGGATCTAAGAACATATCCCCTCATGATGAGGGGTAACTATTATCTCTGCATTGGTGCTATTTCCAAAGAAGGTTACATTCCAAGGTATTGGGGATGAAGACTTCAATATATACGTTTTGTAGGATACAGTCCATCCTGGAACAAAGAGTAAAAGAGATCTATTGTGTGAATTTTTACTTTAAAATGATTTTCATTTTAAGAATGAATATGGCGCCAGGCACAGTAGCTCAAGCTTGTAATCCCAGCACTTTGGGAGGCCGAGGTGGGCAGATCGCAGGGTCAAGAAATCGAGACCATCCTGGCCAACACGGTGAAACCCTGTCTCTACTAAAAATACACACAAAAAAAATTAGCCAGGCATGGTGGCACATGCCTGTGGTCCCAGCTACTTGGGAGGCTGAGGCGGAGGAATCACTTGAACCCAGGAGGCAGAGGTTGCAGTGAGCCAAGATTGCACCACTGCACTCCAGCCTGGTGACAGAGCAAGACTCTGTCTTAAAAAAAAAAAAAGAATAAATATCATCACTGCTCAAAAATATAGGCATTGAACACTTTAAGAAGCTATCAGTAAATGATACTTTTGTTATACATTAGTGATGCTTTTAAATCCATCTGTTGCCAAGACTCCTTTTATGAAAGAAAAATTAAAAACACATTAACTTAAACTACTTTACATACATTTTTAAAGAGAGCTGAATCATTCAAATCGGTCCCCTGTAAAAGCATTCGGAATTGTAAATGCTTACTAAAATAGTTAATCAAATTGGAATGGGGCTACTGTATCTCAAACCAGGTCAAATAAGTGTTGATTACAGATTGAGCTTGTACTTTAGGTAGACTGTTTTTCTTTACATTATCAGCATTTATGAAATAGTTGTTACCATCTTTTTGGACAGGGAGCATCATCATACTAATTTGAAGGTCGATAGGTGCTGTTTCTTTCATTGTTACTATTATACTTTATTTATTTATTTATTTATTTATTTATTTATTTATTTGAGACAGAGTCTCGCTCTGTCTTCAAGTGTCAGGCTGGAGTGCAGTGGCATGATCTCGGCTCACTGCAACCTCTGCCTCCTAGGTTCAAACAATTCTCCTGCCTCAGCCTCCTGAGTAGCTGGGACTTGTCAAATCTTTCATCAGAGATGCAACCACAAATCACAGTATAAAAAATATCAGGCTCAGTTTTATGAAACACCAACTATAAATAAGGAAGGATTATTTCTGGTTTGGGGGAAAATGTGATTTATAAATAACATTCTAGTCTGGCTTCTAACAGTATTTTCCCAATCCGATTATTTGTTTTAGAATATAATTGTTTGGGTTCCCTGGTGTATGTGCACCCTCCCTCAGGATTGAGTGACTTATACAACATCCTACTATCATCCCACAGACAGTTTATAAAAAGTTACTGTATAAATGAAAGGCAAACTTTGCCAACAATGACTTAGTTTTAGACATACAGTACCTTTTATTTGAGACTTGAGGTGATTTGCTAATATCATTGCCTGAATCTCTACCAATTTGTATTTTTCATCTGAGCATGCAAAAGGGTTTATGTTGTGTGGCATACAAGTCCATTTGTGACATTAATGGCGTATTCGTATATGTTTGTCAAAAAGTTATGGTCCTGAATACATATATATGTGTACATATGTCACCATATAAGTTATGGCTCTGAATACATATGTATATACATATGTGTATATATACATATATTGACCATATAAGTTATGGTACTATAGGTATGTGTGTGTGTGTTTACAGATTATATGTAACAATACGCAATGAAGTATTTCATAGGGCTATATAGTTTTGTTCATTGTGAAAATAAAAGTTGGGGAAATAAACTTTCTTCTCTTTCAAGAAAGAAACGTTCCTACCCTTGTCCTTCCCATTGACTTCCAGAAACTTCCAACACCCACTCTTATCCTGTGGCACTTATCTCATTATGGGTACATGACCACTTAGGGCTTGTTCTTGGAAAAGGAATGACAGTTCTTTCTATTCTGCACAAGATCATTCCCTGTCTTTTATGGGTATAAATCTATAAAGTTTTCATTCACATTAGAGTGTATGCAGTTTTTTATGTAGTAGGCAAAACTGTCTCATGGAACATACCCAGATAAAGTAGAATAATATAGTAGCTTCATTCTTATCAAATAATCACTTTATTGTTTTTCAATCTTCAAAATATGTGATAGTGATATTTTTAGTTAGCTCGTTCTTATTTTAATTTGCTCACAAGTCACCTGTTTCCTGGCAATGACAAGTTGTAAAACCATCTTCATGCAAGGCAGCTGGGCACGTGGAAAGGGCCTTCTAGATGGAATTGCAGGTTGGCCATCGGGTTGTCAACTCAGGTGAATGGGCGAATGTCACTGATCGCCTTTACCCAGCTTTAAAATTATGCAGACTCCACGGTCTCCTGTGTTCCCTTCAGCTACATTTCATTTAACTGGAAATAAACCACTTTCGAAGTTGACTATTTCTGGTATCATGATGGAACTATTAGTGGTTTAATTGGACTGCCTCTGAAAAGGAGCCAGTGCCAATAAAGGGTGCCAAGCACATGGCCTCAGTGCATCTTCAGAAATCTGATTTGGCTGAGGGGCCTTGTGAGAGGAGCATAGGACCTGCCATGTCCCAAATCTCACTTAGTAGCTACATGTTCAAAACTGAGTCATTCTGCTTACCCAAGGTAAATCTTAGCTATTGACCAGATAATTTTATAAACAAGAACATGACCTCCTCTTCTGGAATATTCATTATGAAGAGAACTCTGTTCACCAAAATCAGATTGAAGGACTTTCAGAAGGTCACCATGTTCCAGGAAATACAGTATTTTATGGTCTCCTATGGCTATTGTGGGTTAGGGGATGGTTTTTTTTGATGATACTGTTTTCTTTTCATACACTTTCCTCAAGAGCTTACTTGCAAAGGACTGGAAGACATTGAGAGTCCATCAGGCCATGCTTTTAACTGTGCCCAGAATGTGCAGAGGGCCAAATTCATCCCCATCAGCAATGCATTCAGCAAGCTCAAAAGGCAGATGTTTGCTTGATTATAAGCTCTGAGCTCCCTCTGTAGTCCTGACAAGCCACAAGGCCTGGGGTTGAGTCCTGGCTGGTTTATTTTGTGCCCGCTGGCCTTGGGCAGCTCACTGGATCTTCCATGCCTCATTTTCTCTTTCTGTCCAAGGGGGATAGCCATCATCCCACACTCTTAGAGTTCCCATGAATGCTCAGTACATTAACATAGCTCTTTAAATCACTCACTGCTTTCTTTTTCTTTCCCTTTTATTTCAAATCTTAGATTCTCCTTTTCCCAGAAATAAGTGGGAGGAACTCAAAAGAGAGGGAGGTCCAGAGTCCCCCTGAGGAATATGAAGAATATTTGTCTTTTGGTGTGTGTACCCTGAAGATATCCAAGTCTATTTAAGTTGAAATTGAAATTTATTAACAATAGAAAGCATCTAACATAAAAATATCCAGGCTATGTTTTCTATTTAGGAAATTTAAATCTCAAAGTTAACAAAAGCGAAATGGAAAATATATGAGGGCCTTTGCTTTGTGTTTTTTTTCCCCAAATCCTGATGTTAGATAAATGAACTAGAGATATAATAAAAGGCGAATAATCATCTTTATTACCATCATCAAACAGTCTTAGAACTATATACTTAGCAGGACGTTCTTTTAAAAGATTTGAAGCGCTTTAGTTGTTCTTGTGTGAAGAGCAGCATTATTTATTGCAAACAGCCTGGGCTTAGGAGACGAGTCAGTTGGGTTTAAATGTGAAAAGACCTGCAACAGAATTTAAATGAGGCGATGTTAGAAAGACACTAGAATAGTGTCTGCTACACAGTAGGTGCTTTAAGAAGTAGTGCCTTCATCCTGGAGTCCAGAGGAATCTTGGGACCTTTGTGTCTTTACTTCTTCGTATTAGGGAGAGGGGAAATGAGGCCTAGAGGGATGCAGGGATTGGCAATGTCAGACGGAGGGGTAGGATCCGTCCATTTGACTCCTCCAGAAGGCGCTTTCACTTAGCTTGTACCACCAGCGTGACCAGCACCCTGACCGTGAATAATGAGATGGAAAGAAATGCATAGTTACAAAAGAGAAAGTATTTGGCTATTCTATTTAATTGATAGTACGCTTTTGGTGATTACTAACTGGAGGCATGACAATAGTTTCAGGGAACAGGCCCTAAGTGGTCATGTACTCATAACGAGATGGGTGTTACAGGGTGAGAGTGGGTGTTGGAAGTTTCTGGAAGTCAATGGGAAGAACAAGGGCAGGAATTTTTATTTCCTGAAAGAGAGGGAAGTTTATTGCCTCCAATTTTTTTCATAATGAACAAAAGCTATATAGCCCTATGAAATACTTTATTGCATATTATGTTACATATAATCTATAAACATATATATTTTTTCAGCAACAAAACTTTTTGGGACACATATATGAATATGTGGACACTTGTAGAGAATTGCAAGTATGTTTCTAGTCAAAAGTATTTCTGACATAAAAGAGCTTTTAAAACACAGAAGTCTCGAGAAGGTAAGAGCTCAGGTAGTAGAATGTTTCTTTCTATGTGCGAACACGTACATGAATGTGTCCTGAAACCTTGTTCACTTAGAAACCCATCATATTCCTTCCATTTTTATGGTTTCATTTCAGACACAACGAAAAGGTCTGAATTTCTCCATTTGAAAGAATATTGGAGTCTCATGGCAATTTGAATTTTGGGCTGTTTTGTGTTTGCCTCCATCTAAAAGCTCACTCAAGATACATATTTTGAGACCCTGCTGATCAGAATTCTGCTAATCCACAGCAATTTTATTCACTGCTGGAGATGAGCTAACCAGGTTGATTAATAATTACAGTGTTTTAGAATTTAGATGAAATGTATTGAAGAGACTCCATGTTGTGGAATTTGATTAGTTTTGAAAACTGCTTCAAGCAGAACTTGCATATTGGCTGGGATAAGTGGGGCTTAGCCAACCCTTTCTCCAAGAACGGCAGCATGATGACTGTTCCCTTCTCCCTTCCCACCTGATACTTCATGCTTAAAGACTAGGAAGAGAAGGAAGATTATCATGGCAGGTTTATTTAAAATGTCTTTAGATTTTTAAAAAGTATCCTCTTGATTAGTAAATTAATTCAAGACTAATATTATGAATATTAAACAGAAAATGTTTTCATCAAAGAATTTAAGGAGGAAAATCATATTTAAAACTCAACTTGAAATTGCCACCTGATTGATCCTCGTGGAGACAGGTTCACACGCACCCACGTACACCTGCTCACCCACTGAGGTTTGTTACTAGTTCAGGGCTTGACACCACCCCCGGGTCCAATTTTACCATCACCTTTGGGCTTTACTGTGACCAATAAATGGGATATTTTAAAAGATCTTTTATTTATGCAGTCCTGGCAGCTTTTCCCAAAGTTGTCTCATTAGACAACTTTTCTCACTTAGAGATATTAATTTTGAAATTTTTAAAATCTCCAGTAAGAATTCTGATTAGCTAAACTGGCCACTTACTAAATGCATGGGAAAGAACTGTAAATAGCGGTTCCAGTTGTTCGAGCAGATTCGCTGTATAAAATTAAACTGGGAGACGTCACATTTTTGCTTTTAGTGGCTGGACTTTAGAATAATTCTTAGCAGATTCATTACATGAGATATTTAAAAAGTTCAAATGCAGGAGATAATTATATCTGTTTTCTTTTCTAAGAACTGCCATTCATTAACACCCCTCATCCAAATAATATTGATAATAGATTCTTACTTCAAAGAGGAAAACTATAATAATTCACATTTGCATTTAAAATTGAAATACAGGTCTGGTGTGGTGGCTCACTCCTGTAATCCCAGCACTTTGGGAGGCCAATGTGGGCAGATCATGCAAGGTCAGGAGTTCGAGACCAGCCTGGCCAATATAGCAAACCCCTGTCTCTACTAAAAATACAAAAATTAGCTGGGCATGGTGACATGCACCTGACCATACCTACTCAGGAGGCTGAGGCAGGAGAATCTCTTGAACTGGGGAGGCGGAGGTTACAGTGAGCCAAGATCACACCACTGCACTCCAGCCTGGGCAATAGAGCAAGACTGTGTCTCAATAAATAAATAAATAAATAAAAATAAAATTGAAATACATAATCTGAATATTCATAATGATAAAAATAAACCTATATTCACTTTTTAAAATGTTCCAGAAACAATGAAATTTGCAGCATGCCAAAAATACAGTCATAATTTTAACCAACACTAGCTTCTTAATTGCTGATCTTAATCTGTAAAGCAAAATTGAGGTTGTGATTCCAATATTGCAGTTTTTGGCATTTTTTTAAATTTTGTAAAATTTTGAAAACATAGGACTAAATAAGCATTAGATAGTAGTCCTGTTACCACGCATGTGCGGTCACAATAAAAGAAGATGTCTAAACACTGTTCACATTGGGCATGTGTTACTTTACGGAAACCTCATCTACCTCATCCTAAAATACATTCTGTATGTTAAACTATATCTGTGTGAATTCAGATTGCATTTTCCTTTGCTGCAGTAGCTTTCTTCCAGTGTTTCTGGCAGTGAGAGACCATGGTCTATCTCCCTGGGGCTTAATAGTGTGGTCATATATAACTCTGATCCAGTTGCTGGGAATGCCTGTCAGTACAGTGTATGTTAATATCCACCATATCAACATGGCCAAGACTCAAACAGTGAGACATTAATGAGGAAAATTCCAAAGCTTATTTCAAAGCCTTTGTTACTGGCAAGAGCAAATCTTGTTTCAGATTGTATTTATGCACCAAGTTCTTTGTTGGATTTGGGACAAGGAAGGATGTCCCCTTAAACTGTGTCTTTTCAGCATCATATTGAAAGTCCTAGCTAATGCAATAAGACAATACGATAAAATGTAAAGAGATGGGAAAGGGAGAAATCAAGAGTCCTTGTATCTCTTGTAATTAATTAATATGCGTTAATTTATGGAAACGAAATGAATACTGCCATTTAACAGAATCACTTTTCTTTTCCCAACCAGCCAGAATTTATACGTATTTGCTAGAAAAATCCAGACTTGTTTCACAACCTCTTGGCCAGAGCAACTTTCAAATTTTCTACTTGTTGATGGATGGGCTATCTGCTGAAGAGAAATATGGACTTCATCTTAATAATTTATGTGCACACCGGTGAGTGACAAAGTATTTTCTATCTAAAAGCCATGCCTTCAAATTGGGATTGCAGTTTGGTAGTCTTAAATTATCTTCTGACTTTCCAGAGACAAAATAATGGTGAGTAAAAGATAGCTATTGGATACTGTTCGGTTGAAACTACCCACCTAATAATGTTCTAAGTTTATTAAATGCTTGGGTGAAGTTGTATGTGTGTGAACACACATATTTCTGTTTTACTAGTTTTTAGATCAGAAAAGAAATTGAGCATATGTAAAGTCCTGTATTCCTTTTAAGTATTTGACTATAACATTATTTAAGCTTTCCTAACCCATGCCATTGTTTTGAGATAATGGGCAATATGATTTGAGCAAGTGTGAGTATTCATTGGTGTCAGATGAAGTTATATCATGGATTAAGATGCACAGCACACATAAGCTGAGGGGCTGATTCCTTTTATTGGAGGAAGAAAGCACTTGTGTTAATAGTAGGATGTCTTGGTCACAGGAGATTGATGGGAGTGACAGGCCATGTAGACAGTGAGTGAAGAATGTTTTCTCAATGTGTGTGCTTCTACTAATGGCCTGGTTTAGTGTGTCTCCACCACAGGGATTGGTCCAGGTTGGCAGTAGGATGAGACAAAGAAACAATATGGGAAATGAACCCCACTCAGAAGAGAAGTTGGTGGGAGAAGAGAGCAGGAGAGAAATGGATCCTGATCCAAACTCAATTCAGTGGCAGGGGTGTGGGAACTAGGCTCTGAGGGATGTGTGGACTGGCTTCAGATACCTGCTGGCACCTTATTTATAGTTTTGGGGTGTTTATTATTAGATCTCGAGGAATGGTGTGAGTTTGTACAATTTTAGGAGAACTTTTGTGACAGAAACTAAAGGATGCTATAGGAGAAAACCACACACACACACACACACACACACACACACACACACACACGCGCAGAGAGAGAGCAAGAAGGATTGCTTCTCTCACCTGCATGTAGTCAAGGCAGTGGTGAAGGCTAAGTGATTACTGAGAGAACATATTGGTGGGGCTTCTTCAACAAGCCCCCTGTTGAGTACACACATGGGCTGCTTTAAGCCTGCAAGAATATCTTTAGTTCTCTCTGCTTTGCTGTGCTATTTCTCTATCTGAAGCCATTATGTTCTGACTGGGGAGACATTAACAAACAGGTCCATCATAGTCGAGGTGATATGATATAAATAAATCAGGGTTGGGGAACAGAGGAGCAGATGGGTGTCTTGCTTTTAGATGGGTTAATCAGGAGCCTGCTATCATGTGATACCTGTGGTACAGACACCAGAGAAGGCCATTCACAGATAGGGAGGGGTGTCCAAGGCAGACAGAAGTTTACAAGGGGCCTGAGGGAAAATACTCATTGTTCAAGGGAGAACGTGAAGGCCAGGAGCTGAGGCTAGAGTTGTATGGGAAAGAGGGAGGATAATAGCAACAACACGAAAAGAACAGCCATGGTCAGAAATTTAGATTTCATTCTGAGTTGGCTAGAAGTGGTTGGGGGTTCTGAGTATGCAAGGAAATTGGTTTTCACTTTGAAGGTGACTTGCACCTGTGGAGATGTCCCTGTGGTAGTCCCAGCTGGGAGCAGAGAGCTAAATTCCTGGTGTGGTTGTGGGGAGGTGGTGATGACTCTGATGTGAGAGGCGGTACAGGCAGTGAGGAAGGAAAAACATGTGTTATGCTCTGAAGGTAGGAAGGTCGGGAAGGATGGATGCACCTAAGGTAGGATATGAGGTAAAGAGATCAAGAATGATTCCTGTGACTGTGTCCTGAGCAACACATGGTATGGTTGTGCCATTTACATGGTGACAAGGCTGGGGGGATCCAGGGTGCTGGGAAGGGGAGGAGTGGTCAGAGAGCCAGTGCTGCTGGTTGGGACAGCAGGCTGGAGGTGCAGGAGTCAAGAGGGCACTGGAGAGAGGAAGGATTTTCCAGGGTGCTGGAGCCAGTTCAAGGCTGAACTCCTAGAACCACTGGGAGAAATTACAGAACAACCTCTGTCCCACCGCGGCTCTGAGGGGCGAGTGATGGTGCAGGTCTGCTCAGGGGAAGAGAATGAATTGGCCTAATTTACTACCACATTGCTAATCACTGTCACGACATTTCAGTGAAGACGTCTAGGGCTATGGATATGGTCTGTCATGTTGTGTAGGTGGAAAGTAGTCAAGGGGTATAAAAGGCCTTATCAAAATTGTGTTTTATTTACAAGGAAAAACTATTTTAGGGTTTTCTGTACTCAAACTACAATAGAAATTTAGAAGAAAGTGCAAATATTAAAGTATGATAGCCCAGGCCAAAGTAATATGAATAGAAAAATTCCAAGCTTTCAGGACATTAGAAATATTTTTAATCAAATCCCTTCATACTATAAAGGAGGAAATCAAAGCCAGAGACATGAAGAAGCTTGTACTCAAGTGAATCCCTTTTATGCAACAGCAGTATTGACAAAACCCATCAATTGAGATGAACTTTGTGTTTTCCTACCTTGAACTTGGATAATTGGACATGTTGACCCTGGGAGGAAGCACCTAATTGAATTCTAGGGCTTGTATGCTGCGAGAGAGCCTGTGAGGAAGAGAAGAGCTTTGGGCTTCTCTGCTCCCAATCCTTCCAAGCAGCAAAAGCTCAAAGCTTCGAGCTGATATGTGGTTTAGAGTGCATCTGTGTGTGTGTGTGTGTGTGTGTGTGTGCGCGTCTGTGTGTGCGTGCGTCTGTGTGTGTGCGCGTGTGTGTGTGTGTGTGTGTGCATGTGGGTATGTGCTTGGCATTGCAGACACATAGCCACTGATGAAGAAAAAAGAAATAATCTAATCTATAATTTAAATAAATAGCTTAATTTCTTGATCTATGGTTTAGATGAGTCTTTTGAAGTGTGTGAGTGTGTGGGAGAAAACGAGGATTTCTGTATTGAGCTACAATTCTGATATTTGTTTCTCTTTGCAAAAATGAATTTGGGATCACTTAGGCTATTTAGAAAGTCAGACAGTCAGGGGTTACTTTATAAGGAGCTCCAACAGGAAAGAACTCAGGAAAATAATGAATAATTCAGTTCTCTTGAACAAAGCAGTTATTTTATTAAAATGAATCATAAATATCTAATGGGTGCAAAACAACATTTTCCATGAAAATATTCACCACCCTCAAGATTCATAGAGACATCAATTGGAGCATTTGTACAGTGGCAATTTCACAGGAAAACTTTAATGGTAAAGCAAGCCGTTTTTCAAGTTATAACACAATATGCATCACAGTATTTTTGTGGTTCATGTTATGCAGGTCTTCTTACATTTACAATACTGGTGGATCTTCTCACTTTTACAGTGTTGGTTAGGTTTGAGGAGTTCATATTAGTTTAATGTTTACATTTAGGTTGGTATCTAATCTTTGTTTAGTAATTATGAGTATTAAGTTACATAATTTTGGAAACCGTTTGGGTTGCTCACAATTAGAAATATAAACCTGAATTTGCGAACCTTCTAACTTTTCACAAACTGATGATCCTTCTGAATCTCTTTCTTAAAATTGGTACTCATAGGTAAAGAATATTGCTATCTGTAGAATGCTTAATACCATGTGTTAAAGAAAACTAAATGTGGCCAGAGAAGAACTCCTCGCTTTTATATTTGAGTCCTTGTGGATGAACTATAACTTAGCTTAATAGGCAGACAAGATTGAAAACCTAACTTAGGAGTTTGCACCTGTAGCAATGGCTGAGACTTGGCCAATCCCAGCGGCCATATTTCAACCACTCATAGACTGTTGAGTGGTCAGTTGTTCAAATAAGACAAACACCAACCTATAACCAATCCAGCTGTTACACCGCTCTGCTGATTTCCGTATGACACTTCCCTTTTTTTGTCTATAAATGGTGGCATGCACCTGTAGTCCCAGCTACTTGGGAGGCTACTTGGGAGGGAGAATTGCATGAACCCAGGAGGCAGAGGTTGAAGTGAGCCGAGATTGTGCCACTGCACTCCAGCCTGGCACCTGGTAACAGTGCGAGACTCTGTCTCAAAAACTAATAATAATAATAATTTGTTCTGAGCACAAGGCATCCCTGTAGTCTCTCTGAATCTGCCGTGATTCTGAGGGCTGCCTGATTCTACATATATGTAATACATCTACTATTATTAAGTAGATATTTATATCTACTATTATGAATAATTAGTATATCTCCTATTATTAATATATGTATTATATATGATATATAGTTTATTAAGAATGACATTATTATCGAGACATCTACTTGTCTGATTTTTTCAAAATAATATTTCCATTTCTATTATGTAGAATAAAGCAGCCTGCATGTGACCACATAAACACAGCATCTTTTCACTGGTTCACTCATTCCGCAGTGCAGCTTTTAATGGAATTTGGATGGAGTACACTGAGTCCTAAAGCAAATACTACAAAAATTACAAGCCTTCTTCTTTCAAATTCATTCTCTCTCTTCTTTGTTCCATAACAACTCATTAGATACCTGAATCAAAATAAAATATACATGCAACAGGAATTGAGCTAAAGGCATATTCAATACTTATGTGGTTAGACCTCCAGACAGAAGAAAACATTGCTGTAATTCCTCCCACCTCTTCATTTTTTTTTTTTTTTTTGAGACGGAGTCTAGCTCTGTTGCCCAGGCTAGAGGACAGTGGTGGTATTTCGGCTCACTGCAACCTCCGCCTCTTGGGCTCAAGCGATTCTCCTGCCTCAGCTGGGATTATAGGGTTACGGCACTATGACTGGCTGATGTTTCTGTTTTTAGTAGAGACGGGGTTTCGCCGTGTTTGCCAAGCTGGTCTCTCGCTCCTGACCTCAAGTGATCCAATGGCCTTGGTCTCCCAAAGTGCTGGGATTACAGGCGTGAGCCACGGCGCCTGGTCAGTAATTCACTTTTATCATTAAAGGTACAAAAGTGGTTTTTACCTTCGACTCTGTTTTTGAAGGTGAAAATATTGAAGGTATCACATGAAAATTTATGGAGGTTTATTTCCACATTAAAATGGATGTAAAATGACTTTCCTGATTGTGACATAGGAATGCTATCTATAAACAGCAGATAGGACATTTGCCTAACTAGAATATAAGTGATACAGATATAGACCTCACCTCCTGAGGCTTAACTGCATGAAAACAGTATTCATAACGCTTTGCATGAGTGTCTTCCTCCGCAGATTATTAAAACAACAGGAGAAAAGTCTCTAGGCTCCTGTATTTTGAGCTGTGGCAGTAAGACTGCATGGACCTGGAATTCCACAAGATGGCGAGCTCTCCATAAAGTCAGATGAGCAAGACAAAACAAAAAAATCCAAACCAAGAAATTAAAATAAAAACAGAAAAATGAAGAAACACAAACACAAATGCTGGCTACTAAAAGTTCCCTTTTTCACTTACGGTTCTTCCTGTATTTAATGCTTTCCCCTAACTCCCTCCCCCCGCAACCCAACACACATACCCCTCCAGCTGTTTGCTTTATAGGTGCTATTTCAATTTTTCTTTCCCTTTGTATATCATACATTTGGGGAATGAATGCAATTTCTGCTTTTGGGAATTGAGATTTAATGAAAGCTAGAAAGAGTAATTCATTGTTTATCTTCAGCATACCTTAAACAGCTTAGATGGGTTTAGTCCCGGAAAAGCTAGGCTCTTAAATCCAAAAAGTTATTCCAAGTCTCCTTTTGTATTGATTAATGGTGGAAATGATGGTGGTGCTGCAGGATAACATTTGTCAGTAAAGGTCAGATTTTGAATTCTAAGTTGAAAGCAAGCAGTGTTTGACTCAGAGCGTGTGACCCGTTTCTAACCCGTGTGGCCCTGAAAGGAAATGCTGAGTCACCGTGAGCTTGAACTTATGATCCTGCTGGGAGCCATACCTGTCACGGGGAAGCCACGGCAAGCCACTCCCATGAAGGTTTGGTTTCTGCTAAGGGTTTATTATGAACAGTGAACCTAATCTGAGAGTGTCACATACAAAGTTTAAAAAGAGGTAAGGGAAAGAAAGCTTAAATACCATGTGGAAGTGAGTCTTCACTATTACATAATAAGCTATTATTTAGTAAGTAGCTTGAAGGTGCTCCCAAGACAAAAATTCAAGACAAGAGGTGCTTCCCTCAGTTTCTCACAGACTCCATTATTGATCACCTAAGTGACAACCACAGCCGTGATCAGTGCAGCTCCTGGGGCCCTTTCCCTGTGCCAGGCACTCTGCAGTGCTCATCTCTGTTCACTCACTGAAGCCTCATCCACAGCCAAGCAGAGGGTTTACGGCTGTGTCTGTACCGTACAGTGAGATGTCATGCAGGACCCAAGATTGGAGTCCAGGCCCTGCTGACTTTATCCCTAAACTGTCTCCACAACGATCCTGCCTTCAGGTGGCAGTCACTGGCGTTAGCTCCTTGTGTCACCGAGATTTTAACGGAAATGAAAGAGAAAGCATGAAGTCTGAGTCTGCATGTCTGTCTTTATTTTAAATGGCTTGAGCAAAACTAACTCATGACATTCTAGGGATTGCCACCTCTAATGACTATGAAAACAAACGACTCTAGGTCTTTATTTTAATCTAGAAGATCATAAAACTTTCAGAGCTAACAGAGCTTTTGTTACCCTAGGTGGACAGCGTAGCCATTCTATGAGTGGTTGGACTATCTGTGTAAAGTAGCAAGGACATTTCACTGTGAAATGAGGATGAGAGGCATTGGGCCAGTGGCTTCTGTCCTTCCTTCTGTTCTTGAATTGTAAGTGCTCAAAAGAGAAAAGATGAAAAAAGACATGAGCATCAGGTGCTATGCTCTGTCTCTTTCGTTAATCTTCAAAACCCTGTGAGGAGTGATGGACATCCCAGATGTTAGATGTAATAAATCAGAAGTCAGATATGTCACTTGTTCAGGGATAGTTACCTGGAAAATTAGGTAAATGAAAGAGGGGGATTTCAAACTAAGGTATGTTTGGTTTAAAATTTCTGTTCCTTGAAATTCCGTGATTGATAGTGTTAGATTCCCAACTCTAACACAGTTAAAGAAGAAACGGAAAGAAAAGCAGGGAGTGTTGAGGTGATGGCAGAGCTGAAGAGAGCAGAGGTTGTCCCTGACACAGGGACGGGAGATGCAGGAACTCAAATGTGGCTTCTCTCTGTCACAGTCACGCACATGGCATGGGCACATGCACACACACATCAGTTTTGTATGTGTTTTCTAACACAGAGAAGGACATGACCACGTGCTGCCCTGGGGTCCCCTAAGTTAGAAGCCACTGGTCTCTCTGTCAAAAGACCATCTTGGTGGCTCAGCCCAGGTCTTGGGCCCATCTCCGGCCCTGAAGTTAAGGGCAGAAGGAAGAAGTACATTTGGCCGCCGTGTAGGGATGGAGCTATTTAACAGAAGGAAGAGGCAAGGAGAGCTGAGCACAAATCAACAGGCAGCAACAGGAGGCCCTGTGCCTTCCCCTTTGTGGTATTCCAACTACCAGGAAGACTCCCAGCCCAGCAGGCAAAGGTCAGTCCCTCTGTCAGAATGCAATTGTCCGTAAGTCTGGGTAGCGGTCCTTCAGCACTCGCCACTAGTGATGGCCAAACTTACCACCTTGATAAGTTCTTCCTGACATAGATCTATACTATTGATGGTCCTGTTTGAGTGTTTCCAGCTACTTATACAGGACCATCACAGGACCATCATAGTGTAGCTCTATTTCATGAAGCCTATAGATGAATATTGAAATGGATTTCCTTATGACTTTTATTTGTATAGATGTTTTCAAACAACATTGTATGAGGTTAAAACAGCAGTATAATCTGCCCAATCTACAGTGTCCTTAAATAGCTCGTGTTGTATTTGTTATCTGAATATCCCTCAAAAATTCAGAACTCAACATTGCTTTGAAACGGTTAAATGTATTATATGATGACACACCATTTTGGCTGTTGTCCTTGGTTTTGTTGTCACCCTTGTGATACTTCTGAAGTTAAGAGCAACTGTCATTAAGCACTTCTCAGAGATTTTCTCTTTGTCTGCTCGTGATAATTGTGGATGATTGCAATTGAGTTCCCCACGTCACACATGGAGTGACTGAGAGCTATGGGTGCTTGGGTAACTAACCAGCATGGGACAGAGTTGATATTTGAACTTCAGTCTGTTCAACTCTCAATTATTTGTATGAATGGTTTTCAAATGATTCTATATAGTATAGGAATTACATCACTGATGAATTTAACTGCCTCTGCTTTAGCAAGAGAACTGTTGGATAAAATCAGCATCTTAATTAACCCTTCTCATTTCTTTTTCACATTTTTTGACAATAGTGGCATCACTATGATTTTTAGTAAGAAAATAGACCATCATTAAGCCAAATATAAATATACTAAATACACCATCATTAAGAAGGTGTATTCATGTAATAAACATAAATAAACATGCACACACAACTGCACACGCAAATAAAATTCAGCAAGCAACTACCTCCATTAAAATGTATTGAGTGTCAGGTACAGTAGTCAGTAATTAATTCTCACTTAATTTGTCTGATAATTCTATGAAACTGTTACTAATATCATCCCTGTTTTATGACCGAGGACACAGAGGTTCAGTAGCAGCGTGCTCAAGGTCAGGCGAGGGAGGAGGTCAGACATGGTGCCCAGTGGCCCATCTCCCAGCAGAGAGGGCCTGTCTCCAGCAGTCCTGGCCACTGACTACTGATGCCATTTTTCCTTGAGAAGGTGATGGCCAACTGTGTTGTTTAGAAACTTACACTCGGCCAGGCGCGATGGCTCATGTAATCCCAGCACTTTGAGAGGGCGAGGCAGGTGGCTCACGGGAGGTCAGGAGTTCGAGAACAACCTGGCCAACATGGTGAAACCCCGTCTCTACTAAAAATACAAAAATTAGCCAGGTGTGGTGGCAGGCGCTTGTAGTTCCAGCTACTCGGGAGGCTGAGGCAAGAGATTCACTTGAAGCTAGGAGGCAGAGGTTGCAGTGAGCTGAGATCACGCCCCTGCACTCCAGCCTGGGTGACAAGAA
>NW_016107329.1:7286896-7315354 GCF_001604975.1 Cebus imitator
GAAACTTACACTCAAACTTATGCTCTCTGTTTTGACATAAAAACCTAAGGCCAATGTCTAGACAGTCACAGTTTAAGGAAAACAGATACCAGCCTCTTTTTCTCCAAATACCCAGGCTGTTTTCAAAGTTTTTTTTTCTGGCCTTTACACTTCCTATTTGATTGAGGCCATTTTCCCAGTCATGTGTGTAAAAACAGGTGCCGTGAGCCTCGTGGCTGTCAGGTCTCTTTCTCTTGAGGCAGCGCAGGTGCTGGCCGTGTTGCCCTGAAGTCCATGTCCCTGGTGGGGCCCTTCCTACCCCGTCTTCCCATACTGCACAGCATCTTTGATCTCACCCTTTAATCTCAGGTTAGATTAACATATTTTAAATTTCAATTTAACTATAAAACCTCCTAACCCCAAAATATTTAATAAATACTGCTTTTCTGTCATACCCAATAAAGTCTCCTCTATGATGCCAGTCCACAGAGATGGCTGAGCCTTAGGGAATTCGGCATGAGCGATTGCTAACTGGTTCTTTGACATCTTCTGTATTCCTGGTCTCAGCACTTCCTTTAGGAATGGAGTTGGTTATCAGCAAGGTAAAACCAGTTGTTTGCTGAGCAAAGAAGGTGTTCACTTGATGCTAGATGTACAAGCAGTATATTTAGCATCAGGGTATCAAAGAGAAAGTCATTCTTGTGTCAGGAGAGAGTTAAACACTCCAGCCTCACTTCTGCAGTCAGTGAATTAAATGTCATAAGACATTCTCAGGGTTGTTATGAGTAAATAAAATTATGAATTTAAAGCATGTTGGTCTAGGCCCTTGATTGCTTATTTATAATTTCAAATTCCAAAAAGTTCTGAAAACCAAACATCCACTTATGACTCATGTGCTCATAAAAAACATGACCCAACCTGAACTTATTAGCAGCAAAATCTCAACTCGATTGTTGTACATGTGTGTATAATTCTTACATATTTCTCCGACTGTGAATATTCATATGGGGTTCCCCCCAGATGAAAGTACTTGATTGGGGACACTGCTCCAATCCTACCGGGGATATAAATACTATATTCACTTTTTAAAAATCTGGATTTCAGAACATGCTTGTCTTCAGAAGTTTAGAATAAGCAGCTGTAAGGTGTGTAATCTAGCTTGTGGAGGTCTGAAAACATGGCAGTCATTACCTTTCTCACCAAGTTAAAGACTTACCTTGCCTTGTAAGACCACGCGGCAAATGTTTGCTGAAAACGATCGGCAAACCTGCTTCTGTGCCTGGACAAGGAGGCTCTGAACTCACTTCCAAAATAGTTCTCGCTCCCTCTTGCTCCTCCTTCTCTTTTTTTTTCTCAGTCTCTTTCTCTCTGTCTCTGTCATTTCTTTCTGTCTCTGCCTCTTTAACATTGTTTATTCCTTATAACTAAAATAAATTATTTTTTGTACCTTAAATAGCGAAGAACCATGTGGAGATGTGAAGGAGGCACAGATTTCAGAGGACACTGCTTGACTTTGCCGACGGTTGTGATATCGCTGGTCAGTGGAAGTGTGAGCCTCAGAGGCCTGTGAAGGTTGCAGAGCATGGCTCAATTGTCTGCTTGGAGACCCCGCTGCCATTTGAGAGGGACCCCTGCACGGTTCCACATGTGTGTGTGTGAATCTCTCTCCTTTCCAAAACCCGCCCATGTGGCTGTAGCAAACAGCATCACGCACTGGACCAGCCCCGTCTGCCTAACCAGTGAAGTCCCTGTCCAGCTGATGTAGCCGGTGTTTCTTTTTCTCTCAACCTCTCCTGCCGATCTCTTTCCAACTTGCAGGCCATCCTCCCACATGTATCGGGCAACCCCAAGCTGCCTTGTCCAGTGCGCCTTCCTCTGGGTCTGGAGTGACCACCTCTTTCTGACAGCCATGCTGGGTGAGTTGGCCTGAGCTCCTAGGAGCCTGGGTGGATCACGGTCCACGTCCCAGCCCAGATCTACTCCAGCCTGGCCTCATCCCCTTGCTGACACAGTCATCATTGGTGACCATTCTTATGCATGACACATTAAACCCTCTCTTATCAGTGCGTTCCATATGCACTCCCCATCTTTGAGGTTTCCTTTGTAGCGTGCAGGGCACATATAGGATACATGTGGCACAGTTGAAGATAGAATGCTTTTCTTGTCCTATTGATATAGGACACTGCAAAAATCAATTGCTATACATCAATAGCTGTTAGCAAAATCATACTTTTAGGTATGTAGGCCTATAAAATCAAATCTTCCATGACTGCTGACATTAGAGAGATTATATCCTCAATATAGGGTGACTGACTGTCTTTTGCAATTTATGAGTATTCGGTGATAACTATGTGTGAACTGGTGAAAGCAGCAGGCTTGTTAGTTGAAGGCACAGAGTTTACCTAATTCAGGATCCACATCTCCCTGGCGAGGGGATCTGGGAAAATCGTGCAATGCGGCCTCTCTCTGCTTCCCTCTGCTTATCTGTAGACCGTGAGTAGCCTCAGAGTGTGGTTGTGAGTGGATTGTATGGGCTACCCCATGAGTGACAGAGTGAGTGTGGTGGAAGGGTTGGCTAGTATCATCACTGTTAGCAAAGAAGCCTCCTTCCCATTGGAGTCATGTGAGAACTGAAACAATAATTGTTATGCAGAAGCTATGGTTTGGAGTTAGAGCTTTAAAATACATGGAATCAGTGGAGTCTGGTCTTGCTCCTAATGTACATCTCTGTGTCTCTGCAGCCCTGCCCAGAGCCATGCCTACCTCTCTCACTGGGCATAAACTGGGGTCTGGACTTGCATTCATCATGTAGCTGTGAGGAATTACAAACTTAAATGATTTAAACCTAATGGAATCTTTCATGTAAATCAACCCAGCATTTTGACATGAGGGTGGCTGAGGGTGGACAAGGAAAGGAAAGAGGAGGGCAGAGCCTTGGAGGCCTGTCGGGTGGGGTAGGCAGAGTCTGGTTGCATGCCAGCCCCAGGCTCAGCTTCTGTGCGACCCTCATGTCACAGGAACAGAGAGGGGCATGCTGCTGAGAGATATCTTTAAAAGGGCAGAAATGAACACTTCTGTAAAACTTCCTCTTTCACGTCTTCCTTGGTACAAAAAAAAAAAAAAAATCCATCCCTGGGTCTTAAAATGCTTTGTTTCTCTGTACCAGCTAGAGAAGGAGAAAAGAGAAACTTCCTTGAAGTCTAAAATCCAGTGCTTACTTAATGAGAGATGTTGAAGTCAGTAAGATTTGGAGCGCGTGATATGTTACCTGTATCTGTCTCTTCAGGTGGAGTCTGTCAGGTTCAAACCAGGCATATGTCATATGGACTACGGGTGGGCTTTGGAATTGCTGACATGTTATGGATATTTAGGTGGAATCCTATGATTAAAAAAAATGTGTGTTTATGTGTGAGCAGGGAAGCTAAAATTATTTTCTATGCCATAGTAGGAATTAGCACATTGAATCTAATGCTTTAAAGCATATAATTAAAATAACAATAACCAGCATTTGTTCAGCACTGAGTTTAGGAAGGAGAGAATACCAAAACGTTGACATAACATCATCTCCCTCTATCCACAGCCCAGTCCAGAAGCAGGTTCCTCCCCTTGCTACTCATGAAAAAGCAAACACAAAGAGACATCACGCAGACCTCCCAGTCACACACGAGCCATGGTTTTGTCTGGATTTCTCTTAAACACTTCACAATTTGCCTTTCAAACCCTGATTTGTAAAAACAGGTGAAAGATTTTGTGGCGGTATTTGCAAATGATCCACAAAAGGACAGGAGCACCTAGAGTAAGGGCCACTCATGAAGGCATGGGCTGCGTGTATCCATCTGTGTCCCTGTCAAAGGCGTCACTCTGGCAAGATGCCGGATGACCTCAGAACACGGTTGGAAATCAAGACACGGGAGAGAAGGAGTTACAGGAACTTGTAATGAGGTGATGGCAGTACGGCTCGGTCATTGCTTTTGCTAGCAGTCACTGTCACTAGGAGAGTAATTTCAGAGGAAGAGGATGGTGAAGCCAGCACTGTCTGGAGCAGTGGAGGGGGCTCTGACCAGGCAAACCGTAAGGGTAGTGGGTGTTTCCCACACAGCAGCTGCTACCTGCATGGTAAGGACAGAGAAAGGAGAGGGAAGTCCAGCTCAGCCCAGTGTGTCCGACCTGCTGGCAGCACCTCACCACCCACCTTGGTCTGGGGCCCTCGCCATCCTGCCTTCACAGCCCCAGTGCGGCCAGGCTGCGGCCGATCAGGAGCCCTCAGCCTGCAGACTTCTCTTCCCCTTCTGCTTCTCAGTGTCTTCTTTTCTTTGCAAATTCGGGAGTCTCAGAATTCAGGCTGAGCACTTTTGGCTTTTCTGTCTTTGTGTCATTCTGCCACACCATGACTTCATAGCAAACCTTATCATCCAAAAGAATGTGTCGATTTTGTGTTTTACATGAATTATTCTTAAACCAGCATGTTTTCCCAGCCAGCATTTGAATGCTTTGATTTTGGAGCTGACCTATTGGCATTGTTATATAGGCTGTTACATTTCGTTTTGTTCACTTTTGCTATTTTGACATTGGTGTCTTTTTACTGCTGAACTATTTGAGCCATGAAGCTCCTCACAAAATCTTAGAGACAGAAAAGGGTTTCTGCTATCTTCCACCATCAGTTTAGGGCCATAGAGTCCAAAGGTACATTAAAATATGCCCACTAATCTCTACATTTATATACATTAAAAATCCACTTGGGTAGGATACTTGGTCCCATCAGTTTGCCTGGCTGGACACAGCAGAACATGCACAAAGTGTCATGAGCCATCGTGGCCACGTAAAGACTGATGTGTTGTAGCCATGTGAATGTCATTGTGTGACACCATTCTTCCTGTGACTCCAATCTAAGCGAGGCTTCCAAAACAGGTCAGAGCCAGGCTCCTGTTTTTCCAAGTCATGGGAAAGTCATTAACTCTGCTTCCCACCTCCCACCTCTACAGAGTATCTTCGCCTTTGTAAGTACAACCTGCTGAGCGATCATCCTTAATAAAGTGCTCCAGAGAGCCACTCTCACCCCCTGTTGTCGGAATGGTCGATGATGCTTGAACTTCAATAGGAAGAAATTCTCATTATTCAAGTCAAGTACTCGAATATGTGATTCCCACGTAGGAATGGAATCACTTAGATTCAGATTCAGTAGAACCGAATTCCCAGATGTTCCCCACTTACTGATTTGCAAGTGCTGTGTTTTTTTTCCATTACTTTAGTCTCTGTGTTCCTAGCCAGGGCAGTTCTCCATTACACAAAGGAAGACCATGGGAGTTGTATCTGCACACCCACGGAGGTCTTCCCAGCAACACAGCATGGAGTGAGCCACTCACTCCCAATGTCACATCTTCTGCTATCGGTGCAGGCTAGTGGGTTTTGTTCAGCTTGTGTTTGTTGGCCACACCCTGACATATTCGGTTTAACCTTTTCACGTTAATTCATAGCAGCAAATAAATGATTCCTCAATGTTGTTGCTCTGAATGTGTCATCTCTTCTTAAATACATTTTCAACACAGGAAATTCATTTTCAACATAAGAAAGGGCTGTACTTTTCTTTCTGGGAATAGAAGGTATGAGTTCGTGGGTCCATGTGTTTTCCTGCCACTGTGTTGTTCAGAATTAAGTACACATGGTCAGTTTTGAATTTAGCTGAGCATCAGCCAGAGGCACCCAGAGCCGAGGGAAGTTGAAGGTAGGCTTACTTGGGTGCCCTTGATTCTGAAAGGATGGCACTCTCTTGCTAGTTCCAGCCTCTCTGTGGGCATCCTTTAAGATATTTAACTTATCTTTTAAAACAATGAAGTCATTGTGGTGCGTTTGCTTTCAGGAGCGACAATGGGACAACTGGGGAGAGTGTTACAGAGATGAACTCAGGTTCAACCAAGTTCTGCTGCCTCTATTCCTCTGTTGCTGGGCACATTTCTGAACCTCACCTTTTACTTACTTATTGCTAGAGGGAAGTATGGATGGTCTTAAATTATTGATGGTGGGATCAGAGACAGGTAAACGTGATACGATTTATAAATGTAGGTAATAAAACAGTGGTATAATTTTTATTGTGCATCTTTAGTAGCCTTGGGTTGAGCACTTTGATTTTCTCATCTAAAGAACCTGGATCCCACACCACGTCGTCTGCATCCCAGTAAATGGCATCTCCACTCACACTAGGATCTGGAATGTTATTCTTAACTGTCCTCCTTCCTCTCACACCGGCCCATCTGCAAGTCCTTCTGGCTCTGCCTCCTGAACATGCAACAAACCCGTGTACATCTCTCCACCTCTCTGCTGCAGTGCAAGACCTGGCTCCTATCACCTCTCACCTGTAATGCTTCAAGACTTCTGGTCCCTGACACTGACCAGCCCCCACGAAAAGTCATGCCCCACTGAGTGGTTCAGAGTGTGCTTTCTAAAGTAGAAGATGGATCCTCTCACTCAGCCCTTCCCGCCCCAATTAAAGGCTTCCAGTGTTTCCCTTGAACAATAGAACAGAATTCGTCCTCGTCACCTGTGCCCTTGGATCTTCTCATTCAGTCTGTGCCACTGTCACCAGGATGCCACTGCAGCCACCTTGTTCTGACCCCACAAAGTTTCAGAGCCACCTGCTCCATGGCTTGTCCTCCAGACCTCCATTTGGAAACCTCCTTATTTTTCAGATCTCTATGCAGATATCTGTTTTTACAGAGGCCTTCCCAGAATGAAATGCACCAAGGTGATGGTGTTTCAACATGGTACTGAGCAGAGAAAGCGAGGTGTCTAGAAGACCAGCCATCCAAGAGGCTGCAGAGGCAACCAACACCAAGGAGTCTGGCTGGTATTAGCTGCACAGGGTCGCGATCTTCATTCGTTCTCTCCCTGATTCAAATAGTAGCTATTATCTATTGTATTTGAAGCACAATGCTGCTTTCTGAAGATGAGAAAATAGGAGATGGTCCCTGCTCTAAAGTTGCTCAAAGTCAAATTGTTCAAAGTTGAAGTAATCAGCACATAGACATTAAATTGCAATGTAGGAAATGTCCCCAGCATATAACTGAAGAATCTCAGGTGCACTCAAGGAAGCATTGTGTTCAGGTGCAGGAGGAGTGAAAAGCAGGGGTCTGGAGCCATCCAGAGAGGGACAAACACACAGGACTCTGCCAAGGGCTGCATGCAAATGTCACCAGGAACAGGAGGGCATGAGTGGGACCAGGCATCTAGAGACCAGCAAGCTAACCTGGAAAAAGAGAAATCAGAGTGATGTTTTCTCAAACAGCTTTTGGAGAGAAGTAAGAGCAGTGCCATCAACATTTCAGCCGTGGGGGTGGGCTCATTCCAGAAAGGCTCTTTCCTTACTGGAAGGATAAATCGTCGACAGGGAAAACACTGATGAAGTTGATCCACTTCACGATCAATGATCCTTTTGAATAGATGGTGTTAAATAAAATCTTTAAAAAAAAAACAGAAATTAATTATTTTCAGATTGCATGTAGTTCTGTTTAGGTTACAGGCACTGTCAATTTTTAGAGTCCTGGTATGAGAAAGGCCCACAGCACAGTGCAAATAACTGAGTGTAGCGTGACAACACGGCACATGCACCATCCTCAGTCTGAGTGTAGCATGACAACATGGCACATGCACCATCCTCAGTCAAGAGCCACGTCTTGGATAGTATGACTCCCAAGTGAACAAAGGAGAGGGCATCTAGCTAAAACTGAGACAGAGAGAGAGAGAGAGAGAGGCTGTCCTAGATGAAGATATAGCACAGGAAAAAACACACTTAGAGAAAATGAGTGTGCCAGCCACAAGCACCAGTGATTCTCCTAAGTGAGGTGGTAATAACCAATGTATTACATTTGCATTTCCAGAATTTAGAATCTTTCCTCCTGTTTGCTTCCTCCACCCAACGGCAAGGGTTATCTTTCTAAATTAGTGATTTTCCACATCCCTTGGCGAGTGTCACACCTCTGATGCCTTCCACTTCCTGACGCTTCTGGTATAACGGGTCTGGGGTATGACCCAGACACTGAGACTCACTCGCTGCCCCGTGATTCTCGCCTGCCCTGCTGAGGACCCTACTACATATCAATTAGATGCAGCATTTTCCAGAAGCCATCCTTCTAGAGGTTCCCAGAAAACCCAAATAAACCCCGATTACTGGATTGATTTTCAAATAAGGCTCTCTGCCCTGGAAGTAGATTTATATTTCACATGATTTGTGAAATTTCACCGTCTCCGTGGATAAGGAAATAAATGCAAGGCAGAGAGATCTGCACTGTGGAGTGCCCGAGGTCACAGGGCCAACGCACGCACCTGGCCTGGAGCCTGAGCATGCACGCAAGGCTGCCCTGCCTCTCACCACCACGCTGATGTCCACCAGGCAGTTCATTAAAGGGGGCAGGAACTGCCCAGCAGCAGCTCTGCCTGAAGCACTTGGGTGAGGTTTCTAGAAGCTTTTACCCTTCCATCTCCAGCCCAACTCCTGCTCTGCGTTTCACAGTCATGTCTTCCAACAGACTCCAATGTGCTTGCCTTCTGGGGCTTTTCTCCTCTCTGCACAAAGAGAGAGAGATGGGAGGTGCTTCCAGGAGACAGAGGCGGCTGGGCCACAGGGAGAGACAGATGGGCAGAGAGGACGGAATCAGCCTGGAGGTGAGGAAGTGTGCGGGGACAGAGGGGCAGAAAGGCCAGTGCAAGTGCCAGGCGCCCCATCACATGTCCCGTAAATGTAGGCGTCCATTCAGCTACTGGCAATATGGTTACAGCACTGTGCCGTTATGTTATTGCATGATGTAGTCTGTTAGTGAGGTATCTATAGCAATGTTATATAGGATATTATATGTTATGGCATAGGATGTATAATTATGTATAATAAAATGGGGTTTGATATTCATAATGCCACATGTTTTATCTCTGACGAGCAACATGGAATCCTTGCGTTTGAATAAGTCATGTTCGGTGGATGTCAACATATAAGAAAAGGCTAACTTCTGATACATAAAGAAGTACATATATGAATGACTGAAAGAGAAAAGAATGGAGTCATTTGTTAGGTAAAAGCAGTGAACTCGTGTAGATTGACAATTTATGTCAAGGACCACTCGCAATGCTATAAAATAGAAATTCATAGAAAGGGAATGGGCCTAAAGCTGGATTATCTTTTGAGCTTAAAATACCTAAAAGTAAAATAATGAACAAAGATATAGCAAGTAAGCCAATAATGTTTTTGTACCAAAATCTGTACTCTTCATATGAAACTGTTTCAGACACATGTGGTACACTTTTTTTAAAATGGCCATATTTAGGTCATAGATTTTAGTTTAATAAATTTACACAATCAGAAATTGTGCAGGGTACATTTTCCCTCCACAGTGTGCTACAATTAAAAATTAAATACAGAAGTAAAGGTAAACAAAGTCACTAGAAAACTAAATGTTTTTAACTGGTAATAGAAACAAAAGGTACAGCCACATATACAGTGACACTAAATAAATAAAAGTCCTTTGTGCAGATCTAAAATTGACTGTAAAATAAATTTTTAAGAATCAAATTATGTGAATAATGTAGAAGAAACCAAGACTGTTTTCATCCTGAAGGAGCCAAGTTCAGGAAGTTCCTAAACATGAACTTTCAAATCTTCAAAGAATACCAAAATTTTTTAAACCATTACAAAAATTAGAATGAAGAAATCTGTGGTTCCTTTTCCAGAAGGCTGCATGCATACAGGTGAAAACCTGAAGTTTCAATCAATATGTGGAAAGATGCAATTTCCCACAAGTAAAGAAGGATTTGGAAATGGAAAGAATGAGGCGCCATTTCACAATGAAAACATTTTCAGAAATAACAAAAATCAGATCATATGAAAATAGACACAGACACTCCTAACGAGGGTTAGCACAGCTAACTTGATGAACAGAGCCCAATATTCGGTAAAGTTGGAAATGTGCGTAACACATCATCATGCAAAAGGTGATTGATCTTCCTCCACGGAGCACACCTGGGAATGTCTGGAGATATTTTTGGCTGTCACAACTCAGGAGAGGGTATTCCAGAATCTAGTGGGTGGAGCACAAGGTCCTGCCTTCCACGGGAGGACCCCACTGCAAAGAGCTATCCAATGCACAATTGATAATGGGAAAAATTTTAAAGTACAGAGGCAGCTGCACAGTGGCTTAGAAATCCTGGCATAGAGAAACACACACATGCATTAAATGTACAGAGCTCTTCAGTGTCACATTTCCTGAACACACAAGGAAAAGGAAAATAAAATAAATGATCATAATTAGGGAAATGAATAAATTAATCTGATTATAATTATGGCACTTTAAAATATTTTAAATAAATGAACCTAAACTATAAGCATTAAGGAGAATAGATTTATAACCTAAAGTCAAGCTAACAAAAAGCAATTTGCTGAATGATTCATGCACTATAAATTAAAAGCCCATAATCTTACTTATTTTATAGGTATATACACATATAATTTGAAAAAAATTAAATAGAATATATTGCAAAATTAATCATTCTTACTTCACCATGTAAGGGGGAAAAGAGTGTATAGATGGGTTGTTAACTTTATCTGTAAAGTTTATTTCTAAAAAGCAAAACTCTGACGTAAATATGGCTCAGTGTTGCTATTATTAGGGAATGACATTGTCTCTATTTTTCTGTATGTTTAAATTTTTCTCATTATCAATTTTTTTAATTTAAAAATCCAACATATCTATGACATCATGATCTGAAGAGATATATCAATAAAATAATAGAGGATTATTTGACTTACAAAGATAGAGGTATAAATAAAACATCAGCAAATATAATCTAGCAGTCCATTAAATACTAAATGAACAATGTTAGGAAATTTAAGTATTAGCATACATTACATCAATAAGTTAAAAAAGAAAAGTCAATTGACCATTTCCAAAGGTGCCAAAAGGTTGATAAAGGTCACTTCCCAAATCTTCTTTTAAATTAGAAGTAAAAGGAGTCTTTCTTTTATTTTTTTTGAGAGGGAGTCTTACTCTTGTCACTGAGGCTGGAGTGCAGTGGTACCATGTGTGCTCACTGCAACCTCCCCCTCCTGGGTTAAAGTGATTCTCCTGCCTCAGCCCCTCAAGTAGCTGGGATTATAGGCATCTGCCACCACACCTGACTAATTTTTTGTATTTTTAATAGAGACAAGGTTTTACCATATTGGCCAGGCTGGTCTCAAACTCTTGACCTCATGATCCACCCGCCTCAGCCTCCCAAAGTGCTGGGATTACAGGCATGAGCCACCGCGCCTGGCCTGGGAGTCTTTCACACGCACAAAAATTATGCTAGATTCCCAAGGAGATATCACATTTAGTTGTGAAATAAACCCAGTATCTTTTAATCATTGATCTTTTAAGTTTTAATTATCATTAGAAAAGAAATGAAATGCAGTGAATAAAAATTACCAAGAAAGTTAAAACTATCAGTACCATTATAAATAATGTTTGTCTACCTAGAAAAATCCAACATAAACAAACCAGTGCCAAAACACATGTTCTAATACTGTGTTTTAGTAAAGTTTGAGTTACAAAGTAAACATATGCAAAAACGAAAATATCACACACATATCAGTCATAACAGTTTAGATGAAATAAATAGAAATATTTCTTTTAAAAATACTGCTAAAGTATAAAATATCTGTGAATGAAAATGAATCCGATAAAGACACTCCCAGATAAACTGCAGTCATGTGGAGGCTGTCTGACTCAGGCTCCCTGTAAATGTGCCCTTGCACATGTGTACACTTACACACCTGTTCTTCCATCTGAACAGCTGTTTTACCTGTTTTATATGTTGGAATTTATATGATTCACATTTAAAGTTTTTATGATGGGAAAAATTCCAAAACCATTGCTCTCAGGCAATCCTGTCTGACAGTTCTTTGTTTTAATCTCTGTCTATTCTCATTTAAGTCACTCCCCTACCAGTCTCCAGAAGTCTTCTGTCCCCCAATAGCAATGCGCTCCATGTGTCTTGCCAAACACGTTTGTGAGAGAAGGACAGAAAGAATGCCTTTGTATACTCTTTCTTTTGCTTGGATTCTCCTACTCCACCAGTAAAACATTCCCATTCTGAAAATTCATCCTGATGACCTTCTGTTATTTGTAGTTCTCTCTGACACCTTTCCCTGTCCTTTGTAGGCACGGGTGGTCCCCCCACACCACTTCTGAATGCCAACATCCTCTCTGTGTATCTCTACTGTGGAATTCATCAGGAGGCATAAATTATTCATTTATGTTCCTGTTTTCCCCAATAAAGCACAAATGATAAGATTTGAGACCCTCACTTAAGCAACGTTATGCCAATAAGCCCTGGCGCCGTCATTCACACGTAACAGGTATATGATAAAATGGGTGAAAAAACATTGCTCTGTACATCTGTATATGTGGGGGTGAGTGGGTGTAGATTTCTGGTTTTACCACAGTAACCCCAGATATTAGTTTTTTAAAATTATTTGTGCCTAAGGCTTCTTCTGATTTGCACATCATCAGATGCATTTACTTTACCAGTTTGAAAAATTATTGGCCACAATCTTTGTGAATGTTCCCCCCTCATTTTTTTTCTTCCTTTCTTTTGAGATTCCTTGTAGTTGCTTGCTGCCCTTTCTGATTCTGTCTCTGCTTCTTACATTTTCCATGTCTGTATCACTCTGTGCTGCATTCTGGATAATTTCTGCAGTGCTTTCTTACATTTCATTGCTTTTTGAACAGTGATTAATGCAAAGCTTAACTTGTGTATTACATATTAATTTCAATGACTTTTGTTCACTTCAAAGAGTTCTGCTTTTTCTTTTTCAAATATGTTTTTTCTCAAATATTGTTTCTTGTTCTTTACTCATATTTCTAGTTTTTAAAATATCCTTAGTTGTTTTGTTAAAACATGCTTATTGCATAGTCTATAACCAATCATCATATATGTGAAGTAATTTAGCTTCTCCTACTGCTGCTTATTCTGTCTGCTGATGATTGCTCAGTGAGATTATTTCTCCATGTTTTGTGATTTGGAATGTGATCTGATATTCCTTGTTGACTTGGCAAAGAGGGACTCATGTGGCTTAGGCCATGGGTTATCTCTCTGGAGATGATTGCTTTGGCATTGGTCAAGGCTCCCAGACTGCTAGCAATGTAGGACCATTTTTATGTTAATTCCATAGTTTAAAATTATCTGGTGACATGTGCAGTCTAAGTTGAAACTTCTCAAACCAAGAGAGGGCTGGCTGTGGCCACGGTTTTTCCAGGGATAGATATTTATTTTCCCACCCAGTCTCTACCCAAGATCAGTTTCCTTGTTTGTCTGTCTGTGCATCTGTGGACAGAGATTTCATGGTATACCCTCCCACTGAGATAGTGACTTGTTGATCATCAGTCTTACATAGTTTCTAGGGCCAATAATGTGCCCCTTTTTTGCATTGGTCCTTTGAAACAGGACCTCTTGATTAATAAAATAAGCCAAAGTTCCCATAAACACTGAGAATCAGGTGGCAGTCTTCTCTGAGTGGCCCAGGGACTGTCTCTTACTTCCTGAGATGCCATCTCTCCTTTTGAGCTGACAGTATCTACCCCATGATGAATTCCACAGTGGAGATACACACAGAGGATGTTGGCATTCAAACGGTGGAGGAACTACCTGTGCCTACGAAGGAGAGAGAAAGGCATCAGGGAGAGCTACAAATAACTGAAGGTCCTCAGATGGATTTTCCGAATGAGAATGTTTCCTTGGTGGAGCAGGAGAATCCAAGCAAAAGAAAGTATGCCAAGGCATTCCTTCCGTCTTTCATTCACTAACTGTGTTTGACAAGGTGTACGGAGTGCATTGCTATTGTAGGACAGAAGACTTTGTGGGAATTGGTAGGAGATTAGCTTGAATGAGAATACACTGAGGTAGAAAAAAAGCATTGTTAAGCAGACAGGAATGCCTGAGAGCATGCTTTCAGTTGATCTGATCCACATGGTCCCAGAAGTGGCCTAAGCAAGTCCTTCTTTCCTATTAATATATTTTGACTTGAAGAAATGAAGAAGCTCTTTGTTTCTCTTCATTGTAAGTCCAGAGTACACAGTGGTCTTCAGTTATTTTAAGATATATGAGATGTCGATAATGTAAGATCGATTATTTGGATGTGCGTGTGTGTGTGTGTGTGTGTGTGTGTGTGTGTGTGTGTGTGTGTGTGTGTATGAGATAAAAGCATCCCTGCAAGAACCCCAGGAAATAGATCTTATTAAATTTTATTTCTCAACTTTTATTTTAGATTCATGGAGTACATATGCAGGTTTCTTAGCTAGCTATATTATATGATGCTAAGGTTTGGAGTGCGAATGATCCCTTTATCCAGGTACTGAGTGTAGTACCCAACAGTTAGTTTTTCTGCCCTTTCCCCCATAGCTTCTTCCCACCTCTGGGAGTCCCTAGTGCCTACCATTGCCATTTTTATGTCCATAAGCCCAATGTTTAGCTCCCACTTATAGGTAAGGATGTGTGATATTTGGTTTTCTGTTTCTGACTTATTTCACTTAGGATAATGTCCTCCACTTACATTCATGTTGCTGCAAAGGCCATGATTTCATTCTTTTTTATGGCTATGTAGTATTTATTCCATGGTCTATGTATACTACATTTTCTTTATCAAACTCACTGTTGATGGGCACCTAGTTTGATTTCACACCTTTGCGATTGTGAATAATGCTGCAAAGAACACGTGAGTACATGCATCTTTTTGGTAGAATGATTTCTTTTCCTTTGGATAATAAAGGAAACGATGTCATCAATGGTGAATAGTGTCCTAAGCTTTTTGAGAACTCTCCAAACTGCTTTCCACAGTGGCTGAACTAATTTACATCCCTACCAACAGTGTATAAATGTGCGCTTTTCTCCTCAGCCTCACCAATATCTATTGTTTTTTGACTTTATAGTAAGAGCCATTCTGACTGGTGTGAAATGGTAGCTAATTGTGGTTTTGATTTGCATTTCTCTGGTGATTAATGATGATGAGCATTTTTTTCTTATGATTGTTGGCTGCTTGTGTGTCATCATTTGTGAAGTGTCTGTTGATGTCTTTTGCTCATTTTTCACCAGGGTAATTTATTTTTTGTTTGTTCGATTGTTTAAGTTTCTTATAGATTCTGAATATTAGACCGTTTTCAAATGCATAGTTTGTAAATACTTCCTTCCATTCTGCAGGTTGTCTGTTTACTCTGTTGATAGTTTCTTTTGTTGTTCAGAAGCTCTTTAGTTTAATTAGGTCTCACTTGTCAATTTTTGTTTTTGTTGCAGTTGCTTTTGAGGATTTAATCATAAATCCTGTCTGCAGGTCCATGCCCAGAATGGTGTTTCCTAGATTTTCATCTAGGATTCTTATAGCACCAGGTATTACATTTAAATCTTTAATTCATTTTGAGTTAATTTTTGTATATAGTGAAAGATAGGGATCTGATTTAATTCTTCTGAATATGGGTAGGCAGCTATCCCCACAACATTTATTAAATTGGGTGTCCTTTCTCCATTGTTTATTTTTGCTGACTTCGTTGAAATTAGATGACTGAGTATGTGGCTTTTTTTCTGGGCTCTCTATTCTCTTCCATTGGTCTAAGTGTCTGTTTTGGTACCAGTACCATAACGTTTTGGTTACTGTAGCCTTAGAATTTAGTATGAACTTGGGTAATGTAACGCTTCCAGCTTTATTCTTTTGGTTATGTTTGCTTTGGCTGTTCAGGCTCTTTTATGTTTTATATGAATTTGAAAACAGTTTTTTCCAATTCTGTGAAAAGTGACATTGGTCATTTGACAGGAATAGAATTGAATCCATTGCTTGTTTGGGGCAGAATGGTCATTTTAATGATATTGATTCTTTTAATCCATGAGCGTAGAATGTTTCCCCATTTGTTTGTGTCATCTGTAATTTCTTTTACCAGTGTTTTGTAGTTACCTTTGTAGAGATCTTTCACCTCCTTGGTTATACATATTCCTAGATATTTGCATGTGGCTTTTGTAAATGGGATTGTACTCTTGATTTGGCTTTCTTGATTTGGCTGTCAGCTTGAACATTATTGGTGTATAGAAATGCTACAGATTTTTCTACGTTACTTTTTATCTTGAAACTTTGCTAAAGTCTGTCATTTATCAGTTTCAGGAGCCTTTTGGTGGAGTCTTTAGGGTTTTCAAGGCATAGAATCACGTTGCCTGTAAAGAAAGATAGTTTGACTTCTTCTTTTCCAATTTGGATGCCTTTTCTTTCTCTTACCTGATTTCCTATACTATGAAGCCCTAGTGAACAGAAGTGGTGAGAGTGGGGATTGTTTGCTTGTTCTGGTTATCAACAGGAATGCTTCCGGCTTTTGCCTGTTCAATACGATGTTGGCTGCAGCTTCGTCATAAATGGCTGTTGTTATTTTGAAGTGTATTCCTTTGATGCCTAGTTTCCTGAGGATTTTTATCATGAAATGATGTTGGCTTTTATAAGAAGCTTTTTAAAATATCTATTGAGATGATTATATAACATTTGTTTTTAATTCTGTTTATATGGTTAGTCACATTTATTGATGTGTGTATGTTGAACAAATTTTTCATACCAGGAATGAAGATTACTTGATCATCGTGAATTAAATTTTTGATGTACTATTGAATTTGTTTTGTTAGTATTTTGTTGAGAGTTTTGTGTCTGTTCATTAGGGATATTGGTGGTAGTTTTCTTTCTTTCATTTTTTTTTTTTTACATTGTGTCATTGACAGCTTTTGTTATCAGTGTGATGCTGACTTTGTAGAATGACATAGAAAGAAGCCCTTCCTCTTCAAGTTTTCTATAGTTTCAGTAGAATTGATATCAGCTCTTCTTTTTATGGTAAAAATTTGCTATGAATCAGTCTGTTCCAGAGCTTTTTTTGGATGGTAGATTTTTTATTATTGAGTTAATTTCAAAAGTCGGTATGGATCTGCTCAGTGTATCAGTTTCTCCATGATTCAATGTTGGGCGATTGTATGTTTCCAAGAATTTTTCTGTTTCCTCTAGATTTTCTAGTTTGTGTGCATAAAGCTCTTCATAACAGTCTCTGAGGATCATTTTTATTTCTGTGGGATTGATTATAATGCTTTCTTTGTCCTTTTTTTTTTTTTTTACTGTCACTGGTTTAAAATCTATTTTATCTAATGTAAGAATAGTGATCCCTGCTTTCTGTTTTGTTTTGTTTTCTTTTCTTTTTCATTTGCATGGTAGATCTTTCTCCCACCTTTTACTTTATTTCTATAGCTGTTGGTACGTGCGAGGTGGATCTCCTAAAGACATTAGATGGGTGGATCTTGTGTTTTTATACAACTTGCCACTCTGTGCCTTTTAAATTCTTACATTTAAGAATGTAAATTGTGTTTAGGCCATTTACATTCAAGGTTATTATTGATATGTGAGGTTTTGATCCTGTCATGAAGTTGTTAGCTCCATGCTTTGTCATTTCTATTGCGTTTTTGCTTTATCATGTCTGGGAGCTATGGACTTAAGTGTGTTTCTGTGGTATCAGGTATTGTTCTTTTGTCTCCATGTTCAGAACTCCCTTAAGGGTCTCTTACAAGGCTGGCCTACTTGTAATGAATTCCCTTAATGCTTGCTTATCTGGAAAATATTTTATTTCCCCTTTGCTAATGAAGATTCATTGGGCAGGATATGAAATTTTGGTTGGAATTTCTGTTTTAAAAAAATGCCAAAAGCAGATCCCCAGTTTTTCCTGGCTTATAAGGTTTCTGCTGAGAAGTCTGCCTGATGTGGTTCACCCTATGTACATGATCTGCTTCTTTTTTATTCTCTCTTTAGCTGGCTTTAGGAATTTTTTTTCTTTAGCATTGACTTTGGACAGTCTGGTAACTATATGCCTTGGTGCTGTTCATTTTGTATAATATCTCACAGGTTGTCTCTAGATTTCTTCTATCTAGATGTCTATCTCTCTAGCAAAATTAAGGAATTTTTCTTGAATGATTCCCTCAAATATATTTTCCAAGTTGTTTACTTGTTTTATTTTCTTTCAGAAATGCCAGTAATTTATAGGTTTGGTTGCTTTACATAATCCCATATTTCTCAAAGACTTTGCTCATTTTTTAAAATTATTTTTTCTTTTTTTTTGTGAGCTGTGTTAGCTCAAAAGACTGGCTTTCAAGCTCTGAAATTCTTCTGCTCACTTCAATCTATTGATAAAACTTTCAGTTGTATTTTGACTTTACTTAAGTAAGTTTTTAAATTTCAGAACCTCTAATTCTCTGATTGATTTTAGAATCTCTGATTAATTTATTTAAGATGTTTATCTCTTCTTTCGTTTCTTTGATTGCTTTAGAAGTTCCTTTGTGTTGATTTTCAACCTTGTCTTAGATCTCAATAAGCTTTCTTGTAATCCATGCTTTGATTTCTTTACCTGTAATTGTGAATTTCCATTTTTGTTAGGGACCATTGCTGGAGAGGTAATGCAATCCTTTGGTGGTATCACTTCATTCAAATTTTTTATGGTACTAGAATTCTTGTATTGCTTCCTTCTGATGTGGAGAAACTGGCACTTCTAATTTTTGTAATTACTTTTATGCATGTGGAATTTTTCTTTTTCTTTCTTTCCTTATAATGTTGTTGTTAATTATTATTATTATTCTTGTGTTTTCTTTTCCTCTCCTGTTCCCCCCTCCCTAGGGGTGTGACTATAGAGATTGCTGGGTACAGTATTTTAGCTTTGCCTCTATACCCCTATGCACTTTTTTGGGGCAGGTTTTGTGCTGAACTTTGCAGTTCATCCTACAAGCCTGTAGATGGTATTTGTAGCTAAGAGCTGGCTGGGGCCAACATGACAGCATATATATACTTGTTCATTGTTTGCTGGCTGAAGCTCTCTGTTGCCTCAGGCAGTGGGCTGGTACGTGGAATGCACAGTAGCCTGAGCTCCTTGCTGAGCCTGGGGGTCAGGGGAGCCAGGAAGGGCAGAGCTGGACTGGGCAAGTCCACCCACAGGTCCCCTGTTGGCAGGCACAAACACCAATGCTAAGAGAGAATCCAGTGGGTGGCCACCAAGCACCCAGAGGTGTGCTTAGACATGGAGCTGGGAAACCACCTAGCCTCCAAGTTCTCTGCACAGGGATGTGGGAGTGGCTAACTCCAGGAGAGTAGGTACTCTAGATCCCTGGAGATGTGCCTGGGCATGGAGCAGAGAGTCCCCCTGCACAAAGACCTCTGAACAGTCATTCTCCAGGCAAGCAGGTGCTGTAAATGCCTGAAGATATGCCTGGGCATGGAGTGGAAAGGATCTCACTGCACCATGATCCAGTTGGGGAAAGTTCGGATGGCTCGGACTGCTGAACCAGGTCAATGAGTATTCCAAATGCTCAGAGATCTGCCTGTGCACAGAGCAGAGAGAGCCCTGCTGCATTACAATCTCGGGGGGTAGGTTGGTACACCCAGCAATGGCTCACACAGATCAGATCCAGATCACCAAGCTGGCCAGGGCTGCAAGGCTCGCCGCCCAGGAGAAACTTCAGCTGTAGCAGCTCTCCTCTTGCCCCAGGCCTATGGAGAGAACACAGAGCGCCTACTGCTGAGGCACTTTTCACAGTTCTGGCTGTGGAGGCCCATACCCCACTCCCGAGCAGGCCGTCCAGTCTCAGTCCCAAGACGAGTATGCTTGCAGAGCCACAGTGCAAGGTTGCTAACGAATGGCTGCCTTTTTAGGTGCCCTGATTAAAAATGGCATCCTGCTCCCAGTGCTGGGTCTGGGAAACGTCTGAGTTTTTCTTAGTATCTCTCCCTCAGAGCATCTTTCCAAGCCTCTTTTGCAGTTCACCTCCTGAGTTAACTCCAGAGCTTGGAAGAAGCAAAATGCTCTCCCTTGGCCAGGGTGCCTGAGGTTCCCAGAGGAAAGGAAAGCCACAGAGGGGAGTTTTCTGCCTTTCTACTGTACTGGGGCTTCACTCACTTTTACCATCACATGCATCCCTGGGGCTGTTTGCTGGTGTTCTCTCTGGGATCTGGGGTGTCATTCACAATCTGGTAGATTCCTGTTTTGCTTCCTGAATTAAAACTGGGTTTTAATTGGGTTGATCTTTCTGTACTATTTTGCTGTTTCCAGGTGCCCAAGGCACACTGAATGCCTCTAATGTGCCATCTTAGAAATAAAAATCTTAATTTTATTGCAGCTAAATATTTTGATAACATCTAACCACTTTTCTACTCATTTGAGAATATTATTAGAGATAATAATAGTAAAACACATTTCTAATGTGTCTAATTCAGAGTTTTAGCTATTAGACAGATTAACACATTTATCAGAGAAAAGTATGCAAAACATCAATATTAAAAAAGGCACTGGGTGGCACTATCAATAGTGTTGTCATACTATCATAGATGCTGCTGCATATATATATATACACACTATATATTATATATTATATATACTATTATAGTGTATATAGTATATAGTATATATGCATAAATTATATATATAATTTATGCATATATACTATATACACTATACAGTGTATATGCATAAATTATATATATAATACATACTGTATACACTAGTATATATAATGTACTAATAATATATACTATATATTATATATATAATATACTATATATAATATCTATAATGTATATTATATACAATGTACTATATATAATATACATTCTATAGTATATATATTATATAGAATATATATATTATATAACATAATGTAATATATATGATATAATATATACAATATTTCTGTATCTATACACTATATGTAATATATATACACAATATATACAATAGTTCTGTATATTATATATAGCATATATATAATATACTATATATTATATATTGTTATAGTATATATAGTGTATATATACTATACATTATATATATACTCTATATACAGTGTATATTTAGTATATATATTAAATATAGTATATATATAATATATACTATATACATAATATGGTATATATATTAAATATAGTATACATATTATATATACTATATTATATATATAGTATATATAATATGTATACTATATTTAATATATATACTAAATAATATATAATATACACTGTATATAGTATATATAGTGTATATATACTATATTTCTGTATATATTATATATAGTGTACATATACTATACTATATATGTTATATATACTATATATACACTATTACTTTACATATTATATATAGTATACATACACTATAATATATACAGAAATAGTGTATATAATATATAATATATATAATAGTGTATATTCTATATATAGTATATATAATATATAGTATGTTCTATATATAGTATATATAATGTATAGTATATTATATATACACTATTTCTGCATATATATTTTAATATGCTATATATTATGTATACATAGTGTATATAAAATATCTTTACTATTTCTGATGTCTCTGGATAAACACTGAATCTCATTCATCTTCAAATTCCCTATAATCCCAGTTCTTGGCACATGTAGAAACCCAGTATTTCTGTTTTCTTAACTGAAGACTTACTATCTTAAATCAGCAGTTTATAATAACAATGAGATGTTTATCACTACCTGCTGAGGTCTGCAGGCAAGATATTTAAGTAGAGGAGAATTTGTCCTAGGCATGTTGCAATATCTCACCTGGTTAAATATTTCTTGATGAATAGAACAGCATGCAATAGTGACTGATTATTTTTCTCAATTGTTTCTTACACCAAATACGTTAGCACAGTAAAATAATTCACATATTGTACCTGTAACCTCTCCCCCATGAAATTTCTGCTTGTTGATAATCTTAGAAAAATTAAAATTTAAAGAGACCTAAACACTGAGAGCAGCAGAGAAAACTTAGAAATGATTGAAAAGTTAAGGAGACAAGATTCAGATATCACATTGAGCAGCTAGCTCTTCTGTGAGCCCAGTGAGATAAGATAAAATTCAGATATTTTGGCCTATGTTGCCTGATAAAATGCTTCCTATTTCTCATAAGAAAGATCATTTGTATTATGTTCTGCTAAATGTGGGTGACCTCCCTGGGTCCCCAGAGTGAGCCACAGGCTGGAAAGGCTCATCATGCCCCAGCTTCCCAGGGAGAAGCTGCTCTGGACATGGCCTTCTGTGCCTGAGGAGTGGTTTTGGTGGAATGTGAAGGAGAATGAATCCATTTCAAGTATGAAGAAGCCAGACTGGAGAGGTCACTGGGAGTCAGTTTCAACAGACAGACCCAGAGGAAGGGTGACACTGACATTAGCCTTCTACCAGGGGCCTGCTTCCTGCCACTCCCCAGAGCATTCTGGAGTGAAGACGATTCCTACCCCATGGGATCAAATCACCCAGAAAAGAATGAGCTGTGAAAGTGCAGAAAGAAGCCAGAGAATGGCTATGCCTGTCCGTTTGCTCATTTGTTTTTTCTTAAAGAGGTTTCCTGAAACATTGATTCAATCAAGAGAAATGCTGTTTCATTTTTGGTGTTGGTGTGAAAACCTCACTGCAGCAATGAAAGTTCAAATTAATTACAAATTAACATGTTTTCTGCCGGGGTTACTACAAACACTTCATACTCCTTGATTCGAAGCAAATTTTGTTTTGTTTAATTGACTTTGAATCTTTTTAAATGACTGAGTTAATTTAATTATATACATAAATATTTTGTAGATTAATTGGCATAAATATAATGTGTTTTGTGTTTGTAGTATAGTGTACACAATTCTGCACTTCCAGAGAATACCAGAGAGGCTAACAGCCTGCATTTTATAGTTGATTGTGATGGTGTGGCTGGTACTTCATTTAACTCTTTTGTGATTAAAGACTTGTTTTTTAATCCTCCATTTATTGTTTCAAATAGTAATCCTATTGTTTGACTATCTTTTCTCCATATTACATACTATAATTATTATTACAAGCACATTTATTCTAAGCACCTGTGTTACTTCTGAATAGACTTCCCTTAGACAAGGAATTGTGTTATGTTTGAAGAATTCCCAAGATCGTAAAGCCCCTTAGAAAATGTGCTGATGAGGATACATGGATCTGCAGAATTGTTAACATTTTACTCCATTACTAATTGAAATAAGCATACAGAGTTTCTGATCAAGTCCATTGTTATTAGAACAGGCACCAGGATTTCAATGTTTAGAAAAACACTCATATTTTAAATATTAGTTTGCCTTCTCTGAATTAATAATTGTCATTGATATTGTGCATATCACTATTCTGTATAATATATAGTAAAATGTGATATATGTATATCTTATTGTAATTTTGTCTCTACACATCTGTTCCCTTTGCTGATTTGATGTCTGGATAAGCACTGAGTCTCATTCGTCTTCAAATTCCCCAGTAATCCCAGTTCTTGGCACATGTAGAAACCCAGTATTTTTGTTTTCTTGACTAAAGACTTACTATCTTAAATCAGCACTTTATAATAACAAATGAGATGTTGATCACCACCTGCGGAGGTCTTGCCTGCAGACCTTGACTCAATGACAGATGAGTGAATGCACTCTCACACCTGATTCAGTGATTCAAGTGGGCTAGAGATGGTCGTCAGCAGCTTTCAGAGGGCGGAAATTCAGCCAATCGACCAAGACCCCTGGTACATACACATGTTTATTCAGTAAAGATTTCATAACAGGTTTTATGTCAACACGCTTGTGGATATTTAACATTGTTAAAAGAGTGGTTTTTACAAATGAAAAAAGCTTAGTTTCCCAGGCCTAGAGTAAACACTATTAATGGATAATTCCCCTTTAACCTCCCCCTGAGAGGACCATCCAGCACAAAGTTTACATGAGTAAACAGTTAAAGTAGAGACAAAGGGATATGGGGTAAACAGATTTAAACTGGGAAAGCCTTTTATTGTCCCTGTCTTTTTCCTAAGGGAATGGACCAGCCGTCTTAGGCTGTCCCAATGAAACCTTTCATCCTTCAAAAGGTTTGAGACTCTAATTTATATTTTTCCCTAATATTTCCTTAATATTTTGCCAACCACCCCGAGTGAATCTCAACAAACAAAACCACAAAACATTTTCTGTCACAAGTATACAATTTGCTCAAGTCAATCTTTACAAAGCTTGTCCAATTCCCCCAAGCAGCATGGCGTACTACAACCATTACCTCCATTACAGCAATTTCCAGCCTAAAATGTAACATCTGCTATGAGTAACAGGAGGGTAGGAACCTTGTTTGATTCAGGTCTATGACTCCGGAAAGGAAGCATGATTGGTATCAAATTAAACATTTAGAAAGTAAATCAACTGTTGAATGAGCAACACTTGAATTTGCTGTGATGATAAGAATGTCCATCTAACAAAAGGAATGAATATTCTGGCCCAAAAGAGGAAAGGTATGAAACATTTCTTTAAGTACCCATTGCTCAAACATAAACACTGTACTTTTAGCTTTCCACACGGAGGAAATTAATTGGTGGTTGGTAAACTGGTGCCTTTAACTTGGTGCTTTACCTGCAAGAATACTGTTTACCAGGACCACATCCTTATTATATACAGGTTTTGCCAAAATGCAAAATGAGTTAAGTAACATGTCATTAGACCCTACAGCGAATTCCTGATCTAGATCATTATATAGATGTAATACTTTTGTTTAAGTGTGATGTCATCAGCATTTTGAAAGCGTCAAATGGAACTTGTTTCCTCTGGTTTTGTTTTGTTTGTTTGTTTGTTTTTGTGATGGAGTCTTGCTTTGTTGCCCAGGCTGGAGTATGGTGGTGCCATCTCAGCTCACTGCAACCTCTGCCTCTCGGACTCAAGCGATTCTCTTGCCTCGGCCTCCCAAGTACTGGGATTACAGGTGTGAGCCACCACACCTGGCTAATTTTTTTATTTTTAGTAGAGATAGGGTTTCACCATGTTGCCCGGCCTACTCTTGAACTCCTGTCCTCAAGTGATCTGCCTGCCTCATCCTCCCAAAGCACTGGGATTATAGGCATGAGCCACCATGCCCGGCCTTTTTTCCTCTTTAGCTAAAATGTGTCATAGATTCCAATTAGCGGTGATTTCAGTTTCAGCAGGAAGAGATTTCCTCTCTGAAAATGGAACTTAGTGGGAAGTGAGAAGGACATTTAGAACAGTTGCGTTAGCAAATCAGCTGATCAGGGTTCCAGACCTGAATAATCAGAGCGCAGCACAGCACATGAGGCTGAACTGTGCTAGAGGGAGTTGTATCTCGGACTCTGTCTCTTCTAGATTTCTTCTTTCTCTGCAGAACATAGAGAGTTCTTGCTTTGTAGCAGTGTTTGTCGTAGGACCATTCTTCTGGGAGATGAGATAAGAAATAGTAGGAGGTTAGAGCAAAAGTAATTGCAGTTTCTGTCATTACTGTTAATTACTTTTGCATCAACCTAATAGTAATAAAAGAAAATATCCACCTTACCCTTAAATAAATCGTTTTAGGATCACCTGTTAATATTGAAGGCAAAAGGGACAAAGGGAGGGGCACTTTCAGTTGTATGTGATAATGAAGACATGAAGACTGATTTTCCACTTTATTAGTTCATTTGTGTAATTTAATTTCTAACCCTCACTTTGTTTTTAATTCCCTGACAAATCAGAAGTAAATGTCTAATGACATAAATCTTGCTAATTTAGAGTTTTTATTTTCATAAAAGTTGAGATTTGTTACATATTTGAAATATTTGATACCTTAAATATAAGTATTAATGTTAAATCATTAAAAGCAGAGAAATGGGCAGAATGATGCTATCAGAACAATTACTAAAAAATCATGTCCAAAGAACCTACAACATCATGATTCCATTTCAGTTTATTTCTAGGGAAATATATACTTTTGTATGTTTGAAAATTGAAGATAAATTTGTCAGAGATGCTACATCTGAGTTTAATCATATTTTCCTTATAACCCTTTTATTAATATTTTAATCGGTATCATTGGTTTGGACAACTATAGAGTTATTTTCTAAATAGAAACAATACTACAGATGGCAGTAGTAATGGCATATGAGTCACCCAGTTTTGCGAGGTCAGAATATTGCTTCATTTCCTAAGTGTATGAGAAAAATATAATAGAATGCTAATTATTTCTCCGAGTCAACAAACATATTAAACCCAGGATAGGCATGCCTGCTGGTCCTGTTCCAGAATCTATCTTTCGTAAAACAGGTTTTAAATATTTTATATTGATTCAGTATCTTTCTACGTAACTGATTGCTTCACAGTTTTCTTCTGTAACTTGCTTGGATTTCTCATGCTGACATCTCTAAATTAGAATACTGCAACTGGAGCTGAAGCACATCAGTGCAGCCTTTACAGATAATTAGTTTTCAGAACTTTTTACTTTCCATTAATTTTTGAATGTAAATATATGATGGCAATTAGAAAATATGATTGGGTCTTTTCTGGAAATTTTCTTTAATATAAAAGTGATTGTGACCTGAAAGTACAATTCATGGCCAGGGACCACTTATTTGGAGAGTTGTTCTGTTATTTGAACTTTGTTATTTCATGAATAGCTTTTTTTTATTCCTTCTTTACTTTCACAATTTTTACATTGCTGCCAGAAGTCTTCTCGGCATTTGCTTTGAATTCTGTCTTCAGTGTATCTCTCACTGCTGAATAGCTTTTTTTTTTTATTGAAAATATATAGCATATAAGTAATCACAGCAATGGTTCTGAAAGACATCCTCAACTAGAAATTATTTGAAAAACAGGAGCCAAATCCCATGCAATAGAACAGTAAGTATCAAAATGGAACCCATATTTCTATTCTGTTTTATCTTGACTTATTAGGATTAATTATAGTTAACTAGGCATTTTTACTCAACTTTAAAAAAAATTATAATATTTAGCAAAAAAGAAAATTTAGGTTATTTAGTTTTATTTACTTTATGAATCTATTCTGAAATAACCAGATCTAATATCCTATTACTGGTGTCATTTAGTTGCATACATTGTTTTGGATAAGATTACCTTAGCAGGTACAGCCTATATTTGAATATGTTTTTGTGGTTGAAAAAAAATCTCCCTGAGCTTTATTTTAAAGATTATCTGTATGTTATCTATATAGTATATAGATTTTACTCATTTTAAGTTGGTCACTAAAATCTCAATTTTTTTTTTTTTTTTGAGATGGAGTTTCGCTCTTGTTACCCAGGCTGGTGTGCAATGGCGCGATCTCGGCTCACCGCAACCTCCGCCTCCTGGGTTCAGGCAATTCTCCTGCCTCAGCCTCCTGAGTAGCTGGGACTACAGGCACATGCCACCATGCCCAGCTGATTTTTTGTATTTTTAGTAGAGACGGCATTTCACCATGTTGACCAGGATGGTCTCAATCTCTTGACCTCGTGATCCACCTGCCTCGGCCTCCCAAAGTAAAATCTCAATTTTAACACACCTTTGAAGCTGGAGGGGCTGGTGTTTCTAATTAACATGACAGAAAGGTTTTCGGCACACTTCCCCCATGCTATCCTGAAGCCTGGCTTCTGAGCTGTATACATGGAATATGCATCTTTGTGCCTGAGGGTAGACATTCCATTTTTTCAAGGTTAAATTTGCTGTTTGCCTAATGATCTTATCAGTAAAGGCAATCAGACTAAGTAAGTGGAGTGTTTAAATTTCTGTTGGTCACTATTCCTTCCCTCCTCCCTATATGTCTTCCTTCCACAGCATCTCTGATCAATATTTGTATGTTTGTTTCTTATACTAAACTTTCTTCACTAAATAACCTTTCCTAATGCATCTTTCATTGGAGTATTTGTTTCTTTTGATTTTGGCAAAAAAAAGGGGGGCGGAGGGCAGGCTTTTATGGCATCAATTTTTATCTTATTTTGCCAAGCTTTGGCCAAAGGAAAAGAGTGGAACTGATGTTCACTATGGACTTATCAACCAGCTACATATGCCACTTCCAGATATACCGGGAATCTATTGGGTAAAAATGTAACCAGCTAGGTATCCATATGGAAACTCTGAAATACATATGGAATCTTTCAGGTGTATATAAAACTTTCTGTACATCCAGTATTAATTTAAATTTTATCAGAATCCACCAGGAATTTTAAGGCATAATCTTTACCCGTAAGCAAGTTGATAACATTTAATTTTATGTTAAATAGGAGCTATTAAATATTTAAATGTATGATTAAGTGAAATGGCGAGAAGAGAATGTATTGGTCAGTGTTCTCCAGAGAAACAGAGCCAATAGCCAAGAGGATATAAATATATACAGAGATAGAGATGGATTTTTTTTTTTTTTGAGACATAGCCTCGCTCTGCACCCAGGCTTGAGTGAAGTGGCACGATCACAGCTCACTGCAGCCCTGACCTCCTGAGCCCAAGTGATCCTGTCACCTCAGCCTCCCAAGTAGCAGGGACCGCAGGTGCCGGCCACTGCGCCCAGCTAATTTTTGTATTTCTTGGACTGGGCAATTAAAATTTTCTATTAGTCCTGCTAAGCTGAGAGAAGTTGCTTGATACATCTGTGGGTTACGTTCAGCACGATGCCGCTCACAC
>NW_016107329.1:7315609-7338078 GCF_001604975.1 Cebus imitator
GGTACCCCCATGAGCACAATGCTGTTCCTACGGTACCTCTATGCACACGATGCTGTTCACATGGTACCCCAGGAGCATTTGATGAAGGTCATAGGTGGAGCCTAGATGAACCTGCCTAAGAATGACTTTGTCAGCCGTAACTATCTGTACATGATCATGTGTCTGAATCAAATAAACTGTAACATTTGCATGCTGTTGAAATTTCGGCGTAGGTGCCTACATTACTTGGTATTTAAGACACAGAGTTGGGTTGAAGTTTACCCTCCCTGTTAGTGCTTGGGCATGGCCTTACACAATGCTTTCTGGTCACCTCCTCCCCTGAGGAGGCCTTTGGCACCTGTTTAGCCTCACCTGTGACATATTTCTGTGTGCATGCATGCTGCCCTCCTCTTGTACAGAACCCTCCCTAGGCTGAGATGTCTTGGTGTGAGTTAAAGAAAGTTCTGCCCACCTCCCCTCCAGGCAGATGCTGCTCCCAGGCTTTGACTTGTTAAACTAATCCTACCATCTTCAAGGCCAGCCAACCAACGCGTTCTGAGCAAAAACTTATTTTTCTCTCCATTTTACTACTTCACTCATTTAATATCAGCAGCTCTGTGTCTGTGCTTCTGGCTGTGTTTATGCTGGACACAAGGCTCAGGAATGAGTTCAGGCTGGGGTCAGCCCCTTAACTGTTGTCCAGGACCTTCTGTGCAAGATACAGCCACCCTGTCTGTCTCCACCCGCCGGCTCTCCCAACTAGATGTTTTCAAGAAACGAATAATTGGCCATATGAGTATTCACTATTTGTAAGGTGGCGAGAGTTTTGAATTTGTTTCGCCAGATGTTTTGAAGAATTATTTTGACTGATTAGAAAAATATGGATGAACTATTCTGGGAATGTCACAAGATGCAAAGACTTTCTGAATGTGTAATATGCTAAAAGGATTCTGTTCTTTTCCTGAATTTATTAGATTCTGTTCTTTTCCTGGAGACCACTGACAAGGTTTTCTCTTTCCAAACAAAACAGTTTGTGACTCATGTATTAATACTTTCCAGGTGGAGATTTATGTTTCTGAATGCACGGTTAATAAAAGGTTGTGCTCATATTCCTTTAGCGGGGAGACTTGAAACTTAAAATTAGTTAATATGTTCCAGATAGTTTGAAAACAATAAAGAAAAGAATTTCTTTTTCAGGAGCAAAGTAAGGGCGGGTCGGCAAAAAGCAGCACTGGGCCATCGTCATTAGCAAAGTGTGCTGTCTGTATTGATACCAACTGTTTAATTTTGCCTTATTTAGCTTCTGTTTCTATATTAAACACGACCAAGTAGAAGGCAGCTCTGCCCACAATAGACAAGACACTGTTCCTTTGTATTCGCACAGCAGATTAAAAGCTGAGCGTAACATTGTGTTTGTAGTTTGTGAGCCTCTGACTTGGTGAATGGACTATGCACGTTTGTTTTTTAAGTAGTAACATTTTTGTTTATACTTGAACCTTCAATCCCAGCGTGCCTTGGGTACACAAGGAGGCAAACAAGGGTTGATTCATGGGCACTGATCTCTGCGCCTGTGGAACAGGGCCACACCTGCACCCTGGAGCCTCAGTAGGTGCCACCACAGGGAGAGCACACGGGCCTTTGAAGTTCCATGGGGATGTTTTGGGCAAACAGTCAGTGTTTGTATTTGATCTTCACATCATCTCTATTCCCACTCCTTAGAGGATGCTGCACACTGGATGGTAATGTTTTTTCGTTTGTGCTTCCACATAGCACTTCTTGAAAAACATTTCCAGTGTGGACTTCTCTGTTACAAAGGAAAGCCCTCCTGTGATTCAGTTCATGGTTTAATCTTATTCATGTGTTCTCAGGTGACATAAGAAACGTGTTCCAAGGCTTGTTTTACTTTGCCTCAAAGCAAAAGTATCAGCACACACCCCCACGCCTACACCTCACATGTATACACACATTATTTTGGCTGTGTTATTGACTCACTTTGGATGATGTAGCATCAGCTTACTCTTTGTTGTCAGGACAATAAACACATTGGTGAAGTGGATGAGTTAATTAGAAATAGCACATCATCAACAGTTGTTGTTACTGACTTATTTTCAATAAATTTAACTTGTCAGGAAAGCCTTTTCTTGTCCAAAGCTCAAGTCGAATTCTATACAATTGTAACACATATTCATCTAGTTTGCTACTGTTTCTTCTGTAAGAAGGAAGACACCTATAGTTTTGGAGAAGGTGTGCTTTTTTCATACTTATCAATAAAAATTTAATTTAAAACTTAGTCTAAAGAGAGCACCATTAGACTTTGTGAAGAAAAGTGGGTGGGAAGAACCAAGGAGCTTACAAAACCAAATCAGAGATCTAAAACTAGTAAGCGAGTTTAGCAATTGACAGGATATGAGAAAAGTGAACAAAATCAATCATATGCATTAATCATTAACAGTGAATGTGTGGAAACTGAAATTTAAAATATAACACCCTTTCCAGTTTCTGCAGGAAAATGAAATACTTAAGTATACACTTAACAAAACATGTACAGAATCTGGAGGCTGAAAATGAAAAAAAATGAATGAAAAAGAGATATATAATGTTTATGTATTAGAAGATTCAGTATAGTAAAAATGTCAATTATCCCTAGGGTGACTTATAGATTTAATGTAATTCCTGTTGAATCTTAGCAGTATTAAGACACATATGCAAACTTATTCTAAAATTTATATGTAAAGGCACAGAATTCTAATAACTAAAAAAAAAATAAACTTGAAAAAGAAGAATAAAATCAAAGGAACAACTCAACCCATATTAAGGCCTACCATACAGCTAGAGTAATCCAGACATTACCGTATTGATAGACAGACAGACACAATGATCAAACGAAGGGAAGGGAGAACGCAGAAATAGACTTGCACAAATATCCTCAGGTGATTTTCGACAAACATACAAAATACTTGAGTGGAGGGAAGATCACCTTCAACAAAAAGTGCTGGACAACTAGGCGTCCATAGGCAAAACAGGCGAAACTAAAATATTCAAAGCAAAACCAGAATCTCACATAGTATGGAAAAACATCAAGATGATCAGAGACCTCAATGTAAAGCATAAAGCAATACAACTTTTAGGGAACAAAAGAAGGAAACATTTGGGATCTATGGCTAGGCAAAAAGAACTTGAGCCTGAAATCAAAATCATAATCAACATTAAGAAACATTGATAAATTATATGACATCAAAATTTAAAGCTCTTATTCTTCAGAAGACTTAATTAAAAATTTGATAAGATAAGGTTCAGGCTGGGAGCAGATGTTGCAACCTTCATATCCAACAGGGGACTAATATTTAGAATATATAAACGCACTCCAAATTAACAGTAGGAATATAAAAACTGTTGATATTTCACCAAAGATGAATATATGGATGGCACATAAGCATGTGAAAAGGTGTTGAGTGTTACTAGCTATTGGTTAAATGCACATTAAAACCCTGGTAAGATACTGCCACATACCTATCAGAACAGCTCAGATAAATAACTGTGACAGCATAAAATGCTGGTGAGGATGTGAAGAAACTCACTGCCCCATGCATTGCCAGTGGGAATGTCAAACAGTACAGCCATGCTAGAAAAGACTTGGACAGTTTCTTATAAAACTATAAATGCAACTACCCTGTGACCCAGGTATTGCGCTTCTCGGCCTCTATCCAAGGGAAATGAAGGTGTATGTTTACACAGATCCCTCTATGTAAATGTTCATAGTGGCCTTATTCATCAAAGCCCCACTAGAAATTCTCGACGTCCCTCAGACGGCTAAGTGGTTGGTCACATTGCCGTGCATTAACGCTGGAGCACTACTCAGCTTATCCACACACAGCAACCTGGAGGAATCCACAGAAAACTCTGCTCCCAGTCTTTGATTCATAATTTGTAGAGCTCCTTTTACTTTTCCTCTTTAGGAAAATTTTTATTGAGAGCTTTGTAAACTTGGTAACAGATTTAGGAATAATTTAAAAGCATTACCTTCCTCAAAACATTTCTTTGTTTTGTCTTTTGTTTGCTTGTTTTTTAAGTTCTGGGATACATGTGCAGAACTTCTTTTTCTTATGATTATATATAATGCTTTTTTGATTTTTAGAAAGACTGGGGAATATGGAAAAGAACCAAAAAGAAGAAAATGATTGATAAGCACCACAGACACCTGTCTTGGAGAAATCCCCTGTAAATCGGTGCACACACTCCTCCAGCTGATGTCTGTTCCTTCCTTTTAGTGTCACTTTGTTTTCCTGGGACTCCTGTAGCTAGTTCATGGGGAGAGAGAAAAAAATGCCAAAACCTCATGATATGAAGTTAATCAATGGAAAGTGAATTTTGCCTCAGCCTAGAGGTGGTGCAGAGCTTGATTGAGTGGGTGCCTGATGACGAACACTGTGAGGGCAAAGACTGCGGGGTTTCCTGGACACCTTCCCCAGGGCCCGTATTTTCCCCAGGGTGTCCTGCCAATTAAATACCTGTTGAAATTATGATATCAAGTGGCACTTTTCACAGCAGTTATGACTTTTATGTGATTTGACACTTTAAGAACATGGAAGTTTATTTTTCCTAGAACTTGCCTCAAGGAGAAATAACCATGCATAGATAATTGGTGAAAATTTGGAGAGAAGAAACGAACAATACATAAAGTAATAAACAGCAGTGATGTAGACAGATTTCTGGTGAGGAAAAGTATTAACTAATCTCCTTTAGTTGCCAACTCAACCCAACACTGAAGATCAAGACACCTCTTCACTTCTTAAAAAATAAAGCTGTATGTAGTTGATATCAGTGTTGTTAAACTTTCTATGGAATTGGACTACCAAATTTCTACAGTGTTTTTATCCTTTTTCTGTTAATAAAATGTAGGATGCTTTACAGATTGCTGACTTTCAGGAGAGGTGGAACAGCGAGGTCTTCAGTGCATCCCGTCACATTGCAGGAAACTCTTAACTGAGCCTGGGAGACACTGGGCAGGGTCAGGACGGTGCATGCTGGTGTGACAGCGGCTAGCTTCACAACTTTAGACAAACTTCACTGCCCTTATTTCCAAAATAGGTAAAATGATGGCTCCTTTTGTGAACTGATGTGAAGACTAATGGAGGAAGTGTCTCAAAAACACCCGGCGGAGAATTTGGCCCGTCAGTATCAAGAAATATTAGTTCCCATAGCCTTTCCCTTTGAGTGGAATTAGTTAAACCGTTTTAATCCATCTGTAGTTTTCATCAATGCATAGCACCTGTGTTAACAGTCTTCTACCCCATGATAGAAAAAGCAGCCAGAATATTCCCTTGATCTGCCAGTCTTTTAAAAACAAAACAGCAGTGACTTAACAAATGCCATCTCCGAAATGTCTGACTCTGCACATGGACATATCGAGATGCTGCCACGTTCAAGGTTCCGAAGAGGATTAGAAAATAGGCTGAAGCTATAGACATGTGATTTTGACTCATCAAAGACTCATACAGAAGGCATTGAATATCAAGTTAAAAGGTCTGAATGCGGGGTTATGTGACTGTGAAATAATAAGGGGAACAGTTGCAAACTCTCAGACAAAACCCTTGCTTTTGATTTTTCTAGGATGATTCCAAACCACTGTGTTGAGATTAGTGGGATGCACCTGTGGAGTTGAAGCTAGTCCACTGGCCACTGGGAAGTCCATGACCCGTTACCCATCATTAGTCCTACCTATTTTAAATTGCTAAAAAAAAAAAAAAGAAAGTCCGGAATGCCATCGTAACATAGCACCTAAGATTGTCAACTTTTGGGCGATTCACGTTTGTATACAACAGTCATGTGTGAACTATGATCTTTTCCTTTTACCAATTTATTATTTTTAATCTGTCTGAAAAGTATAGAAAAGCATATTTTATAGTTTAAGATGCTTAAAACTTTTCAAAATATTTATTTTACTTGGCACAGTTATTTATTTTATTAAGAGCTTCATTAACGACAGAGCACATTGAGTAAAAGTTTCCCACATATGCAAGATATAGTCATTCCAGGAAATACTCCTCTTCCGTACATTCATTGTAACCTGAGTGTAGGAAGCATACCACATGCCATGTTTCTTTTGTCATTCACAAAATCACCATGAAGAGAAATGGAGAATTTTAAAATCTATTCTTAATTTATTTTTACTCTGTTTTACGGATAATAAAGATTTAAATGTTTTGTTTTTTTATAGAAATTGTCAAATAGTACTTAAATATGTCTCTAGATTCTTGGTTTCCATATTTTACCATGCATATTTTTTAAGTGTTTTTTGCCCTTATGTGATATTTCATGATTGAATGATGTCAAAGGAAAAGTTAGCATTTTTAATCTCCAAACATGTGGTTTGTTAAAAAAAAATTCTGCTACTAACCTTCCCATTTTAAGATACAGTCTGACTCATAATTAGGAACCACATTTCAGGTAAAATCAACCTAGATGCTATCGAATAGTGGGAGAATTTGAAGCATTGTTTCAAAGGCATTGTGTTTTTTTCTTTGTCTTGTGACATGTTTTCTGGCTGCAGAGGAAAATGCTCCCAACCAAGCTGAAGGCATCTTTCGTGCCATCAGGCAAACTGCCCTTTCACATGGTCTGCTTTGAATTGCTTCCTGTCTGGTCCATTACATAGTTAACAGACCTGTCTGCAGCTAGCAGAATTATTTCCCAGGGCTCCATCTACCCAGGATTTAACTGAAATAAAAGTGCCGCTCTGTTCATACTTTCCCATGGAGCAGGGCAGAGCTGCTGCAAATTCTGGGATAAAAAGTAAAATAAAATGGGGGATGAGGAGGTTTAAAGAAATAAAGTAGCTGGTGCAAGGCCACGGGGCGCTTACTGACTGATTACTTATCAAGAATTGTGAAAGATACATAATGTTTTGCCCACGTGACTCGAATGATAACAGGAGCCAATTGTTTTTTGCGAGACAAGTGGCCCCTCAATGGAATATTAACCTGTGCAATGATCAAGTAAGCGGGGTAAAAAAAGATAATGTCAGGAAGATGCATGGAAACCTGCTGTGAGGGCCGGAAGTATGGAGAGGGGTTACAATTTTTTTCATTAAGATTTAACACTAGGGCCAGTGTGTGGTGGCTCACACCTGTAATCCCAGCACTTTGGGAGGCCAAGGCATGCAGATTACTTGAGCTCAGGAGTTCAAGACCAGCCCGGGCAACATGGCGAGACCCTGTCTACTAAAAATACAAAAAATTAGCCAGGCATGGTGGCATGTGCCTGTGATCCCAGCTACTCGGGCGGCTGAGGTGGGAGGATCACTTGTGCCTGGGAGGCAGAGCTGTAATGAGTTGAGATCACACCCTGTACTCCAGTCTGGGAATAGAACGAGACCTGGTAAAAAAAAAAAAAAAAAAAAAAAAGATTTATCACTAAAGTTTTATAGATTGCATACAAAAGGACCCTCTGACCATGGTAAACCAATCTCTTACTGATGTCATTGCCCTTGACCTTTTCATGTTGTTCTGCTGTCCCAAACCCCAGCTTGCTCATCCTCCATCAGGCATTTGAGGAGCCCTAGAGGAAGTGACTCAACCCAGCCGCTGGTCTCCATGGCCACCTGGGCATGGCACGCCGCAGCGTCAGCTGACCTCCTGTGGCTTGCCGCTTCGCAACTGTGTCCTCCTCCACTGCAAATGTCTTAGATGCCCATGACCTTCACCTGGTCATCTAATCCTCAACCTCTTTCTGCAGTGAGAGGCAGACCTTCTTCTGTGCACCAAATCCACACTCTCCCCCTACCTCATCCGTTGCCCCCTCTTCAGTACTGTCCACAGCTCCTTGTCTTGCAGTCCTTTATGCATTTATTTGTGCTTCTGACTCAGCAGGTTCACATTCCGGAGTCTCTCCCACGCCCCACTCCAGCCCCTAGATTGTTCTTCCACCCTCAGCAAAAATTGAGGAAAAATAAGTTCTCACAGACTCAGCTCACATGGCCACTGCAGTCTGCCCATCACTTCCAAACATGACAAACTCTTTTTCAAGTCGTACCAAGGCCTGGGTGCTTCTCCAATCTTATCAGTCTTTGCTCATCTCACCTTAGACTCCAGTTTTGCAGACATGGATGTATCTTCCCCGTATACATGATGCTTGACCAGAGCCAATGCTGTCTGCTTTGCACATGTTGCTGATTATACCAGGGATAACCCGAAAGCCTGGGAGTTGCTTGGCAAATTCTTACATGGCAACTGCTGGAACCAAAGCCTGGTTTTCCCACCCTGTTTCCACATTGTCCGCTGCTGGGGGCGGTCCCCTTCCTGCACACTCACACCTTGAGTCTGTCTCTCTGATTTTACCTCCCTTGTCTGTGGCTCTGGATACTTTATTTTGCTGTTGTTGAGTCCTTTTTCTTCATTTCTCAGCTTCTTGGTATTGCCTATATTAAATAGTGATTCGTACATGTTTGTTGAGGGAAAGGAGTAAATAATGGCCTAATCAACCATCTCACTATTAAAAGTCACCAACAAGGAAAAATAATAATTTACTAGAAATTAGGCATCTTTACTTCAAATGTTAATTACGAACCATATGAGAGAACCTGTCGAATTTTTGTATGAAATACATGAATCACTTGTGACCTTCTCCTGTCACAAGGAAAGGGACAGCTGAGGTGAAAACCGAGTAAAACATGTAAGTACGTCCTCGTACCACAAGAAATAATGCTTTCCTTCCCTGAGATGTCATGTGCTGTTATGCATCAAAAGCTTTGAAAACACATGGGGACACCATGTCCAGTGATTCTCATCATTTTAGACATGAAATATAGCACAAGTGACTTCTAACCACAGAAGTCTAACCAAAAGCCAAGCCGTAACGTGATGTGTCTTGTATCCTAACAGGTATTTGAGCCAGACCATGCAGGATGATGCGTCAACAGGGGAGCGTTCTCTGAACAGGGAGAAACTGGCTGTCTTGAAGCAAGCCCTGAATGTCGTTGGCTTCAGCAACTTGGTAAGTCATGTCGTAAATATCTCACTGAGAAAATCAACGTTCTACTAATTTATACAGGCTATTCATTCAAAAGCATTGACTGAGCCCCTATCACATTCCAGATGTTGCCGAGGACACTGGTGATTCAGCTGACAATAGGCCCCAATCCCTCCCTCCTGGAGCTGAGGTTCTAAGCAGGGTAGGGGGGCAGGACTTAAGCCACATGTTGAGGAAGAGAGGAACTAGGAAGAAAACAGAGCAGTCAACACAGAGTGGCAAGAGAGAGGGTGCTGTTTTCAAGAGGGTGGACAAAGAACCCTTTCTCAAAATGAATATAATGTATATATGTATAACCTATATATGTAAAATATATATTTTATAATCTATTTTAAAATATTTAAAATATATTTTAATAAATCATAATTTTATAACTGACAAATTATACTTTTAAAATATAACATAAATTATAAAATATAATGTATGTTAAAATATAATTTGTAAGTATATTTTATAAATATAATTTAATATATTTAAAATACATATAATATTCAAAATATATATTTTTATATATATCCAAAACAGATCAAATAACTTTATATTTGATCAACCCATGGAAAAACTGATAAATCTGAAGTAACTGTTCATATTAAGAATCACTTGAAAATTAACATAATCACCTTGTTAAAAACGTCTTCTGGAACAATACAAATTTTTTAATATTGTTATAATCGCACAGAATTGCCGAATACCTGCAAGCTTATGAAGCTGAAAAATTTCACTTCCAAAGTTTTAGCCCATGGCTGTGCAGTAGAAACGTGTCCAATGATGGAAACGTTGGTGGCCTGCGCTGTGCCGTACAACAGGGTAGCCTCCAGCCACATGTGGCTCCTGGACACGTCAACTGTGGCTAGTAGGACTTAAGAAATAAAGTGTTAATATTTCTTTGTTTTAATTAATGTAAATTTTCATAACTATATGTGGTTAGTGGTTGCTGAATTAAACACCACCTGTCCAGTGAATCAGACATAAGAAGTGAATAACACCCTAAGCTTTGAGTGAGACCTGTCAGAATTCTCTTCAATCTCTATTTCCCAGAGGCATTATCTCTGCCTCCATTCAACATGGTGGTGTTTTGGATCATGGCCAATTTATGGTCAATTCCTCAGGAATATTTAATGTAATATCACAGGGATAACTTGGACATGCCACTAGTTCACAGCCCAGATGTAGTCACAGATTTAAATTTGTTTTGTTTCTTTTTCTGAAGCCGATACTCTGATGGATTTGGGTCTGTGTTTATTCCCTTGCCCACACAGCTGGGGCTGATGGGGCAGTGAGTGGGTGGGGAGGGTGGAGAGGTCCTCCAGGGAAAGGGGAAGGAAGTGGGGCTCACCCCAAATCAGTGAACGCAGGGGCACCTTGCTGCACCCACCCTTGCCGTGTTCAGAGACTGGAGCTGGAGGAGCCTGCAGTCGCGTGGCACCTCGTTCTGTTTTGCTCTGATTACCCGGCCTCTGTTTTTCTCCTTCACTGAGTCCTACCCACTGGCACTGTTCTGTCTTTGCACTTGCTGCCATGGTAGTTTTTTTCCCCCTCCTCCCATGCCTGAAGCGCCTGCTTCCTCCTAGGAAGTGAAGCTAGGGATATGGATAGGAACCATTCTGCCAAATTACCAGTCGCTTGGAAACCGGGCTTCGAAAATTCATGACTGATGCTCAAAGGCAGGGCAAGCAAAGTCATTTTCTGACTAAGGTGACCCGGGGAGACTCACAGAGCCTTTTTGGTAAAAGAAGTAGGTACACACTAGCAAAAAACATGAAATGAATCCCTTCATCTTGATCGCGGGAGTGACTTGAATGGTGACAGTTTAGTCCACTTTGGTGGGATAGATTATGTGCGGTAAGATTCAAAGGAAGGTATTTCTGGGCGAGTGAAGTCCTCGGATCAACACTTGTGATTGTGGTCCTGAGGGATCTGTTTGCAACAGTGCCTCCAGCTCTCCCATCTAGCAGGGCGGCAGGAACGGCTGCTCACTACGCAGACACACCGCATCGCAGCCTCCTCTCTGCTCACGGAGCAGTTTGGTTTTACTTTTGTCATAGAATCCACCACACTGTAATGCACGTTATAGTTATCTTCACAGCTCTGTCTCCGTCACTAATTTGTGAGGCTGTTGAGAACAGTACTGATTCTTCAGCTGTCTATCCAGAGGTACCTATCTTGCAGGTCCCAGAACCTGTCATGAAGATTAATTGATTAAAAAAAAAAAAAAAAAAACCCTGGGCATGGTGGTGCACGCCTGTAATCCCAGTATTTTGGGAGGCCAGGACGAGAGGATTCCTTGAGGCCAGGAGTTCGAGACCAACCTGAGCAGCATAGTGAGACCTCCATTTCCACAATTTTTTTTTTTAATGTATTAGCTGAAACATGCCTATAGTCCCAGCTACTCAAGAGGCTGAAATGGGATGATCACTTGAGCCCAGGGGGTCAAGGCTATAGTAAGCTATGATTGTGCTACTGTACTCCAGCCTGGGCGACAGAGTGAGACCCTGTCTCAAAAAGGAAAAAAAAAAAGTAAGTTGACAAGTAAAGTAGTTTGAGAGGCTTGAATAATGTCATTTTATACAGCATAAGTGAATTAAATTTGAAATACAAATTTATGATTGAGGGGTTAACCAAAAACATTTTTGTATGTATATCACCTTCATAAAATATTATTATACCTGAAAACTAGAGGTCATTCTTTTCAATGCTCTTATTTTAAAATTGGTAAAATCATACCTTATTATGAAAACTACAGGCTCTAGAGAAAATCATGGAAGTCTCAAGAAGTATATTGTTTCCACTGCATATTTATAAAGCAAATCAGCACTATTCTTAGAACAACTTCCACAGTAGCTATGGAAGGAGTTTTTGTTCTCAAATTACAGATTAGGAAGCTGAGAACCTAAGAGGCTGTGTCACCGCCCTTCATAGGCTCAACCTGTTTTACTACTGATCTCATCATGCTAAATATTCGACTTTCTAGAGAAATATGGTTTAACTCGCAGCTTTTTCTAGATCTTTCATTCTTGCCAAAAAGTGACTGTCCAAAACCAAATTTAAGGTCTCGTTTATTCTTTTTGCCATGTTCCAGATTCTCTTTCAGCATTCTCTGACTTCCTGCTACCCCCTGCTCAAAGATAACTCTTGCCAACATCCATTTTTTTCTGTTTTCCTTAAAATACCTTAAAAAACAATTAGCATTTTGTTAGTCTAGGCACAGTTGTTTTCATTATGCCTCCTTTAGTTTTCCAGGAGAAGTAAAAAATTCTGCAATCATCATGTTAATTTATCTCATAAGAGAAATAGCGAGGAAATGAACACCATGTGCAGGTCCTTGAATGAAGCGGCCACAGCATCTGCTGAGTCTGAATAGTGTTCACCGTGAGCCTGCAGAGGACAGGAGTGAAGTCCGACCTTACAAGTGAAAACTTCAGCACACAGTTATTCATTTTTGTTATGACCATTATCTATAAGCTGTTAATTTATATCAGAATAGTATTACCTTATTCTCTGATGCTTCAGGAACAGGGACATTGATCTGGAGAAAATATGCTTTGAATGATGAGGCTTGGATTTTGAGGTACAGATTGGCAGTTTTCTCGCCGTACCAAACATTTGGGACCTGCCAACTCGCAACCTCATTGATAGGGCCATCATTTTTGTAAGCTGCTTTCAGATATTTAAAAATTCTGCCTTTTAATCTTTCTTCTAAGCACCCTATTCATTCTCTGTTTGTAAAATGCATAGGAGGTGGAGAATCTGTTTGTAATTCTAGCAGCAATATTGCACCTTGGAGACATTCGGTTTACTGCCCTGACCGAAGGGGACTCTGCCTTCGTTTCTGACCTCCAGCTCCTGGAACAAGGTCAGTGGAACGTGACCTTCTGACATTAGCCTCATTGATGTGCAGTTTTGTAGACCTACCATTAGATGGAGACATAGTCCAGAAAAGCCAGTTGGCGTAAACCTTTCATAGTAGAATTCAGTGAGGAGGTAAAATGGTCCACTTTGTTTTTTCTTATAATCTGTTACGGAAATGAGAAGCAAGATGTACTTTTATGTTCTCATTCTGTGCACCACATTAACAACACTGATTCTTTAACACATGCTTGTGTTTATTTATATTGTTCTAAGCACTCTTCACCCCACCACCCAGTATATTTTGGGGGCATGTTATTAGCTAAACATTTTAAACAGAATGTAATGACTTCCCTTCAAAGATCTTGCCAAGAATCTCTGACTTTGAAGTTACCTCGTTAGTCGCTCCCAGATTTTTTAAAAATACCTTAAAACCACAGATTGTCAATAAACAACATATCTCCACCTATATCAAAGTGATTTAACCAGGAATTTGGAGAAGAAAAAAAAAAAAAAACAATTCCATACCATCTGTGAGAACAGGGAGGAAGAAATCTGCTGTGGTTTAGTGCACAGGACTGCAAGAACTCATTAATGTTTTGATTACTCTAAGATGTTTCTCTAGTTGAATTTGACAATTATAGTAATGGTGACTTTTAAAATTACCTATATTTTATGTGTCTATATAAAACTTATCAATTATAGCCATCCAATGCAATGTTCTCAGTAATAAAAAATAGACTAACTTTATGTTTATAATGCTGATTTAATTCCAGTGGCTGGAATGTTACAAGTATCAACAGATGAATTGGCATCTGCCTTGACAACTGATATTCAGTATTTTAAAGGTAATTCTTTAGACTTTAACATGTTTGTGCAATTTGGAATCAAATATGAAAATTAAATCCAGTTTGACCTGTCTCCACTCCGTGAAACTATTTCTATGAATTGAATGCCAAATGAGAAAAGCACTGTGAGCCTTTTTGGTCATTTGATACAACTATACTGTGGACTCTTTATGCTCCTAAGAGACCATTTTTCCTAACTGGTCACCCCTTCTATCTAATCTTTCATCTTAGAAAAGCTAAGCCATCAATCCAAGACGGTTTATTCATATAAAATTTTGGATCGATTTGCATGTGTGGCGTCATGCTGCACTCTTCAATGAAGGACCCACCTTTCCTGCTACCTCATTGGTTACAACAGCTGTCATTTTTTGGGTATTTATAAACAGATAGGTACTGTGCCAAGTCCTATAAAAATTGTAGTGTTTGAATTCTCACCAATTGCCCTGATGTGGGCATTACTATTTCCATTTTGACAGATGGGAACACTAAGATTCAAGTAAGTTAAATAACTTCGAACATCAAATTACTAGTAGGTGACATGTTTGGAATTAGAATCTAGTGCTGTCTCACTCCCAGATGACACACTTAATCTCTATGCTACATGCATCTCTGCTCAGTGAGCAAATACAGTGGTTTTCCCACATGATCTTCAAGTACTCGCTCTAAATGATGGCCTTACGACTTTCCCCTTTATTGCGATTGTGAGAACTCACTATTCGTCTGACCTTTTTTTCTCTGAAATCGCCACTATTCATCCTCTGTGGCCTTTTGGACCTATTTGCAGGTATTGAGGTATGTGGCTCATGATTTCTGCCTCACCCCTACTCTCAGAATGAATCTCCCCATTGTTCACTCAGTTGCCCAAAAGTTATCCTTGGTAGCTCTCTCTTCCTCCATGCATTGGTCAGACACACACCAGTTCGACCTCATCAGTATCTCCCATTCTCACTGCCCTCCCTTCATTTTCATAGGCGCTGCTGAAGTTATCATTCATTCCCTGCATTACAGCAAGACGCCCTTGGTTCCTCTTTTGTCTGGCCTTATCTCTGCTTGCCCTCCTTCCACACTACTTCTGAAATCCAAAGGCATTTCAGAAATAAGACCAGCAGTTTCAAAGGCACACAAACTCCTTTAGAGTAAAGCTCGTCACTTTAGATGGCTTAGGAGGCCCCACCGGCACCCTTCCCTCCAGCCACACTAAGCATCTTGAAGACATTGTTCTTCTTTGCACCTTCTTTTGAGAAACATTGAGCTCATCATTAGTATCTGTGATTTCCTCCGCTTACACCACCCTCACCTGTTGCCACCACCCTGTGGGTGCCCCACCTGCACTCCACAGTCACCTGGCTCTAGGAATGTCAATTTCACAATGTCATAAATGGCCACACCCGCTTTTGCTGCCACCTTGCGTTGTTCCATCTCGATGGCCTTGAACTTGTAGCTCTCTGACTACATTTCTCCCAGTATCGGTGGGTATCCTTCCTCACCTGTGCTTCTAACAGATTGAAAACCCTTCAACCCCATTGCACATGGATCCCACCCTGTTCCTGGTCTCCTGCTCTGCCTGAGATGCAATGGTCAGCAAGTTTGGCCAAGGCCATAGAATATGAATTCTAGACTTCCATTCACACTCAGCCCTCCTGCCGCAGTGATGGGACCGGCTCAGTGGCAAACCACCCTTGCTCCTTGGCCCCGTCTCTGTTCTGTTCTCTTCCACAAACCTGTCATTCAAGACCTCAATCACTATGTCTTTGAGAATGACGTATAAATTCCCACATAAGGTCCAATCTTCTTTCCAAAGCCCAGACCCACTTTCTGGTTGATGAAATCATGTCTTTGAAAATATTTAAAATATATGATTTTCCAGATAGCTTGTTTCCAAATGCCTTAGGAAGATTCAGTATCCAAAGCAGTGAGTTGTTATCAGAAGGCTTGCCAGGAGGGGCTCTGTGAAGAACTGGCATCCTAACTGAGGCGAAATTACACACCCTACAATAAAGGTGCAACTCCGTGACCAACAGTTGTAATGAAGAAGATTGCAATGCACGTGGCATTCATTTTAGGAAACGTTTTGCATAATAATTTACTGAGACCTTCTCATTTACTAGAATCAATGTGATTTTTAGACATCACTTGTTGAATGGATGTGTGGGGAATAAATAGGATGTATGGTTTTGGTTGGCTTCCAAATGAGGAAACCCTTGTGCTCACACCTTCTCTTCTTTCTACTGTTTTAGGAGATGTGATAATAAGACGACATACCGTAGAGATTGCTGAATTTTTCCGGGACCTCTTGGCCAAGTCCCTGTACAGTCGTTTGTTCAGCTTTTTGGTGAATACCATGAATTGTTGCCTCCACAGTCAAGATGAACAGAGAAGGTAAGAGTAGCTGGACGCTAAGTTCTGTTGTTATTACTGCAATAAATCACTTAAAGTCTCAACTACTAAAGCAGCTTCATTATTACTGGTGACCCATAAGTTAAACTTCATTAATGTATTTCATTTTAACAAGGTAATTTGACTTCAAAGGTTTTATTGATTATTTACATTCATTTATTAATATATTCAATGAAATATATTCAATCATGAATATATTATCAATCATGAACATATTTCATATGTTTCATATGTTTCCCAAGTTTTCTCAGCGCTATCAAGGTCTTTCAAGGGGGGGTATTACCTAATAGCATCCATTTTCATCTCTGATTAATTGACTGGAGAATAAGACAATGTAATAAGAGGCCAGGCTCGGAGGCTCACACCTGTAATCCCAGCCCTTTGGGAGGCCAGTGGAGGTGGATCACTTGAGATCAGGAGTTCAAGAGCAGCTTGGCCAACATGGCAAAACCCCGTCTCTAGTAAAAATAGAAAAAATTAGCCAGGTGTGGGGGTATATGCCTGTTGTCCCAGCTACTTGGGAGGCTAAGGCAGGAGAATTACTTGAACCTGGGAGGTGGAGGTTACAATGAGCTGATACCGCTCTTAATATGAAATCATGAATTACCTTGTCAATCATGAATATATTTCATTTTAACAAGGTAATTTGACTTGAAGCGTTTTTGTTGTTGTTATTGTTGAGATGGAGTCTCTCTGTGTCGCCAGGCTGGAGTGCAGTGGCGCAATCTCGGCTCACTGCAACCTCCACCTCCCGGGTTCAAGCGATTCTCTTCCCTCAGCCTCCCGAGTAGCTGAGACTACAGGCACGTGCCACCACCGCCCAACTAATTGTTGTATTTTTAGTGGAGATAGGGTTGCACCATGTTGGCCAGGCTGGTCTTGATCTCTAGACCTCGTGATCCACGCACCTTGGCTCCCAAAGTGCTGGGATTACAGGTGTGAGCCACCATGCCTGGCCTACTTGAAGGATTTTATTGATTTCTCTTTAGGAAGTGAAACCCCCTCCCTCCATTTGCACTGATGAATTAATCATCTCCTATGCATAGATATTCAAATGCATTCTTTATGGACAGAAGGTATATAGGGCCTTTTGTGCATCAGTAAGTATAAAAACATTATAAATCTAGGAAGAAGACAGTCTAAGAACACCTAAAGCACTGGGGTTTGTTGAGTAGCTCATGCCTCTCTTGGAACTGATTTGATGATGTGTTTTGGGTCAGTAAGTCTTCGTCTTATTTCTTCACTTATTTTGTGGATTATTTGACAGAGAGTCCCTATGATAATCATGTTGATTCATACCCCTAATCATCATAAACAGTAGCTTTTCAGGGCTCTTTCATCATCTAAAAATTCTATATCTGCATTACATACTTATGAGTGGAAAACTTCCTTGTTATCCTTGTCACTAGTAATGACCTTGAGCAGATAATTGAGAGCACAATCTCATTCACAAGTCTTCACATACAGGCTTGTATTCGAATGAAACCTGAAAATTTCTCTGTCCTCCATACAGACTTCTTAAATTTAAATTAAATTCCTGAAAACTGATGCCTTTAGAGGCTTCTTGGAAAACATTAGAACTAATATATATTAATGGGAAAGTTCTTAAATAAATATAGACATCTCAGAAGATTGCAAAGACAAGAGGATACTGAAATTTGTATTAAAATGTACACGTCTCAAATCCCACTGAACATTGATTAGCTGATGAATTAATCATCTCCTATGCATTCAATAGTCTGTGATTTGAGAGTGACTATGATATAATCCATATTTCAGCAGAAATGTTTTAGTATGTGGTATGGTAAGGACTCTTGATTTTGCTATTGTTTATTGCTATCAGTTAATTTGTTAATTTCTTATAAGCATAAAGATGATTCACAGAATGATACTAATATGCTTAGTCTACCAAATTATGTATAAAATTATTGACAGTTCTGCTGAAGCTGACACCGAGAAAAAATGAATATATAAGTCCAGCTGTACATAGAAAGTTTTAGAAAATTTTCATTTGACATTTAAATCTTACAGAGCCTTGAATTTACATAATTGGAAATACTTATAGAATGGTTTACATTTTTTGCTACAAACACACGAGAAAAACTGGAAACAAACCGTGGAAAACACTTTATTTGTCTTTTCATGAGAATATTGGCACTATGTCAATGTGTAAATGTATGAGGATGGTCTTATCTTTTAAATTTTATTACTAAGCAAATGAGTGAGGACAGGGATTAGTGGGAAATTAGAGGTGAATCACCATATTATAAGTTTGACTTCCAAGAGACAGTATTCTCCTTTGAGTCATAACTCCCATATTTTCTTCTCCATTTCTTCCATGGGTCACCAAAACCTGGATTTAAATCCGCAAATAAAGCAAGAAAAGGTTATATTTGCAGTATTTCTAACTCATTTAAATTCATGGAAAGTTTATGGTTTTGCAGATTTATAGGCCCATTTCCTAAGTTACAGAAAGGTCTCAAAAATGTGGATAACCTTAGAATAGGCTCTTGATGTTTACCAATCCCCAGGTTTTTGGAAATTTTGTAGTCATGTCAAAAAAGACTATATAAATAAATTATATCCTCATGGTCAAAGTTGTAGAGCATGATTGTGATCGGGTAGACATATTTTTCACAGTATATCTGTGTGTGTGTGTGTGTGTGTATATATATACATATATACATTTGTACAGTAAATATTCACTGATTATGATAGGATATACTTTTCATACAGACATGTATACATACATACAGTGTACAGACATGTGTACTCTATATATATATATATGTGTGTGTATATAAAATTTGTAAATTTGGCAAAAGAGAATAAATATCAGTACGATGTAATCTAACAAGTTATAAAGGGAAAACGAGTGAAATTGAAGCAGGTGAAATGTCTATTTGTTGCATGATGGATTCATTTCTTGGATTACAGTAAAATAAGTGCAATGTTAATCACATAGCATAGTAAAATAATTCTACTTTCTCCCCCTGGGTAGGTGTTGCTTCTAAACAAATACCCTGAGTGTTGCGCAGGTGAGGTTGATGGGATTAACTGAAATGAGCAGAAGCACTGGCCAGTTTGCCGGATCAGACCCCAGTCTCTAAGATGAAGCTGTGGCTGCCTGCTGAGTGTTGCCCTCTGGGAGCCTGACTTCTGTACAGTGTGTGGCCTGGACTCCTCAGTCTGGGGACCACCGAGGGCCATAGTTAGTAGTGCTTTAAATATCGAAACACTGAAAATTTATTTATTGGGCTTAGCTGAAACTGATCTGGTCCAAACAGTTAAAAGGGAAATAGCAGTAATAAAAACAAAACAACAATATAGTGCCCTATATTTGCTTAAAACTTTGTTGTTCACCAAGCGTGTACATATAAATTACCTTGGGAAGAAATTCTGTTAAAGAGCTGAAAATGACACATTTTGTGGTTAAAGCAATGACTCTCGGAAAATGTGAAGCGCAGCTCACAATCGTGACCACAGTCTGCTTCCTCATGCCCCTTCCAATGTGCTTCCTCAGGAGAAACTCCTTTAAAACCAGAGGCTTAGTATTTTAACCATTTTCAGAGGTGTTTCTTTTTCTAAACATAATTCTATGACTTCTAAAATGAAGGATATTGTATATCATTTAAATTTGTATGAGAATGTCACTATTATAAAACTCATGTTTACAGTCTCCGGTGATGCAGGCAGAGTTTCGCTCAGTCCACCTCACTTGATCTCCCTCATGCGGACACATGGGCCGCCCCCTCCAGTGGCACCTCCAGTGGCACCCGAGCTCTCCTCACTGCGTCTTCACCTCTGGTTCACTGCTGCTACGCTCCTGCTGCATCGATGCTCTTGTGCCCAAGTTTTCTCAGCGCTATCATGGTCTTTCAAGGGGGGGTATTACCTAATAGCATCCATTTTCATCTCTGATTAATTGACTGAAGAATAAGACAATGTAATAAGAGGCCAGGCTCGGAGGCTCACACCTGTAATCCCAGTCCTTCGGGAGGCCAATGGGGGTGGATCACTTGAGATCAGGAGTTCAAGAGCAGCCTGGCCAGCATGGCAAAACCCCGTCTCTACTAAAAATAGAAAAAATTAGCCAGGTATGGGGGTATATGCCTGTAGTCCCAGCTACTTGGGAGGCTAAGGCAGGAGAATTGCTTGAACCTGGGAGGTGGAGGTTACAATGAGCTGATACCGCACCACTGCACTGCAGCCTGGGCAACAGAGGGAGACCCTGTCTCAAAAAAAAAAAAAAAAAAAAAAAAAAAATATATATATATATATATATATATATATATATATATATATATATATAATGGAGTAAGGCATTTGGGAGTCAAAATAGCAATTTGATGAGTGACACAGCAGACATGAGAAGATGCCATTTACATGCTGAACCAATTGCTTCTGCCCACTGCGCCCCAGGCTCAAATGGGCATGCCCACCAGGTCCCAGTAAGCCCTGAAGTGGCCGGCGCCCTCTTAGAGCTTGGAGGAGCAGAGGCCATGATGTGCTCCCCGTCAGCCCTGGAAGACTGCCCGGAGCTGTCTTTGTCCAGGCTTCCTCCCAGCCTTTAAGGGAATAAGTCAGTCTTCAACGGGCCAAGAGGCTCACAGATAAAGGGCTTCCTTTTCGTGTAAGAAAACCTCAAGACTGAATAAGCATCTCCACCTAACACATGTGAGTCCACAAACTCGAAAGATTGAGGGACAGTGTAACACAAAAAGGCACGTAGGCTTTGAGACTCCCATTCTGAGTGAGTTCGGTCTTTTAAAAAATTTTTTCCTAGTGTTTTCAAGAGCATAGACCTGAACTTGTCTGGCCACTAGGCATATGGAAGACCCATGTAGTTTATTCATAACTTACCATCATCTCACATTAAATTGATCATCTTTAGCAATTAAAATATAATCTTAAATTACATCCAATTATTTCTAAAGAAAAACTAATAAATTTGTTAAACTTGTTTTGACTTTTCTAGATTGTTTGGCCCCAACACCTCTGTGAATTGTCAGCTGACACCCAATGACCACTGTAGGTATAAACAAAGATCCTTGTTAAAACCATTAGGAGAGCCCATACATAGATTCCCATAATTTCACAGGTAGAAACTTGGCACCCACTGACGGGCATGGACGACGGGATCTTCCATTCTGTTCTCCTCATGGTCCACTTCCCAAAAGTGAGTTGTCCTCTTCCCAGGGACAGCCATTCTCTCCAAGGAGCCATCACCTCCCCTTGGGTGTTTCATGAATTCCACTCAGACCAAAGCCATGCTCTGCTCATTCTTTTTAGGAATTGTGAGGGTGCCAGGGGTTCTTCTACAGTGTTAGCACATTTGAGCAGCCAATGGCAGCATCAGGTGGCTTCCCAAATGAGCTCAATCACCTCGCTGCCCAGCTGCAGCAACCCCATCGAGAACTGCAGATTGTTAAAGCTTTTTTTTCTGTAGCTTCAAATAGGTTTCTATCCAGGGTTTCACCACTGTGATTTAGAACATCATCTTAAGAACATAGCTTGTGAGATAGAGAGGATGTGGTGTAGAATTTGCTTAACATGTCTACCCTTTCATGGTCTATTTTGCCTCATTGTTGAAGAAACCCTGTTCTATTTTGTGATACCAGCTGGCTGTTTCTAATGTAATACTGAAAGTCTTTCATTAAGTATTTGCATTCTTTTCCTTACGAAAATTGCAAACCTTTGAACCAGAGAGCTGGGGGAGCGCGCTAAAATTATCTTTATCTGAAAGGGCAGCATTATACTATGGTGGCTACAAGAAATGTATCTGTTTTATGGTAGTCGACATTATGAGTAGAATTGTTTACAACTTTTCAAACTGAGTTGCCTTATGCTTACTTATTTCATTGTAACCAAATTAACCATTATATGAAACTATTCTCACTTATTTTGGTGTAACTCTATTGAAAAAGTATGACTTGTGGTATAATGAAAACATATTTTCTCATGTCCCACCTCCCTTTAAAATTTATTCAGTGGGAGTAGTATTTTTTACTCTGAAATAAACTTAATCAGGTCCCAAGACTTTTCTGCTCATTTTTAAATAAATCGCAGTTCTATGGACTGTTTAATACCAAAGTAGCCAGCATTGGAGCAGAAATTATGTATGTTCAAAGGTAAGAGTTCCCCTCCCGCTCTACAGGTGAGGTCTGTGGAGGCAGCTGTCAGCCTCCTAGGCAGGGTATGAGATGGGGTGCTGCACCCCAGTATGGAAGGAAAATGGGAACAGGAACAAGGAGATGAGGGATTTCTTGGCTTGCTGATTGACATCTTTTTTTTTTAACATAAAATTCATCCGGCGGGTGGATCACGAGGTCAAGAGATCGAGACCATCCTGGTCAACATAGTGAAACCCCG
>NW_016107329.1:7338653-7408883 GCF_001604975.1 Cebus imitator
CAGTCTATCATTGATGGGCATTTGGGTTGGTTCCAAGTCTTTGCTATTGTGAACAGTGCTGCAGTGAACATACGTGTGCATGTGTCTTTATAATAGAATGATTTATAATCCTTTGGGTATATACTCAGTAATGGGATTGCTGGGTCAAATGGAATTTCTATTTCCAGGTCCTTGAGGAATCGGCACACTGTCTTCCACAATGGTTGAACTAGTTTACATTCCCACCAACAGTGTGAGAGTGTTCCTATTTCTCCACATCGTCTCCAGCATCTGTTGTCTCCTGACTTTTTAATTATCGCCATTCTAACTGGCGTGATTTGGTATCTCAATGTGGTTTTGATTTGCATTTCTCTAATGACCAGTGATGACGAGCATTTTTTCATATGTTTGTTGGCTGTATAAATGTCTTCTTTTGAAAAGTGTCTGTTCATATCCTTTGCCCACATTTCGATGGGGTTGTTTTTTCTTGTAAATTTGTTTAAGTTCTCTGTATATTCTGGATATTAGTCCTTTGTCAGATGGGTAGATTGCAAATTTTTTTCCCCATTCTGTTGGTTGCCAGTTCACTCTATTTATAGTTTCTTTTGCTGTGCAGAAACTCATTAGTTTAATTAGATCCCATTTGTCTATTTTGGCTTTTATTGCCATTGCTTTTGGTGTTTTAGGATGAAGTCCTTGTCCATATCTGTATCCTGAATGGTATTGCCTAGGTTTTCTTCTAGAGTTTTTATGGTGTTAGGGCCCATGTTTAAATCGTTAATCCATCTAGAGTTAATTTTTACATGAAGTATAAGGAAGGGGCCCAGTTTCAGCTTTCTGCACATGGCTAGCCAGTTTTCCCAATACCATATATTAAATAGGTAATCCTTTCCCCACTGCTTGTTTTTGTCAGGTTTGTGAAAGATCAGATGTTTGTAGTTGTGTGGCGTTCTTTCTGAGGCCTCTGTTCTGTTTCACTGACATCTTAAGGCTTTCCTGGCCACAAAGATGGGTATCACTGACTCTCTTTTCAAATCTTCGTAAATTCTCATCCCTGGGAGTCCTTTCCCTGCAGTCCTCAAGACATGAGAAATGCGTCCACGCATGTGCTGCTTGCTTCCTACCTCCTCCCATGGTCCAGGGAAGTCCCTTAGACTCAGGTTCACCTGGCAAATGGGTTGAAGCCCCACACTTTCGCAAGTGCGCCTCTTAAAATTTCTTGGGGTTGAAGGTAGAGAGGGGCTAGAGAATGGGAAAGTGCCTTGAGGAGCCGTATGTACTCCAGTTGCTCACTTTTTATAAACAAAGACCATGCTATAAACTGTATTTAATTTTTATAAATGTTATCATCCATGATTCTGAAATGAGATGCATGATTGGAGCTACTAAAGTACAATGAAAAATAAGTTTTCAAAAAAAGATCAATAATTTTTGCAATGCCTAAAATTGGACCTATTTTATAATGCAGCACTTATATCCCCAAGATTAAATTAGCAATGTTAAATTTAAAATTGTTTTTTTTTTTTTTTTTCTCATTTGAATCCTTCTTCAGAGTTTTGCAAGCAAATAGAAGTTTGGGCAGCTACAGGGTTATAGAAACTTTGGGTAGTTCTCCAAATGTCTTCAAACACCAAGGCCTATCATTTATTTCAACATAAGTTCTGAATAAAATGGTATGTGTGTGTGTGTGTGTGTGTGTGTGTATTATATATATATAATCTACATATGTATGTGTATGTATAATTATGTATTCATCTATCTAGTCTACAGTAATCCTGTAGAGAGTTATTTGAGTATTCTTTTATTCATTCATTTCTGTCAACATGACATGAAATCCACTTTTTTGAACAGCACAATTGAACAACTATATTATTATTGATAATATTAAATATTATGTATATTAATATATTAAATAAGTTGAGTTTCTAACATACATATGGAGATTATATTTTCACTGAGCAGACTTCGGTTTCTTATGAATTCTTATATTGCATTCTAACAGTATTTTAGTTGACCTAAACTTAAACATTTAAAAAATCGTGATTACTTGCATTCATTTTTCATGAGTTATTTGATTATCCAAGCCTGTTTCTTTGACACCCAGTTTGCAAGACCTTGTTTGTTTTTCAGGGTTATTTGAAGGTAAATGCGGTGGTGCATGTTAAGTTGTTATCAGAGTTTCTGACACAGTGGGAATGGTTGCTGTAATAACAGTGAGGGTCTAGGCATGCGGCTGACCCCTGTAATCCCAGCAGTTTGGAAGGCTGAGGTAGGTGGATTACTTAGGTGTTTGAGATCGTGCCAGGAAACATCTCTACCTCACCCCACCCCACCAAAAAATACAAAAAGTTAGCCAGGTATGGTGGCACATATCTGTGGTCCCAGCTACTTGGGAGGTTGAGGTGGGAGAATTGCTTCAGCATAGGACAGCGAGGCTGCAGTGAGTCATGAGTGCATCACTGTACTTCATTCAGCCTGGGAGCCACACCGAGACCCTGTCTCAAAATATACACATTCATACATACATACACACACACACACACACACCCCCCACATGTATGTGGGGGGTGTGTGTGTGTGTGTGTGTGTGTGTGTGTACTGATGGCTGTGGCTGGTAAGAAAGCATTTTAGTTTATATTAGTTTATTTATGGGGAGGGGAGAGCTGTAGAAAAATATGTAGATGACTCACATGGTGGACATCCAAGTTAAAGCCCAGTCTTCCTTTGACATCTCACCCGTGATCTTTTTGTTTCACAGAGTAGTAAAGGAGATATGTTGTGTTTTGGAATAGAAATATCAGGACTCACAGAGCACTGTTAGAGACAGGGGTGTTGTTTTCAGTGTTTTGCTCAGGTTCGCCTCGTGGCAAGCAGGGATCATCGATCTCTGTTGCTCAGCTGCCACTCTCTCTTAGGGCAGAGGTCTAACATGTTTGTAATGCACCTGTCTGGGGGCCAGAGTGGTTTGTGGTTTTTCAGTATTGCAAAAATAAGATCGACATGGGTTAGAAACAGTGATATTTCCTAAAGGGCAGGGTTTTTTTTTTTTTTTTTTTTTTTTTTTTTTTTTAGAAAAATGGAATGACACAAGGTCCTGCCAGTGGACAGGGGACCACGCAGTGCCTGAACTAAGGAACTGCATGCTGAGGTGGGGGCGGCATTGGGAACAGGGGACAGGTGCTCTTTAGGGATGGGCACCCTGTGGCGCCTCTGGGAACAGCTGGGAGAATGAAGTGAAACAGGAATGAAGGCCCTAGGCTTTAAGAGTGGCAATATTCTTCACTGGGAAGCAAGGGGTTCCTATTCCAGTAACTGTGTGGAGTCTTAGTTTTTTCTTTCACAAGTTGAAGTTGATTTTGGAGGAAATTAAAAAAGGCTTTTGACAATATATCACTTGTGCAATTTCTCAAACTATTAAATCTCCTCTTTGCTATTAAATCTCTTAGTATAACTATGTAATGGATTTAAATAACAGAAGGAAGTATTGAACAGATCCTATAACTATGAAAAAAGAATGTTTCAAAGCGAGGTGGAAGTCATTTTCTCTTAAGGTTATTAATTGTTTGATTCACATGTTAATCCAGTGATTCAATTCCTGAAATCATCTGCAGGATACTTTTTGCATCTTACCACATTTCTAAATTTACGTATTTTGATAATAAGGGAAATGATTTTTAAGCCAATGTGAGATTTCCTAGAGATCCAGAAGGATTTCCATCAACACATTCACAACATTGCCACCATGTCCCCAAGTCTAACTGGGGTGATGTGTGGAAGCTGGTAATATTGACAGTGGATCACAGCTTCCCATGGCTCAAAACTAATGACTCCACTCAGAAATGAGAAAAAAGAACACATCCATCAGGATGTAAATTGAAGGTGATATCAGAGTATTAAGTGAGTACATTCATCCCTAGCATCTGACAACACTTAAGAGAATGTTAGTGTCTAAATGAACATGGAGAATCTGCACTAATAAGATTGTAACAAGCAATTTAATATTCTTCAGAAAAATTGTACTTCTTCATTAGGTGAGACTTGTTATCTTTACTTAATTAGAGGGAAATATATTTCACATTGAGAAAAAATAATTATAGCTTTGAAGAATTGTGCAGGCTGGTTTTTAAAAAAAACAACTCCCAGTGGCATTTTGAATAATCCATGTTTGGTCTGGAGACTGTCTAGCCGAGTGACAGAAAAGGCTGATCTTTACCTTGATGCTGTGAAAGTGAGGTGAATTAATTGGTTTAAGGGGATTAAGTTAAATTGGCTTACATTCTCATTTCCTAATTCTGCACTTTGGTTTTGTTCTACTAAGGATTCAGTTTGTATACTATTAGTTTTGAATATGTATTGGTGTATATTAATGTGCTTTTTGGGTATCCATGCATTTCAAATATAAAAGAATGTTCTTTGCTGTTGATATTAAGTGATAGTAGAATTTTCTATGATTTTGTATGTCTCTGATTGCTGCAATCAGCTAGCACTTAATATACTTATAAAACTTTATAGTGTATCTCAGCCTCTTCTAGGTCAAAGTCTAATGTGGGAATTCAGCAAATGCCACACACACACACACACACACACACACACACAGAGGCACACACACACAAATGCACAGTTTTCCATACAACGTCTGGGGATTCATTGTTCCTCTTCCCCCCAAAATCCATATAATTGGGCTATAATTTCTCAATTTATTGATTAGAAAATTAATACATTCTGGATTAATATCCTCAGTGTTGTTCATAGTCTCCTTGTAGTTCCTGAGGACTTTTAACGCTAAGTCTTTCGTATAATGATTTTGTTGTTGACTTTTTGTAAATTAAAGAATTCTATTTTTGTATTTTAGGTAAAATTTGTGATTTTAAAAACATATTCTGAGATACCTCCTAATAGATGAATAACATAATTTTGAAATGGTGAAATGACACTAAGCATGTTGTCTATTTTGTAAGGTTATTTTTACTGGATTTGGTTTTTCAGCTCTAAGAGAGTATTTATCAAGGATCTTGGTCATTAGGGACACTAAGCCAGAGCTTTGTTTATAAAATGTTGTCTGAGCCTGAAGATAGAGCTAAGGAGGGAACATCTTTCTGCGGCACTGTAGGCAAACTATTAAAATACCTTTTGGATAGTTTACATCTGTACTATTTGCACTGATCACTGGTGAAGACTTTACCTAGCAACTTATGACTGTTTCCAAATTTCATCTTATAGGTCTATTTAGGTATTTATTTATTTGCTTTCTATGCAGGGTGGGTTGCCATTACTTCTGCAGAAAATATTACCTATCTTTACTGCGGAACTCTTGGTACCCTTGCTAAGTACAATTTCAGTTGGCAATATGTTAAACATGCTTTAAGCTTTGGGATACTATTTTTTAATTAAAAAATGCCACAGTGTGCTCTTCAGGGGTTCAGCATTGTCTCATGTTCTGCTGTATGCATAGGACTCAAAATCCAGTCAGGTGTGTATATCCATGTGATTATTTTATTCTCAAATAATTCAACAAGGAGGTTATTTAAAAAAAAATCAGATGCAATTTATGACTTTTTAAAAGGGCTGGAATGTAGCCATACTAGCAATTAATCGTTCTTATAAAGCATGAATAATATTTTGCAAGTAATTGAGGTCAACTTGGGCAGGTTAAATCTTTGAGTTAAAACTTTGAAGATTAATCTCTTTCAAAGGATGCAGCCATTGGGAGCATCTCAGGTTTGATGAGGGAATTTTCCATTTTGGAAAATATCAGAAGGGTGTAAACACTGCATTTTCCCAGCCATGCTTCCTTACAGACGTCTCCTTTGCTTTAGATGAAGGCTTGACATTATTTCCTCCACCAGGAGCCTAAAGTGCAGAGTACACCCTCCTTTTTGAGGCAGGTGGCTGGGAAATATTTTAATGAAAGTAAGCACTATGATTTTTTAGAATGTATGTGCCCTCAATCCTCCATGTGAAATGGAACTTGTATAATAAGCATCATCTAATTTCGCATTTAAGTGTTTTCTGCCCGTTGAGACTATCCATGTCATTAACTAGATGATCTATAGTGATTCTTAGTAGTATAGAGTGAGGTGGGATCAGTAGCTTTTCATTACAAAGCAGAGAAATATTAAAATTAAGTGTTTTTTGTCAACCCACATACAATTGCCCTTAACATTCCAGGAATTATGGTGAGAGAGAATAAGCAATGTTTCTCATTTTCTGAGTGTGAACTAAGTTAAGAAACTTAATGTAAATGGTTGACTAGGTGATAGAAAAGCAGAGTGATAAGCAAATGTCTAGAAACTGCAGAGTAATTAGAAAACTCCTAGAAATTATACTTTTTTTATTTTTTGATAATAACATTGGAAATTAACGTTTCCAGGAAAGCATCTGACCGTATGACATATTTAACACCTCCTAAGTTAAATTTTATCCTTCTCTGTTTCTCTCTGATGTAATCTATATTTTATCAATTGCTGTTAAACATTTGGAAAGGGGGCCGGGCGTGGTGGCTCACGCCTGTAATCCCAGCACTTTGGGAGACCGAGGTGGGCAGATCACCACGAGGCCAAGAGATTGAGACCACCCTGGCCAACATGGTGAAAACCCATCTCTACTTAAAAAATACAAAAGTAGCTGGGCATGGTGGCACGTGCCCGTAGTCCCAATTACTTGGGAGGCTGAGGCAGGAGCATTGCTTGAACCAGGGAGGCGGAGGTTGCAATGAGCTGAGATCGCACCATTGCACTCCAGCCTGGAGCCTGGTGACAGAGCGAGACTCTGTCTCAAAAAAAAAAAAAAAAAAAAAAAAAAAAAAAAAAAAAAAAAAATGGAAAAGCACAAGAGATATAACCTGTTCTCATTTAACAGGAACAAAAACTGGGGAAAAAAAATTGAAACTTGTTTCTGAAGCAGGGATTGAACACAGAAAATGAACCTAATTAAAACCAAATGTTTTTTATGTATGTTTCCACTTTTTCCCTTATATTAATCATCTTATTGGAATGCTTATCAAGATTCAAACTCTTTGGTGACAATTACAAACCAAAAAGATATGTGTGAGAAAGATAAGAATCCCCAAATCTAGACAATCCATTTATTATTAATTGAGTGTTGGTATAAAATATATTTTATGCATAACTTTCTCAATTATAATGAAAGTACTTAATTCATAATAAATGCATTTGTGTTTATAATTTTCAAATGCCTTGTAAAAGAAATAACACTTCCTGGGCATTTGTGAGAAAATAAAAATAGGCTTATCCTGATTTTTCTTTTTCCATTTCATGCATAAAAATGTCTTTTATTTTATGTTATAATTTTTGGGAAAAATTCAGTAATCAAGAAGAGTACAAAAGGAATACAGGCAAACCACCCATTGATCTACTACCTTGAATTAATACTACTAACATTTTCAACTTTTGACTCAGATTTTCATTATCATAAAAGACATAGAGGATTACAACGAAAAGCCAAGGTTGCTTTCGTTTTTTTTATATATAGATACATACTTCTCCTTCCCTCCCCAGAGATAACAATATTATCAAATACATGTAATCTTCCACAATTTTTAAAATCTCTCTAGTCACTGGTTTTTCATAACAAATATATAAAATTGTGAGCAACTAAGAATTACAGAAATGCTATCCTACAGTATATTTTATTATCTACTTCCTTTGCTAACTTCGTATGGTCTTTGAAATTTACCTGTATTGATATCTCAAGACCTAGTTTATTCTTTTTAACTGCTGTCCTACCCGTGGATGAAGAAATCTTGGTATACTCATCCATTTCACTACTGATGTACACTGAAGTCTCCTTCATTTTTTTTCTTAGTTGCGATCAGCACTGTATCCTCATACTTGTCTCTTGAGATATATGTTTAGAATTTTCCCTGAGGTATATATTTAGTGGCAGAATTGCAAGGAGAGCGATCGTTTGCATTTTTTTGATTGTAAGCGAAGTCGACATCTTCTAGCGAGGCAAATTGTGCCCTGTACCCTGGCACATGCCCACGGATGTTCATTGGGATTTATGTAATCATATCCCATGCTCCAGCTTTAGCCTTATGATAGACATTCTGTTCCTACCACGAGGTCATCTCACATTTTTTTTTTAAAGCCTTTAGATTTTCAGCACAGCAAGAAAATTACTGTGTACATAAAGAATTGATAAAGTTTTTATTTTTAGTTGAATATTTGATGATCCCTTCCCTGTTTATTAGCAATGTTTCTTTACTCCTCTCTAGATTATGAATCTATTTTACTAAAACTGCATCAATGATATATTGCTTTAATTACTTCTCATAGGTTCTATTTTTCTTAAGTGTTTTGGTTATGTTGGGGTCTTTATTTTCACATATTAATTTTATAATCAGTTTGACTCTATCCATAAAATAATTCTTCTGAGATGTTGACTAGAAATACATTTATAGATTAATATGAGAAAAATTATATCTTTTAGGCTATTGCTTTCTTCCACAAATATGATATATATTTTAAGATTTATTATTGTATTCCTTAAATAATGTTTGATTTTTTCCCATCAATTTCTTGCACTTCTTTATTTCTTCTTCTATGAATCTCTTTTTTGTGTATTGCTATAATGAGTTCTATTCTATTACATATTAATTTACTGGAATACTGAACCTTGAGTTTCTTATATTGACCTTATATCTAGAAATCCTGCTGACTTTTCTTATTAGTTCTAATAAATTTCCTGTGAAATGGCTTGGTATTTTCTTATGTAAATCATCATAACTATCCTTTTGATCTTTATGTATCTTACTTCTTATTTTATTGCATTGGCTAGCACTGCCAATACATGTGGAAAATTTGTGATGATAATGGATCTTATTGTTTAGTTTTCAAATTAATGGCAATACCTATAAATATTTGTCATTAAGTACTATATTTACTTAGAGTTCCAATAAATAACCTCTGCCTAGTGTTTTCTTTTGATCATGGATGGATACAAATTTTTTCTAATGTTTTTCTTTATTTATTAGGAAGACAGTAGCAATTCCCTTCTTTTCTTTTCTCGTATGACAAATTACATTGATGTTTATTTTTTGACGTTGAATCATTCTTCATTTATAGTGCAAACCCTATTTGCTCCTCATGTACTAGATTCGTTGTTCTGGTCTTTATCTATGTTTGCATTGATTTTCATTAGTGAAATGAGATTCTTTTTTTTCTTCTTACATAATCATTTGCTATCAAATTTAAGTTAGGTAGCTTTCTCTTTTCTTCGTCTTCTTCTCTCTCTCTCTCCTCTTTTTTTTTTCTTTCTCTAAAACAGTTTGTACTAAATGAAGATCATATACTCCTTTAATGTCTGGTGAAATCTCCCTAAAATTTTCTGAGCATTTGAAAGGAGAGTTGGCTTTGGATACTGATTATTTTAAAATGTATATTACATTTCAAATTATTTTCTTTCTTTTTTGTATCACACATATTTTCTGGAATTTCATCCACTTTGATACTTTTAATTTATTCACCAGCTAAATCATAGCTAGTTTTGTTTAGTAATCTTTCAGTCTCTATTTCAAATGTAGTTTGTCAGCATTTATGCATTGTCCCCAATATTGATAATTCTTTCTCAAGGATCTGCCTATAAGAATTATTCTCAAAGATCATTTTTTGTTTTGTTGTCATTTTCATGTTTATGTTATTTTAACTAATTTATGAAACTTCAAAAACATATTTTCTGTAGTTTTATTATATCCTTCTTTTTCCTTTCTTTGGATTATGACTTTTTGGGTGTTTTTTTTTTTTTTTTTTCTGAATTCATGAGCTGAATGTTTGTTTCATAGTTTCCAATGATGTTTTTACCCTGAGTCTATAAAGTATCTCCTAAATACTTCTTAGTGTATTCCAGAAGTTTCATCTGGAGTGCTTCCTTTGTTGTTTAGTTCTAAATATTTTGTCTTTATGTTCTTTCAGAGATAAAATAACAAGCGGTTTTTCAGAAAAATAAATTTGACTCACCATGTTTTTCTGTCCTTCATCCAAACTGGGGATTTTTTTTTTTTTTTACCATTAAATAATGAGATTTCTTTGATTCTTATGAATATAGTATGAGTGACTTCTATTTCTGTGTAGATTTACTTAAATCATGTTGCTTATTACCATGACAACCAAAACTACACAATTTAGCAAATATCTGAGACAAACCTGCTTTCTAAATAATCCCCCTTCTGCCCCATTTCCTTACCAAAACACCCATATGTATAATGATTTCCTAAAGAGCTAAGAAATCTTTTCTCTGCAATTGTGCATTTGTTTTCTCATTATTTTGTGAGACCATCTTTATTTTCAAATAGAAGAATCTAATGGAATAAAGAAGTATTGGGGTTTTACCAAAGCAGCATACAGATTATAATACTCAAAAATAATTTTAAATTATCAGCTAATAAATAAAACATAATGGATAAAATTTTATCACTCATTATTTTAAAAAAGACATACACTATAATCAAAATAGTGGTTAAATGAAATACTAATCATGATAGCTATGATAAATTGCTTCAAGAATAGTGCAGCTTATTGACCCAATAAAGAGTTATGTATTTTGCCCTAAGTACATGTTTTCAGGAGATAGAGAAATAGATTCTCATCAGATCTAGGAGAATATGACATTTTTAATATCAAACAGTCATTTTTTCCTGTTAATGACTAATATGTTATTTACAAATATTTAAAGCCACATAGTTTTAATAAAAAATGAATATGAAAGGCAACAATATATAAGGCCAATAAAAACCTTTTAGCATTTTATTTTGCTAGCTGTTTCTTGAGCTAAGAGTGCAGAGGCTAAAGCTTGTATATTTTATACAAAGGAAAAAATTCATTGCATTGTTAGCTATTCCTGCTCTCTTGTTTCATTTCTAACTGGGGAAATGCATTTGGCCTCTTTTCAACCCCTGATAACTGTCCTGCTCAATAGAGTTAGCCGAATCTTTGTTTATTATGCTCCCTGTGCCTGTCATTTGAGCATAGTGGCAGTTCTGCCAAAATAAATAACACTGCAGTGGCGTTCAGAAAGGAGAGCAGAATGTCCCTTTCTGACTCTCTGCGACCCTGTCTGTCCCTGAAAAAAACACCAGGAAGGAAATGTCAGTACCACTAGCTAAACACTGTTTGCCTTTTTCGAACGTAATTTTCTAATTGAGGAGGATGTGCTTTGCAACTAAAGGACATTTTCAGTTTTTGTCAGCCTCATACTTTGGACTTTTCTCTCTTCACATACTGTCTAATGGAAAATACATTTTCCAAGCCTGGCATTTTTATGTGTGCAGGTGTGAGAAGTTGTAAAGGTACGATTATTGTGGTTATTATTTTTTGAATATTTCCTGTAAATGAGACAGGCTCGGAGCTGCTGATTCAGTTTACGTTGACATTAGCTATGAGATAGGCATTCTTGTCTCCCTTTTACAAATAAGGAAATTGCAACTCAAAGAGGTTAAGTAAATGGCCCAAGTCACACAGCCAGGAAATGATGGGCTTCGGATATGAACCCTAGTATGCCAGACTTAAAATGCCTCCCATGTTGAAGACCATCAAAATAGTAAGAAAAAGGGTTAGTTTTAAAGCTTAAATGGTTCTAAATAACCTTTAAGATAAAGGTAATTTCTTCTTTATTTCAAATAAAATTATTATTAAAGTTAAATCTATGTGAATATGGACATGCCCCTGTGGGCAAGGCTATCATCTATCCGTTTGTATCTGGGTCTTCAGTATCTAGCACAGTGCTTTCACAAATGAGGTGCTCAGTATATATTTATTGAAATGGTGAATGAACTAATAACATAATTCAATAAAGCCTAGCTTAAATGCTATTATAAAGAGAAGTGTTTTGTGGTAAAATGCAAAAAAAGGATCCCAATTATTAGTCTCTGCATCCATGCCTTGTACAGTATAAGTTTGATGCTTCTCTTGTAAGAGATTAATTCTTTTTCCTTTCCCTTTGAATTCAAGCTAGCTTTGTGACCTGCTTTAGCCAACAGAATACACCAGAAATGGTGGTGTGCCACCCCTGAAGCCTTGCATGATTCTGCTTCCTTTATCCCTGTCACTGCCATGTGAGTAAGGCCAGGCTGGCCGGCTGCAAGATGAGACAGACGCTCATGTTGCTCCAGCCTTCGGCCGGCTGTTTGCGGGGCCGATGGGTTAGGCCATCCTGAATCTGGTAGCATCCACCAGGTGGCCCAAGGTGACACACGTGATTGTGAACAATAATAACTACTTACTGGTTTAAGTCTCTGAACTTTGCGGTGCTTGGTTATCCAGAAACATCGACCTGCTACAAGTCACTATATAATTAAATGTTCATAGTTGTTACTTGGAACCACACGTTTTTCTACGTACATTTGAAGGTGATTATTGAAAAGACAGCTCTCCATTTCACAAGTGATTTGGAGATTCTGAAATGATCCACCTTCCTGGTGTTTTCAAACCCTGTGGTCCGTCATCTTCTGGGCCATTAAAATCCAAAACCTTAGGGATTGAGGACTCTTGGTTTTTAATACCTGTACGAGGTTGCAGAGATATCTGGAAGTACTTTGTAAAACACTTAGTAGCCAACAGCCCCTGGAGGAAATGAAATAAGGAGATGGAGATAGAAGGATACAAAGTAGCAAGTATGTGGGATGAACAAGTGGAAGGACCTCCTATGGGATATGAGGACTGTGGTCAATGCCGGCGTGCTGCATTCAGAGTTTTTGCTCAATAAGTAGATTATACCTGCTCTTGCCATGAGGCAGGGGCTTGGATAATTATGTAGGGTGATGGATGTGCTAATTCGTTCTACTCCAATAACCATTTACTACATATGTGTATGACATAGCATCATATTATATACTTTAACGTACATAATACAATTTATTTTTTAAAAAGCAAAGTAAAAAATAAAAAAGGAGTATTTGGGCTGGAAGATAATTAAGGGAGAAAAGCAACTCTATTAATATAAGCATGATAGGTTAAAAAAAGGGAACAGCACTTTTTACTGTAGCCTTTAGCTACTGGGTTGAAATGACATGCAGCTTCCAAATTTTGTCTATATGCATCTACAGTAATTCTATCTTTTAACTGGGTTTTAATTTTTTAAAGGGTAATAGGAAGCAAAAGATCTGTATTCCTATTCTGAGCCTACTACTTAACATTAATGAAATCTTTAGTTAAACATTTATGTCTTGTGAATCTTAATTTTCTTCATCCCTAAAATTGTGATAATCACATCCCATCTGCCTACAGATGGAGGTTTAGCCTACATATCTCTTTGGCTTGTTTTTGATCTTAAGACCTATGAGTCTATAATTCCTAGTTAGGATAAGTTTGAAATTGTCAGTAACACCCAAATATCCTGTGCTCTTAAAATACATTTTGGATAGATCAGACCAATCCACACATGACAGCACTCCAAGACACAGTCAGTTTTCTGATCGGGGCTAAAATTGGAATGATTTGGTGCCACACTTTCTTCCGTTTATAATTTTTTTAAAAACTACCTTTTCAATTGATATTCATCTCCCGACTGCCAGTAACATTTGGATTTTTTATTGATAATATGTGTCAGCTCAAGGCCGAAGACTAAATCAAAATAAGAAAGGTAGATTGCAATTCTCTAATTGGTTTGAAGCACAGAGTAAATATGCCATGCAGAGTAAAATCAAAATTGTCTTTCTGGAACCAAATACCATCTGTACAATTGATTTCATCTCTCCATTCTCCCATTTCTCTCTCCTGTCCCTCTCCTTCTCTCTTGCCAATGCTTTTCTCCATCTGAATCTTACGTGAGAACCATGGGTGGAAGAAAGTGATTGGGCCCTGAACAGTGTTTCCCAGAGAACATTCTGTGGGATATTCATCCAAGATGTCCATGAAACACATTTTAAAATTCAAGAAAGGGAATGGCTCTTGTCAAAAAAGAGTTATGCATTATCTTGAAACAGCACAAAGTCCGATGGACTGAAAAGCTTTGAATGTAAGGTAAAGAGTAGCCAGGTTTAGTTGACCATAAAACTGAGGACACATTTGAAAAACTCTTCAGTGGCCTATTTAAAAACATTTAGGATCATTGGAATCCCAAATGCTATGTACCTTAGTAGACTGCTGATTTCTCCAAGTGGAAGCAGGCAAGCAATTCAGTGTTACTAAAGGTGACGATGACCTCTCCCAGCTTCTTGCTCTCCACGTAGACTGAATGCTGCCTGAGGATAGGTTCCAAGCCTTACATTCCCAGTTGTTAAGACTGAAGGGACCATGAGGCTTTACAGTACTTTCTAATTGACTGATTGAAATTGTGAGGAAGTGTCCATAGGCTTCTCTTCCCATTTGCAAAATAGTTATGTCGACTCCTCTCTCACCTCTCATTAGTAAAAGTTGACCCAACTACCTATAGCACTCTTACTATACTGATCTAACATCAGGAAAAGGCAACACAGAATTAATCAGCCTGAAAAGGTTTTCACCCCTGAGAAGGGCTAGTTGTTCTGTGAATGCTTCTAAAATATTCACGGAGCTCAATAACCCACCCATGAGGCTTAACCAGAGCTGTACAAAGTCTTCAACCTGCTCTATCACAAAACTTTCTTTCTGAAAATGAATTTCACTACTGTATACCATAATGAGTGACCTCTGAATTGGCTTCCTCCAACCCAAATTATGTTATAAATGCATCCAATTCCATGGATCCTGTGGTCTTAGGAGAACTGGTAGGGGCACTATTAATGGGTGAATTTTGAAGGCTGCAAATCAGAAGATCACTGTTGTAAATCCTTATACCCGTGACCTGGAATAGCTCACCTCTCCCAGTGCATCTATCTTAACAAGTCCGAGTTGCAGAGAAACACTGGAACTCTGGGGAGAGCCTAGATTCATGCCTTTCCTGACATCACCATCCACACACATTTGCCATGGCTGGCTTTCTTTTGCAGGGAAGCATGTAGAACTTGGTAGAACTTGTTCAATCATTCACACAGGGGATTCAGACATAGGGAAAACTCTCTTTTCAGTGATTGCTAATCGAACCTTTTCTTTGACAATCACAGAAGTCTTCCAGCGCACTTATCTGGGTTACTCCTGCTGGGGTCCCAACTTTGTCTCTGTCTTCCTGAATTGCTAGCCACTAAACTAGACACATGTACTTGGGTTTCATGCTTTTTGCATTTCCCTGCAATTTTCCTGAGCACCCTGTGACAGCCCTTGGGTCATATTCTCTAACTCACCATCTTCTCTGTGTACCTCAGGTCTGTCAAAAGCCAAAACATAAACTTCAAATACACCTCAGGCTCAGTCTCCTTCAAACCTACCCCTCTGTTGATGTGCTTGGATCCTTTTGTGGCATGAGATCTCTCAAATACCACTGGGCTAACCTGATTCCAAGTCCTGAGTCCTGATGCTGAACCTTTTCCCACAGTTATCTGCAAACTGACACAGGCAGAAAGGAAAGGAGAAGTCGCTCATGATATAATATGGACATTAATGTTTCCTTGAAAAGACAAATAGGCTGCAGAATTCCTACAACTTCATATAGGTTTTCATTTTGACTTCATTTTATAAAAGATAGCCTAATACGTGATGCAGACTCATTTTTTTAGAACACAGGTATAACCACTCTCTGTTATTTTATGAGATGCAGAATAATATAGTTGTCTGCTGACTTTGAGATAGCAAGTGTAAATCACACGTAGTTGACTTCATGTGTTATTGTTGTTTGGGTTTTCTAAACCTTTTGTTCATGCTGTGCTTCTGTAGTTGATGTGCATGGCCAGGAAATCCATCCCTCCTTGACAACGTACATCAGCAACAAGCAGCTTCCCTCTAGTTTGTCTTGCTGATTCACATCCAGATAACTGCTTGAACACAAGAAACTATTTATCATTTTTATTGGAGGGAGTAATGTCATTATTCTGAAGATATCCCTAAGAAACGAATCTTTGCTTTGACAGAGCAGTGTGTAGCTGACGAGAGCGTCAGCAGACATAGGGAGGCTATAACTTAACCATAAGTGAAAACGCTAGTGGGAGAAATACTGAGGTCAGTATATTTAACTTCATGAAGAATGTATTTTCAGTTCTTCCTGAAGTTCTTGCCTACTCAAACATCTTGACTGTGATTGACTTCCCTGCTGATATCTTTATATTAATAAATGATGCTTGAGCCTCTTGTAGTAGCCAGAGTTGACCATAATAATTTCACTATTCTAACATATTTGGCTTGGCAATGCCAAAATAAATATGCATTTAAGTGCTTCTGATTTAACAAATATTTACCTAATAATGTCTATCATGGTGCATAGTTGTCATCCACATGAGCATACATTTTGTTTGTTTGTTTTTTACTGTTTTATTGAGATATGTATTAGTCTGTTCTCATGCCACTAATAAAGACCTACCCGAGACAGGTTAATTTATAAAGAAAAAGAGGTTTAATGAACTCGTAGTTTCACATGGCCGGGGAGGCCTCACGATCATGGTGAAAGGCAAAGGCAGAGCAAAGGCACACTTACATGGCAGCAGGTGAGAGAACATGTGCAGAGGGACTGCCCTTCATACACCGTCAGATCTCGTGAGACTTATTCACTGTCACGAGACTAGCATGAGAGACACCTGCCCACATGATTCAATGACCTACCACAGGGTCCCTCCCATGACTCGTGGAGATTATGGGAGCTAGAATTCAAGATGAGATTTGGGTAGGAACGCAGCCAAACCATATCAAGGTAGAACATAGCTAAAGTGCACATGTTGTATGTAGTTCAATGTATTTTTATATATGTAACATGAACATGTAACCTCCATAAAAACTAAGATGTAGTCCAGGCATGCTGACTCACACCTGTAATCCCAACACTTTGGGAGGCCAAGGCAGGCAGATCACGAGGTCAGGAGTTTGAGACTTTCCTGGCCAACATAGTGAAAACCCATCTCTACTAAAAAAAAACTCAAAACTCAGCTGGGCATGGTAGTGCATGCCTGTAGTCCCAGCTACGATGGAGGCTGAGGCAAAACAGTCACTTGAACCAGGAGACAGAGGTTGCAGTGAGCTGAAATCACACCACTGCACTCCAGCCTGGGCCACAGAGCAAGACTCTGACTGAAAAATAAAAAAATAAAAAAATAATTAATTAAAAGACTAAGATGTAGAATCAACATAAGACTCCAGAGGGCTCCTCCCTGCACATTTCAAATGTCTGTCTTCTTTTGCTCTATATTTTCCGTGTGAGATGCAGATCTGAAATTGAGTATAGCGGTAATTAATTCTTATTGTATTACTGTATAATACTGTATTCCTGTATAATTCATTCTTATTATATTCCTGCATAATATTTCTAAAGATATGTCTGGACATACCTCTACATATGATTCAGTTATTTATTTTACTATTGATGACACTTGTGTTGTTTCCAGTTTTGACAGCTGGAAATTAAACATCCCCAGCTGGGTGCGGTGAGTCACACAGGCAATCCTAACACTTTGGGGGGACAATGCAGATGAATTTCTTGAGGCCAGGAGTTCAAGAATAGCCTGTCCAACATGGTGAAATCCTGACTCTTCTGAAAATACAAAAAGCCAGGCGTGGTGGCGTGTGCCTGTAGTTCCAGCTACTTGGGAGGCTGAGGCAGGAGAATCGCTTGAACCCAGGACACAGAGGTTGCAGTGAGCCAAGATTGCACCACTACACTCCAGCCTGGGCAACAGAGCAAGACTCCATCAAAAGAGGAGAGAGGGGAGGGGAGGGGATGGGGGAGGGGAGGGGAGGGGAGGGAAATGTAGAGGGGAGGGGGCGAGGGGAGGGGAGGGAAATGTAAAGAAAAAAAGACAGAAAAATCTTCTGCATGTGCTAGAATGAATGTACATACTTGTTCTCCGGGCTACGAGACCATGAATGGAATTTCTGGGTCACTCAGTAGCCATGTGTTCAGCTTTGATAGATGAGGTCAAAGCAGTTTCCAAGTTTCAGCTTCAAGCTAGCAGCAGCTATGTATGTGGGTTCCTGATGCTCCACATCCCATAAGCACAGTTTTGTTTCTGGCTCTTTTCTGGATACAAACTATTTTGTGATAACTCTTTATCCATGTTCCTATCTGTGCTTCATAACCAGGCTTTTTAACTATTGCAGAACACTTGTGGACTGTTGGTGTCTTATCTACTTAGTCTACCATTATTCTGAAATGAGAGTTGTTTTAGAGCAGACATGTAGAAGCAACATAAATATTATTTATTGTTTCTGAAAAGTAATTAAATTCTGTTGTAGATTGACTTGATTCTTGTTTCTAAAGATGCTTTTTGCAACAAACAGACATATATATCATTATTATAAATGTAGTATAAAATACATAAGAACACATATTTATTAAGATACTAAGTATTCAGCAGGGCATGGTGGCTCATGCCTGTAATATCAACACTTTGGGAGGCTGAGGCAGGCTGATCACTTGAGGTCAGGAGTTTGAGACCAGCCTGACCAACAACATGGAGAAACCCGTCTCTACTAAACATACAAACTTAGCCAGGCCTGATGCACATACCTGTAGTCCCAGATACTCAGGAGGCTGAGGCAGGAGAATCGCTTGAACCTGAGAGGTGGAGGTTGTGGTGAGTCAAGATCATGCCACTGCATTCTAGTCTGGGCAACAAGAGTGAAACTCTGTCTCAAAAAAAAAAAAAAGATAGTATTCGTGCTTTTAAAGTGTGAGTGTGACTTTCACTAATATGAAGGATATAAGTGTTCTGTTACTATGTATATTCTACGGTTATTGATGAACTGCTCATTTTCTTATCACATATGCAGACAGCGCCCTTCCTGGTTTCTAAGGAGATCAAAATTAGGCTTGCGTGTGTGATCAGCAATTGGAAATAGTTTTCTGCAGTGCTTCATTGGCCTTACAGGCACAGGTTCTACAGCTAGATGCCACGCTCACCTCCTTGGTCTGTCTAATACTCATCTGTGTTTTGGGGCAGCTTACTTCACCATTCTGTATCTCGGTATTCTGTCCACAATGGGAGTCGTTCTAGTACTTACCTCCTAAGTGGTTGTTAGGATTAAATGAGGCCAAGCGTTTTAAATGCTCACAACAGTGCTTTGTGCCTGGTACTCCAGTGCTCACCTGAAATCCAGATTTTTTCTATGCCTAATTAACTGCAGTCTTCCTTGCAAGGTGTCAGCAGTTCTGTACTTGCTAATATATATTTGCTGTGGCGAAAGGTGCAGGGAATGACTGCATCTAGGAAGGTGCTAGTTTGTATGATACCATAAAGGATGGAGAAGGCCAGACGGCCGCTTTGGTTACTCTGAGCTTCCAGCTCAACTGTCAGAATTGTAAAGGCTTTCCATCATTTCTGGCATGGTTTCAGAAAGTGAGAAGTCTCAGGTACTTTCTTCAAAGAAAAAAAGAGAAAAGTATGTAATCCTGGAGTCCCACTTCTTCCTCCCAAGTTTCTCTCGTAGACTAAAACAAAACCCTGAGAGATTGAAATAAGCTAAGGTGTAATCAGGGTTCACCTACACAGTGAGGCATGGTGCCAGTTAAGGAAAACCAAACATATTGTAAAGAACAAACCAGCATATTGACAATGCAGTTGGTGAATGCCATAGCATAGCTTGGCGTCCCCAGGGACTTTCCATCACTAGCCTCTATGTGCAAGCAGCTGATCCCAAGGGCAATAAGTCTGGACAAGATTGCTCACGTCTGGAATGTGTTTATATTTCATTCTTACCCATTTGGAGTCCTACTGATCTAACTCAGTCTAAGGGTTTTGTGCCAAGCAGGGTTAAGCTACTTCCTAAACTGATTACAGCACTTGGATAAGTCTCTAGGGAACCTCCTTGCCTGAGGATAATTGAAGACAAAGGCTGACTTGTACACGCCATCAGATTGTTCTGCTTGGATGCAGTGAGTTTGCCCGTGTTCTGAGACAGACATTCTCTTGAATGCAGTCCTTTCTCCGCCCTATACCTGTATACATGAAAGGCAACATGAAAACCAGACTAATGTCTTGGAATTTAATATTTTGTCTGATATAAAGGGTGTTGCATTTTTCTAATATGTCAATGCAAGCTGACAGTTTTGTTAACTATCAGGGAAGCTCTCAGGAGAATTCTAAGGCAGAATTTGAACTGAAACGGATCATCTAATTCATATGTAAATTTTGCCTATAGGGTAGAGTCTTGGCTGGATCACATGACCTCTCTGCTCCCCCTTGTCAGAAATTGAATGTTAAGATAAATGTCTGTAGAATAGGAGTCAGATATCAATAAAGGGAAGACAGTCACGGGCCGCTACATAGTATCGGCGTTTTGCTGGCTTAAAGTTTTTCTTAGTATCCTGCCAAGGTTACTATTGCAATAACAGACACATATTTCAGTCATAAATGATGAAGTAAATTATTTTAAATGAACATGTTATGTCTATCAGTAATTGTAAAAGTAGTTCTTAAAATGCATTAAACTTGCATTTAATTTTCTCCTGACAACAGAGTTTTCTTTTTTAAAAAAAAAAAAAACAAATATGTTTGGAGTATCTATGAAATGTGAAAAAAAATATTTAAGAGGAATACCCATCCAATCAAATATGTGCCACTCTAAATTACTAATTAATAATTCGCTTTCCCCATATGAAACCGTCCTATAATGTTTTTTGCTCACCCGCATATGCCACAGTGGCCAAGTATCCCTTTTCTGTGTGTTGATGCAACTTGCCATCCTTGTAAGGAAGGGAGGTACGTATGAACCGACATGTGGTTACTGGTTTCTGTTGCTCTTTTCCCTAAATTCTATCAAAACAATATGCCATGATTATAGGGTCTCTGCTGCCAAGGTCAACTGGAAACCAAGGAGGGTAATTGGACCTGAGAGCCTGACATAGGGACACTGATGTCAGTGGACAGAGAGGCATCCCTGCTTGGGACAGCACCTGGCCTTCCGAGGAGACCCCAGTGCTTTTTCTCCTGACTCCTGAAGTCACCCATGCACCAGCAGCATCTCTGATCACTGGCAAAACCAGACGCTTTTCTCCTGCCATGACTGGGCTCTAGTTTCCTCTCTGCCCCTACGGTTATTGGTGTCACTTTTCTCTACAAAATTAGAAAATGCCCAAATATATTTTTTTAAAAAGGTTAAAGAGAAATATTCTTATAATAGTATAGAACATTCAGGAAATTAAGAAATCACTTCCAGGTCTACCAACTTATTACATGCGCTGTTAACACAGACTTTATTTTTCCTATGTCTTAGGGTTATTTTTTAATATAGCTCAAATTATACTTTAAGTATACTAAAGGCATAGATTTGGTTTCTGGCTTTTGTTTTGGGATTAATGTTCATGAACATTTCCTATGTTTTCATGTTACCTTTATATACACATAAGTGAAATATTTACTAGTTATAAAAATAAATGTTTCAATATAGAAACCTTAGAAAATGGGGAATAGTTAAAATAAGTAAGCAAAGCAATTTCTCTATTTCCTCTTTCAAGGCTCACTCTATTTTTTCCAGGCTTTCTGGATATATAATTGTGGTTATTATTTATATAGAATTTATATATTGCTTTCTTAATTTATCATAGGGTGCATGCTATTTAATTAATTGTGTTTTTACTGCAGATTTTTTTTCTTATTGTAGTTGCAGTAATTAAGATAACAATGAACATCCCTTATAAGTCTTTAAAAGCATTTCTGATCATCTTCTTGGAATAGGTTCCTATATATGGAAGTCCTGGTTCAAATGATATGAACATTGCAGAGCTTTATAAGAAAATCGTTTTTGAGGAAGTCTCTACCAATTTAAACTTTCAGAAAAAGTATATAGAAAAATGTCTTTCCCATTCTAATTTTTTCATAGTGTATGTTTTTTATAATTTTAATAAGATTGATATTTTAAAATACTGCTTTTTAAAAAATGAGGCAACTTTTTAGAAATGCTATATAACAGCTATTGTTTTAGAACTTTATATCATCTCTAATTCTAGCAATGATCTTGGTGGACAAATTTTACTAGATCTTCTATTTGTATACATGATGAAACTCCAGCTTAAAATATTTAAGTAACTTGTCTAAAGTTAACCAACCAAAAAGTATTTGAAGCTACCCCAAGACCGAACAACTCCAAAGTCTGACCAAATTTATCACTAAACCGCTTTAAGGAAAATGATGCAGCTCATCTCACAGACCACACACACACACACACACACACACACACACACACAAGCAAAACAAACAAAAAATCGCCCTAAGCCTCAGCATCATTGTTAGCACTGAATGAACATCACCCAAACATCTGTTTGTGCATATCCTAAGGAGAGCAAGATGGAGAGGAGGATGAATGGATGCTGGATGGTGAACGGAAAGCTGGAGAATTACAGCAGTAGATTGAAGAAAATCTATTGAAACGAATGACACAGTACATCTTTACATAGCACTTACCTCTAACGGAAACCATTTTATTTATATTACTTATCCTGCAAAGTAGTTTAATAGTTGCAAAGGCATTCAATAGTTTTAAACATTTATTTTGAGTTTTCCCAAAACTGAAATCATAAAAAAATTGCATTTGTTTTCTTATACCATTTTAGTTTCTTGTTCTGACATTTAACTACTCCATGTAGAGATTATTTGGACACACTATGAGTTATAAAGCTATTTTTATTATTTCTTCTAATAAACTAAGTCAATGAGGAAAATATATTGAATGATTCCTTTTTTCTCTCACTGTATTCTATTCTTTAACATCTGAAATTTGTACTAAGGCTTTTAAAAAATTCTCTCCCTCCTACTTATGAAACTTATAGTCTGCTATATATAACAACAAATCTTACAGACAGGATATTATAGAATTATGACTACATTTTTAGAGGAAAAACACGGTCGTCAAAGCGATGTATTATAGACCCTCATGGATTGTAATTATGTACTACATATGAAAAACAAAATACAGTGCAAAGACTGAGGTGTTTGCCAGTTTGGTTCTGCAATGTGGAAAAAGCAAGGACATAGTAATTTGACAACCAACAAACTAATGGATATTGACCCTGTAAGAACTATAATAATAACAGAACAGTGTACCCATTGGCAGAAAGTTAGGACAGAAGTTGTCCCATTCATACTATCCGTCCATGATGTAGAAGAGGTGGGATGCATGCCCTCCTGGAAATTGCAGTTATCTCTGGGCTTACCTTGCAAGGAGCAAGCTCATACTGACATCCCCATGCTATCCTCCCCGCCTTCCATGCAACCCTCTTTACCTGATCACTGCTGCTAGAGTGGCTGCCACTGACTCAGGCCCCTCTTACATCTTTCCTTGCTCACCAAGTGGGCTCAGACATCTGAGATTTTTATCATCTATAACTATGGTAAATTCTGTTTCCAAGAGTGATAGTTCACATTGAATAACAAGGCTGATTTCTTTATGCTTCAAAAGTTCCACTTTTCTAATTCTTCTTTTATAAGAGTTAATTCTGGAAGAATGTTTAAAATGGCTAAATTTGATCCATCAAAAAACATGTGTGTGGTTTTATTGTGTTTTACCTTATGTTATACTTGGGTGTGATGAAAAAATTCTGACTTATGGCTTGCATAGCCTGAGAAGACACAAGTACAGCTAGTGAGGACCACTTGACATGTCGGCTCAGTTCCTTAAGGGAAAAGAAGTCCAATCTAAAGTGACATCCACAGGACTGTTTCAGAGAAGCAGATATTAAACCCACATAGGGTTACATTTTTAATTTAGAGATCAGTGTGGTTTTGGGGTATTTGACCTCAAATTCTTGTGTGTTTTTAATTTTTAAATGTTCAGTGGTACATGTACAGGTTTGTTACATAGGTAAACTTGTGTCATGGGGTTTTGTTATAGAGATCATTAAAAGAAACTCTCAACAGAGTAAACAGACAACCTACCAAATGGGAGAAAATGTTTGCAGATTATGCATTGGTCAAAGGTCTAATATTCAGCATCTATTAGAAACTTAAACAGATTTACAAGATCACGTGTTTTATAAATGTGCACGTGTTTGAATCAAAGCATTAAAATAATAGTTTTGGGGGGGCCTAACTTTCAGGTTTTTTAAAATGAGACTCTAATCATTTACATATTTTTAGTCCAAATTGGCAGTCATGTGCCAAGTGGCTGGATTCTTCTGACCTGAAGAATGAGCAGAGGGTCATGGAGGAGTGTTGAGGATGCCCATTTATCCTGGTGTATTGTTTCCTTTCAGCATACCGACACTTGATATTGGAATATTGGACATTTTTGGTTTTGAAGAGTTTCAAAAGAATGAATTTGAACAAGTAAGTAGTCTTCCTTTTAAAATTATGTGATTTGAATGGCTTCTTAAAAACTAAGGCTTTCTTTAATTCTGTAAAGACAGTATAACTACTTACAAATATGGAATTAAAGTAAGTATTCTCATGTTTTGAAATTAGTATATCTGGTTTATTTTATATTAACCATTTTATGTGGCGTTGTTAACAGCTAGAGTAGTCACCCATTGAAAGCAGAATCTCCTGTTTTAAAAGGCAATGCAAAACGAAGAAGTGAGTTGTGCTAATGGAAGTACTATTTCAACTAGGTCAGAGAGAAAGGAGACATGAATATTTGAAATAAGACAAAGGCTTTCAAAAACCTTGGCCAAATATCGGAATGAAAATGCTCTTTTATGCTACATGCTGTTATTTGTAGATTAATCTCCATGTGCATTCATATGTAGGACTATTGGAAACTCATAAAAGTACATTAGAGAGGCATGGGTTGTTTTTAATCCATCTACAACTTAGGGCGTTTTAAAAGTGTTAAATTGTTTAGGCATCTTAATAGTACTGCATGAATAGTTCTATCAAATATACCTAAAAACCAAGTGTTAAAACAGCAGAAATACAACTCTCCTTATCAAAGAGGGAGGAAAAAAAAAAGAAAAAAATACCAACCTGTAGGAAGGTAAACATGAAAAGAGAGAAAACCAAGCTACGTTGTAGTACAGGAAGAATTACAACTCCATAGCATTCGGGAGCAATTTTTCATCATTATGTAATTTGTTTAGCTTTATTTACTTAAGGTGGGTAGTGTGGTAGGAAAAGCAATTAAATAGAATGTGTTTGAGACACAAATCTGTGACTTTTACTAGCATAATTTCTTGGCCAAGATGAAGACCCTATAGTGAGCCTTGGTTTTCTTATTTGTGAAATCAGATTAGTAGATTTACAGAATTGTGAGATTAAACATGATTAAACAGAGGTTCTCATGTAAGTTACTCTTGTACGTGATTAAGAAATGATGAATAGCTACCCATTACTGTTGCAAATGGGAACACTTTAAAAACTTTTAAAAGTTGGCCAGTTTTATTCTTAGAAAAGCTCTGCATCATCTGGTGTTTAGGCCTTAATTATGCTGACTCACCTAATCCAGGGTGAGTCAGCATGAACCATGTTCTTTAAAAAACTTCACAAAACGTCTGGTTTAAACTAAAACTATGGAGTCCATAGATTTTTTTCTCCTTTCATAGTTTCCTGTGGATTAATAGAAAAGGAAAGACTTCATGTTTTTATTTTTATTGCTTACTGTAAGAAAAATAGTGATGAACATAAGGAAGAAAGCAGTTAAGTGTGACCAGTAGAATATTTGAGAATACATGAGGGTCTGCAGGGTAGTTCTGAAGGTGCATCTCTCACCTCAAGAGTTTGAAGCTATCTGACATCAGTAGAGATTCCTTGTTATCATCTTAGAAAACGGAGGCAAGATTTCATGTCTGCAATGAGATTCACTGGTTTATCCATCTCCTGGTAAGCGACGTGTGGAAATTACAAATGGAATGATGTCCTCTAAAGTCTATTGGGGACTTGCCTCACACGCTGCAACTCCACACCCAGACAGAATTAGCAATAGAGTGTGCTAATGACAAATACATGCAAAATGTTTAAGTTGTTTTCTTACTGAATCATGTTTATTTTACTACAATTGTGTAAATCTCTTATTAATCCTTCTTTTGCTAAATATTTTATGATTAATTTAGGAATATATTTACAGGCTGAGATTTCTGTAAAATAGGAAGGCATTTTTTTAAAATCTAAAGAGTAGGTCTCTATTAAATGTGAATGCCAAAAGCTAGCTTTAGGCATTTATGGGTGAAAAATCTCAGGAACAATTCTGGGACTTAAATTATGAAAAAAAAATTTAAATACATATATATATATATGTTAAAAATGATATATATATATATATATTTTAACAGGTTTGCTTTGCTATTGTGTACAAAAGCAAATAGGAGTCATTTATAAGAATAAAATTATTTTTCTTGTGATGAGTACAAATCTTATATTTTGATGTGTGCAAACCTGCATGTAAAGTTTTGTAAAAGCCATTGGTTTGAGTGATACGTTTTAGATTTCTGTGTTGCTAACAGAAGCTGGACCTTCTCATCTTTTATTTCACTATAAACTTTCAACAAAATGCTTAACAAATCAATGCTGTATTCAGAATCAAACTTAGAAGAATATTAGTGCTTTTATTAAGTATGTACTTTATTCTGCTTTGAGCTTATTGACCCATCCATCAGCTCTTCACCAGAATGTCAACTCCTGCAGAGTTGAAATTGTGTCTGTGCTTTGTATATAATAGAAGTTCAACAAGCATGTTTTCAATTGAAGTTTAAAGAAGAATAAACTCATAGGAAAAAAGTCTTCATGGTGGATTTCATAATGGTTCTTCTTGTTCAGGGATAAATGTGTGTATTTCTTGACAATCCTTCCTTCACAGGAAGCTTGACAATTGTTCAGAGTAGGGACACATTTGAGAAGATATTAAGAAACACTCTAAAACTTCAGCATCTCCAACCTCAGTCTTCTCCAGTAGCTCCAAAAGACTAAATGGATTTTCATCTAAAAGATGATACACTTCAGCTAATAAGAAATTCAAATCTCATTTTCTTTGACTTTGTCTTAGTTCAGGCAGCTATAACACAATACCTTAGAAGAGGTAATTGATGAACAGCAGAAATTTATTGTTTATAGTTCTGGAGGCCAGGAAATCCAAGATCAAGACGCCAGCAGACTTGGTGTCTGGTGAGGGCTCTCTGCTTCGTAGATGCCGCCTTCTTACTACATCCACTCATGATGGAAGATCAAGGCAGCTCTCTGGGGCTTCTTTTATTAAGGGCACTAATCTCATTAAGGATGGTGGCGCCATCATGACCTAATCACCTCCCAAAGGCCCCACCTTCTAATCCATCACTTTGGCAAATTATGGAGGAACACATTCAGACCATAGCAGAATTAGCGGCTCATTTCTATTCAAAATTATTTCTTATAATAAAAATAACAGGGGCATAAAAAATAGAGTTGACATAGCTCAGCAGTAGCTGAATACTTCCAGTGGTACTCTTCAGTGTGTGGAAAACGGTACAGAACAACCCACTAACTTCTTCAACATATAAAATGCAGAGAAAAATTGTGAAAGGAAGGAACTGTAGATTAAAACCTATCTAAAGACATGTACAACAGGTGAATGTGTGAACATTCTTGGGCCCTAAAGTGCTAAGTTATGTATAAAAATTATAATTAATGTGAAATCTGGACAGCTGATGACATTTTTAAAAATTACTATTGCTTGTATTATGTGTGATAGATACTAAAAGATGTGTTTCTCCAAGTTCTTGTGTTCTCAGAGAATCATACTAAAATATTTACTAATTTAAGGACATACTGTCTGCAAATTGCTCGAAATGAGTCTACCTTTGAGGGCAATAGGGAAATGGAAAAAGCAGAATTGGCCCTAAGTTGGTACTTATTAATGATTCTTGAAGTTAGTTGGCGGTAGACGGAGGTCATTACATTATTTCCTTCATGACTGGATATGTGTAAAATTGTCCATCATATGCCATTTTAAATCCATGAGAAAAATTTAAGATTATTCAAATATTACTGTAATAAATGACATAATTTTTTCTCTCTAAACATGTTATTACAAAGCTCTGTATGCTGCAGATCTGCACTGATGAGCAAAGTCATGGAAACAAATAATTTCACCTACAAAACATTTCCCTAAATTCATTCTCCCACTAGACACATATGTGTAAAGGCATGCAGGAAATCTCTTAAAGCCTCAGTGTCTAGGAAAATAACGTAATAACAGTATGCTGGAATGACAGGCACAGTGGCTCATGCCTGTAATCTTTGGGAGGCCAAGGCAGGTGGATCACCTGAGGCCTGGATTTCGAGACCAGCCTGGTTAACATGGTGAAACCCTGTCTCTACTAAAAATATAAATAGCCATATGTGCTGGCACATGCCTGTCATCCCAACTACTCTGGAGGCTGAGACATGAATATCGTTTGAACCTGGGAGGTTGAGGCTGCCATGAGCTGAGATTGTGCCACTGCACCCCCATCTAGGTGACAGAACAAGACCCTATCTCAAAAAAAAAAAAAAGCTGGAAAAATTTAGAGAATTTGGAGACAGAACACATTTGTTCAAAATAAAATCTCCCTTTGCAGAAGATAGAATTGAGATATATAGGCCAGGCACAGTAGCTCATGCCTGTAATCCTAGCACTTTGGGAGGCCGAGATGGGTGGATCATGAGGTCAGGAGTTTCAGACCAACCTGGCCCATGGTAAAACCCCGTCTCTACTAAAAATACAAAAATTAGCTGGGCTTGGTGGCAGGTGCCAGTAATCCAGCTGCTCTAGAAGCTGAGGCAGGAGAATCGCTTGAAACTGGAAGGTCGAGGTTGCAGTGAGCTGAGATTATGCCACCATACTCCAGCCTGAGTAACAAGAGCGAAACTCAGTCTCAGAAAAAAAAAAAAAAATAACAATAAAAAAGAATTGTGATACATAATTTATCTTCAAGCGAGGCTTTATCTAAATTGATTTCATTAGACTTGTCAAGAATTCAAATCATTTTCCTGCTTCAAACTGTTTTCTAAATATTGAGATTTACTGGAAACTTCAGATGACCAGTAACTCAGTGGGGCTTGGGGTTTGTGCTCAAAGTTTGGAAAAATTGAGATACTTTGACTTTTAAAGTTTTATAGAATTATATTATAATTTGACAATGTCAACCCTAAGAAATATTTTAACGCCCTTCATTGTGAAATCATGATGCTAGAGATGATAGAAAAATGGAATAGTAAGTTAACTTCTCTTAATTGGACTCTTCCCACATGTTCTTCACATGGATTATCACATTTCACAAAATTGAGACTGCTACAGTCTGTGCTTTGTACGTGTGTGCTAGCAGGACCTAGTAGGATATATTTTCCTGGCTTAGTTGCATCAGAAATCTAGGATTCATTCATTCAATGAGCATATACTGTATATGCCTGAAGCTCCAGTCCCTGTACTAGGCACTAAAGTTTATACAGATATTATGGTATGGTAGGCACAGTACAAGTGTTAAAAGGCCAAATTCCTTTTTTAAAATTAGATTTTCTCTAGCCAGGTAATATGTCCCCACTTCTGCCCCAAATCTCTTTTCCAGTCCTACACATTTTTTTAGTGTTCCAGCTTTTATGATTATATAATGAATTACCTGAAAACTTAATGGCACACATAAACATTTATTATGCTTACCTATTCTTTGGGTTACGTATTTGACCAGGGCAGAGGGGGAAAGATTGTCTCTGGTCCATCATGTGTGGGGCCTTAGCTGGATGACTGGAGTGTTGGAGGCAAATGCCATCTGAAGCCTCCTTCAATCACAAATCTAGAGGGTAACACTGGCTGTTGGCTGGCGGGGCTCAGTTCCTCCTTGCATGAGTCTCTCCATGTTGGTCTCTTCCTGTGGCTTCTATGTGCTTTCTCATAATTTCTTGGCTGGTTTTTCTAGAGTGGCTTCCCCAAAGGAGAAACATGTATGGAAGATGGATAATTGTTTGATAACCTAGCTTCAGAGGCCACATAGTATGACTTCCTCTATAGGTTGGCGCAATCATGAGCGTGCCCGGGTTCAGGGAGGAGGGTAAACTGAGTCTACCTCTGCATGATAAAGGACCGATTTTGATTGGACATCATGGAAAAAGAACTGGGGGTGCTCAAATGGAGAGAGGTTTCTATATTAGTCTAAGTATGGGACAGGAGCCTTGTAATTTTACTCACACTGTATCTTCTGATAGCTATTAGATATCAACATTGACCTGTCCACTGATCAATTGATATACAAATATGATAAAATTTTATTTTCAGTTGTTTCACACATAGATTTAAAAATCACAGATGTGTTAAATATCTACTTCTGTCTTAAAGAATCTTCTACTCTGTGTATCTCCTTTTCACAATGATGTGGAACTTTCTAGAATCATTTCAGGGATTTACCAGCTGTTGATCTGATATTTTTAAAATTTGAATGAGGAAATGCATTTATTTTCACTACTTATCAGAGCTCTAGCATAATGCTATTCAGGTTTCTACAGAAAAACAAATAGAATAATTAAATAACGAGATGCTAGTATAATATACCTCTTACAGATTCTGTGTTTATAGATAGCATGATTGTTGGTCTTCTTTATATAACAGTCTTCAAAAACTTGTTTTGGGGAAATAAACAAAATGGGTAGTAGTAACATAATTAAGAATTTTGAACATATAAACTATACATTTAATTATTTTTTCCCTCAAAATCTCTGTAAGTTAAGTAATATTACCTCTGAGCTCAAATAATTTGAGTGGCTCATAGAAGTTCACACAAAACCAGCGTCTGAATTCAGATTTAATAATTAGAGCTATTTTCAGTTCCAAAGGTTCTTAGAAAGCTAAACATAAATTTTATTAGTATATATTTTCCAAACTTCACTTGATGTCCCATTTGTTTATATTTCTCTTAGGACTCAATATGAGCTATTCTATTATGTGCAGAAACAATAAATTCTTCATAAATTTTATGTGCCATTTTTTTCCATAGTGGAATTTATCACCAAATCCACTTAATATAAATAAATAAATTACCTAATGCCGGTGTGTCTTTTTCACTGTAGAGTACCAGGATGATTAAAAGGAAATGTTACAAAGGTTAATAGGGAGAATTAATGCATTTGAAAACATCTTTCAGATCACTTTAGAGAAGAGTGAATTGAGTTATCTTAATGACCAGGAAAAGGCTTATATTTATAACTGTGGCTGTCCACCCATAATGCTTCCATACCAGATGCACAAACTGGGAAAATGCTTTCATGTAGTTTTCTGATAATAATCGATAATGGCTACAATTTCTTGAGCTCCTACTATTAGTCAGATTTTTTAAAATATAATTTTTAACTCTTAAAACAGCTCTTTAAACAAAGTAAGAGTTATCCCCACAAGTTGTATGAGGCCCAGTGGGAATTCAGAGGCAGGTGCGTGAGGCCCCAGGACCCAACCCAGCACAGACCATGCTATCAGTTTGCTCTTCAGTATCGCTAAACTTTGCATTTAATGCTGAATAATTACAACTATTTGAAAACAGATTCTTATTTTGGTAGAAATTATATATTAATCATGGGTTTTGGACTATATGAATAAATTTATATAAAAAGAGAAAGCATATTGTTTAAAGGTTTGTTACTAAACAAGAAAACAAACATTTGTTTTGAAAAATATTGAACCATTTGATGGAGTGACTGAAGCTCTAAAATAAGAGCATTTTAACCAGAGGCTATGTTTCCAATGCTTGGCGTGGCTTCTATTTAAATTGAGGGATATATTTTATATACAAGGTATCACACAAGGTATCACATATAATATCTAAAAATAATATTTTAAATTTGCGTTTTTCAATCCTGATCTTCGCATATTATTATATAAGATTTGGCAATAACTTTAGCCAGTTAGCTTGTAGTTAATGGACTCCTTTTTGAAGACCAATTCTTCAAAAAATTCTACTTATATTAAAGGAGAATCTAATCATGAATTAAACCCATAAAAATACTAGATTTTGTTGTTCTGAGTAATAGAATAAAAGAAAGATTGTAAAGAGAGAAAGTGTTTTTTATTTGTCTAAAACAATGTCTATATACATGTGAAGTAACTGACATTTATATTTGCTTAAAATTTGTTATATATACTTTAATTTTAAAATACCAAAGGGAAGCCAGAGAAGGAAATATGATCGGTTCCTTTAGAAATAGTAATTTAACAAAATTAAAAAATTTTAAGAAAGAAGACAAGGGGAGAGGGGAATAGAAGGATGAGAAAATAAATACGAACAAAAGCAGATATGGCAACCTGGTGCCAGGTGGTCAGCTGCGGGTGATAGCAGATGTGTGCCCAGTTTACTTCCTGGATGTTGACTGCAGGTCCTGCAGTGGGGCTCTGGTAAAGAAAGCAGCCCTTCTCTGCTGTGGCTACCAAGCACCCAAGTCCTCTATTTTTAAAATAAGATCAACTTATTGGCGGAGGTGGTATTCTCCGTCAAGGTAAGAATGATGGTGCTAGCAAAAGGGTAAACAGGACCTTCCCCAAACAGGAATGGTAGGAAAGAAAGGCCTCTACAATGGTAGATTCTGAGAAGACAAAATAAATTAGACTTTTCAAACTGAAATAAACAAGAGAGGTGCTATCCCCTCACCAACCTCCTATACCCCCCATTTCATAGGCAATATATGGAAATTGGGGATAATTGATTTGTTGGAGAAGCACCTGGAGCAGTCTGGTGAGCCCCGAGGTAATCTTCAAAAAAGTTGAGGTTTACAGGACACTTGACGTGTTCAAGTCCCTGAGAAGTCCTGCAGAGAAGCCTATTAACTTATCTCCATGTTTCCCCAATGGGCTTCTGCTTACGTAGTGTTTTTAGACAATAGCTATTAAAGTCTCATATGATTAGTGTTTTGCTCAACATATTTCAGGAATGTTGAATATCTAAAATCTAACACTGTTCCCCCCCCCTCCTGTTTCATGTGCACACACACATTATTATCTTATATAAATATACACATATATATATTTACTAATGAGCAAATTAGTTAATGCATAGTGCATTCTCAATTTTACCGTCTGTCTCAGTGTATTCAACCATATCTACCCATCAGCATCACCTGGAAAGCTTTTTAAATATATCAATGCCTGCACCCCACTCCAATTTAATTGGTTTGGGGTCAGGCCCAGACGTCAGCCTTTCTTAAGAAGCTTCTCCATTAATTCCAATGTGCAGATAGGATTCAGAATCACTGCCTGGGGCTCTGCCTTCAGCTGGAGTTAGCTTTAATTAATCTCCTACTTTAATTCTGTGATGTATATGCCATGCTCTATTACATTTTTATTTCAAATATGTTTCACTGAGTAATAAAAATAAAGGGAGAACAGTGAACAGTTGGTGAAAATTTACTTAAGAAATTGTTTGTCATTAATACAAATGATGAGCCATCTGGATAAGCAATAAGGTTCTGTTCCTAGAGTGTGTTCCAGGGGTGCATAATTTTTATTATTAAACCACTTAGCAGTGGCACTTCATGTACAAAGCATATATTTGAATTAGAGAAGAGCTCATACTATCTAAGCAGTTACTTGATAATTATTCATGCCAATTTATGAATACTCGCCTTTCACCCACATTTATGTCTACTCTGAGGAATATCTGGTGATCTAATGGAACCCCAAACAGCTCTACAATAGGTAGATTTGAAAAATTCATGGTCATTTTTGCATTGAAGCCAATGATCTCAATTACTGATGCAGATTTATGCTTCTAGGTACACAAACTTATTTGCCTGTAAAAATCTTCACTCTGTCTTTCTCTGATTGTGTTGAACACACTCCCACATTTGCACATTCACACACACACAACAGACTTCAGTGAAAATAAATGAAGAATGAGGTTCTGTCCACAATTTTGGCCAAACCATTTGGTTTGTGGGGTATGTCTTTTAAATTTTCAATGAGGTATCTGATATCGAATGATACGTTCTTATTGTTAACCTTAGCTACAGGTTTTAGCGGTTTTGAATTTCACAGCACAGTACTTCTATATTTTAACTTTGGTTCAAACAATGAGTGCTTTGAACAGTTTAGAATAAAGGCAAACTTTAGGCAAAACATTTTAATTACACATCACACCAAAACTGTTTTGAAAAATATTCTATTTTAAACTACATATGTTTCCAGTGATTCTCTCTACCATTCAATATCACTCTCCCCAGTTGGAAACACAAATATAGTTCTAGAATTCACCTTCAAAATAAAAGGTACAAATTGGAAATCAGTCTACAGTCTACTTGGTTTTACACATGAAGATGGAATTTTCTCTATGGGATTTTAATAATTTACTTTAATATTTTTTTCCACCAGAACACAAAGAACATGATGTACCATAAAAGGTTCAGGTTTATTGTAAAGATCACCCTATGCCACAAAAAGAACTCCCAGCCAATGCTGCAGCTTAGCAGTGCTAGAAGTCCCACAGAGACACTGTAGGTTTTATCAATTATTTTGACCAGGAGAGGAATAAATTGGGTTGCTCTATCCAGAGGCACGGGCAACATCCATTTCTGTTATCCGAAGTTTGGTAGATTGCTTTAGACCTTCGTGGAAAAAAGGAAGAAATCTGAGACCTGGCTTCTTGCAGCCCTGGTATTTGCCATGGCTTCACCTACATTCACGCTTGGTTTCACTGCTTTGGTTAAAACAGTGAATCAATTCAGTGAGGCCAATATTCAATTCAATAAAATATTAGTAAGAAAAAAACAACTATGGTATCTGTTTTCTATTATGAGAAGCCTCAGGTCAGTTGAAACACAACAGAGGTTGTGTTCTGTAACACAGTCAAGGCCGGGGGATGCACTCAGATTGTGATTGAAAGCAGTTTTTGTACCTACAGAGCTGCAATCTATTCTGAATATAAAGTAGCAAAAGAATTATAGTCAATGTGTTAGAGAAGAGACATCCCTATCCATCTAAGTATTTTCAGTTAGAGACTCTTACAATGAGAGGAAAACAAAATGTCATATAATGTGGGTATTGTAAATAACCAACACTGATTTTTTAAACTTTGGAATCCTTTTGATCAGACTTCTTATCATTTTGCACAGTAATAGATATTACCTTATTTCATGGATTTAACGTTTCTCAGCAATTTGTTTCATAAAATGTATTCTACTTAAGCGTACTATCCATAGTTTTAAGTCAAATTGTTGAGATAAAAGACCTATTCGTGTTAATTTTTAAATGATAAAATGTATTTTTAATAACAAAAAACTTGAGAAGTTACAATTGTATATGTTATATACTCAAAGAAAATATTTTCCAATGGCTTGATTCCATAAGTCATTTTTTTCTGTACATTTTCAGTAAATATTTCACCCCAAGTTTTACTAATTTTATAGTATTTATTATTCCTTTATAACAAAATTACTTCTTTATTGGAGTTTACCAAATTATTGAAGGAATGCACCAAAATATTATTTCTGAAGCAAAGTGAAATAGTTTAAACATTTTTTATTTCTCTTTAACAATTTCTATTTTTTATTTATGATTGAAATGAAAGTGACACACGGATGTATTAATTTAACAGTAGGGATGCAATTGTGGACAGATGCTACATAGTTGCATGGGAAATGGTTTTTCTTTCCAAAACCATTACTGGAGATTTATGCCCTGTAGGATAAGATAAACAGAAGCTGATCATGAAGATCTGGCTCTCCTGGCATCACTTGGTCTTGATGGAATAATTCAAGAGGATGAATGTGCTAGACTGTATCAGTTACAAGAAAGAAAATATTTTTCTTATGCTATTTAGATACTGAATGCCACTCCTCCCTCTGCCAGCTATAATGTGCAGAGTTTATTGGTCTGTGTCCATATTCAAATCGTATTTGCGTTGACAACAACGCCTTTAAAATTAAATGTTTTATATGGTATGTTCTCATCCAAAGTGACTTTTAATTAAGAGAAATGATGACTGAAGTGTGAGTTTACCTAAGAAACAGTTTAAAAGGTAAAGAGCTTCCAGCTTTGCACATTTGTCTGGAAAGCTAGTTGCCAGAAGAAAGAGAAGAAAAGTTCTAGTTACTTGCTGGGAAAATAATATATAAAGAAGGAAGTTCAGTAATCACGAAGGGAGTGCTGGGGGAAGAAGAGGAAACCAGGACAGACTCCTGGTTTATACAAATCCTCTCAAGTGCTTTCACTGTTAAAATGACTTCTACAACCACCACAATGGGGCAGGTTCTTCTTTAAGTTTTAACGTAGATTTCATGTTGTAATAGAATATTTTAGGAAAACTTCTTTGATCTACAGAAATGCATTTATTGCTGAATTTAAGAAGAAATCTTTTATCATAAAGGCAGAGAGACAAAAAAAAATCTTCAGGAAAGGTGGTAGTCATGGGGCACAGTGTTTTGACCTGAAGCTAAGAATTATTTTTGTTTTTGTTTGGGTGTCAACATGTGATATAGAGATCTTATTTTAATATGGTCATTACTTTAATATTTTGCTTGGTATATTTCGACTTACTATTATTCTCCACCTATTATATTAATAATAAAAATGACCCTGTGCATTCATCATTAAAATAACTCCATCGGGCTGTGAGAACCTCTGCACTTTGGGCTCTCCCATCTTGGCCTCAGTCAAAGACCCCCTTGCCTGCCATCCTCCCAAGCTCTAATCACTCCGCTTCTGAAGATGTTTGAGCTAGCTACACCTGCGCACAACATGCTAACCCTGAAAGAAGACTAGAACGTCATAGCCAATCCACCCGTCCCACACCATACCCCTTTCTATGTTCAGACCAATGTTCTGTGCTTTGATACTTTTGTTTCTCCTCTGAAGGCATTTCCCTCTGAGACTTCTTCATGCCCTACAATGATGTCATTTTTCATTCTCCCAGTAACTAGATCTGTGAGAACATGCCCTTTTTCGTCTAGGTGCATGCAGTTCTCACTTCATTACTAGCCACACCCTTAAGGGTAAGTGGGGGCTCCCTTTGAGAGAACTCTCTTGTGGAGTGACCCAGAGTGACCTGGTCACTTGAGAAGGTGACTTGTCTTGCTCATTGGAAGCTGTCCTTATATGGGCTAGAAAGAGGACATGAATGCCCATTAGTGGGACACAGGAACATCTAGAAGGAGCTCCTACTTTCCAGGTGTTGTGATGATATCAGACTTGGAGAAGATTTGGGGTATGTGGAAAGAGGAACCCAGGAAGTTCTTTCTTTTCTGTGCTCTTTTTTCCAGTCTTATTTATTTATTTATTTATTTAGAGATGAATTCTCGCTCTGTCACCCAGGCTGGAGTGCAGGCTGGAGTGCGCTGGTGCGATCTTGGCTCATTGCAACTTCTGCCTCTTGGGTTCAAGCGATTCTCCTGTCTCAGGCTCCTGAGTAGCTAGGACTACAGGCACCTGCCACCATGCCAGGCTAATTTTTGTAGTTTTAGTAGGGACAGGATTTCATCGTATTGGTTGGGCTGGTCTTGAACCCCTTACCTCAGCTGATCCACCCACCTCGGCCTTCCAAAGTGCTAGGATTACAGGTGTGAGCCACTGCACCAGGCCAGTATTGTTATTTTTTTTAACCAAAGCTTTGGCATTTGTTTATATGAATACAGGATATTTCTCATTAAATATAATCCTTGATATTATTCCCCTTGCAGATGAGATCTAATTTTCTTTCAAATGTTTCATCAATTGTTTTCATCTATATAAATATTCATCTTTAATTATTTTTAGTTACTGAGCACTAAATAATTCTAACTGGCTTTAAATTTTATCTTGTATAACATAGTGGTTTAGGGTACAGATGAGGGAACATGAGGGCCTGTATGACTGAGTGAATGAACAAAGGAAGTGGGTATAGACAGAGAAGAGACAAGGCCCAGGGACAGACCTCTGGACACTCCAACACGAGCAGGCCAGGAGTCCGTGAAGAGTCAGGAAAGGAGAGAGGGAGGAAGCAGCCAATGAGCGAGCTGGAAAGCACAGGTGAGAATGTGCCCCACGGAAGGAGAGAAACCGACCCAGTCAAATAATGCTGGGGTGGGGACGGGTCAAGAGAAATGAATGTGAGAGTTGAACATAGGATTTAGAAATGTGCACATTGCTGACGACCTCCACAAAAGCAATTTTGTTGATGCCATGGTGTCAAAAGTTTTACTAGAGTGGTTTCAAGAGGGAGTGGGAGAAGAATGTGAGACAATAGGTAGAAATCAGCCCTGTGTGTTTATGTGTGTATATGTTTGTGTGTGTTGTGTGTGTATGTATGTGTGTGTATATTTGTATGTGTTGTGTGTGTATGTGTATATATATGTGTATGTGTTATATGTATGTACCTGTGTGTACATATGTGTGTATGAATGTATGTATATGTGTGTATGTGTATGTGTATATGCTGTATGTATGTACCTGCATGTGTACATTGTTACATGTACATGTGTATGTATGTATATGTGTGTATGTGTGTGCATGTGTATATGTTTATGCATGTGCATGTATGTGTATTTGTGTGTATGTGTATGTGTGTGTTTGTGTGTATATGTTGTATGTATGTACCTGTGTGTGTATATGTATATGTGTGTATGTATGTGTGTGTATGTGCGTGTGTGTGTGTGCATGTGTATGTGTGTGTATGTGTTTGTGTGTGTTTTGATATGAAAGGAAGCAGAGAAGTAGAAGAGTAGCCTAGAGCGGAAGTCAGATTTTATGTTGGTTAGATTTGAGTTATGGTTTAGTTTTTTAAATACTTAAATAAAGGGTTTTTTTTTAAGATTAAGAAATAATATGTTTGTTTTCTGATGGGAATGTCTTGTGGAAAGAGAAAGATTGACAGTTGAATGAATGTGGAAACTTTTCTGATAGAGAAAATATTTCTACAATAAAATGATTTGACTGGTGATCACGATTTCTGAAAGAAGCCCCACATTCATTCTTGCCCATCAGTAGTGTACAATCAGAAATGAGACCCTCAAGAAATGCTTCTCTTTTCTCTGGGATCTCATGGAAAGCCCAGTTTTATCTTTATTTCTTGATGAGAGCTCAAATATTTTTTCCTTTTGGAGATACTTTAATTGCTCAAATATATTTGAGACCCAACATTTGTAAGTTAATACTGTAATCATACTTTGTGTCGGTTTTAACATACTTTGAGTAGTTAGGTAATATGGTTTCAGATATAGTTGATTTGTGAAATATGGGCAAGTCCATTACTAGACTTCAAGGGAAACTCTGACTTCCCAGGCAACATTGTCATGCTTATTTTGATAGACTAATTGGTTGGAACTTCCCTGATCCAATAGTTTACCCATCTGAAACTATGTCATTGAACAAGTGAATATGCACTGCTGTGCTGTCTTCTGAAATGCTTTTTTTTTTCCCCACAATAGCTTTGTGTCAACATGACCAATGAGAAGATGCACCATTATATCAATGAAGTGCTTTTTCTCCATGAGCAAGTGGAATGTGTACAAGAAGGAGTTACCATGGAAACAGCATATTCTCCTGGTAACCAGAATGGAGTTTTGGATTTTTTTTTCCAGGTATTCATACAATATAATTAGATACTTAACAGGATACATGGACTTAAATATACTGGAGACAAATAATTTTCTTTCAGGTTGCCTTATTTTTGAGATATCTTTATATGTGAGATTCTGCAATAATTTTCCAATTCTATTGAGGTGCACAAGTTATCCTTTCCTGAAAGGGAATTTGAAGGACCACCAATTCATTAAAAGGACAAGAAATATCAGATCATTTTTATATAGAAATATTCATCATTGTTTATTCCACATCACTAAAACTCTCCTTTTGGCAATTATTAGTATCTATTGTAAAAAACTTACTCTTTATAAAATAATACCTAGGATTAATCATTCCGTAAAGCAAGTTCAACAGAATCTTTTTTGTTAATTTATCTTCAAAGTTTTTAAGATTAAAACTTGGAAAAACTGGCAGGGAAAACATATAAACACGTATATAATATGGCCTATATTAAGAGTCTCATGGCATCTGCAGGTGTTTATAGTTCTCTTTATTTTTTCTGCTTTACAATGAAAAAATTTTGACTCAGTATCTCTATCATATAAACCAAAACCTATCACATAAACAGAAATTGTGACTTACTAATATAAGAATACATTATATGGATTTACTCACAATATCTCTAAGACACATGGACATTGTTGAAAACAGACACCATTCAGCTATGTGGAGAATATTCTTTATTCTCTCATTCGTTTATCTTTATCTCCTTCTATAAAGATAGGTTTCTAAATTATTTCATACATTTTTCTAATTGACATATCTTGTTCTTGCTACTAACTTGTCAGCATTTTTCTTTTTTAAAATTACAGCCCTCTTCCTCCAGAAATCTCTCATTATGATATATATAGCCCATAATTAATTTGTTTGAGGTTTAAAAAGGTCTTCAGACTGGCAGGACTGTATACTTAATTACATGCGGGAAGCCTCAGGCATCTAGCCCCTTCTCTCCAGCTTGCCATGCTCTCTTCTGCTGTGAACCAGGGGTCATCAGAGTGAATACTTCATGGGCCATATTTATATTTCAAGGATTACCTGTTCTTTTCCTCTGAGGGGAGGGGTTGATCCAGATTTTTACCAAATCCTCCCAGGGTCTAGTACATTTTGTTGTACTCTGTAGTATTTGATGAAGGTGAAGCTGCATGTGATAACCTTTCACATGGAATAGAACCATTCAATCTCTTCTAAGCCCTTACTGCTAAAGGAACTGAAGGTCATTAATCCTTTTCTTATGACTTATTTCCCTGTGTTATATTTTTGTCTTTAGACACTTGTGCCAGTTTTCAAAGTCTAGAAGGTTAATTGCCCGGTTCTTTTACGGCTTTATTTCAGACATCCAGAAAACATCACACACAAGATTTTGTTTTTAATTTGAAGACAATACAAATAATAATGCTTAAAAAAATGTTGCTAGCAATCAGCCACCTTATGCCTGGAGAACATCAGCTTGATTTCTGGAGCAGAATCAATTAGCTGTCTGAATTTCTGTCTTCTTTATACTGATTTAGGGCTTTGTCTGAGTTACCGCAATACCCATTGACAGCTTTACCAAACAAATGAGTATTTTCACCCCAAAGAAGAGGTCTGTCACTGCCCTTGAAACAGGAACAGACCTGCGGACAACCTTGCAGTGGCTCATTTGTCTTTCTGCTGTGTGTCTTTTGTATGTTTGTATGTGAATCTGTAACAGCATTTACAGAAGTATGTTGACCTGATGCTCAGATCAATAGAGGAAGGAATGATGTATAATATTGTCATATCAACATTTTGCTTACTCTTCAGCAAATAGCTTGCTATTAATTGAAATAAAGAATTGTTTGATTTTGAAGACATCGCAGATGGAACCAATTCCTGGCAAGCTTCTCACATAGACTGTTTTCTTCTAGGGCTTCTCTCTATTCTCTGTCTCTCTCTATATATATGTATATATATATAGTAATACATATTTTAATATATTTAAATATGTTATATTAAATATATTAAAATATGTATTACTATATAAATCTTTCTTTCTTTCTTTATATATAAATTTCTTGACCTCTAGCCTCTTCAGGAAGCTCATGGTGTCCCTAGCCACTCTCAAGTTCTCGCAATGTACTCTGTAGAACTTCCTGTTGAGCCAGCATTCCCAGTAAGAGGCTTTCTTCTCCAAATTCCTTTATCCAAAAACACTTTTGTGTTGCCAACAAAAGTCTCACCAGGCATTGCTGACCTCAGGTGACTTGGCGGGGTGGGTCAGCTTGCTTTTGCAGGCATTCCTACTTCCTTTCTCCTGCCATTCTCCGCCCTATTAGGCCTTCCTCTCTTTCCTTCCCAGGGAGGTTATTTGGTTTCTCGTTCTAGAAATGGTTGTCATTGCTGCTGGATATCTGCCAGGAGCTCTGTCTGCTGTGTGAGACCCACCAGTGGTGTGCGTCCCATGCCTCCGTTATTGGCTTTCACTCCCTTGGGCTGGCAAGAGAGTGATATCACCATTACAGCTCTCAGACAATTGCAGTCTTTGGATTTCTTTTAGCAGAAGCAGGAGATACTGAAAGGCCTAAAACAACTAAAATATTTAAGACACAAAGGAATGGCCCTCATTAGCCAAAGGATTAACATTTTGGGATGGCTGTAGTGGTACGGTTTGGTAACCTCAGGTCATAATACAAAGTGAAATCACCATAGGGGTCAATATATGTCTCTTCACTTCCTGAGATTATTCTTATAACATCTACACATTTAAAAGTGCAGTGAGAACAATTAAGATATATTAGGGATTCATGTGAAGTTTCATAAATTACCTTATTTTAAACGGTAGATTTGTAATGTTAAGAAAAAACAAATATTCCTAGGGAACACAATAGAAAGAAAAGATAAAGAGCACTAGGTAAGAAGTTATTCAATAGACGTCTAAACCAGGGGTCCCCAACCCCTGGGGCACAGACCAGTCCTGCTCGGTGCTCTGCTGGGAACCAGGCCACACAGCCAAAGGTGAGGAGCAAGCGCTGGTGAGCAGGCTTCATCTGTATTTACAGCCACTGCCCGTCAACTTGCAGCACCACCAGAGCAGCTCCTGTCAAATCAGTGGTGGCATTAGAGTCTCAAAGGAGCAGGAACCTGTGAGAGGGATCTAGGTTGTGCACTCCTTATGAAAACCTAATGCCTGATTCTACATTACGGTGATTGTATAATTGTTTCATCATATATTACAATGTACTAAGAATAGAAATAAATCACACAATAAACGTAAGGCCCTTGAATCATCCCCCAACCCCTGGTCCATGGAAAAATTGTCTTCCACAAAACCAATCCCTGGTGTCAAAAAGGTTGGAGACCTGTGGTCTAAATCATGTGGCCCGAAGGCATTCCACATGTGGAGCATGGAATATAAGAGGTTGGGAAGCTATTTAAGCAGCCTTTGCTCTCAGATGAGATTCATTTCATATTGTTGTTTGATATATATGAGATTTTAGTTTTATTGTTCAGTAGTTATAAACTGTCAAACTTCTAATTTAAGTTTTATAAGTCATCGCTTCAAACTTTCTTTAGATCCAAAGATTGGAATATCATAGTCACTTCTTCCTGCCGAGTAGGATTTTGCCATCTTGCCATCTTTTTTTTTTTTTTTTTTTTTTTTTTTGAGGCAGGGTTGCACTCTGTTGTCCAGGATGAAGTGCAGTGGCATGATCTTGGCTTGCTGCAACCTCCACCTCCTGGGTTCTAGTGATCCTCCCATCTCAGCCTCCTGAGAAGCTGAGACTACAGGCACACACCACCATACCCAGCTAATTTCTGTTTTTGTTTTTGCTTTTTTCTTTTTTTAGTAGAGATGAGGTCTTTCCGTGTTGCCCAGGCTGGTCTCAAACTCCTGAGCTCAAGCAGTCTGGCCATCTTGGCCTCCCAAAGTGGTAAGATTACAGGCCTGAGCCACTGCGCCCAGCTTTGCCATAATTTTTATGACTTACCATCATTATTAGCTTTTCTTTTTGGTAAGTTTCTCTTCTCATGAATAGGTAAGGAATATTTTATATGGATTATAGGTCAAGAAAAATGAAAATTTCCCTGTAGTCTTAAATTTTATTTTTCTTATTAAGATGAAAATGTACTTTTTAAATAACTACAGTATTTTAATGACATTACAATACATTTTTCATTTATTTGTTCATTCATTAATTAGATCAACATTATTGGGGGCCTACTTTACATCAGAGACCTGCTAGGTGGTAGGACAGAAATAGAAATATATGAAGGTAAAATGTGATTCATTTTCTGAGTGTCCGTATGAATATAATAAAAATCCAAATAAGCATGCATGAATAATAACAGAAATATCAAACTAAGTAATAGACAAAACAACTCCCTATCTCTTCTTAACTCTCAGAAGCCATCTGGATTTCTCAGCTTATTGGATGAAGAAAGTCAAATGATTTGGTCAATGGAATCAAATTTTCCAAAAAAGCTACAAAGTCTCCTAGAATCCTCAAACACAAATGCCATCTACTCCCCCATGAAGGATGGGAATGGGAACCTCGCCCTCAAAGACCATGGTGCGGCATTCACCATCATGCACTATGCAGGAAGGGTAAGTCACCAGAATGGTATCATTTTTCATATGCGCTAGTGGTCAAAAGTCCTGGTCTAGATCCAAGCTCTAGAGCTGTTGATATTTTAAGGTGTATTATTTGGATAAATGGAAGCTGGATGAACAACCCACAACGTGTACTTTTCTAAGCAATTTTTTTACCCTGATAAGGAATTAACATCTTCAGAATAATAATGCATGATGTGCAAGCCTTCTCATGATGATTTTAGAATTGTAACTTCATATGAGCAAAGGATCCCTGGATTTAATACAGAAATCTCTGCTATAAACTTTGGAATGTTTTTCATAATACAGATGAACATTGGACATCTGAGTTTTCTTGCCTTGAATGTAGTTTTTAGTGTTAAAGAATTATTTCTTTATGATAGACTGGATAAAGAAAATGTGGCATATACACCATGGAATACTATGCAGCCATAAAAAAGAATAAGTTCATGTCCTTTGCAGGGACATGGATGAATCTGGAAACCATCATTTTCAGCAAACTGACACAAGAACAGAAAACCAAACACCTCATGTTCTCACTCATAAGTGGGTGTTGAACAATGAGAACATATGGACACAAGGAGGGGAACATCGCATGCTGGGATCTGTTGTGGGTTGGGAAGCTGGGGGAGGGAGAGCAGGGGGTGCGGAGATTGGGGAGGGATAACATTAGGAGAAATACTTAATGTAGGTTACGGGGGGATGGAGGCAGCAAACCACCATGGCATGTGTATACCTCTGCAACAAATCTGCATGATCTGCACATTTACCCCAGAACTTAAAATGTAATAAAAACATACCAAAAAAAAAAAAAGAAAAAAATTATTTCTGAAAGCATGTCAAATTAAAGAAGGAAGAAAAGCCACTCTCTCAGATATCTCCCAGTTCTCTAAACAGCTTTGTAAAACAGGCTTCTTCCGTTAAAACTTTCAAGGACTTCCTCTTACCTTATAGAAATTATGATTTTCCTTAGTCTAGGCGAACATAAGTTTTCTCCAAGCTGATCATAATTTTTTCCCACGACTTACCTGTCATAACTCCCCTGTGCGGGACCTCTGTTAAGGTTATTTTTTTTAATCCACTCACCTTTTCTGCATTTTGGCCTCCCTTAAACTCCTTTACATTAAGCTTGAAATATCCTACTTGCCTTCTTAACAGGATCAAATTTTATCTAACTTCCAGCCTGAAATCCATGTTTGCTTATGCTCAATCTGGATCCCAGCTGTGGTTTGCGTCTTCTGCTTTTGCATGTGCAGCCCTCTGTCTCTTACTCTTACCCCTTTGGCTCCACTTAGTGCAGATTGCATGCCGGAGGCAAATCCCTCACCACCGTCTTACAGCGTATTTCAGTTCATTTCAACCAGTGTTCCCAGAGATGCTGCCTGATGCCAAAGAAGGAGAATTTGAGAATCAAAGATGAAGAAAACCTATTCCTTGCCCTCAAATATCTCAGCTTCAAATAGGGAAAGGCAAATTAACAGATATTCATATGAATAATGTATTATGTTGATATAATAATATCAACAAATGTATGTATTACAGTAGAGAAGGAAGCAATTAATGGCTTAAAAGATGTGTAGCAATGCTTTCCAAACCCAGACCTTCAAGGGTAATTGAGAGGCCAGTAATTGTAAAAGAGAAAGAGGATATTCTTATAAAGCCATAGAATTTTGATTCAGGATTCAGTTGTATAGGACAGAATCCACCCTACCTATTCAAGTAGAAAATAATTTAGTTTGGGAAAATAATCACTGGAAGACTCTAAGTTGAACTTTCAGAAATGACCTTTAAAGCACACCACAGAACAGAGTTACTAAGACAGTTACAGGCTTATCTTAGGTCGGGAAGCCTCTAGGCAAATCCAGAAGCTGCTGCTGCAGTTACTGATTCTGTCCCTGCTCCCACCTGCCCAAGTAGCATGTGCATTCCTGCCCCTCCGCATCGAAGGAGTGAGGGACTAGGCATGGACACTCCCACTGCAAGGGAAAGTCATCTTCACTGAGGCTTGTCAGGGAGCAAGCAGAAGCAGCAGCAGCATGGCCCTCACTACATCTGCTTCGGAGTCTTGTGCCATCACACCAGACTGGTGGAAAGTAAAGAGCAACTGGATCCCAGGTGCAAGGCACTGTGGAAAACAGGCTTCTCCTTTTCAGCCTCCGCGGTACAAGCAGGAGCCAGGATGGATGGGCGATGCCTTTCCAACACAGCACCTACTTAGTGTTTGGGAAGTTGTGTCAGAAGTTCAGTTTCGTGTAGAAAGAGTGGTAGGTGGCATGTCTAAGAAGGTTGGGTTGGGCCAAGTCACGAGTAAATACACATGTACATCGAAGGGCTTTGTCTTCTTGACACTGTTAACTCATTAAGTGTTGTTAGACGGGGTAGGAAGATGAAGCAATGACAGAAAAAGAAAGCGGAGGGCCTGATACAGGCGATATTGGTAAAACAGTAAAGGGGCCTTTGGGAATGCCCTGTCAAGGTCTGCATCTGAGCAATAGCGGACAAGAGGAGGCATTGGGAGGAAGAAGAAGCAGGGATGGTGACTGACTGTGTGTCCAAAGATAAGGAGGCACAGCCTGGAAGGACAATGAGGGCTCTCAGCTGGCTCCCTGACAGAGGCTGGTATTACGGCAACCAAGAGGAGACCTGGAGGATGCAGCAGTTTGGGAGGAATGCTGTGCAGTTTTAGATGTTCTAAATTTGAGGGTTTTTTCATGCAACTTCTAAAATGACGTTAAAAACACTTGGTGGTTGTTTTTGGACATATGGTTGCAGACTTGGAAATGTGTATCTTGATTATGGCACTCGGGAAAAGAATGGAAGAGAGGGAAAACAGAAGTTAGTAGAAAAGGAATATGTTAAAAACCAAGGGAAGGAAGAGGAGAGGGTCAATAGGAAATGCACCTGGGTGACATGGTAGTCAGGGTGGGAGGAGCTTTGAGAGGCATTATAGTGGCATGGTCTCAGAAGAAGGGTGGGTGGTGAGTGGCATGTCAAGGAAATCCATGGAAGATTTTGTACATATATAAAATGTATATGGATATGTATGTATATTATATATGATAAAATATATGTACATATTTGTAGATACAAACAGAAATATATATATTTATATACATATATTATTAAATATTTATATATTTACTATATTAAATATATGTTTTTATATATTTATTTACATATACACATATATAAATTTATAAATATATGCTCATATGTGTATATATGCACATATATAAATTTATAAATATATATTTTTATATATGTATATATACATATATATACATATATTTCTATTTGTATATATTTATCTATATTTATATTATATATTTATACTTTATATATAAAATGTATTATGTGTATATTTACATTTAAATTTTTATATATTTAAATATAAATTTATATACATAAATTTTACATAAAATATATACATTTTATATATAACTTATGTTCTTTAAATTTGAGAGATTTTACTATTAAAAATTCTTTAGAAAAACAGTTATCTTTGTCTTGTATTTCAATTTTTTGGCCGGTATTTTCTTCATAGTAAATATTTGTTGAATTTCTAGGCAGTATTTTACAATTTACAATAAAAAACTATGATTTCAGGAAATTACTTTTCTAAAGAGGTTTTACGGAAGCGATGGTAAGCAGATTCATACTTGATATGCCTTCTGAGTCTGTGTGTATTCTGTATTGGAGATGCACTAGATGTTCAATAAATACTAATTGCGTTAAAGTAAGGGGAAATATCCTTTGGAATAATAGTTTTAAAATTATGTTCAGTTTAAAAAGTTGCTGTACATTTACTTAAAATTTCAACTTTTAGCTTAAATTATTTTTAGAAAATTTTGAAGAAAACAACTAAGTTTAAATTAATAATTATTTCTCTGAGTTCTGATAGAAATAAAGCAAAACAGGGCAAACCAATTGATTAGTTGGTACACAGCCTAAATCCCTGTGGAAACATGAATGTTCCTTAAAATCACCTCTATTTTTTTAAGCAAGATTTTTTATCATGGGAGTCAGTTTTGTGGTTTTATAAAAATCTTTTATTGTACTGAGATGTATTAATGAGTCTTAGCCAAAAGACTCCCTGAGGACTCACTCATGTTACAGTGTAGATTATATGTAATTTGTGGCAATATGTCAAGCCATATGCCATTTGAATAATCAAATGTAGACACACTTAAATTTTGAGCTATTGCAGTTTCAAAAAAAGCAGCAACACATTCTGCATATTATAAATCAAGAGATGTAGAAAAAGTTAACTGATTTGAAATCAACATGCAAGTTCTAGTTTGCACAATAGGATGAACATTGCTGAATAGTTCTCCGATAGTAAAGTTGGCCCCAAGGGAGAGCTCAATGGTCCCGGGGTCCTTGGCTTTGTTGTCACGTTTTTGGCCAGAGGATGGGGTAGAACAAATCTTCCTCATCACCACTTGTTCCTCCAGAATGGGATTACATGGTCTTTTTAGTGGAAGTTCATTACATCTCATAGGAAGGATCATTATTACTGCTGGATGATATTGGCATCCAGCCTCACCTGGAGGGACTCACCTATCCTGAAAGCTCTGACCAGGAAGCCTGGCCACACTTCACAGACTTGTTTGGAACAGAGGCTCAGAGGTGCATTTAGAAATGTTTAAGCAACATTATTTAAATTATAGCTGAAAATCTTCTGTAAACACATTTGAATTTTTCATTACTCATAGGAGCATGGTATATTTTCCAATCTCCATTAGAGAAATATTTTAAAGTAAATGGGAAAGGGCTGTACATGAAATATTAACAGGGTCTCATTAATGATCATGAATCTGAATTAAGGAAAGCTCGTCGGGTTTTTTAGTTATTTGTTTTAGCAAATATTAAATCATATATGGGATTATCACTTATAGGGGCTACTCTTAAAATTCTGCTGGTGATTAACATGATGGATAAGCATTAAATTCAGAAATGTGTCTAATTTTATTGGCCATTAAAATTAAGAGTCTTGAAGGAAGAAAGAATTATAGTTTGGCAAAAGACATTGGCTCTTAGGAGAGTTAAATTTCCGTTAAGGTGATTCTAAACTAACTCTATTAAGAAATAGTATTTTTAAGTTCCTAAATTTTTATGTGAGATGAGCAAATAGATTAGGAGATACTAAAGCAACCTTAAGTAATGAAAATTGCATTAAGGAAAATATAGGTAAAAATTAATAGTTATACAATATATGACATCTACCTTTATGACCCTTGTTTGTTGTCTGCTCATAGAATCTTTTGTCTGAAGGTTGTTTAGTATGAAAACTTATTTTAGCGTGAAGTGAATCTCTTTAGATCTCAGCTAAGCATCCCATTGTGATTGGCCTGAATGGTTTACAGGCATCAGGTTGGTGATATCGTTCTTACACCTAAGATGATGCATCCCTGTCTTAGCTCCTTCTCCCCGCAAACACTTATGCATTATAATGGGTTGAATGGCAGCCCTCCAAAAATATTTTCAGGCCCTCATCCCTGGAGGCTGTGAATATGACCTTATTTGGAAAAAGGGTCTTCATTTATATAGTTAAGTTACAGGTCTTGAGATGAGGAAATGATTCTGGATTATCTGGGTGGACTCTACATCCAAAGCGTACTCTAAGAGTTAGGCAGAGAGAGATTTGAGAGAGAAAAGGAGGAGGCCATGTGACCACGGGGTCAGCTATTGAAACAGCCAGGAGCCAAGGACCACCTGGAACTCCCAGAAGCTGGAAGAGGCAGAAAGCGTCCTCCCGTTGAGCCTCTGGGGGTGTGGGTTGGCCAGATTACAGAGTGCTGGCCTCCAGTGCTGAGAGAGAACATTTTCTCTTGTTTTGAGCCACCTGACTTCTTGTTATTTCTTGCAGCAGCCCTAGGAAACTAATAAAGTATTTATTGGTTCATCTCGACAGATGACAAGGGAAGTGAGTAGTTTTATCATATAACATTGTAGTTTCTTTGCCATGTTTGATTCGTTTTTAAGTGATGCCTATATTCTCTCTCTCAGGGTTTGCTCATATGGTTTTCCTTACCTGGAACACCCCTTTTCTTTCTCTTTCCAAATCTTATCTTCCCTCAAATCAGGGTCTAGGTCTGATTCGGATTTTCTTGATCTCATTCCACCTTCATCCAAAATGATTCCTTGCAATAATGATTCTTTGCAATTCCTCGCAATAGTATTCCAAGCAATAATGAAGCTTGCATGACATTTTCCAGTTTACAAAGCACTTCTGTGGCATCCTCACCACATTCTAAATATTACTATTTCCGTTTTCCAGATAAATAAGCCCAGGTGAAGTCCAGTGATTCACCAAAGATTGCACAGCTGCATATTAATGTCCTAAGCCTGCCAAAACCAAGTACAGTAACCTGGATAGCTTAAAAAAAAACATTTATTTTTTCACAGTGCCGAAGGATAGAAGTTCAAAGTCAAGCATTGGCAGGGTTGGTTACTTCTGGAGGCTCTGAGGGAGAGGCTGTTCCAAGCCTCTCTACCAGCTTCTGGTGGTAGCCAGCCATTGGCATCCCTGCCTTGCAGGCCCTCATTCCTGGCTTGCAAACCTATCACCCCAATCTGTGCCTCCATCACATGGCCCTATCCCTCTGTGTGTTCTCTCCTCTTCTCACAAAGATTTAATCCAGCATGACCACATCTTAATTCAGGTATTTTTATCTACAAAGGCCCTATTGTCAAATAAGGTCATATTCTGCTGATCTGGGTAGACGTGAATTTTAGGGTACACTATGCAAGCCAGTACAGGCTAGCAGTGACAGCACTGTGTCTTATTTTCCCCAAGTTCCCTGTGCGTTTCTCTCTTCACCACATCATGGGGTGAAATTTGTAAGGTGCTTCTGGTCTGTCCTCATAGAATTCAGGTGGCATAGGGGAAGGAGGGTGGAAAGGGCAGGAGCCCTGCATGGGGCCCAGCTGGTCCAGGGTTTGATTTCCAGCTCCATTGCTATGTGTCTCTGAGGAGGGTAAGGACCCTCAGTTGCCACACCATGAAATTCATCATTAAATAAAATATAATTATGAATCTCATAAACTTGTCCTGAATGTTAAGTACAGGGCAAGCAATAAAAGCAGGTGCCATTGTTTTTACTAATGTTTCCAAGTATGTGAGTCATACGTTTCCTCCACAATGACTGAAGGTCTTCAGAGCAGGAATAACACAGTAGTTAGCACAATTTTGAATTCATCAGTCACAGATATTGAATACCTGAAAATTTTTCAGGGGTCATCAAATCAACTTTTGCCATATATTAGACGAGAATATTGGTGGCCCCATTGAGTTACTCAAATGAAGTAAATGGTAAAATGTCCTTAATTTGTTTTTAAAAAAAGAGTTAATTGTTTTATCTTATAAAAGTGTTCATTTTATATAAAGTAATATTTTAGAAATCATGTTAGAATGTTTATTTTTTATTTTTATGATTTTTTGAGATGGAGTCTTGCTCTGTCACCCAGGCTGGAGTGCAGTGGCAAGACCATGGCTCATTGCAACCTCCCCATCATGTGTTCAAGCGATTCTTCTGCCTCAGCCTCATGAGTAGCTGTGATTATAGGTACCCGTCATCACGCCCAGCTAGTTTTTTGTATGTTTAGTAGAGACAGAGTTTCACCATGTTGGCCAGGCTGGTCTTGAACTCCTGATCTCAGTTGATCCACTCTCCTTGGCCTCCCACCCAAAGCATTTTTACATAATGTGCTGTAGGAATCTCTGCCTGTTCAGCTTCTCAGTTCTACCTGTGTCAGGAACACATTTTATAACTTGTCCTTCACCTCCTCTGGAGATTTGTGGGAGACACATTGTACCCAAGATGACTCTGAGAGCGAACTTTTAAATTAAAAAACAAAGAACATGAACTAATCAATAGGGCAGTTTTCATGTATTTTCTCTCCTTTTCTCCAGGCAGAATCCCCAGACATAACAATCAAATCTGTCTAGTCTAAGCCAAACTGATACTCTTAAAAGCTATTTGACAAAGATATTTTGGCCTGCACAGAAAGAGCTTAATTTACATCTGTATTTGTTCACCTCTTGAGCAGACGTTTCGAAAAATAAAAAGTAGCTCTGCCAGGCTCCTGCTATTCCACTGCTTACATGAATTTCACCTGGGGCAGAAATTGTGTAGGAGGCATTATCCACCTTTTCTTACCTAGGTTTTATTAAGACAAAATGTAATATCTCATTTGGGGAATCTTCTGTGTCTTCAAAGATTTAATGTATTCCATTTTCTTCATGAGCAGCTCACAGAAAGTTATAAAACTGGATTTTCCACAATGTTGATAGTTTACGGCTAGTTGATTGGCGTATTTTTTCACAAAGGAATCAGTGAGGTACATTTATAAATTTCAGCTGTGTCATTTTCAAGGGAATATCTATATCCAGATTTCTAGATATCTAGATAGGACTCTTAACAACATTACTATATGATCCTAATAACCTTCTTTGTTGATTAGTATTCATCAACTTAAAGTGAATTGGAAGGAACACAAAAACAAACAAACAAACAAAAACACTAGTGAAAAGAATCACTTAATGGAAAAGTAAAATAATAGAGGCTGTTGCTTATAAATATTGACAATATAGAGAGATCACTTTACCCCTGCAGAAGAAGCTGAGACTCTTTTTAGCAAACCTCAGATCGAAAGCTGAAACCAGGCAGGGAAAATAATTGGATACATTTATATTTGCTGAAAATGATCACTTATTTATTTTGCCAAAATCCAATCTTCACATATATTCTGATGTAATATAATGAATTCAAGGGTTTATCTCAAAACTTTGCATTTTAAATTATCACCACTTCCAGCACCACAAAAGTGGTTTAATTAAACATTTAATTCCAACCACTTCTTTCCTAAGGATTATATTTCTCATCATGTAAATAACATGATAGAGAAAGGGATTATAAATTTGATGGATGTACAAATTTACTTTTCTTTTGTGAATATTGATGATGTGTCTCAGAGCAGGGAGCTTATCGACACCCAAGATTCAGTTGCATGTGCGTGATGATTCCCAGATCTGCAGTCTATTTCTGCTGTGGGCTGCATATTGACTTTTTAATATCTCCATTAGTACAGCATGTTAAATTCCACAGGAGCAAAGTCAGCTAAACTCTCTACTCATCTCCCTCTTTCACTCTTTCTCAACTCATTTCAAACAAGTAAAAATATAAAACTGATTTTCTGTATTTGTCCCACCTTTCAATTCATGGCAAAACCATGCACTCAATTACTTAATCAAGTTTAAGTTACTCTCTTTCTTATGTCACTCTCAATCAAAATACTTCACTTCTCGTCCCAGTACGCTAGTTCAGGAACACCTTTTGCTTGCTTGCAAACACAATGCAAACATCGCCCTCCTTGCTCTCTGGACTACTTAAGTAGTCCCTCAACACTGATTGATGGAATGAGTACTAATTATCCTTAAAGAATAAAGGAATGAATGAATTTTGTTTGTTTTGATTTGATTTTTGAGATAGAGTCTCTCTGTTGCCCAGGCTGGAGAGCAATGGCTCGATCTCAGCTCACTGCAACCTCTGCCTCCCGGGTTCAAGCGATTCTCCAGCCTCAGCCTACCTAGTAGCTGGGACTACAGGCGCCTGCCACCATGCCCGGCTGTTCTAATGTAGAGACGGGGCTTCACCATGTTGGCCAGGTTGGTCTCAAACTCCTGACTTCAAGTAATCCACCCACCTCAGCCTCCCAAAGTGCTGGCGAATGAATATTTTTACTTAAAGGAATATTAGCTGCCTCTAATTTATTTAGTTTAGTTTTTTTTTTTCTCTTTGACAACTCTCTTCAAAATTAAATGTGATTACTTTGATTTGATTTGTTAATGACAGGCCTAAACTATTGGCACTGATGGATGCTCCATTTGGCAATTGTGCATAAATAATCCCTTTTAAACATTTCTATCCCCAAGCTTATTTCTCATAGTTGAAGAATAAAGTTTGCTTTCTCTTTTCAAAACCAGAATTTCCAAATCATTTTCACATTTTTGTTCTTCATCTACCTGGTAGTAAAACAGACACAATTCAGAGGATGTGTTTGGGATTCCTTAATATTATGGGCTTATATTGCTTTTTAAAATGTATTCAGCAAGTTTAATTTTTTCCTTGTAATCAGATAAAAACTTGGGGAGCTCCAGTAATATTCCTGGTCTCTCTCTGGTCATACAATGTCATTTATTTGCTCTCATTGGCACTCACAGACCCAGTTCAGTAATTAAGAACTATAATCATCGGAACAGCAGACCTTACGGAAACTTAAGTCACCTCCTGCCTCAGATACTGCCTGGACACTGTACAATGGCCTAGAAAGTCCTTTTTCTTCCTTTTCATGCTAAGGTCTGCCTTCTCTGACTTGCATTGTTTCAGTGTGGTGTCCTGCACACTGTGCTTCGCATGTGCAAAGCTGACACTCACTCAGGTGCTTTCTTCGGCCTCTTAGAGGGACCGCCCTTCCCAGGTATGGATGATGCTCATTTTTGGCTGGCTCCTTCCCCTCAACCCTGGTTTGGGGTTTGATTCCATGTAGACCCTCTCTACTAGACTCCATTATTCCCAACCTCCCCTGTTGGATTCGACACAGCTCTGGCTTGTGTACCAGATGAAGCCCCACCACCATGTCCTTTGCAATCCAAACCCCCATCTACGGTGTGGTCTTTGTTTCCATGTGCTGGTCCAGAACAGCTCAGGCTGCTGCAGCAGAAGCTGTTCTTCCCCCCGCCGCGTTGTCCTACACATCCCCATCCTTTGTGCTTCTTCCCAGGGCCAAACACCAGTGCACAGCACCTCCCTAGCCAGGGGCACAATGTAAAGGTTTAAGAAGGTTCCCATGAAGCCTCCCTTCTCTTGATTTAGAGGACAAAAGAAGAAACTGTGGAAAGCACTTATGGCCATATTTGGATGCTATTAAAGCAATAAAGCAATCACTATTCTATACTCAAATTGAGTACAAGATCAATAGATTGATAGATGTAAACTTTGTGTATGAATTAAACACAGTAGAGAGCTAGCTAGATGGGCAGACACACACATAAATACCACTGCTGACAGACACACATGTGTATTATCCATGCTGTAGTCTTGGGTATTCTTCAATGTCTAAACTGTCACTGAGGGCAGCTCTGTTAGAGGAACTTTAACTTTTAGCACTTTAACTACATGGAAATGCAGATTTCCATGAGAGAAATATATTTAAGATATATGTGAGATAATATACTGTAATTAGCATTTGATTTGACCATACCTAACAAGGTAGCCTGTGCTTTAGGAAACTCTAATTTTAATGTAGAGAATTGCATATAATTCTCTAATTTTTACATAAATTATGGATAATCTTAGCTAGGTAAGAGTAATAGGGTAGGAAAATTAAGGTGTTTTTATAAGAGATCTAAGTAGTGAATCTGTAGGCAATGCCCCTAAAAGCCCTCCTAGGGACATAATGCCATGGTTTGGCTATTCAGAGGCATTTGTGTGTACATGTACTGAATGACAGAGAGCTGAAGAGTGGCAACATCCGTATTTACCCTTTGTCCAAGGCTCCATTTCTTCTCGTCTCTCCTTCCTGTAGCCTGTGAGGCAGTGCACCACTGCCAAGTGTTCTGAGACCCAGGCTCTCTGCACAGTACTCATTCGGCAGCTCAGATGGTTTATTTCTCCTACAGTGGATAATTCTCACTTGCTCTGTCTGTCAGCCTTCATCATCCCACATCATTCTCTTTGCTTTCCTTTATACCTTCAAAAGCTCCGTTATCTTTCTTTAAGAGTCTTAAACAGTGCTGTGCAGCATCTATCCCTGTCTTTTCCTGAGCTATGTAGCAAGAAGAAGCTTCTAAGCTGTCAGGAACAAGGCAGAGTAGACAAAACAAGAAAATGGAAAATCATTGAGGCTGATCAGGATTCCATCTCAGGAATAAACTGTACCAAATTTTCAAGGAGCAGAAAATGATTACAGGGAATAGATTCCCCAGGAAAAGTTGAGCAGACAGATAGGGGACGCTGAAGCGATCTAGAGATTATCCACTGCAGGAAGTAGCCACATTCCCTAAGGCTGAAGGATCATGGGAGGAGAAGGTAGCTCTGGACCCCAGGAGGTGAGGGCAGAAGGTGAAAGCCACATGTTTCCACAAGGCCACTGCCCGGAAAGAATAGGGACTATGAAGAATGGGCTACAAGACACAAATGGAGTCAGGGAGGAAATTCAGTGTTGGTAGGACAGACGATAATCACCAAAGCTTGGACCCTCCTCCTGCCTTGTCATTTTCTGCACTGCTTTTGGGGCTGCAGCCCTATCTGGAAGGCCAGGCTGACACACTGAGAACCCCACTGCCTCACGCATCTTAGAGCAGAAAAGGGCACAGATTCATCTGAGAGCAAATGGGTGTACCTTGAAGGAGAAAGACATCACAATTTGCGGTAGAGTTCAGGTCTCTTGAAAGGGCATACATAGACAAAGTTAGATTCAATAGCTATAGACATAAAAGTTGGAGGTTGGCTACCTCTGGAAAAGGGAATTAGAGGTAATTTTTAATTTTATTGCTTTTAGCATATTCCAAATTTTATAAATGTATATGTGATATGGTTAGGCTTTGTGTCCCCACCCAAATCTCATCTTGAATTGTAATCACCATAATCCCCAAGGGAGAGACCAGGTGGAGGTAATTGAATCACAGGGGTGGTTTCCCTGTGCTGGTCTCATGATAGAGAGTTCTAACAAGATCTGATGGTTTTATAAGGGGTCTTTCCCCTTCGCTTGGCACTTCACCTTCCTGCTGCCTTGTGAAGAAGGTGCCTTGTTTCCCCTTTGCCCTCCACTTGATTGTAAGTTTCCTGAGGCCTCCCCAGTTATGCTGAACTGTGAGTCAGTTAAACCTCTTTCCTTTATAAATTACCCAGTCTCAGACAGTTCTTTGTAGCAGTGTGAAAACAGACGGTATGTTTGTATGTATGCTGTCTATAATACAGCATGTAACATATTTTACAAAATATTTTTAAAAGGTTAGCCCCCTTCTGTTTTCCTTGGCTTATTGATAATTTAGTCTTTTAACCCTGATAACTTCCTCAATCCAATGATGACATTGTCATAACCTTTGATATTAGCCGTATCAAAGCCAATCTGAAAATCTAAATAGATGATGTCTATCCATGCCCCATTTGCTAAATTCACATATAAGGCATCACTAGCTCCCTAAAATAACGATTTTATTGATGGATTATGTTAATCAATAACATCATTAAAATTTAGTGTGAACTGGCCAGAGATCAAAACTCAAATAGGTAAGAAACTGTGGATCAGAGAAGGTGATTATTATGTTCCCATAATTAATTATCATAGCACGTGGCCCATGACTATTTCTGTAGGTTGAGAGGCAGAAACTATAATAAATGAGAATCCCTTCTTCTTAACCCTAGGCCTTTTGTTCCTTCTACTTTACCACACTCTCATTTTTATGTCCTTTTCTCCAAAATTCCAGCACCATATATGGCGTATGTAGCGTATCATGATAATCAGGGATATTTGAAAAATATGGTGCTGTATTGCTACCCTCTTAGATAAAAGTATTTGAAAGTTTTTCCTTTACAAGAACTTTTCAAAAAATGCTAACTCTCCTGAGAAAATAGCTTAGCCTTGAGTGTATAGTGTAATCTCATCTTAAACTTATCAGCAATTTAAAAGCACATCAATATCTGCTCTGATGGCTGTTCTCAGAAGGATCGTGATTCTTTATTTAAAATGCACTGTGGGCGGGGAGCAGTGGCTCACCCCCATAATCCCAGCACTTTGGGAGGCAGAGGCAGGTGGATCACTTGGGGTCAGGAGTTTGAGTCCAGCCTGGCCAACATGGTGAAACCCCCTCTCTACTAAAAATACAAAAATTAGCTGGGTGTGGTGGTGCACGCCTATAATCCCAGCCACTTGGGAAGCTGACGCATGAGAATTATTTGACCTGGGAGATAGAAGTTGCAGTGAGCAGAGATCATGCCACTGCACTCCAGGCTGTGTAACAAAATAAGACCCAGTTCCAAATAAGTAAGTGTTATATAAAATGCACTGTGAACAGTTACTTTCTGCAAACTCTGCTCCCATGCTCCTTTCTCACCTGCCAGCACCACATAGGACTGAGTTAATAGAGCATCCTGAGCTCCTAGTAGCTGGAGCTGTAATTCTCATACTTAATGTGTATCCAGATCAACTGGGAGCAAGTTTAAAATGCAGGTTCCTAGACTTCCCTCCAATAAGTAATGACTAAAGAGATCTGGCGTGAAGTTTACAGCATTTGCACTATCCTGAGCTACATAGCAGGGAACCCAGAAACACATTTTGAGAGACACTAAAATTATTAGCCACATAGTAGGTGCCCACATTTCATGGTTTTTCTTTGTGCTCTCACTTGGTACAAGGCACAGAGAGACATGAGGCTGCAGACATAAGGAACTCACTATTCCCCAGCTGTGGCCAAACCTGGACCTTCTTTAGCAAGGTGAAGTAAGCCAATTGCTCTTGCTTTCAGTTCAGGGAATTAAACTCCAGTGTTGGTGGATAGAGCTATTTCTGTGGCGCTCTCTTGCCTTTGGATTTCAGTTTCCTTGGTGATTAGCCAAGCATGAGGCTGACAGCCTTCAGTTAGGAAGAAAATGCATGCGTTTGGCATTTTTGTAACTTTTGTTTTGTTTGTGAAGCCAGGAAACTCAGTGTCTTGATGAATTTTGAGTCACAGACATGGTGAAAGTTTTATACTCCTTCTTTTCATATATAGCTGACATAATTTATCTTTTAATTGTATTTATTGCAGTGCTGGAGTGTTACAGCAAGTACTTCCAAAAAAGCCGCATACTGTCACTGCTCTCAAGTTTATATTGCACCCCTCATTTGGCATCCACACTGGAGCATTTAAATGAGGGTTGCTAACTGCCACAGCATAAGCAAAATGCTAAGTTTTCTTTTGAGTTATTTTATTGAACAGAATCATTCCAAAGGAAATTTTGAATACATGACAATTTCCTTAAAGATCCATATTGAGTCGTATGAATATAAATTTCTCTATTACATGCATGAGGGATGCTGCCATGTACTGCATGAATCCTGTCTTCCAAATCTTCAGAAGGAAAAATAAATACATAAAGCCTGAAGATCAGTTATGTAAAGAGAGTGGGAAAAAGGAAGGCATAAGCCCAGCCTCTGTCTTTGGCTTCTTTCGTGTTTGTCTCTCCTTTCATCCCCTAAATAATAAACCAAAAAAAGACGAGCAAGGCCGTGAGCCGAGCAGCTGCCCTGAGTTACCCTGGAGAGGGTAACTACAACCTGCAGTCTACTCCCTGGTAGACCTACTTCAACCTACAGTCTTCTCCCTGGTGCTCCAGCGGCACCATCCTGCTCTCCCCAGTGGCTCAGCAAAGAGCAGACCTTTGTCTGTCAGCAGAGCTGACACTCCAGACTCACAAAGCTCTGGGTGAATTTGAATACAGGCTGAGTTTCTCCTTGGTGCCTTTTCTTTCCTAGAAATGCTTGTATCTCACTAGGCTCTGGGTCTCATTTTCCTTTGAATTGCCCAGTAGCCCACTGGACTTGTCCGCACTGTTTTGCAGCTTTTCTTTGTTTCCTCTCTATGCAAAGTTATTGCCTCTTCGTGGTGCTGGAGGCGGCTGCTGTCAGCAAAGTCCAGGTGCTGAGTAGAGATGCTGATGAGTGTCATGGGCTGTCCCTTCTAGGCAGACTTTGCTTCTTTGGAAGCATTTTCTTCATAAGTTGTCAATGAATTTCGGCTGATACAATTATGGGTCTAGAATGAGAAGCTTTTTATTGTGAGGCAGCCTATTTAGCAGCCTCAAGACAGATTACCTAGGTAATGCCATGAGTCCTTCTCAAGTAAGTCATGTATAAAAATCTGGAAAACAGCAGAGAAGAAGGTACAGATGAACATTAGAAACATCAATTAACGATATTCATGAGAAAACTATAGTTACTATGGAAAGGCAGGTAGGAACAAGCATTTTTATTTATCTCCAAAACCACTGAGAGACACAGAGAGAGAGAAAGAGAGAGAGAGAGAAAGAGAGAGAAAGAGAGAGAAAGAGTGAGCTAGAGAGAGAGGTCAGCACTGCTGTCTATGTGTCCTAGATGAGAGGCCTTGGAAACTCAGTAACTTGCCCTGGTTATCCAGGCCCTGGGGCTTGTTGAAGCTGGACCTCAGGAGGTGTGTCACTGAACAAGGCCAGTGCTCTTTTCACGACAGCTTGATGCCTCTCGGAGACTTGGGCCTAGAAAGGCAGGGTTGTCCTTGGTTGCTGGAGAAGCTGGAAAGGAGTTTATTGAAAGGAAAGGCAGCAGTGATGGCAAGTGAGGAGTTTGTGAGTCGGGTAGAGGAAAGTGAAGAGCAGAGTACAATGGGGAAAAATGGGAAAATGCTATAAAGCAAAGGATTTAATTAGGCAAAATGTACGTGTTTTGTAGACAGGATTTATCAGAGATCCAACATGATTGATCATCAAGTTAGATTTTTTTTTCCATTTCCATCTTACTTCAGAATTAACTACCAGGTTGTAATGGTTAATTTATGTGTCAGTTTCACTGGGCCATAGGATGCCCGGATGGCTGGTCAAACATCATTTCTGAGTGTGTCTTTGAAGGTGTTTGGGAAAGAGATTAGTATTTGATCAGTAGACTGATTAAGCTGATGCCCTCCCCAGCTTCTGGTGGGTGCTGGGCACCACCCAACCCCTTGAGGGCCTGAATAGAACAAACAGGTGAACAAACAGGCAGAGGATGGTTGAATTCTCTCTGCCCGACTGCTTGAGCTACAATATCAATCTCCTGCCTTGGTGCTTCTGGATTTCGGGTCTTCTGACTTAGACTGGCATCTACACCATTGGCTCTCTGGCTGTCAGGTGTTCAAACTGAATTGTCAACTTTCCTGGGTCTGCAGCTGGCAGATGGCAGATTGTGGGACTTCTCAGCCCCCATAATTATGCGAGCCAACAACTCAGGCTATATATATTGTACTATAGTATTGGTTCTATTCATCTGGAGAACCCTGATGAATACAAAGCTTTTGTATTCATTTAAGACAAAAAGAAAACATTTGGGCTATCTTAGTCTAGATTATAATTTTTTTAGAATAATGTGTTATATTTTTTAAATCAAAAATTTAAAGAAGCTTTTTAGTTATATTTATTAAAATTTCAGTTTTCGATTTAGGGCGCACAATTTTTAAATGCATAGGTCTATTTTGGATCTCAGTGCTGTGCTAAGATCCTAAAGGGATATTTTTCTTCTAGCTCCCTGCCACTGTGGTGATATCAGAGGAGGTTTGGTAAGGAGTTAGGACTTCCAGCACTGTTCACAGGTAATACTTCCCTACCCAGTTAAGGAAGGCCATGTAGGAAGCAGTAAAGAAGTGTTTCAGCCCCTTCCACTGCTCATCCCACAGCCAGGGAAGAATGACTGGAGGCTTAGTGGAGAGGTAGACCTTTACCTTCACCCAGTATTAATGAGGATTCATTCTTCTTGCATATCAGAGGAGACGGGGTAGGGACCTAGACATCTACTCTGATCAGGCAGTAGTGAGGCTGTGCCTTCCGTCTCCTGCCAAGTGCTGGAGGAGGCCAGCTAAACAGAAGGGGATACTGGAAACTTTAACACCCTCCTCTCAACAATTGGTAGAACAATGACATAGGCAATCAGCAAGGATATGGGGGAACTGAAGAACACCATCACCAACAGGATCTACTCAATTTTATCAACACTTCTACTAGCAAAAGCAGAATTCATATTCTTTTCGAGTATCCATGGGACATGTGTCCACATGAGCTATCTGCTCGGTCGTAAAGCAAAAGTAAGCAGACTCAAAAGAATTGAAACTATACAGAGCAGTTTTGCCTACCACAGTGGAATCAACCCAGAAAGCAACAACAGAAAGATAACAGCTAAATCTCCATATACTTGGAAACTTAGCAGTGCCCTTCCAAATAACCCATGGATAAAAGGGGAACTCTTTACAGAATTAAAAATAATATGTTGAACTTAATGAAAATAAGGTACAACATATCAAACCTGCATGGCACAGCTAAAATACTGTTGAACGAGATGTGTATATCACTAAAAACATATATTAGAAAATAGGGAAACTTTCAAATCAATAATCCAAGCTCCCCTCTCAGGATCCTAGGAGCAAAATAAACCCAAAGTAAGCAAATGGAAACCAATAACAAAAAAAGAAGAAATCAATGGAATTGAAAAAAAGGAGAAAATCAATGAAACAAAGAGCTAGTTCTTTGAAAACACCAATAAAAATTATAAACCTGTAATATTAGTAACAAATAGAAAAGAGGAAAGACATAAATAGCCAATATCAGTAATAAAACAAGGAAAATCATTATAGGCCCTGTAGACATCAAAAAGATACAAAAGGGATATTACAAACAACTCTTACACATAAATGCTATGACTTTGATGCATGGATCAATTCCTCAAAAAACACAAACTACTTCAATTCACCCAATATGAAATAAACAATATGAATAGCCGTATAACTTTTAAGAAATGAATTTGTAACTTAAAATCTCTCAAAAAAGCTTCCTATTCCAGATTGTTTCACTGGAGAATTCTACCAGCTGTTTTAAGGAAAATTAAAACCAATTTTACACAACCTTTTCTAAAAAATAGAAGATAATACTTTCTAATTCATTTTATAAAACAAGTGTTATCCTAACACCAAAACCACACAGGCAGTAACACACACACACACACACACACACACATACACAGTGAGAGAAAAAATATCCCTCATCAATATAGGTGCAAAATATGTTTAAAATAGTAGCAGATAGAATTTACAATATATAAAAAGAATTATCTACCATAACAAAATGGTTTTTGTTTTTTATTTTGCTTTTTGCTGAGGGTATAAAGCTGATTCAATAGCTGAAAATCTTTCAAGGTTATCCATAACATCAACAGGCCAAAGAAGAAAAAATACATGATCACATCAGAAGATGAAGAAAAGCATTTGATAAAATTTAACATCCAGCCATGTTAAAAAAAAAAAAAACACAAAAAAAAAACTCCTATACAAATGGAATGGAAAAGACCACCTGAGCTTGATAATGGGTTTCTACAAAAATCCCACAGCCAATATTATATTTAAGGGTAAAATCTGGATGTTTTGTTCCTATGAGCAGAAACAAGACAAGGATGTCTTCTTCACCACTCTTATTCAACACAGTCTGCTGGAAGTTCTAGTGAGCGTAATAAGGCAAGAAAGGAAATGAAAGGCAAACAGATTGGAAAGGAGGAAATAAACCTGTGCCTATTTATATAAATAGGCATAATTGCCTTTGCGTAAAATCCCAAGAAATCTACCATGAGAAAGAAAGAAAGGAAAGAAAAAACTCAAGGAACTAATAAGTTAGTTTAGCAAGGTCACAAGACACAAGATAAACATTCAAAAAATCAGTTGTATTTCTATATACTAGCAATGGGTATTGAAGTGAACAACACAATTACATTTTAAATTGCTCATAAAAATGTAATACTTAGGTGTAAATCTAACAAAATGTGTAGGGAACTTGTGTGCCAAAAACCACAACATGCTGATGAAAGAAGTCAAAGATCTAAAGAAAAAGAAAAAGAAAGACATTTCATGTTTGTAGATTTGAGACAATATAGTGTCAATTGAATAGTAATCACCATAGTGTGAGTCAGTTCTCCCCATGTGGATATATAGTCTAATGCATTCCTATCAAAATCACAGTAAAATTTTTGTAGACATAAAGATATAGATGATACCATTCTAAAATTTACATTGAAAGGTAAAAAAGCTGGAATAGCTAAAACTATGTTTATAAAGAAAAATGAAGTAGGAGGAATTAACCTACTACATTAAAAGTCCTGAATGCACATTACACATAGATCAATGGAACAGAGTAAGAACACAGAAATAGACCCACACAAATGGACTCTACTGATTTTTGGGAAGTGAGATTGTTTGTAAATTGGCGACATGCAGGATCCGTGTAGTGATGTAAATATTCTATATTTTTACTGCATTAACATCAATATCCTGGTTGTGATAGTTTTGCAGGAGGTTACTATTGAAAGAAATTAGGTAAAGAGTACACAAGATTTATCTGTTTTATTTTTTACAGCTGTATGCAAATCTAAACTTATTTCAAAATTAAAACTTTAAAAATATTTAAAGGTAATAGAAACGGGATACATATAGACATAATAAAGGGCATGAATGGATATCATTGGTTTAGATTATTTAGATTTTCAAATTGCCTTTTTTTTTTCTGAGACACAGAGTCTTGCTCTGTCGCTCAGGCTGGAGTGCGGTGGTGGTGCAATCTCAGCTCACTGCAAACTCTTGGCTTTAAGTGATTCTCCTGCCTCAGCCTCCTGAGTAGCTGTGATTATGGTATAGTATATACCACCACACCTGGCTAATTTTTGTATTTTTAGTAGAGACAGGGTTTTGCCATGTTGGCCAGGCTAGTCTTGAACCCCTGACCTGAAGTGATCTGCCCACCTTGGCCCCCAAAGTCCTGGGATTACAGGTGTGAACCACCAGCTTGGGCCCTCAAATTGCCTTTGACATGGCCAATATGAAACTTCACTGATCGAGGAAAGTATCATGGTTAAAAGAGCTAGTTTGTAATTGTGTAGTATTTTATCTTTAAATGAAAAAGAAAAGTATTTGTGCATGCGTGTGTGTGCATATTTCTGTTGTGTATTTAAATTACTTGACTCTGTCCACTAGAAGTGTCTAGACACATTGGTTGCCCCAGTAGTCAATAACACAATGTGCAATTATGAATCCTTGCAGTTCAAGTGGTCTCCAGTGTCATTTTTCTTCACAAAAATTTGCAAGATGTCCTGCAGGGAATACTTGATTCCAGACGTAGCACCAGGAAAACAAAACAAAACAAAAACACTGTTTGGAACCATGTGTTAACAATCCACTAATGCCAATTTTATGTAATACATTATCAGTTATTTGCATCATTCTGATAACATTTGTCAGCTATTTGGATAGTCTTTAATATCTGCGTTCATCAGTCAACTCAAATCATATCAGTACTGGCCAACTGTATCTTATGGGTAGGGTCAAAGGCTTTTAAAACTGGAGGGCCCTTAGGTAATACTATTTACCACATTAAGAAAGATTCAAAGAATTTAAAGAGCTTGTCTGATATCACAAAAATAAATAAGCTTGCCTGCTTCCTAATTTATTAACTTCATGCAAATTTTCTTTTAGCAATAAAAAAAGAGTTACTAAACACTATGCTTCCTACAAAAATCAAACTACCTCAGCAAATGTTTGTCAGTGTAGGTGGGTGTTAGCTACATTTTCCCAGATAGCAGTGAATTGAAGTCTCCAAATGGGAAGATTTTTACTTTAGTTTGAATGAGAGACCTTCAGCTTCTTCTCCAGATATCTATATACAACCAGGTGCCATGTATGAGAGCTTTCCAAAGGATATGATCTTGTGATGATGAAAGACTAATTAGAAGAATCTTAAATAAAAATGACAGCACAATGTCATGCTATAGTTGGTTACAATATAACCAAAACTTGTTATCCACTTTGCCAAATAATGATTGATTGCATCCAACAGACAAGGCATTGTGCCGGCTGCTGCAGAGACAGAGCTGAGAAGTGCATAGTCATTGCCCTCAAGGCTCTTGGTAGCAGTTTTACGGAAGTTTGGAAGCAGCATCAAAAACTAGCCCATAGCATGAAAAAAGATGGACAAGAAGTATATTTAAAGAAAATATGATGGTCCAATTGTGTGTGTGTGTGTGTGTTTCGTTAGAAATCATCAGATTCTCATGCAGAGAATAAGCTAGAAATGTAGATTGTAGCTATAGAGAGGAGGACTCTCTGTCACAGGGTCCATTCTGAACAGGAAAAAAATGACTTTCTCACTTCACTATATGTATCAAATAGCGGTGTTGCACCAAAGTAAGAATGTAAAAGACCAGTGCTTAGCTTTTTTGATTATTTCCCTGTCAAAATAATAAGTGATGGTTTTTACTAGTGTGAAGGCAGTAAATATAAAAAGGCAGGAATTGAAGGGGGAACTGAGGGGAAAGCTGCGGCCATTGGCAGATGACAGGGAGCCGTCCTGGGGGAGGGGATCCCAGATGGCTCCGTGGGTTCTAATCTACATAACATGCAGCAGTGAACATGAGGAAGGAGAGAAGGAAGAATGAATGATTCAGAGGTTTCAAGTCAGACAGTATTGAATTTTTTAGTAAGAAATATGGCCATCTTCCGAGAATGAGCCACTCTGGGGCTGGGGCTGGAAGCTTAAAAACAGACAGAACGATTTCTAGCGGTTACTGTGAAGATTGTAATTTGGCGTAATCAAGAGGTGAATCAGGGAACTTCTTAGCAGCCAGACAGGGTCCATCTGAGATGTCAGCATGAATTTGTGGCAGATGCAAATGACACCGAATTACAGTCAGATCCAGTGATTGACCATGCCATTAGCTAGAATTATGAATGACTATGATTAAAAAAAAAAATGGTGGCAGCTTATCAGTGGCTTTTGCTATTTAAATGGCTAAGCCCTAAGGTTCAGATTTTCTTGAGACTTGAAAGAAGTCAGAATAGGCAATTGCTTTAGAAACTGTGGATGAATTAAAGGAGGGGAGAATGGGAATGAAACGCATGTTTAGAAAGTGGAAGGAGGACAACATAGGCTATTAGAGATGAGAGTCAGGAGTTGAATATCTTTGAGGTAGGGTATTTCCAAATATTTGCATCAAATATACTCAAAGTCATGGAGAAGGACATGACTGGAGGCGTTTGGATAAGATCTTTAGTAAATGCATAGTCCTTTTTGATGTAACTCAAGTGATATTTGAGGAAGCTAGAAATAAAGTGAAAAACAAATCCCTGATACAGAATTTTATGGTTGTACCTTTTATAAAGTATGCCAGAAGAAATTACCTCAACTTCCATTAATTTTCTAGAAGTGAATTGAAATAACTACCAAAGTCATGTGAGCATGATTGGGTAATAGCACAACATGGTAGGACTCTGTAGAGGTTACAGACACTATTTGTAACCCCTTATATTTCAAATAACTCTTTTTGTTTTACAAAGAACTTTCATGTTTATTACATCACAATATTAACAGTGTGGTACTCCTGTTTTAACAAGTAAGAAACTGCAGCACTGGGACACTGAATGACTTGCCTAATTCCCCATAGCTCCAGGTGGCTTCTGAAGATGTGTTGATTTCCCCCATGGTTTTGCTGGGCACTGCTGCTCCTAACTCAGGAAGGCACAGGGAAGCCAAACCTCTTGATGGAGGTTTCTTGACCTCAGCACTATGAATATTTATGGCCAGATAATTCCACATGGTGGAGCTTGCCTGTGCACACTAGGATGTGTAGCAACATCTTCCGGCCCAACCATCACCCCGAGTTGTGACAAAGAAAAATGTCTCCAGAAACGATGGAGTATCCCCTGGGGGTATGACCGAGAACCGCTGCTCTAGATTTGTAAATTGTTCGCATTTCACAATGTATGGTGTATAACATTGTATGTAGCTCACATTTCCGTAATACTAAGCCACGTGGCGGCACAAGTGCAAACTGGATAATTAGGTAATAGTTTACTTATACCTGAATGTAGTTTAAGAATTTGGCATTTAAGAATTGGCATTGTCAACTGCTCTTCTGACTCAAATGTGTTGGAACACCTGGGAATGTGTGGGATGCCTTATTACTTCTATTTTATTTAGGCCCTTGTAACAGCAAACAATAAAAACTCAGCCTTTATGGGAAAGATGGACATAATCAGGCACTGGATTTATAGAAGCCTATAGAAAGGAAGTTGTATCAGGGTTCACACACCTTTTCCAGGTCCTTCCACCAGCCGCACAGCCCTTTCCTCAGTTTCTTCTGCTGTCTCTGTCTAATACCCTTTCACTGCAAAGAATCCAGTCCTCTGGACAAAATTCCCAAAGACCTCAATAAGCCATCTATACTACCTCATAAGTGACACTCACATATCCACAGGCGCAATTTTTATAATCCCTCATGGCTGATGCTCACCCTCCCTCATGGCCGATGCTCACCCTCCCTCATGGCTGATGCTCACTCTTCCTCATGGCTGATGCCCATCCTCCTTCATGGCTGATGCCCACCATCCCTCATGGCCGATGCTCACCCTCCCTCATGGCTGATGCCCATCTTCCTTCATGGCTGATGCCCCCCATCCCTCATGGCCGATGCTCACCCTCCCTCATGGCTGATGCCCACCCTCCTCACCCTCCCTAATGGCTGATGCTCACCCTCCTGACCCTCCCTCATGGCTGATGCTCATCCTCCCTCATGGCTGATGCCCATCCTCCCTCATGGCTGATGCCCATCCTCCCTCATGGCTGACGCTCACCCTCCTCACCCTCCCTAATGACTGATGCTCACCCTCCCTCATGGCAGATGCTCAATCTCCCTCATGGCTGATGCCCACCCTCCTCGCCATCCCTCATGGCCGATGGTCACCCTCCCTCATGGCCGATGCTCACCCTCCCTCATGGCCGATGCTCACCCTCCCTCATGGCCGATGCTCATCCTCCCTCATGGCTGATGCTCACCTTCCCTCATGGCTGACGCTCACCCTCCCTCATGCCTGACGCTCACCTCCCTCATGGCTGATGCTCACCCTCCCTCATGGCTGATGCTCACACTGCCTCATGGCTGATGCTCACCCTCCCTCATGGCTGATGCCCACCCTCCTCACCCTCCCTAATGGCTGATGCTCATCCTCCTGACCCTCCCTCATGGCTGATGCTCACCCTCCCTCATGGTTGATGCCCATCCTCCCTCATGGCTGATGCCCATCCTCCCTCATGGCTGACGCTCACCCTCCTCACCCTCCCTCATGATTGATGCTCACCCTCCCTCATGGCAGATGCTCACTCTCCCTCATGGCTGATGCCCACCCTCCACACTATCCCTCATGGCTGATGCCCACCCTCCTCACCATCCCTCATGGCTGATGTTCACCCTCCTCACCCTCCCTCATGGCTGATGCTCACCCTCCCTCATGGCTGATGCTCACCCTCCCTCAAGGCTGATGCCCACCCTCCTCACCCTCCCTAATGGCTGATGCTCACCCTCCTCACCCTNCTCCCTCAAGGCTGATGCCCACCCTCCTCACCCTCCCTAATGGCTGATGCTCACCCTCCTCACCCTCCCTCATGGCTGATGCTCACCCTCCCTCATGGCTGATGCCATCCTCCCTCATGGCTGATGCTCACCCTCCGCACCCTCCCTCATGACTGATGCTCACTCCCCCAAATGCTTGATGCTCACCCTCCTTCATGGCCGATGCTCACCCTCTCTCATGGCCGATGCTCAACCTTCCTCATGGCCGATGCCCACCCTCCTCACCCTCCCTCATGGCTGATGCTCACTCTTCCTCATGACTGTTGCTCACCCTCCCTCATGGCTGATATCCATCCTCCCTCATGGCTGACACTCATCTTCCCTCATGGCCGACGCTCACACTCCCTCATGGCTGAATCTCACCCTCCCTCATGGCCAATGCTCAGCCTCACTCGTGGCTGATGCTTACCCTCCCTCGTGGCCGATGCCCACCCTCCCTCGTGGCCGATGCTAACCCGCCCTCCCCTCGTGGCCGATGCTTACTCTTCCTCAGGACTGTTGCTCACCCTCCCTCATGGCTGATTCCCATCCTCCCTCATGGCTGACCCTCACCCTCCCTCATGGCTGACGCTCACCATCTCTCATGGCTGACGCTCACCATCTCTCATGGCTGACACTCACCCTCCCTCATGGCTGATGCTCACCCTCCCTCATGGCTGATGCTCACTCTTCCTCATGACTATTGCTCACCCGCTGTCATGGCTGACGCTTACCCTCCTCACCCTCCCTCATGGCTGATACTCACCCTCCTCACCCTCCCTCATGGCTGATACCCACCCTCCCTCATGGCCGATGCCCACCCTCCCTCATGACCATTGCCTGCCCTCCCTCATGGCCGATGCTCACCCTCCCTCATGGCCGATGCTCACCCTCCCTCATGGCTGATACCTATCCTCCCTGATGGCTGACGCTCACCCTCCTCACCTTCCCTCGTGGCTGACACCCATCCTCCCTCATAGCTGATACTAATCCTCCTCACCCTCCCTCATGGCTGATGCTCACCCTCCCTCATGGCTGATACCTGTCCTACCTCATGGCTGATGCTCACCCTCCCTCATGGCTGAT